>NW_024350921.1:4253987-4869329 GCF_902729225.1 Pteropus medius | reverse complement strand
GGCTTCATATACAGCAATTCCTCTTGCAATGAGCGAATGCTGTAGATGAACTTTCTTTTGTGGAGATCAACTTTTGTGCCACTGCAACTTGCTAAGAAATAAACAGAAAGAAGTTACTTTAGAGAGGATTTGGATAATAATTTCAACAAACAGCAACGAGCAGTTTTCGTACAATATTTAAGGAAAATAGCTTATATTGACTTGGTCGTCCAGTTATTCTGTGTCTACCTTAGTCTCTGGCTGCTAGTCAGGTTTCTGCAGTTTTGACATCCAAATATGGCATCCATGACTAATCAGAGATTAATCCCAGAATAAAAAGAGAAAAGCAAGAAAGGGAATGATTCTGAGTTCAAGAATAAATCATGAAACTGTTATATGGGCATTTATTATGGTTATCTTTTGGGTTATTCAATTTAACTTTGTAAGCCTTACTTCTATTATCTATAAAAAAGGGTGATATTGGCCTGCCTGCCTGAAATGTTTTTACTCATAATACTTCTGAGACAAGATTTATAATTTGTCTTATTTTATTTTGCTTTCCTACTCATCAACCAATTCTCCAATTCTCCAGACACAAACTGGATGTCCTACAATCAATATAGTTGTGACACTAACTGCTCAGAGTTAGTACAGACCCCATAGTTTGAGGGTTCAATCCCACATGTCTGCCCCACTTCAAATGCCAGTTGCAAGTTCAAGGTTGCCACCTGTACTTCTGATGAACTGGCTATAAATTAAATATTTCCATGACCCCCTCCTCAGTTTCGATAACTTGCTAGAACTGCTCACAGAACTCAGGAAAATGGTTTACTTGCTATTATCAGTTTATTATAAATGATAAAACTCAGGAAAAGTCAAGCCACCCTCCCTGTTCCTCAATGTGCTCACCAACCTAGAAGCTTTCCAAATTCTGTTGTTTAAGAATTTTTATAGAGCTCAATCTCTAGCCTCCCTCCCCTCCCTGGAGGTCAGTGAGTGAGGTTGAAAATTCCAATCCCTTAATTAGTTAGATTTTCTGGTGCCTAGTCCCATCCTGAAGCTACCTTGGGAATACCTCACCAGCATAAACTCAATCATGATATAAAGGGCTCACATGAATAATAAAAGACACTCTGGAAATATCAAGAGTTTTAGGAATTCTGCGCCAGGAACTAGGGATCAAGACCAAATATATTTTTATATTATATCATATGTCCACAGAGAACTACAAAGAATATTAAATAGGCACTTTATTAGAGGATGTTTTATAATGTCTAAAGTGACAGATAACACAAACATTTAGAATATTTTCAATAATGAAAATATAAATGCTACACTAGTGCAGCAGCTCTGCTCCATTATCAAGTTAACTAATGAGCATGAAGGCTTTGTTCTTAATGGTTTGAATTATTCTGTTGTGATGTTTATTTCCCCTAATCGCCCTTCATCATTTGGGAGAAAATACTCCCAAATATTACCCTTTAAACTTGAACTTACTGATTTTTAAGATAGTTATAACAGCCAGGTTAATATATTATTGCCATATAAATAATTATCCATGTACTCCATCAATCAGTTCCAAAGACCAAACACTTTCATGACCTTGATACTAGGGATTGATGATCCAATCATGGCAGATGACTAATATGTTTGATTACAAAGATATTAGAAATATGAACAGCTCTGTGCCTGAATCATTATACCTTACTTTTCAATGTGATGGAGAAAATATAGCCCAATATACAGAAATCTTATCAATTGTTTAGCTATTTAAAACATTGAAGATATTTTTATTGATACAATTTTTGTTTGTTTGGGGTGTATAGACTCTTTTAGCTCCTACATAGGATGCACAACATTATGGAAAGCTAGTATAAAGTCATTTTCTTCTGCTCTGTCACAAAATTCCTAACTCTTCATCTTTTGGAGGGTGGGTGGGAGGGGGGTGGAAACAGTATTCTCAGCTAAGAATTATAATAGTTTCATAGTGCTTCATATAATAGAGTTGTTCTGACTGTATGAAAATGCATTTTAGCCATAGATTTAAGAAGAATCCATTTTTCTTGGAATGACTTTTTATTTCTCCAAGATCAACATATCTTAAAGAAGGCACAGTTTGTTTGCCCCATTGAATAAATTTCTATATGAGTCTGAACTTTTTTCTGTATTTAGTTACCAGTTAACTTAAAATAATCACAACATCATATAATTCACCTTTCTATTCTTTCTGATATCTCAGTATGCTCAGATATCCATTACTAACTCATTTTGTCTCCAATTAGTCATGTTCATCTTCTTTTTTTCTTGGTTCTCTACTAGAGAAATTTGCATTTTCTTGATCCATTTATATTTTCCATTTTAACTTTCTAGGAAAAGTGGTTATACACCATGGATATCTCCACCTGGACTCTTCTGGCTCTGACTTCTCCACTTAAGGAAAGCTTTGATTCTAAGTCCTCTGACTATGAGTAGACCACCTACCAGACTGCCTCTTACGCCTGCAGGGAAGTTTAGTAGAAACAGATATGGACCGGAAGTCCAAAATGCAAAAAATACAAATACTGATCCTGTTACTCTCATCAACCAGCCAGTTATGGAAGTTTGAGTAAGTCATTTATCCCGCTTCGGCCAACTTGTTCAAAATGATAAGTGGATTCTAAGAGCCCTTCAGACTTTCTCTTGGAGGGACTAAATGCTTAGGAAAACTATATGTTTAGACAAGTGTTCATTAAGGGCCTGCTGAGATTATTGGCCTCTGTCTTTACTTGTTACACCAGGAATGTCTGAGTCATAAAAGTCTACAAAGTTAAGGGCCTGAGCATTAACTTTTTGATATAACAGCCTAAAATGTGCTGATTTTCATAGATTGACAACTGTTTAGGTCAAGAAGAATGATTCTGTAATTCACAGTATTGTCAAACTCAGCCTGGATTGGATTCTGTAAAAATATTTCAGCCAGTTATGATTAAGTCACCGAGAAACTCCCAAATAAACCCAGAACAGTATACGCCTTCGAAATGCAAAATAAACAAAAACCTCTCCTTCACTGAAGAACAAGATTCTAAATTTTAAATGAGAGGAAAGCAGCATTATTTTTAAATAATAGAATCTTTAAATAAAGAAGTTACATAGAATAGAAAAGGATACAATTTATTAATGGTAAAAGCAAATTATGAATTGGAAATCTTTTACTCAAGGAATTTTCTATTATTTCTAAATGTTAGCTATATATCTAAAAGTATTATTTTAAAAAGTTTATATATTCATTTAATTTGGAATAAAAATATCTCCGTGAATCTCTCATCCCCCTCTCCACTTCTTATTTCGAAAGATATCTGGATTGAATGTAGGTTCTTCAACTACAAAATATTTAAAAGCCAGAAGCCTACTGAACCTCATTTTTAAAAGTTATTTCTGAAGAGAGACATGTAGCAGTATCTCTAAGAGCCTATATATCTTACATAATTAATGCATCTGATTTAAAAATGGGGCTACTATAGAGCCCAACTGAAAAATTAAATCTAAGAATATTAAGTGCAAATCTCTTCCTAATCAATGGCAGAAGCATTTTTTCACTTAAAAACTATTTTTAAAAATTTCAATTAGACTCAATCAAGTTTCAGCCTCTACCAGTGGTTTTCAAGCAAAGCATTTTTGCCATCCTGGGACTTTTGGTGTCTGTAGACATTTTGGTTGTTGCAACTGAGGGCTAGAGGGTAAGTGGTGCTACCGAAACTAATGGGTATAGACAGGGAATTATCTGTCAATATGTCAATATCCAAATTGTCATTAGCAAAACAGTTGGGAAACTCTTGTCTACACATCTTGCTCATGGCAGGTGGTAGGCTTCCAGATACCTGGAAAGTGAATAAAAATTTGAGAGAATACCTGTTAAGATATTAAAATCTGATGTGTCATGATAGAAACTATACTAATCTAAGAGCTCAATGTTTACTCTTTTTTAAAAAAATATTTTATATATACAGTAATGAGTATCTGAATATACATAGGGGAGAATCTGAATCCTGACTGGACTCCACATGCAAAAATATGAATCTAGTCACAGATCTTACATTTTTTGCAAAATTATTTCAAAATAGATTATAGACTTAAAACTAAAACTCCTAGAAAGTAACATTAGAATAAATCCAGGTGACCGTGGGTTTGATGATAACTTAAACCAAAAGCATGATCATAAAAAAACAAAATAATAAGTTGGACTTCATTAAAATGTAAAACTTCAACTCTGTCTCTTGTAATAGACTTTGTTTTTAGGTCTATTTTGTCTGGTATAAGTTTTGCTACCCCAGCTTTCTTTTTCCTGTTTTCATTTTCATGAAATATATTTTTCCATTCCTTTACTTTCAGTCTGTCTGTTTTTTGACTTGAGGTCTCTTATAGGCAACATATATGAAGATCCAGTTGTCTTATCCATTCAGCTACTCTATGTCTCTTGCTTGAAGCATTTAATCCATTTACACTTAAACTAATTTGCTGGGTACAAAGAAGGACCCAGTAATTCTACTTCTGTGTAATTATCTGAAGAAACCCAAAATACTAATTTGAAAAGAAATATGCATTCATATGTTCATTGAATCATTATTTACAATAACCAAGATGTAGAAGCAACCTAAGTGTCTATTAACAGATGAATGGATAAAGAAGTTGTACATATATAATGGGATATTACTCAGCCATAAAAAAGAATGCCATCTGCAGCTATATGGATGGACCTAGAGGGTATTAAGTTAAGTGAAATAAGTCACATAGAGAAAGACAAATATCATATGATTTCACTTATATGTAAAATTAAAAAAATAAAGAAACAAAACATATACAAACTCATAGATACAGAGAGCATTTTGATGGTTGCCAGATAGAAGGGGTTGGGGGAATGGATGAAAGGAGAGGGCTTAAGAAGTATAAATTGGTAGTTACACAATAGTCACAGGGATGTAAAGTATATCCTAGGGAATATCATCAATAATATTGTAATAACTATATATGGTGTCACATGGGTACTAGATTTATCAGAACGATCACTTTGTAAGTTGTATAAATGTCTGATCACCATCTTGTACACTTGAAATTAACATAGTATTATATGTCAACTGAAATTGAATATATGCATTAAACAAAAACCACTCTGCAAAAGACAGCGTACAGTAAATAAAATGACAAGCCACAGACTGGATGACAATCTCTGCAAAACATTTACCTTATAAAGCCTAAATGTGAAATATAAAAATAACACTTAAAACTCAACAATAAGAAAAACAAACAACCAAAATTTAAAAATAGACAAACTATCTGAAGAGACACCTCATCAAAGAAGATATACAGATGGCAAACAACTATATGTAAAGCCATTTAATAGTATATGCCATTAAGGAATTATAATGTAAACAATCATAAGATAATTTTACATACCTATTAGAATGGTTAAAATCCAAAACACTGGTAAGACCAAATGCTGGTGAAGATGTGGAAGAACAGGAAGTCACATTAATTGCTGGTGGGTATACAGAATGGTTCAGTTACTTTGGAAGACTGTTTCTTACAAAACTAAACATTATCTTACCAAATGATCTATAATTGTAATTCTTTATGTTTGCTCAAAAGAGTTGAGAACTTGTGTTTCCACAAAAGCCTTCACAGGAATATTTATAGCAGGTTTATTATAATTGCCAAAATTTGGAAGCAACCAAGATGTCCTTCAATATTGAATGGTAAAAAAAATTGTGGTGCAGCCATACACATTCCATTGTATTCCAGTGATAAAAAAAGAAATGAGCTACCAAGCTACAAAAAAAGACATGGAGGAATCTTAAATGCATTTTTCTATGTGAAATAAGTCAATCTTAAAAGGCTACACAGTGCATAATTCCAACTATATGACATCTGAAAAGCCAAAAGTAAGAACCACAGTAAGATTGTTAGTTTCCAGCATTCAGTGGGAGAGGGGAAGAGGGGATGAAAGTGGATCAAGGGATTTTTAGAACAATGAAACTATTTTGTTACTGTTATGGTGAATTCATGTACATTTGTCAGATCTATAGCTTATACAAAACCAAGAGTGAACCCTAATATGAACTATAGACCTTAATTAAATATTATTAAAAATATTGTAATATTGTAATTATATTACTACCATATTACATTGGCTCATCAATTGTAACATGTTGCCACACAAATGAAAGATGTAATAGGGGAATCTGAGTGGAACTAAGGGATACATGAGAACTCTGTACATTCTATTCAATTTTTCTATAAACCTAAAACTGTTTTAAAAATTAAAATATATTCACTCTGAGGTTGCAGTGTCGTGCTAGTAAATGTTTAACAACTGGTTCTTTGTAGGGTATAAAAAGCTTTATGTATAGTTTGCCAATGTATGATTTTTGAGGCATAGACACTCCCACCATGGCCAATTTCAAGTCACCAATATGACATTACTGAGCATAACCTGGGGTTGAGATGCAGCAGGAACTGACTTCAGCACACCACTGTCTAAAGGTATATGTCCACTTGCATTCAGTGGTTAGCTCACTGTAAAGATGTTTCAATTCTTTTTAGTTCCTTGGCTTTACTTCATATTTCATAGGCAAAGAACTAAGAAAGAATTGAAGCATCTATACAGTGAAATAGTAATTTAGCTAGCTTGTTACCTTTAAAATAAAGCAATTTGTCTGCCTTATTGGGCAGGGGTCAGCAAACTAGAGCTCTCAAGCAAAATTTGGCCTGTTGCCTATTTTAGTTAATAAAATTTTACTGGAACACACATACACACACACACACACACACACACACACACACACGTATTGATTTATTTTAAAAAAGAATATTGACCACATAAAAATTGTATCATACACATAAAAAATAATTTTCTTGTGAATTTATATTTAAAGGTAGAAAATAAAACCAAGTTGATGTAAAATAATATCTTAACAACATTGGGAGCACTATAATAAAGGAAATATTGGGCAATTGAACTTTATTAAAAACTCACATTCATTAAAATATACCATTAAAAGGATTAAAATTCAGTCCACAAAATGAAAGAAGATATTCTCTCTCTCTCTCTCTTTCTCTCTATTTCTATAAATATATATATATAGTTTAAAATCCTAAATATATATACATGTATATATGTATATATATAAAATGTTATATAATATGTATATATGTATATATTTAAAATATATTAAAATATTTTAATAAAATATTAAATTAATAAAAATTATTAAATTAATATTAAATTGATAAAATATTAAATTAATAAAAATATTTAAAAAGTAACGCAATAAAACATGAGCCAAAGGTTAAAACAAGAAATTGAAAGGGAAGAAATATTCAAATAATTAAATACCCAACAAACATATGAAAAAGTGCTCATTTTCATTAGTTATTAAGGAAGCTCAAATTAAAACAGCAATGTAATATCACTACATATCAGTAAATTTGGCTAAAATTAAAAAGACTGAAATCTCAAGTATTGGTGAGAACATGGAGTAATTACCCTTTTGTATACTGCTGATTTGCTGTGAAAACTGGTGAAATCACTTGTAAAACTATTGTCAATATTAAGTAAATGAACCTACATATTTCTTATTCTATACCTAGATATATATATACCCAATAGAAATTTGTGTGTGTGTGTGTATATACATATATATATGAAAGAATATGTGTATATTATAAAATGGAATATTATATTAGCAAAAAGTTACAGACATTAAGAGTGATAAATTTCATGGAAACATAGTATTGAATAAAATAAGCAAGTCACAAAATAATATATACCTTATTATTCCATTGATATAAATTACAAAAGCTGGCAAAATAAATCTAATACAAGCAATTTGAAATCGGGTTTACCTTCAAGAAGGGGTTGAGATATACCTGGGAAGAGCTAAGGGAGTCTCCTGAGCTGCTGGTTTGTTTCCTCATCTGTGATTACACAGCTCTATGCACTTTGTAAATATTCATTGAGCTGTTCACTTGGATTTGTGCATAAATAAAATGTATTTGTACATAAATAAAATTGTAATAAAAGATAATAAAAGTTTAATATAAGATGGCATTAGGCTTTCAAAAATATTTTTGAAAAGTTATGTTGGTATTTAACTTAGTATGGGCAATGAAATTGAATAAATTAGTTTACTTAGGTAACATTAACATAGGTGCTATTACAGAGTTTTGCTATAAAATACTTTAGGACAAAATTTACTTTTTAAAAGATAAGAATGAAAGACTATTTGGTCAGTTTTGAGTAAAACAATCTATTAGGTGAGATAACATAAAAGGCAAGAAAAAGCAGAAGAGAAAAATGGATATGAAAAATGAGAAAGAATGGAAGAGGAAGAAGAAAAGAAAACCAGGAAACCAGCAATACCTTTTCCCTCTCACTTTAATTTAAAGTTTTTTAAAGTAAACTAAATTTCAATTGTCTCTAAATAAAGAAAATTTATTTCACTTGGTTTATCTTTAAATCTGCAAAGTTGATGCCTGCTTTGAATTTTGAAAGTAAATATGAATGAAAAGCTTCCCAGAACTCTTATAATGTTATCTCATGTTTTTCTTTCTGTCCCTTAAGAGAGTAAATATCTTCCTGAGAAGCTAGTCTTATTACTAGGTTATATATCTGTCTTTTCTTTTCTTTTCTTTTCTTTTCTTTTCTTTTTTACAAAAGCAATTTATAATTATGGTTATCTGACAAGTATTTGAATAGTTCCATTATTAAAAATTATATCATGGCAAAGTTATTTAATTCTAGTAAGTGTAGCCTCTCCCAATTATTTTTCCCTTAAGCTATTCCCAAACACCCTCATATGCTTGATAAGAGAAGAGAAAAAAAGTGTTTCTTCCTTTAATCTCTTTAATGTCTAGAGATATTAAGAACATAATGAAAATTACACTGAAAGATTTTTAAAGACTAACAAAAAAAAGGCTGTCATCCATGATTGATCAAAGAGAAAAGTGTAAGCTATCCATTAAAATTTGAAAGACGAAGCTCTCAAATGCACTATTGGAAGATTTTCTAAAGGAGTCACTTCTCCATTGTTTTCTTGTTGAAGAAACTGATGATGACCACATTAATATAATTTATTTTATGGTATAATGAAATAAATTCCTTCTCAAACTCTAAGTCTTAAATGTAGTAATTCTTTAACAGGCTAGTTAATGTATTTATATTATCCAGGTAAAACATAAATGACAAAATAGCATAAATATATAGAGAGATGAAATGTTCTGCTGTATAATATTCATTAAAATAAATAAATGAATATTTTATTTCAACTCAAGTCACATATTGTTTAAACAACCCACTAAAATAGAAAAAGTTTCATGAATTTTTCTCATTTTCAAAGACAAATAGAACAGAAAGGATATTTGTTTTCCATATTACATTGGTCATCGTGTGTAGCATGGCCATAGAGGCCACATATCCATACACTAGGGAGCCTTGCCTCTTACTCAGCAGGTGAAGAGGTGGATAGAACTTGTTCTGTCCACTGAACAGCTAACTACCTATTATATGAAGATACTCACAGCTTGCCAGACTCTAGCAAGAACAGCAACACGCACCAGGATGAAGGAAAAAAGGAACAGACAATATCACTATCTGATAACTATAGCTCTCAGGGAAGCCTGAACATATGTCATATCAGATGGGTCCTTCCAGGGCTACCATCTGTCATGCAAGAGGGCAGAACAAATTCCTCAACATCATACTGTCACACAGCATGAATTAAATAAGCTTTATTGATAAAAAGGAAACTCATTAAGCCAAGGTGAGCATAACAGAGATTCAAGTACATCACCCTCATCACCCCGACACTCTCATTATCCCAGAGAGGTGGACATCCCAAGCCAGGACATCTGCTGAACACAGCCTGGGTTTCTTCCTAATGAAAGAGCCCCATCCACTCTGGAGGTGTCTCTTCTTATGTTGGTAGTAGGAAAATAGATCTCTTGGAGCCTGACTGTCTAGATTTGGGTGCCCACTGTTTATAGGAGTGTCTAAAAGGACAGTTGCCCAGCTTCTGTACACTTTGGGCTTGAGGGATATCATAAATTTACATCAGAATAAAAGAGTCACTCTCTACCACAACCACTGCAATAGGCTAGCTTGTTGCTGGCTAAGTCCATGAATTCTCAGGGTTACATTGTGATAGTTCAGCTTGTTCACCATAAAGTAGATTTCTGCTCTCAGCCTTCTTACTTGAACTTTTTTTCTCTGTACTGAAATCCTTTATAAATTTAGCAATTTATCAGTTCTCAAATTAATTATATTTGTTTTCTTCCACAAAATCATCTACAACACAAAGTGATCCTGTGTTCCAAAACCATCCTGTAAATGGTGGCACCATTAGAATCTAAATTTAAAATCCCACTGAAATTAATAAAAATCCTAATACTTCAAAATGGTCATACTTTTGAAGTTTAGCACATAATATAATATTGGATGTGGCTCCTCTACTCCTTTTTAAAATTATAACATGCCACTTATGTAATTTAGATACACAAGCATACAAAATTCATTTTACAAGATTTCATGCATACATATTTGAGGACCTACATACAATACTAGAGTGCTGGCCCAGGACAAGGGCTAGGGAGAAGAAAAGGTACAGATAGCAGGGTTGAAGAGCAAACATTAAAAGAAATAATTAAGTAATTCTGCTTTCCATGTTCACATGAGAATTTCAACTAATCTTGCTCTTGAATCTATCTTTTGCCACACTATTCTTCATGAATTAAATAACTTCTCTATATATAGATATTCATTTTTCTTTCTATAAACATTTACTAAGTCTGCTCCAGGCACTTTGCTAGCAATAGGTTACCCTGGGGTCCATAGAATATGTTGTCTGCCCTCCAAGTATATCTAGTCTAATGAAAGAAGAAAATGTGAACAAACATAGAATTAAGAACAGGTGACTAAAGAAATATTTCTTATTCCAAACTTTACCTCCTCTAAATCTTTTATTGTATTAAGTATATGCAGGGAAATAGTTATAGTTCCTATAAAATAAAGTATTATAAAATATCTCTCTATGTATTTAATTTTTATCAGATTTTTATGGTTTTCCTCATATGAATTCCATATTTTTTATAACTAAGGATTTCAATAATTTTTCTGCTAATGTATATGATATTGTGTTTTTAATTTCAAATTCTAATTGTTCATTGCTATTATACTGCAAAGTAATAAACTTTGTATGTTAACCTTATGTGTCCTGAAAATTTCCTGTAATCACTTATTAGTTCTGAAAGGGTTTGGTCAATTTTGCATTTTTCTACATTTACAAACATATCATCTGCAAACACAGCCATTTTTATTTCTTCCTTCTCAATTTATATATCATTTATTTCATTTTCTTATTTTATTGCATCAGTTAGAAGTTTCAGTAAAATACTAAATAAGAGTAGTGTGAGAGAACATTCTGCTTTGTGTCTGAATTTAGGGAAAAGGATTTAATTTCTAACCATTAAGTACAATGTCAGCTATAGGTTTTTGTTATCAAGTTGAGAAAGTTCTCCATTTTTACTTTTCTAAGAGTTTTTATCATGAATAGGTGTTGGGTTTAATAAAATTATCTTTCTGTTTATTGATGTGATTATATGATTTTTTTCTTTAGCCTGTTAATATAATGAACTACATTATTTTTTGTTGTTGCTTTTATCTTGGATCAAACTTTCATACCTGGAATAAATTGTAATTGATCATGATATATATATTTTATACATTGTTGGATTTATTTGATAAAAAATTTTGAAGATTCTTACATTATTCAGAGAAATATTAATCTGTAGCATTTCTTTCTTATAATGTCTTTATCTGGTTTTGTTACTAGAATAATATTGACCTCGTAGAATGATCTAGAAAGTGTTCCCTTGTTTCCAACTTCTGGGAGAGGTTCTAGAAAACTGATATTTATTCTTTAGATATTTAGTAAAATTCATCAATGGAATCTTTGTGTGCTTTCTTTTGAGAAGAGTCTTAATTATTGATTTCTGTAACAGACATAAACCAACTAGATTACCTATTTCTCTTGTGAAAAGGAATTTATGTTCTTGGCATCAACTTTTATAGATTGTGTCTTTCCAGGAATTGGTACATTTCATTTGTTATTAAATTTGTGGGCATGGAGTTGTGGCCTTTCTTCTGTTATTGAATGATATATTCAATAAATGTTTATTACATCCAGTTGATTGATGATGGTGTTCAGTTCAACTATATCCTTACTGATTTTCTGCCTGCTAGATCTATCAATTACTGATACAAGTGTGTTGAAATCTTCAATTGGATTTCTCCTTGTAGTTTTATAATTTTATTCTGTCTTTTGGTGCATATATGTTTAAAATTGTTGTGTCTTCCTGGAGAATTCAATCCTTTATAATTATATAATGCTCCTCTTTGTTACTGATAAATCTTCCCTTGTTCTGAATTGTGCTTTGTCTCAAATTAATATAACTACTCTAACTTTCTTTAGTTTGTTAGCATGGTATTTGTCTGTTTACTTTTAATTTATCTGTATTTATATTTAAAACAAATTTTTTATAGATATATAGTCAAGGTCTGATTTTTTCTATTCGTTTTTTCAATCTTTATCTTTTAATTACTGTATTTAGACCACTTACATTTATAATAATTACAGATATGGTTGGATTAATGTCTTCCAGGTTTGTAACATTTTTAATTTTTGAACTTGTTTTAGCTTGTTTTAAGAAAAAAATCTCTCCCTCTTTTTTCTGTCTCTCTGGTTTTATTTTAACATCTTTTACGATTTAACTTTCTTTCCTCTCAGAGCATATTGAAATTTTTTGATGGTTTCCCTAGAGTTGCAATATACATTTAGAACTAATTTAAATCTACTTTCAAATAATTCTATATTGCTTCATAAGTAGTGGAGTTACCTTATAGCAGAAGAGCTCTGATTTTTCTTCCTATTCCTTATAATATCACTGTTCTTTATTCACTTATCCATATGCTAAAATCACCCAATGCATTGTTATTATTTCTTAAACAGTTATTTATAAAATCCAAGTTTCTGACTTATATCATTTTCCTTCTCTTTGAAGAACTTATTTTACATTTCTTGCAAGACAAATATTAGTGACATATTCTTTCAGGTTTGTCTCAGAAAGTATTTCTCCTAAACTTTTGAAGAATAATTTTACTGAACACTAAATTAGTGGTTTGTTTCCTGTCAGCACTTTAAATATATTTTACTCAGTTTCCTTTTTGATTTATGATTTCAGATGAGAATCCAATATAATTCTTATCCTTGTTTCTATGTAGATAACTTTTTTCCTTCTCTTAATGAAGCACAAAGCTTTTTATATTTTCCCCTCTGTTCTGCATTATGAAAATTTGATAGATTTCCTGGAGGCAAAACACACAAAAGTGCCCCACCCTGCCCCAAGACTGGATCCTAACAGTTCTTAGCTCTCAAGCAAGTCTACACTCAATCTCCAAAAATTCACGGTATGACCATATGATCCTAACAGTTATTAGCTTCAGTAGATACTACTTTAGGTAAACTGATCTCAGCTTTGAATCTCTGTATTTACTTGCCCCCCACATCCAGCTATTGCATAGATGCTTGCTCTGTGATTTCAAACATCTGAAAAATATTTTAAAAGTATTGATTTTTGGTTGTTTATTTTTTAGTTATAACTTTTAGTTTATTTTTTTCTCATGCATACAATTGTGATTTTTAAGTTTTTTATATGTTGAAATTATTTTTGAGAGTCTATCTCTTTGAAGTCAATTTTGGTAAATTATATTTTCTTTGAAAATCATTTATATAGATTTCTTGCCTGAAAATACATTTTCTTGAAAAAAAGGATTCCAGGAAACATGGCGGAGTAAGAGACATCCTCAGATCTCCCCCTTTGAAACAACAATAAGCTGAACATCTAAAATTCAACAAAAAACACTCAAACTGCACACCAGAATGTCTGAGCATGGGATTCACGCATAAGAGCTACAACAGGTCAGAACCCCGGTGTCAGGCAGTAGACTGGGAAAAATAAAGATATTGCCTCTCGCAGCCTCCTAAGCTCCCTGCAGGAGGAGGGGGAGGGGAAAAGGTGTGGTGACTTCCCTGAACAGCTCTGCCTGGAAGGGCTGTGAGTTCCACACAGCTGGCAGCAAGGCACAGTAATCAGGGCAGAAAGCAGAGAAGAAGGGTGGAATTGCAGAGAAACAACAGTTGATTTTTACTGGCCCTGGTTGCAAAAGCAAGGCTGAGACGCAGCCCCCAACTCCCAACCCAGAGGGTTCCTCATCCATACCCTCTGACACTGATCACCACAGAGCCCCAGGAGAATCTGAGCAAATGCTGCCAAGACTAACACTGACACTGACAGGAACTGAAACTGAGGGTAATGAGGGTGATTAAATAAAAAGCATTATTAAGGCTTTATATAAAGCAGGGATCCAAGAGGCTTAGACACCACCTACTGGAAACCAAAAGAAGCCTAAAGGCCAAAGGCTAAAAAGAGAGACCTTTATATAATAAATCTTCTCTCTGGAAAAACAGCAGAATACACTGCCATTAATACCTAGGCAGAGAAATAGTCTATTAAACACCATGAACAACCAAGGTGACAAGGAATCTCAGAAAGAAAGAAAAAAATCTCCAGAAAATAAGCTTACAGACATAAAAATATGTGATTTAAATGACAGAGAATTCAGGATGGTACTTCCGAAAAAACTCAATGAGATCCAAAACAAACTCAAATCAACAATTTCAGGGATTAAAAAAACAACTAAATCAGCAGAGCTAGGAGATTGAAACCTTCAAAAAGAATGAAATAGACCTTCTGGAGATAAAGAAAACACACTGTAAGCATTCAAAAATGAAATAGCAAGCTTGGGAAATAGAGTTGATCAAATGAAGGAAAGAATCGGTGATATCAAAGACAGAAATCTAGAAATAAATCAGAAAGAAGAAGAGAGAAACTGAAGAATGAAAAATAATAAAAAAGAAATTCAAGAACTAGCTGATACCATCAGGAGAAGAAAAATAAGAATAATGGGCATTATTGAAGGCTAGTAAAAGTATCAAGGACTAGAAAGCATTTTCAAACAAAAGGCAGTCGAGAATTCCCCAAATCTAAAGAACTTGGGATTCAAGAAGCTGGAACTTGGAATTCGAGAAGTCAACAGAACACCCAATTATCTCAACCCAAAAAGGCCTTCACCAAAACACATTGTATTAAAGTTATCAAAAATCAGTGACACAGACAGAATTCTCAGGGCAGCCAGGGAAAAGAAAATGGTAACTTATAAAGGAAAACCCATTAGATTATCACAGGACTTCTCAGCGCAAACCTTACAAGCCAGAAAGGAATGGAATCAAATATTTAAACTATTAAGTGAAAGGAATTACCAGCCTAGAATAATGTATCCAGCTAAGCGCTCCTTTAGATATGAAAGAGAAACAAAGACCTTTTCAGACGTTCAAAAACTGAGAGAATAGAATTCTCCATTAAAAGGCCTGCACTACAGGAAATACTGAAAGGGGTCAGCTCACCTAAAACAAAATGACAATAACAACAAAAAATACACAATTAGGAGTAAAGTGACTATCAGGCAAATAGAAGCAGTGGAATGCAATCCTTACTGAGAACAAGGCATTATAAGCTTAAATAATAAGAAGAGAACTGCTATAGCAAGATAGTAATGAACATTCAGCATACATAGGGACAGATTGAGATCACAATGAGTGAAAAGGGGAGAATTCAAAGATCTAAATTTGAAAAAAGGAATGGAGATGAGGCACACACAGAAGAAAATGGACGACTGTATATATATATATATATACACATTATATATATATATATATTATGTGTATATATATATACACACACATAATTATGTATATATATACATAATATATAATATATATAAAACTATATATAAAAATAAACTATATATATAAACTGTATATATAAATATAATATATATTTATATATTATAATATATAATTTTAATTATAACATATAATTATATATCATAATATATTATTTATATTATATATTTATATATTGTATAAATAATATATTATAATATATAAATATATATTTATATATTATATTTATAAATATATAAATAAACTATATATATAAATAAACTATATATATATAAAACTATCCTTTTCATATTCATAATGGTAACCACACACCAAAGATTCAGAACTGGAATATATAACAGAAAACAAGAACCAGAGGGAAAACCCACAAAAACCAACCAAAATAAAGAAAACAAAAACACAGGGACAAGGAAGCAATGAAAACACTGAGCTACCAGAAAGCAAAAGATAAAATGGCTATAAGAAGACCTCATATTTCCATAATCACTTTAAATGTAAATTTACTGAACTCACCAATAAAAAGACACAGAGTTGCAGAATGGATCAAAAAACAAAGCAAAACCGTATGCTGCCTCCAGGAGACACATCTCAGTTCCAAAGACAAATATAGAGTCAAAGAAAAAAGGTGGAAAATGATATTTCAAACAAATGGCATTCAGAGAAAAGCAGGAGTAATGGTACTAATATCAAACAAAATAGACTTTAAAATTAAAAAGTTATGGAAATTGAAACAATCATCGAAAACCTACCAAAAAGTAAAAGTCCAGACCAGATGGCTTCACCAATGAGTTCTACCAAACATTCAAAGATTTAATAACTATTCTCCTCAAACTCTTTCAAAAAATTGAAAAGGGGGCAATACTTCCCAACTCTTTTTATGAGGCCAATATTACTGTGATAACAAAACCTGCTAAAGATAACACAGAAAACAAAAACTACAGACCGATATCTCTCATGAACACAGATGCAAAAATTCTAAATACTTGTGAAGATACTTGTGAGCCAAATACAGTAACATATTAAAAAGATTATACACCACGATCAAGTGGGCTTCATCCCAGAGCCACAGGGATGTTTCAACATATGCAAATAGATTAATGTGATACACAACATAAGCAAATTGAAAAATAAGAATCATATGATCACATCACAGATGCAAAAAAAAAAAGCCTTCGACAAGATACAGCATCCATTTATGATCAAAACACTTAACAAAATTGATATAGAAAGAAAGTAACTTAACATGATAAAGGCCATATATGACAAACCCTCAGCCAATATTATACTTAATGATGAAAAACTAAAAACCTTCCCTCTAAGATCAGGAACAAGGCAAGACTGTCTACTATCACCACTGCTATTCAATAACATTGGAGATCCTAGCGTGTGCAATCAGTCAAGAGAAAAATATACAGGCATCCAAATAGAAAATGAAGAAGTCAAACTGTCATTATTTGCAGATGACATGATTCTCTATATAGAAAACTCTAAAGACGCCACAAGAACACTACTAGAAACAATAAGCAAATAGAGTAAAGTCTCTGGATACAAAATCAATGTTCGAAAATCCATAGTGTTCCTATACTCTAATAATGAAGCATCAGAAAAAGAAGTAGAAAAAAATAATTTCTTTTGTAATTGCACCAAAAAGAATAAAATACCTCAGAATGAATTTAACAAAACATCTGAAGGACCTATATATTGAAAACTACAAGACCCTATTAAAAGAAATCAAAGAAGATACAAAGAAATGGAAAGATATTCTGTGTTCTTGGATTGTAAGAATCTACATAGTTAAAATGACCATATTACCTAAAGCATTATACAGATTTAATGCAATCCACATCAAAATCTCATCGGCATTTTTTAAAGAAATAAAACAAAAAATCATCAGGTCTGTATGGAAGCACAAAAGACTTCGGGTTGCCAAAGTCATTCTGAAGAAAAAGAATGAGGCTGGAGGCAACACTCTGCCTGACTTCAAATTATACTACAAAGCGACAGTAATCAAAACGTCATGGTATTGGCAGCAAAACAGATACATGGACAAGTGGAACTGAATCGAGAGTGCAGAAGTAAACTAATATTTATATGAGTGAATAATTTTTGACAAAAAATCTGAAAACATAAAGTGGAGAAAAGAATGCCTCTTCAAGAAATGGTGCTGGGAAAACCGGAAAGCCACCTGCAAAAGAAGGAAAGTAGTCTGTTGTCTATCACCATACACCAATATTAACTCAAAATGGATTTAAGACCTGAATATAAAACCTGAAGCAATAAAATGCATAGAAGAAAACAGAAATTAACCTCAAGGACCTTTGACTTAAAGAGCATTTTATAAATTTGACCTCAAAAGCAAGGGAAGTAAAAACTAAAATAAATGAATGAGACTACACCAAACTAAAAAGCTTCTGCTCAGCAAAAGAATTCATCAACAAAGTAAAGGGACAGCCACCTGAATGGGAAAATAAATTTGCAAGCAACAAGTCTGATAAGGGCCTAATATCCAAAATATACAAAGAACACATATAACTCACTAACAATAAAAAATCGATCCAATCAAAAAATGGGCAGAGGACCTGAACATACACTTCTCCCTAGAGGACATACAAATGGCCAACAAATATATGAAAAGATGCTCCACATCGCTAGCCATTAGGGAAATGCAAACCACAATGATATACCATCTCACACCTGTTAGAATAGCTATAATCAATAGGACAAGTAATGATAAATGTTGGAGAGGATGCGGAGAAAAAGGAACCCTCATTCACTGCTGGTAAGACTATAAACTGGTATAGCTGCTGTGGAAAACAGTATGGAGATTCCTCAAAAAAACTAAGAATTGATCTACCATATAATCCAGCAATCCCTCTACTGGGTTTTTACCTCATAGACTTGAAAACCCATATCCAAAAAGATATTTTGTACACAATGTTCATAGCAGCATTATTCACGATGGCCAGGACATGGAAACAACCGAAGTGTCCTGTGATAGATGACTGGCTAAAGAAGCTTTGGTACATATACACATGAAATATTATTCAACTATAAGAAGAGATAAAATACTGTCATTTGCGACGACATGGATCGACCTCGAGATAATCATGCTAAGCAAAATAAGCCAGACAAAAAAAGTTGAAAATCACATGATATCACTTATATGTGTGATAATAAACTTAAAAGCAGCAAATGAGCAGGACAAACAAACAGAGACTCATGGACATGGACAATAGACTAGTGGTTATCAGAAGGTAAGCAGTGAGGGTGAAGTGAGGAGGTACATGGGATAAAGAGGTCAAATATACGGGGTAGGGGGAGGGTGAAGCGGGTAAAGGGGATCGAATATATGGTAACTGAAGGAAACTGGACTTTGAGTAGTAAACGCACAATAGAATATACAGATGTCAAATTATAATGTACACCTGAAACTTATATAATTGTATTAACCAATGTTACCCCAATAAACTTAATAGAAAATGGATTTTCTCAAGTAAAGTATGTATGTATGTTTCATTTGAGTTTTTCTCATTAATTAATGTTTTATTTAGCTCATTTTTATACACACAGTTATTTGATTATTTATGCTTCCTGTTTTCATTATTTTTTTTTATTTTTTTTAAGATTGCTTTTATTATTTGTCTAACATCTGAAATAGGATTCTGAACTCATTTATTTTTATTCTTTCTTTTTTAAAGATGAGTATTTAAGGAATGATTTTTCTTCAGAGCATGGTTTTATTTGACTTATTGTGCATTTCAATATTCATCATTTCAATTAATTACTTGATTAACATCTAAATGGTCTACGGTTTTTATTTCTATTTGTCCAAATATTTATTGAAGATTTTTGTTTTGCTTTCTTTTTTTTGGAAAATTCCTTCTCTCCCTCTCAACCTCTCACTCTCTCTCTTTACCTATTGCATTATAATGGCATTGTACTTTCTTTATTATTTCAATTATTTTATTTTTATTGTAGTTTCTGACAATACAAAGACAGTGTGTGTCTGTGTTGGTGATATATAGTCATTTTTTTGTTTAGTGGACAAGGTTTGCATTTATTATTAGTTCTACCTTATAAATTATGTTATTTTTCTATTATAAAAATCTTTTTTACATTAATGAAAATAGGTGAATTGTGTTTTTGTCCACTTTTTTTTATATCTATAGTAAGAGAAGAATAGAATAAATTATTTCTTAATGTGAAGTGAGATTGTTTATAAGAAAATATTTTCTTTCCAAAGAGAGAATAAATCAAAAATAATAAACCATATTTCTAAGTGTGACTAGCCCAGCAACACGAAGCTACTGTAACAAATATGCTGTTTGTTAAACTTATTGCCAAACCTATTGATATGCCATCTCTACTATCTGTTATCAACTAGACAGACAAAGCCATGACACAATTGTGACATTCAGACCTGTCATTTATATGAATCTAATTGATTCCTATAGTCAAGTCAGTTAGAGCTGGAAAGCTATTGATAGTCATCTAGTAGTCCAGTTTGTCTCATTTACAACTTAGGGCCCTAAGTGTGGGATGGCTTAAGGCCATATAATTCCTACCCTTTTAGCCCAGTCTATTTCCTTCATAATTTATATTCCAGTAAGGTTTTGGAGTACATGCCCCTCACAATTTTTGTCTCAGAAAATCTGTTCTACCAAGATCTCCTACTGAGTGGTCAATAAATAATCTAACTCTATCCCTCTGGCCACAACTGATTGAATCAATGACTCTCGTATAGCCTGGCTTGATAACATGAGCTTGAGCAAAACAGATTTGTTCTCAGGAATTTGAATAAAAGAACCAGAGGGAAATTGAGAAAGAGTAGTGGACACTAAGTTCTAAAGGAGCTTTAATGGATTCATAAGCAAGATAAACATGTAGCAGAATCTGTATTAATAGATGAAGAGCAGAACAACGATTGTGCACAACATGAAACGAAAGTGGGAAAGACCTGAGTCATAGAGTCCATGAGAGAAAAAAAAGAAGGATAAAGAACCAGTCACTGGAGCCTGAGTTCCAGCCCTTTACAAGACCTGAATGTTCAGCTCCTCCTGGATTTTCATGAGACTACTCTGAATACTTGTTCCTCTCCTCTCTTTTCCCAGATACTTTAAATGTCACATTTCTAAGCCCTTCTCCAGTAGAGTAAGGAAGGTATTGAACCTCAAAAAATCATTTTTGTATTTGGTATAAGATTTTAAAAGTGACATAAGAACTTCTTGAAAGAACACATGAAAAAAATTTTAAGGCATCTATCATTATATTTCTATTTACCAGTCTGTTTCTATATAAGCATTTTGGAAATTCAGTCAGAATAGTAGCGGCATGAAATCTTCTTTGCTCCTTCCTAGATATGCTTGATGTGACTGACAGCTTAATTTTAAACCAATTTCACTTCAGCTTGTGTGTACTTTTAAAATAACATTAAATTTACATGTTAGACATTTTCTACCAGTCCTCACTTTAGTGTAGTTCTTTTGTTCCCCATTGTCTAATACAACCCCTTGTAGTAGTTGATTATATTAAGAAGATGGCTTTACCTCAGGTTCTTGTGTATTCAGTAAACAATTTCTATTACTATTAGATCTAAAAGTTAAGATGGTGATATAGGAGATCCTGAATTTTCCTCCACCCAAGGGCTCACCGAATATAGACCTACACTTGGAGCAATTCCCTCTGAGAAATCTAGAGACTAGTTAAGGACTCCTGCACATAGGGCAACTGGGAAAATATTCATACCAAAATGAGGAATAAAAGCTGAGACATGCTCTCACTATAAATTCCACTTCTGCGCAGTTCTATACTATCAGGAGGGAACTCCCAATTTCCAACTTCTCCCTGAGGAGCAGTGGGTTTGAACCACATATTGAGAATTCCAACATTTAAGGCTGTTATTTGAAGAAAAGGCTCTCAAATCACTTGGCTCTGAAAACCAATGGGGCTTGTATTCACAAGTCCTCCAGGACAATAGCAAACAAAATACCAGTTTTAACAGGTGTGTCAGTACTTATAGCTATCCCCTAGGACTCACTACAGAAAAGCAGAAAAAAAATAACTATCTCCCAGTCTAATCCTGGAAGGAACTTTGACTGCATACTCCAAAACTTCTGCCTGAGTGTCTGGCTTCTAATTAGCACGCACCTAGGAGTGTAATGAGATCACCCCCAGAGCCAAAAAGAGCCAGTGGGAACTTTCTCCAACCTTTTTTCTTCTGGCTCACTAAAACAAATAAACGAAGAACAACAATACTGAAAACAAATAAATGAAGAACAACAACAATGAAAACAAAAACAAAAAACAAGTCATGGGTATCTTCCTGGATGGGGCAACTTACACCTTAAAAATCACATCATACAACCTAAATACACATAATTTTTATTTGTCAATCATAGCTAAATAAAGCTGGAATAAAAACACAAATAAAAAGTAATAAATTAAAAAATCGGATTAATCATATTCCTACTGTGACAGTTTAATTTATTGCCTTCAGCTGGAAATTTACTCTTCAGTACCTGCTCTGATATAATACATTTTTCCTTTACAGTTAGCACAGTGTGAAAGCTTTATCTGTAGAGAGCACTGGAGTGACATTGCAGTGGAAGAAAGCTCCTCTTCCTGGTTCTGGTTCACTGAGATTTTGCTCTTTTCTTGTGCCTGCTGCACTGGTGGTCAGCACTGCAAGTCTTTGGGGACATCCTATTACATTCTGCCCCAACCATGACCCCAAACATGCAGTATCTCAGTGACCATACAGCCCTAACCTGGGCTGGGTAATCACTTGCAACAGCTCGCAGGTTGTGAACACACCAGTGCAGTTCAGTCTTTGTTCCAGAAGTGGTATCGCAACTCCTGGATACCTCCTACCTGCCTCAGTTTACCTGTGTCCCAGATGGTGTTTTCCATAGTCCTCACAAGATGCATACTGTGTATCCCAGGTCACATAACAATGCTGCCCTGATAATCTCTATATGCTTGCCTACGACCTAACACTCACCCATGCTCCAGTTGTTAGCTTACTTTTGCCCCGTAACTGTGGACCAGCTCTGGCCTGGGCAACACAGAAAATGCTTCCACCCTGCAGTGGGCTGAAACTCACCCTGTCAAATGATGTCTGTACCTCAACCTTGAGGAAGCACCCTTTCCACGTTTTTCATTTTTTATACATTCTCCTTCAGCTCTATATTACCCTTTAAAGTTCATTTTATACCTTTATCCTCTTATGATTTTTTATATTTTTTTCATATTAAGCTTCCTCTGTTCAAATTACTGTGTGGTTTCTACCTCTTGATTGGACCCATACCAATGCTCTTACCTTTTAATGTTTCTACAGAAATTTAATAAATTAATTCAATCTAGGCACCCACCATAATCCTGGCTAATAGTTAGTTTATGATAAATATCAACACCATCATCACTATCATTATCACCAACATCTTCAGCATTCTTTCGATCGTCATTACAAGCTGTAGAAGTGGCATAGATTCCTTTATTTAGAGATTATTCATGTTTTTTCAAAAAAGTGTTTGTTGAGAGCTACCTAAACTTGGCTGTTCTATACCAAGCCCCTACTGCTGCCCCACAGTCACTGATGATACTGTGAATATCAACTTTGATATCACTATCAGAGAAATCCACTTCTATTAATTACTATGACCAAGGCAAATCAAATTGCTCTGTATTTCAATGGCTTCATTAAAAAAAGAAAAGGATTATAAAGCTTATCCTCACTTCCAGGATAAATAAAATGAGTTAATTAGTTACGTAACAAAGCTTAGAGTGTGAATGCTCTCCCTATGTGAGATCTCATTACTATAGGAAGACAATCCGTTTTTAAAGAAATAATCCTTCTAGCAAGAAGAGTTTCCATCCTATTTGCTTATTGATTAAAAGTCAGTACAATGAATTTTGGATGATGATTTTCTTTTGAATCCAAATCAGTTGCACCAGTGTTCTTTTATTATTATTATTGAAAGTTTTATCTTGTCTCTTTGTATGTAAAAAACTCATCAAATCTGAGTAAAAGGAAATAAAATCCAGTCTGGATGGGACCAATGGTTCTGGAATTTCTATAACTCCTATGGTGGGATTAACAGCTAAAGTAATAAAACATATGAAAGGAAAGGTCATATGAAAGGCAAGGTCGAACCTAGCCCTTCCAGGTGAATAAAGAGTCACTGGAGACCAGAATGGATCAAAATGAGATATTTGCTCCCACAATAATCAGTGGAATAGAGTATAATAGTCAAGCTGATTTGTCCTTCACAAGCATCTTATCATTGTCTTATTTACTTCTATTGTAAATATTGCTCATGTTACATGAAAAGGATTTATACCACTCAGTTCCACCAATAAATTTTGGTTTTGTGATTATTGTGCTTATTGTGATTATTTTGTGAATTAAACATAATCTAGGTCATTATCTTTTAAAAAAAAAAACTACTTATGAACCACCTACCGCATATTGAATACTTTTTACTTGTTCTCAAGAAACTTATAATGAAGTTATAGAAACAAGTGACCTTATGAAATAAGTCATATTCCATGTGTCAAATTATAAACTGTAGGAAATTAAGTGTAAAGAGGAAGGATAATGGAACTTTATGCACAAAAATGTGAACACAAACATTTAATGGAAAAAGAGACATATTGAATTGATAATTGCTTCCAAAAGAGGTTAGATCTTATTAAATTGAAGCCATTTTTGTTTTTAGAAACACTTTGAAAGGTTTGGATATGGAACAGAGAGCTTGAAGTTGAATTATAGGATAAGAGCTAAAGAGAATTAAATATTTGATCATGTTGTCTAAAAAGACCTAGAGAGTATTGGGGGAGATTCATCTGGGAGATAATAAACAGACAAAATAGAAGTCAGAGAAGAGAGAATGCCCAGAAAGATTCTAAGGGTGGGGGTACCTTAGAATATAAAGTTGCTATAGGCAGTGAAAATCTCTGATGGTGATTAGCCAAAGATTCTGAGAACTCTGTAGGGCTGATTGCTTTTGGAGCAAATTTTTGGTATAAATATGTACAAATTGAGGACTTCTAGGCTTTACTTCATGGTCTAGATTGATGCAATGAGTGTTAGAAATAATCCTGGGTAAGGAGAACAGAAGTGAGAAACTAAAAATAGAAAGTCTAAATACCTTGGATCTGACAAGATATGAGTAAAAAATGGAAGAAATCATGGAAGCAAGAAAAAATGGTTGATTTATTAGAAGTGCTGAAGGAAAACAAAGCAAAACAAAACAAAACAGCCAACCAAGAATTTTGTATCCACCAAAACTATTACACAAAAAATTGAGGAAAAAATTAAGAAATCTCAGATAAATAGCTGAGAAGGTTCACTGACAGCTGATTTGCTCTGTAAGAAATACTAAAAGTGGTCCTTTATTTTGAAAAGAAATAATGCCAGACAGTAACATGAATCCACATGAAGAAGCAAAAAGCACCAGTAAAGATAAATAGCTATATATATAAATACAAAAGACAGAATGTAAACTTTTTTTTGTTTGTAACTTTTTTTTATTTGCTTTAAAATACAAGTGCATACTGCAATAATTATAAGCTTAAGTTGATGGGAGCAATGTGTAAAGATATATTCTGTTACAATAAATGTGGAAAAGAGTCTAGATATGTATACAAGCAAAAATTTTGCATAGCATTGAATATAATTTGGTAGTAATTTAAACAAAATTGGTGTAAATTAAGATGTTAACACTAATCCTCAAAAATATGTAGTAAAACAAATGACAAGAGAAATAAAATGTTTCACTAGAAAATTACTTAGTTAACAAAAAGAAAGGCAATAATGAATTTAGGAACAAAAAAAGACATATAGTATATAAGAAACATAGCAAAATGGTATTCATGCATCATACCTTAATAATTACACAAAATGAAACATATTAAATTTTCAAATTAAAAGGCATATTGGCAGAATAAATAAAAGGAGAAGACAAAACTCAATTATATGTTGTATTGAGGAAACACAGTTTAGATTCAAAGACAAAAATATGTTTAAAATTAAAAAAAAAAAAAGGAAAAAGATATACCAAATAATAGCCAAAAGAGAGCTGGAGGAGCTATACTGATACGAGGCAAGATAGACTTTAAGGCAAAGA
Organism: Pteropus medius; assembly: GCF_902729225.1. Lineage (NCBI taxonomy): Eukaryota > Metazoa > Chordata > Mammalia > Chiroptera > Pteropodidae > Pteropus > Pteropus medius. The sequence continues at coordinate 4,843,333 of NW_024350921.1, read as the reverse complement.
TTATTACTACAGACAGGACATATTATAATGATAAAATGGTTGATCCTCTAAGAAAACATAACTATTAGAAATATATATGCATCAGACAACCAAGTTTCAAAATTCATGAAGCAGAATCTGACAGAATTGGAGGGAGAACTAGACTCTTCAGCAATAATAATTGGAGACTTTAATAAACCACTTTCAATAATAGAATGATTAGGAAAAAGATTGGTACAAAAAGAGTCATATAAACATAGACCAAATGGATATCTATAGAACATCTAATAACGGAATGTCCACACTTGCCAAGTGCACATGGAACATTGTCCAAAATAGGCCATATATTAAGCCATAAAACCAGTCTCAATAAATGTACAAGAATTTAAATTATAAAAACTATGTTCTCTGACCACATGGAATGAAATTAGAAATCAAGAGCACTAGAAAATTTGATAAACCCACACATTTGTGAACATTAAGCAACGCACTTCAAAATAACTAATGAGTCAAAGAAGAAATCATAAGGGAAATTAGAAAATAATATGAGTTTAATGAAAACAAAAACACATCATATCAAAATTTACAAGATGCAGCAAAAGTGGTGCTGAGGGAAATTTGTAGCCTAAATTTAACAAGAATGATCCTGAATAAATAACCTAGTCTTCCATCTTAAGAAGTTATAAAAGGAAGAGAAAACTAAATCCAAAGCAAGAAGAAAAGAAATAGTAAGTATTAGAGTAGAAATAAATGAAATAGAGAATTAAAAAGAAAAATAGAGAAAATCAACAAAACCGAAAGTTGGTTCTCAGGAAAAATCCACAAAATTGACAAACTTTTAGCTAAACTGAACAAGATAAAAGAGAGCAGACTTAAATTACTAAAATCAAAAGTGAGAAGGTAACATTTCTATTACTCTTACAGAAATAATAAGGATTATAAGAAAATTCTTTCAAAATCCTAATGAGGTACCACTTCACATCCAGTAGGATAACAATAACTAAAAAGTTGGACAATGCCATGTACTGACAAGGATGTGGAGAAACTGAAACCTTCATACATTGCTGGTGAGAATGTAAAATGTTGTAGATACTTTAGAAACACTTTGACAGTTCTTCAAAAATTAAACATAGGGTTATCATATGAATTAATTAGAAAGGGCTGCCTTAAAGCACCACATACTGGGTGACAAACAACAGAATATTATTCTCTCACAGTTCTGGAAGCTAGAAGTTTGCGACCTTCAGAGGACTCAAGGAGAATCTGTTTCATGCCTCTCTCGTAGCTTCTGGTGATTTGTTGCAATCTTCGGTGTTCCTTGCTTTGTACAAACATCAGCATAATCTTTGCCTTCTTGTTCACATGATGTTCTTCCTGTGGGACTGTGTCCAAATTTCCCCTTTTTATATGGGCACCAGTGCTATTGAATTTAGGGGCCCACTCTACTTCAGTAAGACTTAGTCTTACCTAATTACATCTGCAATGACTTTATTTCAAATAATGCCACATTCTGAAGTATGGAGGGTTAGGACTCTAACATATGAATGGAGGGAGGGGAGGATACAATTCAGTTGTTAATATCATATGATCTAGCAATTTCACTCCTAAGCATATATCATTCCAAGGCATAGACCCATGAAGACACGTGTTCATATAAAAACATGTCCATGAACGTTTATAGAAGTATTATTCATATTAGCCAAAAAGTGGAAACATTCTAAATGTCTATCAACAAACGAATTAATAAACAAAACATGGCATAACAATACAATTGAATGCTATTCAACCATACAAATAAAGTTTTGATACATGCTACAATATAGATGTATTTTCAAAACGTTTTCTAACTGTAAGACGCCAGGCACAAAATGCCTTCTATTGCATTATTCCATTTTTACAACATTTCCAGAATAGAAAATACCAATGAAGACAGCAAATAAATCACTGTTACAGAATGGTGGGTGGAGGAGTAGGAAGTGACTAATGAGTGTGAGTTTCTTTCTGGGTGCTGGAAATATTCTGGAATCAGACAATGGCGATGGTTGCACAACTTTGAGACTATATTAAAAACCACTGAACTGTATACTTTAAAATAGTGGACTTCGTGGTATTAGAATTATATAAAAAAATAAATAAATATATAAATTTCTTGATTCTTTATGATGTTCATTCCTTAGAGAAGCCCTCATCAAGAACAGCTGTACTTACTGCCTTGTATTTTAAGGGTATCCCTCTATCCTTTTAACACATTTATCTTTTGTGTAAAATATTTTGTGGAAGTTATCTTCTTTGACAGTTAATAATTTATAATTAAGAGCAGAATTGTAGGACACAGGTTTAAGGCAGTTTGAAGTGAGTGACTGGAGATCTTAATGCCCATTGCAAAAGGAGCTCTGTATACAGTAGAATGCTATCAAGGTGTTTTGAGAGTCTAGTGTGTCCAAACCAGTCTTATAGGAAGATTGATCTGGCAGTAGTGCGTGGTATGAATTAGAAGCATACCCCTTCTGCTCTTAAATTATGTTAGGAGCTATTTGTCAAGTACATTACTTCCCATAACTGCCATATGGAATTTTTCATCTAGAGTAATCTCTAGAAATTTGAATATGGGTGACAGAAGAACTATTTACTTGTTTTGATTTAAAAAAAAAAAATCTGACTTTCTTTGAATTGTCATTTTTGGTTGATGGAAAATTCTGTTAGAGAATCATAGTATCATATTTTAGATCAAGAAAAAAGATTTATCTCAATTTTCTCAATTTCAGATAAGGAAAGTGAAGTCAGGGGGATAAAATGTTTTTTTCAAGGTTACAAAATGATTTAATTCTTTAAGATTTGGCTTAGAAAAAATACTGCTAGAAATTTGTATATCTTCAACCCACTCTTATTTCCTTATTATTTTCAACTTTCGATAATGCCGAATAATTTATCCTTAATTTTATTTAATATGCTTATGTTTTCTTTTTTGCTTCTGGAATACTTTTTTTTTTTAAATAGATTGTAATCTTTGAAGTCAGACACCTTACATTTTACTCATTTATTATTTAATTCTTCACATTAAAATATTATTATACATGCAGTTACTGCTCTGAGAATTAATGAATGAATGGATACAATTCAAGTTATATAAAAGGATATAAAAGTTAAAAACCTTTTAACTTTTTTTTATCCTGCAGATTTCAATCTCTGTTGAGGGATGGTGTGAGGATACAGCAAATGTATCTCTTTTTATCTTTCCTGGTCCTTGGTGACACTTTTCATTTACCTGGAAGAGGTAGAACTAGTGAAAATGTTTGTTTCATTATCTGAACTGTTTCTATTAGCAGTGCTGAGTGAAGTATCAAACCTTTAAATCATTGATTTCCACACAGTAATAAAGGTATCCAGACTATTTTGTGTTATGGTTTTCATCTCTCAAGAAATAACTTATAAAAGAAATTACGAACATAGTCTGCTTCTCATAAAGCTAAAATCATTTAATTTAAAGAATTATTATTTTAAGAACATGTTCTTTCTTTCATAAATTGATGGGAATTCATGGAAGAGTTTTGTTTGTTTGTTTGTTTGTTTGGTAGATTGATTTTGCTTGTTTGTTTTTGCTTACTTAGTAAAATAAAAAGTTGGTAATGTGGTTTGATTTCCTCGAAAACTTTTTCAAATTGTTTCTGGTCTGTGACTCCAAAGCTGGAAACCACTGCAGTAGTTAATGAGTGTGCTTATACTTTCTTATCTCTCCTATTTGAGTCTTTGGTCTTGTAAAAATTTTCCTTTTGTAGAAAAATAAAAGTTGTGGTATTAAAATACTCAAATAAAAAAATTTGGTCCAATTGATTAACTTTTTAAAGTTATTTCCTTAAAGCCTACTCAATTGACACAATTAGAGAGACATATAAGACAGAAGATTCCAGACTTACCTCTGGTCTAGAAGTCATTTTTTCCCCCCATTTATTGCAAGTTCCTAAATGGCTTGAAAGAGTTGGTAGAGTTAGATTAAAAAAAAAAAAAAAGTTCTTTATTTCTAAGAGAAGCCATTTGAGTAAATTTTGTCTTAATGAAAACATATTAGTTGTACTTAAAGCCATTCAGAAGTTGTAGTACTGAACGGCACTTTCTCCTGATAGAGATGAAAAGGCTAAAATTTTGTAGCTCGACATATTTCCCTAATATATAAATAGTGAAAATTGACAGGAGTATTATTATTTCCCCTGTCACCCCCTCCCAGGTTGTAGAGGAATGCAGTAACATTTGGACAATGGATAAGAGGACACTTGGAAGGAGAGTCATAAACTGGTCTCCCTGGTTGAAAATAGCAATGGCAACCATTGTCTTTGATTTGTGACCATGTCTTCGGAGACAAAAAGCCTTGGTATATGTAAAAAATGCTGATTATTAGGCTTCAATGACAACTCTTACTCTTATTATAAGATAGAGAAATAAAATGAAATTTAACTGATTTACAAATTATCACAGAAATTTTACATAACGATTACATAATGATAAAATTTCTGTGGTAATTTGTTATGAGATTTTCTAAGCACGTAGACTCAAAAGCAGAGACTATTAGAACAAAGTATTAATTCATTAAGAACAATGAAGGGAAGAAAGTTTTAATTTCATTTATGGCTAGATTATGCAATCTGTACAAGACTTTGAAATAGATATAAATGCCTTGACTTCAGCTAGACATTTGATAACAGCTCTGATGACAGTCTTATGGAAAATGCTGAGATTAATTCAATGTACCCTACACAATTTACTGACAAACTTCTTTGATGCCAGCCATTAGCATTTGTCTCAACGTTCATATCTTACCTGTTCCTCATCTTATCACTTCTGTTTCATCTGGGACATTTCTACTACTTCTTTGCCTGTGTTTAGATGACAAGTTTTCTATTATTTCCATGTCATGTGATCTGCCTTTTTTATTGTATGCATTAAAATTTTAAGTACAAGTTTGGAATATTTAAAAACTCACTTTCCTTTGTTGAGAGAGAATCACACTTTAAAATATCTTCGTTTTGCCCAACGTTACTATATCTTTTTAGATTCTGAGTCTCAGTAAGATTGTCAGGAAGAAGGATATTGTCAGTCATGATTTTTGTCATCTTACTGGTAATGTTGTTATGTGCTCACCAGTGGCAATGAGTGATGATGCTACACTAACAGAAGTGTTTTGACATGTATGTAGTATACTTATTAAAAATAAACAGTGGCTGAGTGATTCAAAATATCATTGTTCTAATCTCCATTATAACATGAGACAAAATATTTGATACTATCCTAAAGAATGAGTTTGCTTTCTTACTGTCTAGATCAAATTTGAGTATAAAGATTCAAGTATGTTAGGATATTTAACTATTAAAATATTAGCATTTTGGGTGCTAATCATTAGGAATACAAAGTGAACAAGGTTGGCGCAGTTTCTGCCTTTTTGTCATTTATAATCTGGTGGTGAATGGTTGGCTGTTTAGGCCATTAGGCTATATCACGTACTCCTTTTCCTTATATCATTACAAAGCTTCAGGATCCAATTCAGCATCACTCATTGTGTTTAGTTCTTACATCTCCTTAGAATTTTTTAATCTGGAACATTTCTTTAGTCTTCCTTTTATTTTCTTGACTTTGCCTTTTTTTTTTTTTTTTTCCTAACTTTGACTCCCTTCATCTATTTGTCCACAACTCAAATTCCACCTTTTCCTCTGGCAACTGCCAATCTGTTCATCTGTTCTCTGTATCTATAAGCGTGTGTGTGTGTGTGTGTGTGTGTGTGTGTGTGTGTATGTTTTAGATTCTACATACAAGAGAGATCATAAGGTACTTGTCTTTCTCTGTCTGACTTATTTTACTTAGCCTAATGCCTTTAAGGTCCATCCATGTTGTCACAATGACAACATTTTATTCTTTTTTATGGTTGAATTATATGTATATATAATCTTGCAATTTTTTATCCATTCATTCATTGTTGGACAGTTAGGTTGTTTCCATTGGGGGTATGCATATATTTTTTGATTCAGTGGGCTTTATTTTTTTTTTTTTGATAAATACTTGGAAGTGAAATTGCTGGATCATATAATAGTTCTATTTTCAAATTTTTGAGGAACCTCCATATTATTTTTTACAGTGGCTACACCAATATACATTTTCACCAACAGTGCACAAGGGGTGTCTTTTTGATAACTGCAAATGGCATTTTTACAGAAATAGAACAAACAATTTTAAAATTTACATATAGCCACAAAAGACCTTTAATAGCAAAAGTGATCTTTAAAAAGAAGAATAAAGTCATCATGCTTGCTGTTTTCAAACTTTATTATAGAGCTCTAGTAATTAAAACAGTATGGTATTGGCATAATAAGAGACACATATATCAATGGAACAGAATGGAGAGCTCAGAAATGAACTGACACATAAATGGTTAATTACCTAATAATAAAGGAGCCAAGAATATACTGGAGAAAAGACAGTCTTTTCAATAAATGATGTTGGGAAACTGGACAGCACCATGAAAAAGAATAAAACTGGACCTCTATCTTACACTACGCACAAAATAAATTGATGAATATAAGACCGGAAGCTATAAAAGTCCTGGAGAAAACATAAACAGTAAATTCCTTGACATAGTTCTTGGGAATGAGTTTTTGCATCTGACACCAAAACTAAAAGCAATGAAAGCAAAAATAAAGAAATGGGTCTACGTCAAATTAAAAAGCTTCTGCACATCAACAAAATAAAAGGGGAACCTACTAAATGGGAGAAAATATTAGCAAATCATATATATGAAAAGGTGTTAATATGCAAATAATGTATACAACTTGATAGCAAAAAAACGAACAATTCAATTAAAAAATGGACAGAAGATCTGAATATTTTTTTCCAAGAAGACATATAGATGACCAACAGGTACATAAAAAGATGTTCAATATCATTAGTCACCTAGGAAATGCCAAAGACACAGTGAGATATCATCTCACACATCTTAGAATGACTAGTACCAAAAGACAAGGATTTTTAATATATTAATGCAAATGTTTTATTGATTTACATCACTATTTCAGTTTTATTCTATTCTGTTTTATTAATATTGTACTCTAAAACTGAGTGCAAAGCACCATAGAGTGACAAGACAAAATCTGAAGACAGGTAAGAATTCAGACAAGAAGAACCAGCTTTGGGGAATTACAGTGGTCCCTCTGGTGCATTCTGCTGTTATTGTTCAGATACTAAGGCAGTTGACCAACAATCACCCAAACTTTATTCCATATGAAAAGCAACATGAAAAAAATTTATTTGGGGATTGAATTATGCCATTCATTACTTTCATTTTTTTATTTTTAATTTTTAAATCTTTCGCAAAGTAATACAAGCATGTAGTTAAGAGATCAAACTGTACAAAAAAAAGTTAACAATAAAAATTAAAAGATTTTTGCTACCACTCCCTATCACAAACCCACTTCACTTAAATGCTTTTCTTTTTTTCTTTTGTTAATAACCTTTGACATTATTTCTAAATAACATGCTTCTCTGACATTTCTTGATTTATGTTTGAGATATTACCATTTTCTGGAGAAAGATTGAATGGATGCCTCTAGGCTAATGATTTAACATTGATGTACATCCATTCATCATCTCTAAAAGAGATAATACCAATACCACAAAGTTGGTTAGGTCATTAAATGGAATAATACATACATAATGCTCGGCACATGCCTGTCGCGTAGTAAGTACTCAATAAATGTTAGCTGTTGATATTGTCATTAATCATAATTTCATTATTTTTTCCAGTTGATTCACTTTATAACAGTTGAAGATGTGTTGTATTATTCTAACACCACTCCCATGATGTGATCTCTATTAGGCACTTTAGATGACTACTTAGGACCTCTGGGGTTTCCAAGGGATTATGTTTCAAATCTGAAAAAAAAAACAATGTTCCAACATATGAAAAAAAGCTGGAAAAATATTCATAACTGCTCAATTGATTATAAAATATAACATTTGTTAAATAGTTAACTGTATACTCATTCATAGTTATCTGTGAGTTTTATGTAATATGGGTGCATTTGAGTATGTCATGATGTGGATTGGTGCTCCAGAAGTCACGTCACATTCTTCCAATAGAGCCATATATCTTTTTATAATTGAACAATAATCAGTGTTCACATTATTACTCTAATAATAATTGTGTGCCTGACATTTTTAATATTTTCTTTTGTCTATAGTAAACTTATAGTAAATAAGCTTGTAGTAAATAAGCTTAATTTTTTTCACTTGCATAATTATCTCTGTACTTTTTGTTCCCCAATATTTTTTATCATATTAACTTTCCTCATAAGAAGCCAGCCACTCCTGCTTAGGTGTCCCTCCCTAAGTCCTTCTTCCTCCCATTCACATCCTATTTCTCCTAGAGCTGCTAGCCACTGCTGTTCCAGGATGTCCTTTCATCATTAACTGGGTTGACCGAACCCCAGCCCTCATTCCATGTCTTCCTCTCCCTTGTTAGAGCCCCTCACTTCTCTCAAAGCACATATTTAAGTATCTTTCTAAGAAAGAGTATATGGGAGGTGAATTTAACAAAAATGTAAATCTGAAAATGTCATGACTACACACTTCAGAAAATATTAGCTACATAAATTTCTAAGATAAAAACAATTTCCCTCAAAAACTGGGAAGTATTTTTCCATTGTTAACATCTGGTAATTCTGATGAAAAGTTGACTGCCAGTCTGATTATCATTTGTTTGTAGATGACCTATTTTATTTTTCCTTGCAAGAAGGTTTTAGAACTATATCTTCATCCTTGGTATTCTGAAATTTCTCGATGAACTTTGTTTTAGTCTTATTCAGTTAGATAAATATTTCTCTTGCATAGAGAGAAACAAATCCAAGCCCAGCTGAGCTTGAACAATAAGGGATTAGTGTGTTCCAATAGCAGAGACTTGGATGCTAACAAGAGCCTTAAATCTTTCTGTGTCTCCATTAGTTTTCTAGCATCAGGTCATGGTGTGGAGTTGGCTGCCAGCTGCTCTCTGCTTCCCTTTTTGGATTTAATATTCTTATTAAAAGATGACTCGGTTGTCCAAGCATTCCCAGGAACATTTCTGGGAGTCACTAATTGCGGTTGCATGAGTAGTGTGTCCACTTTTGAACTTGGGGGGATAAAATATGCAATAAAGTCTAAGGCTGGCAGGGTGGAGTCTTCTACCCAGGAAACAAGTCTCCCAATCATAGATAAGCAAGTGTTGGAAACGGGGGAGATGGGCACTGGGGAGACAATCAACTAATATCCATGAGAGGTTTAATTTTTTCTTCTATTTTTTATTTAGGACACTCAATGGGCCCATGTAATATGATTTTTAAAAATATTTATTATTTCATAGAAAATATCTTCTGCTCTTTTATTCTCTCTTGTTTCCATTTGGAACTCTTATCAACTGTTTCTCATTGGACTTTCCTCCTTCTCCTAATAACTGTATCTTTCAGTCCTTTATGGTTAAAAAAATAGTGTATCGAGAGTCTGCTGGCATTCTTCTGCTTCTTAATTCTTTATATCTGTTTTTAAAACCTAGACAGGTGAGACTAGTCGATGGATAGAAATTTAAATTATTTTTAGTCATAGAGAGGGTGTTGGGTTTGTTTTATGCAAAAAGTATAAATTAACGTATACTTACACATTTGTAGTGTTTCAGAGCACACCCCGAATAAACAAAATCACCCACCTTAATAACGATGTTAGCTCTTGTGATTCCAGAAAACACCCAGTTTCAGGTCTCTGATTAGATCTTACTGACTCCTGAGTAATTGGTTCATATCTTTTTTTTTACTTGGCAGTTCTGAAGGTTCATGGAGGGTTGTGCTCTCATGTTGACTTCTATACATACTGCAAGTATTTCTTCTTTCCCGTCATTATGTTAAGTTTGCAGTGGTGAAAATTGTGGTTTTAATCATTTTGTCAGCAGTATTACCTGGTTGTCAGTCAGGAAAAATGTCAGTTCCCTCAATGTTAACATACATTTGTTCTCCAAGAAGGAAAGATGAAAGTGATCAGAGTTGCAGATTTGAGGGGCTCTAAGAGTGAACAGAGGCAATTCACTTTAAAGAATGTGAATCTAAATATCTCAAACTTATGCATTTGTATTTTTAGACATGTTCCAAAATAAACATTTGTTGAAATAAGTCTATTCTTAATTTTTCCATAGGCTATGCAGGCGTGAAAATAACAGGAAAAAATTATTCCCTATAGAGAAATTGCTAGATTTTTAATTTTCTCTTTTCTTTCTTTCTTTTTTTTTTACTTTTCAGTACTCTTCTTTATCTTCTTTAAACATGAACCTTGCAAAAATACTTTTGAATTTCAACTTAGTTTCTATTCTCAAAAGATAATTGGGGGGAAAGAGTAGATAGCCATAGAAACTGCTAAGTTCTAAAACTGATAAATGATTTGTGTTCTGAAATTACAAAAGAAATGTAAAGATAATATTTTAGATGTTAAAATGGCCCCTAACTTTCTGAGAGATTTAGCTAATTTAATTTATGGTGTATTATAAGAAGTCTCTAAAACCACACAAAACGTTGTACTTACGAACACTGCTGATTACATACACTTGCTCTAAACTTGTCAGTCCTTGCTACAATGCTACCCAGCTTACCACTTTCTTCAACAGTATTGGTGAGAGAGTTAAGGCTACAGAACTGAATGGAGAGCATAACAGACTCCAGCAAAGATGTTTCCCACATTGCTTAATGAAAAAGCTCCAGGAATAGCATCAGAAAGATGGCGCTCATGTCTCAACCACTAATAAATTGAGCAAGCTTATTAGTTTCTGATCAACTCTCCTCATAGGGTAGATGTAAATTGTGTGGCTATGAACTAGATGTTAGTTGTATTGGAAATAATATGTATATGAAATCCAAACCACTTAAGATGGATAGAGAGAGTGTTAGCAACAAAAATTACACAATCAAAATAGTATTCAGGGCTGAATGAGTACATGGAAGAAAATTATCTATAAACTAAAAAAGAGTCCTTGTGAAAATGGGGGTACTTGGGTTAAGGGAGAAGCAGCAGGTGGTCCCTTAGGGCAGACAGGAAAGCCTCGAGCCTGACTGATTGGAAGGTGTAGGAACAGGACCCTATGGTCCCAACATCTGACTATAATGCCTTAACATCATTCATGTATTCAATTCAATGGATAACTGCCTCAAGCCACTCTAGGCTGACTACCAAGTCCATGTTCTTCAGGAGGTGTTACTGTCCCACTCTGGATGTAACCTATAGCTCAAGAATCACCTTTTCTCTCTAACAGTCTTATAATTATGCCACCTTTGGTGTTCACCCATCTTTAAGTCCTTGAGTGAGACAAGGAAGAAGGGAAAGTTGCCTAGAAAATAGATCTCTTTACTTCTAATTCTATTTCCTAACTGGCCTTCGAGTAAAACGATGTGCTTTGGAGGAGAGTCAGGGCTGTAATTAGTGTTTTGAAATTCTATTACAACTTGGATAATAAGGTACTAAATTTACAGCTTTGTCTGTGAACTAAATCCTTGACATATTTTTGAGCGGTTTCTTAGTTTCTTTGTTCTCCACTCCTCAGCATTAATTCATTCTCTTTGTCTAAATTACTCTTATTACTCTAATATGCTTTTAGAATTAGGAAAGTGTCTCAGAAGATGTGACTATGCAATTTCCAAGCAGGAAAGAAGCTCAGCTGTCTTCACCTTTTATACAACTCTTAGCATCCTCTAATTAAAAAAAAAAATAAAAAATAAAAAAAATGCTGTTCATTAATGTTAAAGAAATGAGCAGGCAGAGTGTTAAGGCACTCTCGTCCTCATCACAAGGCTGATGACTTCATGTAACAGTCACAAATTCTATGTTGTGGCCCTCTCCAGCCTTCAAAAGAAATGATGTAACTAGCATATTGCCATGTCTCCTAGAGGCAGATTGAGTAATGATTTGCAAGTGCTCCAAGCTGTTAAACATAGAAGTGCTCTAGATAAGCAAAATGTTATTTCTAGGCTTCTTTTCAATTTGCAGTTCATTCAGATCTCTGTTCCTGGGACAAGAACAATAACTATGTGAGGTGATAGATGTGTTAACTAACCTTATTGTGGTAATCATTTCTTAATATAAATGTATATCAAATCATAATGTTGTATGGCCTAGACTTACACAATATTATATGTCAAATATATCTCAATAAAAGTGGAAAAATTAGCAAAGAATTTGAATAGACGTCTATCCAAAGACTATATACGAATGTCCAGCAAGCACATGAAATAATGCTTAAAATGTATTGTATAATACATAATGCTAACCAATGTACTGTATACTTGAAACTAATAAAATAAAATAAATAATTAGTCAGCGAAACACAAATTATAACCATGAGATACCATTCCACATCTCTAGGATGATCAGAAAAGGTAAAATAACAGATGTTGGCAAGGATATAGAGAAAATAAAGCCTTCATATGTTGCTTATGGGATTGTAAAATGGCACAGTTGCTTTGGAAAGCATTTTGGCTGTTCTTCAAAATGTTACACATAGAGTTACTATATGGCTAAAAATTTCCACTGCTATACATGTACCTCAAATTGATGAAAACATACTTTTACTTAAAGTTTGCTTAATTTTTCATATAAATATCTTCCCATAATTTAGTGATAGAAATCATGCAATATATGTGTATAAGAATTTTCAACCTTTTAAAATAAAAAAATACCTTATTTGGAGATTTTTTACCTTCAAAATTTGTTTAACTGGACATTAATGGATACTTAAAGAATACTATCATGTGTTGTGCAAAATAAAAACAGATGCTGTAGTTCACAAAAGAGACAGCTATTATAACCTGCAATTCTATGAATGTGCATCTGGCAGACATTGGGACTGATCAAATTGCAAGTAGTATCAATCAGTCAGCAATTCTCTGCTCACACGCCTTACATGACTGATTTATATCAGTAATCACAATTTGGAAACTTAGCAGTAGGAGTCATTTATGAGGCATTTTTATGAATAAAAAATAATAAATTGAAAAAAAGAATTGCCTGCTTAGTAACTAATCATAAAATAAACATGTACACCTATTATCAAAAAATCTATTGTGGGTCTCAAGCCTGGTAGGTCCCAGGTATGGCTGTGATCCAGGCTCACAGCTAGGAATAAGACCCCAGATTTAGAATATTACATTAGTGTAGTAGGGCACCTGTGCCTAAATTATGTAAACATACTTCAGCTTATTGTATCACACATATATGGCTGAATGCCACTATTGTACTCTGCTATGTGTGGAGCCATGCAGTCCCCTGGAGAGCAGAAGGAGAGCACAAGAAGGGGAGCAGGAGAAAGGTGTGCAATACCGCGCTCCTCACAATAAAGTTGGTGCCTGCCATTTCATCCTCATGTCGGCCTTTTGTGCATTCTTCCAACTGGGCATCTTACCATCAAACCTTCCTTTCTCAATCAGCTCGGTGCTGACATTTATGAAGAGAAGGAACAATAAAATGAAAATATGAAATAGTATATAATACCACTGCAGTTGAACTTGAACGACTGAAATATGGGCCCACTGGTTCAAAGGTAGCCTGTGCACATTATGCGGTCCCTTCATCCTCTCCTATTCAACTCAGAGTGAGAAGATCAGAAGGTAGTAGACTCTGAATGCTGTGTCCTAAACCGTGTCTCTCCTACCCACCCCCATGAAATTTATATGTAGAAGCCCTAACTCCTAATGTGAAGGTGGGAAGTAATTAAGTTTAGAGAAAAGTCATGAGGATGAGGCCCCTGATGAGATTATAAGAAGACACACCAGAAAGAATGTGCCCCCTCTCTCTCCTCTCTCTCTCTTTCTCTCTCTCTCTCTCTCTTCTCTGCCTGTCTTACTCTGCCATGTGAGGACACAGCAAGACAATGATCATGGTCATTCTGCTCTCATGGTCATTCTGCCCTCTAGAACTGTAAGAAATAAATATCTGTAGTTTAAGCTGCTCAGTCAATGATATTTTGCTGTGGCAGTCCAGGCTGACTACATCACCAGGTGAGGAAATACTGGTAATATTTTATGATGAATGCAAAAATCAGCATCTGTAGGAATTACAGCAAGTGATAAATATTATCCTCTTTTTCATCATTTATAATTTTATAGTTATAGTTTTATATTTATATTTGTATTTATATTTGTATTCGTATTTATGTTCATGTTTGTGTTTATATTTGTATTTATATTTAACTTGATTCTCAAAGTTGGGTCATCCACTTAATAAAAACTCTCAAGGAGTTTGTCTAATAAAAGCTTGTTAAATATCACAACAGTATAGAGCAGCCATAGTAACACAAAAGGGAGCACCATAAAGCAGCAAAGTGAACATTGGTTTGCAATCTGGACAGGCCAACTTAGAAATAAAGGGCTCTTTTGTGCTTAAAAGAAAACAATTGTTGGACATTCTTGGCTCAACACTAGCAGAGGATATACTAGGATATGTCTATATCATAGGATATAGAGTATTATTATGTACTTCTAATTGCTTATTGGCCCAGCAAGTTTAATTGGGAAAATTTGTTTTGCACACATAGGCATTCACTGATAAGAGGATCCATCACATCTTATTCCTTGTGAATACTCAGCTGCCATAATAGCAACTCCTATTGTAATCCCTAACATGAAAATGGATGTGGACATGTCAGCATCTGACATTGACCTTGCCGTTGTACATATCACACAGGGCTACATTTATCTCTCCAATGGAAAAAAAAAAAAAAAAAAAAACTTGTGTAGAACTTAATCAAGAACTATAGTTTTATTAACTTAAAACTTTTTTTATAAAGTATAAAAAATGCAATTTTTAAAAATTTGAAACTGATAAGAATAAAGCACTTGACTCACATGTTATATAAATTGTTATATAAATCATACAATACATATTTACAAAAAATTTCAACCTTTTTAAGAAAAAACATCTTATTTGGGGATTTTTTTAATCTTCAGAATTTGTTTAACTGACATTAATAGATACTTAAAACAAAGAATACTGTCATGTGTTGTGCAAAATAAAAACAGATGCTGTAGTTCACAAAAGAGACAGCTCTTACAATCTGCAATTTTATGCATGTCCATTGGGTAGATACTGGGACAATTTGTCAACCAATATTATTAAATGGTTATATGTTCTAGGCACTGTGCTAAGATTGTGGGATTGTAGAGGAAAACAATAGTAATTATCTTTGTTCTTACGAAATGTATAAGAATAAAGATAATTGTTCTTATAATTATTCTTCCACAATCTCTCTAAAGTGAGAAAGACACTATTGAAATTTAGATTTAAAAACTACTTATTTCTGGCATTGATTATTTTACAAAGTTCAAATTTCACTGAAGTCAGAAATAAATTTACTTGCATTGAAATCAAATCATTCAGAACAATTATATTATATTGAATCATTTTTCTATGCTCTCAAATACATGCTTAATAATGAAGAGATCCAGGGCCATTTTTTCTCTACCTACTGAATTAAGCTTTTAAGTTTCCTCATAGCGTCTTTTTGGTCAAGGTTATTAGCCCTCTTGAAAACACCTAAGCTCCAGGGTGTGTAAGCACTGGAGTATGAGCATCAGTTCTGACTGAAATGCTAAATACCAGTTACAGATGTTATATTAATTCATTTTCTGAAATTTGTAAGATTGTTTCAGCTCTTGAGACAGAGCCTAACGAATGTACAAGGCAAATAGAATAAATGCAAGAAGGACAAATGATATTTTAAGCATAATGTGCACTATGCCTAAAATTAGACTCCTAATATTTCACATGTCCCCTTGCCAGTGTTTCCTGTCCCAGTGACTATCAACACCCTCAAACAGATGAGCAGGATAAAAATGCGAGAAGCTTCCTGGACACCTCCTCTCATGTCCAAGTGCCCACCACCACACGTCACGGGTATCTCCCTAACATCGCTCAATCTATCTAGTTCTCTTCATCACCATCACCTTAGTCCAAACCATATCATTTCTTACCCACACCGATTGATTGCCTGACTGGGCCTTTTACAGCTACCCAGTCCACCTTGCCTTTCGATCTGTTTTTAACACTGCAGCCAGAGTGCTCTGCACAAAATGTGTGTCTGATCATGCCACATATCAACCTTTTCCCCCTGTCCATGCCTTTCATATACTTTTCACAATTACCTTCAGTCACACTGGCACTTTTTCAGTTTCTTTTACCTTCTTGTTCTCTCTTTCTTCAGAGACTTTAAATGTGCTGTTCTTTCTGGAATGCCCTTCCCTCATGTTTGGTCTCAATAAAACAGTTCATCCTGTGGGAAGCCTAACTCCCAGGCTGGGTCAATTCCATTTAGTAGGCTTTCAAGAAGAAAGAAAATTTCCTTTCAAGTGGTTTATATAGTTGTCGTTATTAATTTTTTGTCTGATAAACTGATTAATGCCTATATCCCTCACCGATTTATATGTCCCTAAGAACAATGCTAATTACTATTTTTCCCCTACAACCCCACAAACATAGCAGTGCCTAGAACATATAACTATTTAATATTTTTGCTTGACTGATCATATGCAGAGTTTAGTAAATAATGAGTCCATAAGTAATTAGGAAGAGATTTTTGTACATTACTGAAGTATATTATTGACTTGGTTTAAGCAATTGATCATTGATAGTATATTTCAGATTAACATTTTTATTCATGGACTTACTTGAATTACTTATTTCAAAAATACTTATTTGCAAAAAACAATGATAAATGCTATACAGCCTTCAATAACCCTATGGTTGAAAGGGAGGAAAAAGAATGCCCTATACCTATAAAAATATTTGTAATAAGAGGCAATTTTTGATGAGTTCATAAAGATACGCAGACAGCATGCCTTAGGAGTTCAGAAGAGGAAAATATCTTTATTCTCCCTTGTTTGACCCAGGAAGACTTTGTAGAGAAAATCACTTCTAAATTGGACCATGGAGAATGAGTAGAGCTTCAACAAGTAACAATGGCAGAGAAATACACCATGCTTTCTCAGGAGGCAGGAGGCACTTTGTGGCTTTTTTTTTTTTTTTTTTTTACTTTTGGTGGAAGGAGTGATTTTTAAATATAGTTTTAATGCACAAACACTGCAATTCTGAGACATTGTTTAATTTTATGAGAATAAAGAAACAGAATACTTGGTCTCAGAAAGGTGATGACAAGAAGAAAAGTAGGAAACCTGGGAGTATATTCTTTTGAAGAGGTGAAACAGTTTCCAGTTGTAGATATTTTTTCTTCTCTTGGCAAGTCATAGCTCACCTGTTTATTTCTGCAGCCGGTTGATGGGTAGGGAGAGAGTGTGAAGTATGTGAATCCTGCTCCAAAAGAACCTAGTCATAACCCGAAAGAAATTATATTATCCAGAAGGGTACTCACCATGGCACCTTTGATAGAAGTCTGCTAGTATAGGAGCTGAGCTCCTCGACCTTCACCACATGCTAGAGTCAACTGAGGATCTTTTAAAAAATACTTACACCTGGGCACCGCACTCAGAGATTCCAATTCTGTTGGTCTGAGATGGGCCTGGGTATGAGTTTTTGTAGTCAGTTACCCTTGAGAACCCCTGGCTTAGACAATGAAGGGATTTTCACAGAACTATGGGAGATAAACTGCACATCATTTCTAGGGAAGAGATGAGCAAACAGATTAAGGACTCGAAGAGGCAGAGAGCCACGCCACAGCTTCTCTATCATTCACTGCCCCGTTCATGATTCTTATTTAGAATTTTGCACGTTTCGTAATTAAATATTTGTCTTTTTGTTTATTGTCTGCCTGTCCCGTTGAATTGTTATCTACCTGAGAGCTGAGATCTTGGTGTTTAATTTTCCACTGGGTACCTAGTAACTACTAGCCCAGTGTTTTGCATATAAATAATACTCAATAAATCTTTATTGCTGAATGAATGGACGAAGACAATTAATTGTTACCTGGCAATAGAGTAACAAGGTAGCTCTGCACAAAACTTTCAAAAAGAACACTACTCAGAGAGGTTTAAAAAAAATAGTCTCTTAAAAACCCAGTCCCTGGAGTGAATAGCTTCAGATTTCATTTATAGGAGGGACCACCTGCCCATAGCGGAAGGACTGGTAGTGCATTGATCTAAGCTAATCAGTCTCAAAATTTATTCAGGTGTAGAATAACAGGATGTCTTGTTGTTTTTTAGCATGAAAAGCAACTTATTCCTCTGTGTTCTAGGAAGATAGTTTTCTAGCAAAAATCTATAGCTCCATGTAACAGGTATCTCTTCCTTAAAAAAAAAAAGATAAAGATAAAGATGTCCAGTATCTTCCAAATGCCTTTGAAAATCACAAGTCATTTAGATCAGAGTAAGCACAAAGGGCAGATAACCTGCTCTTCCTCTGTGGTCCTGAGCAATACTCTTTCAACAAGCCACCCCGAGGAGTTAGAGAGGCTGTTAAATCGAAGATTGATTTTCTTTTCAAAATTTGCAAGAAAATGAAAACTTAGACAAACATTTATTGATTTTAAGCTTTTCATTTACCATGATTTAAAAAATTCTCTGGATCTACTTTCCAGCAGTAGCTATTAAAAAACAAACAAAACTCAATGGGCAATTTATCTTTCCTTTAAATGTGATTTCTTAAAAATATTTCATGTATTAAGTCTTTTGTGTATGCTAGAAAAATGCTTCTCAAAATATGTGTGCCAAAATAACATTTTTTAAAATTTCTACTTTTATAAAATATGTAAAAATCAAATTACTGAAGACATTTAAAAAGATATAATAGAGCTCCTTTTTTTTATTAGATTCAACAGGTACAAAATTACTCTTAATTACTTAAATGACTATAAAAGTTCCTAAGACTTGATTCAGTTGCTGATCTTGCCTCACAGGAGCTACAGTTTGCAGACCAGCTTCAGTTGATAAGCCACACGATAAGCAGCACTGTGCTGAAATACTGTCTAGAATCAAATGAAAACACTTATTGAGAAATGATTGTCTCTTTTTAAGGAAAATATATTTAATTCATGACATTATTTAGCTGTCACAAAGAAACCTGGTTTCATATTTAATCCATTATGTGGTCGCTTTCGCATCTTATACCCAGATTTAGTTCTACAGAGTTCTCGATGACTCATTAAGAACAAAGATTTGGAGGGTTTTACATGACCAACAGAAGAAATGACACTTGTGGCAGAAAATGTTCTAAATTTTCGAATAGCTTTTTAGAAATTCCTTATTCATTTTTTTTCCTATGGTTTGACAGTGGAGCAGAACATCAAATATTCTAAAAGGAATTAAAGGGTAAGAACATTTTGATCCAGATTTACTTTATCACAACCTGCAAAAAAAAAAAAAAAGATTCCAAACATCTTTCATCAATTTTGTTGCTTCTGGTAGACATAATTTCTGTCCAATTAAGATATGATTTAGCTTTTTCAACTTTGTGGATCTATATAGCCAATGTCAAGAGGAAGATTTTTAAAATAGGCTACTAAATTTTGGACAGTCTAAAATATTAAGCCAAACTCTTTTTAAAAAAATTTCTTTTTTTAGACTGAGAAAAATTCAATAACTCTTAAGTTTGCAAGAGTCATCAAATTACTATTTTTTAGCTGTTTATACCTGTCCCAAACAAGAACAAGTCAGGGACCACATCTGTACTGTTGACAAAGATTCCTGGTGAATACATCAGAGAAAGCTATCCTGAAACACTGCCGCATTAGATGATTAAGTAACAGTGAACTTGTCTCTTTATCCTAGTATTACCTTTTATACTCTGTAGGGTGGTTACTAAATTTTCAGTCAGCAACACATAAAGTTTGGTATTGCTACTCGCGTGTGAATATAGAGTTCAGCATAGAAAATAAAAGAGTGTATACACACACACACACATATACACACAGATTTTAAAAGCACAGCAAATACCTGCCAGACAGTAAGCTCTTCAGGGTTTTCTTTCTTATTCTCTCAGCTCTCACTGACAGGCATCTGAGAAAGTTCAATATTAGGCGAGGGTTTAAAACATCTTTCTCTAACACAAAAGATATGCTTTTTGGCTCTACCTTACCAGATTCTCATGTTTGATGATGATTGAAAGCAATTTTTGACATACAAGAATTTGCCAAATATGATTTACAACATTTAGGTGGGTCATGACCATAATATCTCATTTTCTTATATCCTGAAGACTGAATTTCTGAAAATTTCATTTTCTTCAACTTCTTCCTCCTGAAGCTCATAAAATATTTTTTTAAAAATAAAAATTACAAATATTTCTTTTATAATAATAACATTATCATGTGAATGCAAACTCTGGAGACATAAATCATTCATATTAACATCATTCTAGATTTTCCCATTTCTCTAACTTCAATTATTCATAGATCTAAGCACTCTTGCATTATTTGAATTTCTCTTTTCCCTAATCCTTTTCATAGTTTGGATTAGTTTGGTTAAAAATGGAGACTAATTTTCTACTTTCATATATTGAAAAGCTCAACTAAAGTTTCACACAGAGAAGAGATGATTGTTCTCCCTATTTATCAGGCTGCTGACTCAGATTTGCATGATCACCATTGGTTACCTCATTTTGCTCATGACTTAATCCAGATCCTTTTCACAGAACACTGTTGTTTTTCTCATGCAAGACCCTCCTCCTCTCCTCAAAGGTTGTTTAACAATCATGCTGGCCTGTCTGCTCAGCATGTGTAGGCTATTACTTTATAATGCCTTGACAGACTTAGTTTCAGCTTTGGGCTGTTTAAGCAGAACTTCACCATCATTAGATCCCTAACGTCCTTTTTACCCTAAAAATCTGCAGGTTAATCATGAACCCAAGACAACCCATACATCTAAAATAACTCAAGCATACATATATGTAAACATTTTGGTAATATATTGTATGATCATTTATTATCCACATAAGGATACATCTGTAATAAAAGGGGTCAGTATTAATAATTACAGAGGGCCAACAAGCATGAACCAGAACCATCCTGCATAAATTAGGGCATATGGTCAGCCTACAAACCGATAGCATGAAAGAAGCTACAATACTGCTCCCATAAAATTTATTATCTACATTATTTGCACATAGCAAACTTTTATAGCTTGCAAAGTCCCATTTCTTACAGTATTTAACTAACTAGATTGAGACTGTATTGTATACATTAACAGCCAGCCCTGAAAGGTTTTCTTGGACTTTTTGTTAGATTTACTCAATACAGCTTTTACTATGCACACATGTCATCTGCAGTTTGCTAGTTTTGTTCTTAGTTTGGCATTTCGTCATTCCCCCATGCTATTCTGGGCTGTTTCCCCTTATAATTACCAACTCAGTTTTTTAAATATTTTGACATCCATTTCACCTGAGTTATCCTCTTGCAGAAATCTCTCAAAAAGAAAAAAATATAAAGAAGGAAGGAAGGAAGGAAGGAAGGAAGGAAGGAAGGAAGGAAGGAAGGAAGGAAGGAAGGAAGGAAAGAAGGAAGCTAGAAAAGAAAGAAAGGGAAATGTGTCATTGTGCTTTACACAAACACCTGCTATGAAGAGCTATCAGTGGAATGTAGAAGAACAACATAATGACATAAAAAATCATAAATCAAATTTATCTTTTTTATAAAAAAGTACTTTTTTGGAAGGCATATGAGAAGATATATATTATTTTTGGGTTTTTGTTTGTTTGTTTGTTTTTTACAAAGTCATCATTAATTATTGAATTCTTTTTTCCTCAAATTTGGAAAATAGTATTTAGATTTAAGAAAAGGCAAGCTTTGTTTTGTTTTCATTCATTTGTATATTTTTAAAGAAAAATTATATATATTTAAGAAGTATAACATGATGATTTGTTATACATAGAAATAGCGGAATGATTACTAGTCAAGCTAATTAAGTCCAGGGACAGTTCCATGCCATTGTTGACACCCACCTCAAACTCAAAGCCCTGACTTCTTTCCACACACCCTTAAGGTACGGAAGAGTTGACACTCAAAGGGAGGCTTCCAATCATGGGGAAGAGGATCAGTGTTAAATTCTCAGACTCTGGTTCTTTAAGAGACAATTCTGATGCACATTCTACCCAGCTCCTCAGTGGAACTGAGCCCCCATTGCTCACCATAATAACCAGCTTCTTCATGCCTCTCTTTGCTGCCTTTTAAACACTTCACTAATTCTCTCTTCAGCTCATATCTTAGATCAGACTCCATCTCATAACTTTTGGTGGAGAGGGCTATCCTCTGAAATTTTCTCTTACTTAATGTAGTCCAAAAGAAAGATTTTAAATATCTGATTCCCATACTAATGAAAGAATTTGCCAAGGATATTTGCAAACAGCCTTTCTGTGTCAAACCATCTAGGCTGTATATTCCTGAAAGTACCTTTAGCTTTATTTTAA
Organism: Pteropus medius; assembly: GCF_902729225.1. Lineage (NCBI taxonomy): Eukaryota > Metazoa > Chordata > Mammalia > Chiroptera > Pteropodidae > Pteropus > Pteropus medius. Next base: position 4,820,968 of record NW_024350921.1, on the reverse strand, counting down.
CTTAAACATTTAAAAAATATAATCCTGGGTCTAATTTTCTCTTCTTCAACACTTTGAAAGTATTACTCAATTGCCAATCTGATTCTTTCTGCCTGGTGGATGATTAGTGTGGTCTTTAGGTCTTTAATGTTTTTATATTATATTCTAATGGGCCCATTTGTGAGTTTTCTCTTCTCCATTTTATAAGCCCTCTATGAGCCTTTTTACTCTAAAAGTCTCATCTCTATCTCCTTCAAGTTATCCATCATGATTTTTTTTCATCAATTTCTTTCCATTTACTTTTATTTTCTAGTCTTCTTGGAAGAAAAATATGCTATGAATGACACTTTTTCTTCTATATTCTATCTTATGGTTTTCTACCTTTAATGCTTTCCCTGATGCCTTTAGGAAATGCTCACAAATTTGTCCTTAACAATTTAGCATAGTCATCAAAGTCTTTCTTTCAGCTGTTATATTTGTCAAACCAAGTGCATAAACTTCCTTCTTCTTTAGTACTGCTCTTTCTTTTCTTTTTCTTTGTTCTCTTCTTTTTTTTTTTCTTTTTGCTTATATTACCATTACCATTTCTTACCTCTTTGAGCATATTTACTATGCTTATTTTAAATTTTGATTGGGTTCATCAATTCAAATTCATCTATTTAAGATAGTTAAGTGTGTGCCATTTTATTATTTGGTACACTCTTCAAATGTCTGAGCTCTTTATTCCCAGGAAGAATCAGCAATGTGTATGAGCAGAGATGGCTAGGTGCAAGCCTAGCTGAGTCAACTTCTAGGTACTTTGTTTTGATTTGGATGTGGTGTGGAGTGGGGCAGGCCATGAAGGAAGCTAGAGAAGTCCGAGGGCAGTGAACCTGGATTCTCTATTTTCCACTGGAATAAAGACCCCAATGACCTTCAGTTCACGTGAGCCTCATTATACCATCATTATAATATGTTACATATGCCCTGAAGTTCATTAATCTCATTATAACAGACTGAATTCTGGGAACGAACATGCGCAGAAAGCAAATGAATCACTGAGTCCTGTCAATCTTTGTCAATCAAGGAAGCTCCCTTCTCTAAGAAAAGTAACCACCCACATCAAACAGTGATAAAAACCCTAAAGGCTTTGTTACCAGGCCTTTGAGCCACGTTTCTCTTGTTCAGGCCAGTTTTCACATCTGGACTTGTACTTCCCCTCTAATAAAAATTTTCTTTTCTGCTGTATTTCAGTGTCTTGCTCAATTCTTTGTTCGAAACATCAAGAACCTGGACAACGCTCCGAGAGGGGAACGGAACCCCACTCTCAGGCAACACTGGTGCAGTTGTGTTTTGTTTAGTTGAATGAGAGTGGAGGTCATTTAGCAGGCCCTCCATAGCTGCTACTTCCCTTTTATGTTGAGCCACAACTACACTCTGTTTTTCCAGCCCCAGTAGCTGCTATAGTCTTTTGTTTCTCCAAGTATATATTTAAAAAAACCCTGACATTGCAAATTGTGCTTGGAGAGGAGAAGGCACCAGGTGGGGCACCTCCATTTTTTCAGGATTCTCAGCCCAGATCTCTCTGATTCCAGAAACTGCTCTTTCCCCTCTGCCACTCCGCTTGTCTGAATAGTTCAGTGCAGGCTGACTCTATGTCCTGAACTTTTCGGAAGAAGGAAAATCCCCAAAGACAGGTAAAACGGTGTATGCCTATATTACACATGAAGATACTAAAACTACAGATGCTTTTAAAGTTTTCAGTATATAAATCATTAGAATAACTCTATACTCATTCTCAACTCTGTACCAGCTCCTTTATGTAGCAAAATTTATATTCAGTTCAATGTAGAATGTTAATAATTTTAGTTACAGAATATTCAGAGCTTACACAAACAGAAATGGTACCCCCCCAAAAATTTGTTCTACCTTTAGTTTTAAATATAACATTTATTCTAACATTGTATTATTCCGCATAAGATAATAATTAAGAATCCTCAACTTCCACAAAGAAAATTTCTTGAAGTTTAAATAATGGAATTTTGAGTGATTCAGTGGTAAATGACATTCTGAATTTGGTAGTTTTATTACATAGTCCATAAAGCTGAAAAGTAAAGGAAGACATTTGTATGCTATACCAGGAGTGCACAGAATTACGAAGGTGTCACAAAACCAAACATCGCATTTATGATGCTTGTAATTTGAAATTAAAGAATAAAAACACACATTTTAAATGAACTATATTTACACAACATTTAAAAATAATTAGGCAACATTTTTATAATTAACCAAACAAAATGAAAGGAATGTGGCTATATCATTATTTAAAATGAGCTGATTCGTTTTGCAAAAACCAGCATATGTTTCCACTCTGAAGTCTCATTTTGCAATATTCTATCATTTGAGAAACTTTTATTAAGTTGTATCCAGTATCTCAAGCCTTTTTAGTGTGCCTAAGCATTGACATCTATGTAGAAAGTACATCTCAAAATGTTATATTAGTCCAATTGGCCAGGTGGACTAATACGACATAAACAAGAAGGTGTGCCTAAACATTAGATTCAGCACTAACATTTTAAGAAACGTGTTTTTCAATAAAGTAATAAATTCCCCAAGATATAAACATAAAATAAAGACAGGGCATTTGTAAAAGTTATAAGGTGCCTTTGTTAATGTAAACTATTCAAAAGTGTTTAGAGCTCTGGTTTTCCTGGAGGGTCAATAAAAGCATTGAATGCATTCACTCTTGAACTTGAGAGAGATAAGAGTTTATTCTCCCTATACTCCTTCTCCCACTTTGTCCCTGTAGAGCTCGGCACCATTCTGGATAAAAAAAAGAGAGAGAGAGAGAGAGAGAGAGAGAGAGAGAGAGAGAGAGAGAGAGAGAGAGAGAATGATCTCCCAGGTGCTAGATAATGAAGGCTGCTACTCTTAAGTCTTTCTACTTTTAAGTGGATTCACTAGCTTTTTTTAGCAGTATCTTGACATATGCCACATGAGCTATTCCCAGCCACCACCCCCATGCTACCCTTAAAATACCTCAACTATGTCTTCTTTCAGAAGCACATCACCTAAGTCATGCTCTGGCACTACAGATAATTCTTAAGCACAGAAGAAACATCATCCCTGCAGAGAGGAGCACTTCTAGTCTCTGGACTTCTCTAGAACCCTGAATAAAATTCTCCACCTTTACCACTTGGGGCAGAAACCACCTGTCTATGTGACAGGCTCACAACCACACTGTGAGCTCCTCTAGAAGGACCATGGAGTCTTCAGTTTTGTATGCCCAACACACAGCTCACACAGTGCATGTGGTATAGGTGGTGCTCAATGAACACTTGTTGACCTGAACTAAAACTAAAAAAGAGTTCTTGGAAAGATGGCATGGTATCGATCTTTGCACACCATTCTCTGAGAATAAGCTGATGTTTTACTAGAATGTAATCCTCCTCCAGATTCAGACTTCTCTTTACTCATCCCAGTCCAATCTATCCTTCGGACAAATCTTTTAAATTCCTCCTTACTTGTATCCTAAAATATCCCTCACGTTTCTTTGAGAGTCAGTTTAGTTAATTTTTAAAAAATCTATTTGTAAACTTAATAAATAATGGATAGGACAAGTAATAGATTTCTCATTCAACATTTGTCATAAGAGATCCTGACCATTCCACCAAGAGAATAATTAGTTTTCTATGAACTGGGGAACATCAGCTTTTGCACTTTAACTCTCTTTTTACCAGCTCAGTTTTCTCTATTATAAAATGGAAATAATGGTGCCACCTTCATACACATGTCTATGGCAAACTGATTATTTTAGCTTCTTTGTTGGCCAATAACAGTTCTTGTGGAAGCTTCAATCCTATGGTATTTGGCATTGATCTTAAAAGAAGCAGAAAGATTGACTGCAATTCTTAATTTAGGATTATTTTAGGCAGAATGGCATAGTTAATACCTACTGAGATTCAATAATTAAATGATTCACGAATGGGAGATTTTCAATAGTTATACTTTTAGCTTAATATATGAAAGTGGATCAAACACAATTTATCATTAGGCTTTTATAGGGAAAAAGCAAATGAATGTTAAGCATTGGAAAGTTCACCAGACACTCCAGAGAAGGGTCAGATCAAGTTTTCTACCAACTGAGAGCAGAAATATTGATTCCACTAGAAAATGCAAAAGAAATGATAGACTTTTGACTTCTCATTCTTTCTACTTATTTCCTCACTAATTTATAGATTTTAAGGCAAAATTAGGGTAATACAAAATGCAAAACTTTCCTTCAGCTTGACAGGATCTTCTGCACAAGGTTTCTCTGATTTTCTCTCAGGCATTTTAATAGCATTTAGACTTCATAGAGTAGTTAAGCAAAATTGCACAAAGATATAAGAAAACGATTTAATTCCTTTCTGTGCCAATCGACTATTTTCCCAGAGGTACTATAGATTCCTTTACTATACATAGGATTACCTGAAGCAAAATGTTCTTCTATTTTATTTCTTTCTAAAGACTAGCACTCAGAATGTGATCGGCCTTGTTATGTTACTGAATTGATAGCCGAAGTCCACTGTTCTCACTCAGGCATGGAATCGAGGGCATAAAGAACACTCGAAATGGTTCATGATTATTTCTCAGTCCTCTTCCTGCTGTACTATACACATATGTTTCATATTATATAGAGGCTTGTGTGTGCCTGGCAATTGAGCTATGTTGTAGTAATAAAAGAAATAATTCAAGCTATATAGATTAAAATTTTCTTAAAACTATGGTGATAATGAAGAAAGACAGGTTGTTGGAAGTGTGAGTAAATTTCTTCTGAAACAGCAGAATAAAGTAATATCCAATAATAACGTTCAACTGAATGAATACCTATGAAATTGTAGTTTGAAATGAGGTCAGTTTTAAAAATTCAGGCTAGAATTACTGTATAAATTTGTATAGTTGTAAAATATCTATATTAAGTGAATCAAATAATTTTGGCTAAATGTATAGCTCTAGAGAAATTATGTAAATTAGTTAGGAGATCCCTAGGAAATATCACCTGTAAGGATTATTTAATTGTTAATTAGAAAACAACCCATAAGCTAGCTCTATGATCACCATTCAGCCCAACTTTTCTCTGTGCTCTCCGAAGAGAGCTGCAAGCAACATTTCCTTAAATTCCATGAAGCTTGGTCTACTAAGTAGATGCGTTCATTCAAAACTTAGAAGATAAGAGCTGGGTACAATGAAATATTTATTTTTGGTAGTTGTTACTGGCAAAAATGATTCTGGAGCAGTGTCCCAGTGCCCTTTGCTTCCTTCTTATATGTCAAAGAGCAGATGTGACAGGAGAGCTTCTTGATCTTTGTTTCCCAATGATGACAGAGTGTTCTTTTTATCACCAGTTCCAGTAGTCTCTCCTCACTGGTCCCCTCTTTGATAGAGTTGTCAGTTAATCTTCAGTAAGTCAGTATTAAGGTGCAGTTCTGGGCATCATTCCTGCAGGCCAGCCTAGAGAAAATTCTTCTAGCCCATTTTATCAGCTTTCATACTGTATATTAGACTCATTTCTCCTTACCCAGAGAGATTTCAATTTCTTGCAAATAAACCCTAACTGATACACAAAAGTAACACAATACTGTGTTTTTAAAAGAAACACAGAACTACATGCTACACAAAGATGTACTATGGAACAAATGAGAGAAAACAGAAGAAGAATTAAAATTTTAAAAATGAGATAAAATTTTAGAACTAGCGTCAAATATCTATTCTATTAATAAAAGTAAAAGAGATAAAATGATCTATTTAAGAAAAAAAGACATTGGGACAAAATATTGTACAAAATAAATATTAATATAACATATTGATTCCAAGTTAAAAGGAAATGGTATAAAAACAAAATGTTGATATGGTAAAAATTGAAGTCTTACCAAAAAAGGCTGATTTCAAAAGAGAAATCAGTAAAAAAGACAATAGTCACTAATTAATGATAAAGGATATAGACAGTGGATAAAAGGGATATAAATATTTATGAATGAAAATTGTAGGTAATAGTTTTCTTTGTAAATGGCATTTATCCAATTGAGTTTCACTCAATTTCTAGTTAACTAAAAAGTTTTATGGTAATTAGGTGCTGAATTTTTCAAAGGCTTTTTCTGCACTAATTAAGATTAATTAGATTTTTCCTTAATTACGTAATGTGATGAGTTATATTGATCAATTTTTAAATATTGAACCAACTTTGCATTCCTGATGTAAATCACATTTAATCATGATGAATTATCTGTTTTTTATATGCTTAAATTTAATGTGTTAATATTTTATTGATAAATTTGTATTAGGTATGTATTAGTTTCATGAAATGAGTTGGTAAGTATTCTTTCCCTCTCAAATTTCTGTAAAAGTTAGTATAAGATTGGTATTATATTTCCTTAAATGTTTGGTAGAATTCAGCATTGAAAAATATCTGTTCTTAGAGTTTTCTTTTGAGGAAAGTTATTAATTAAAAATTCAATTTCTCTTATAGATAAATGGGCATTAAGATACTTTTCTGAGCCCATCTTATAAAATTACTAATCAAGAACATTTCCTTTTTTTAAAAAGATTTAAAAAAAATTTTGGCATAAAGTTGCTTACAATAGTCCCTTATTGTCTTTTTAATTTCTATGGTGATGTCACCTTTTAATTCCTGATATTTTTTATTTGTTTTATTTCTCTTTCTTAATCCAAGTTTGCTGGAGGTTATTTTTATTAATTTTGTCAAAGAACAGCCTTAGGTAAGTCTGTTTATCATTGCTTTGATTTCAGGTCTAATCCATATTATATCATCCATTCTACTTATTTTGTATTTAACTTGCTCTTCTTTTTACAGCTTTTAAGAGTAAAAATTTAAAATCATTAATTTTAAACCTTTATTCATTACTAATATAGACATTTAAATAATAATTTCCTCATTATACAGTGCTTTGCTAATGTTCTACAAATTTTGAAATGTTGCATTTTCATTATAATTTTTGAGTAATTTCTTATTTGACCCATAGATTAGATAGAAATGTCTGGTTTAATTTCTAACTTTTTCATGTTTCCTAGATATGTTATTGCTTTTTATTTTCCAATTTAGTTTTTGTGTGTTCAAAGAATATATTCTGTAAAATTTCAGTAACTCAAATATTTAATATTCCTTTTATGGCCAGTATAGTTTGTCATGATACATTTCCATGTATATTTAAAAAGAATGTGCACCTAATCATAGTCGGTTGTAGTTTTCTGCAAAGTTTTGATTCAGGTTAAGTTTTGTTGTAAATATTGTTCAGAGCTATGTTCTTACAGACTTTTTTTTTTTGTCTAATTGTTCTATGTGTTACGGAAAGATATCCAACTCTTATTGTGGATTCATCTATTTTTTCCTTTATATTATTGGTTATTGCTTTGTATATTTTGAGAATCTGTTATTAGGTGCATGCAAAGTTACTACTGTATTGTCTTCTTATTGAATTAGTCTAATAGTTATTAAATGACCCACTTTATCTTTCTTAATGATTTTTATCTGATTGATATTGTCACTAATATCAATATTGGTACTAATATCAGTATTGCCTGATATGAATGTACTCACGCTGGCTTGTATTTACTTACTATATATATGATATTTTGTCTCTCAGTCTTTTAATTTTAACCTGTGTACTTATAGTTATTATAAATCTGTTATAGTTAAATATTTCTTTTTTATCCAGTCAGATAATGTATTTTAATTGAAATATAGTCTATTTACATTTCATATAATGATTGATATGGTTTGTCTATTATCTTGCTATTTTTTTCTATCTGTTCCATCTTTTTTTTGGCTTGCCTCTGTTTCTCTTTACTAGCCTTTTTCATAGTTAATTAAATATTTTTTGTCTCTCATCTAATTACTTCTCTTAGAAATTTAGCTATATCTTTATTTATTATTTTTAGAGGTTTTACCATGGAATTAAATATGCCTTAAGATATCACCATCTACCTAAAATTAATATCGTATATATCTGACTTCACAAAGTATAATTACATTTTCCTATATTTTACTCTATATTATATTTCTGCATAAATTATGTTTCATCTTACTATAATAATATATTTTAATTTCTATTTTTCTCTTCTAAGAAAATTAACTTAATTTGTACTCAAAAGTTGATGACACCTAAGAACACTTGATTTATGTCTTAATATTCCTGGGAAAAGTGGCACTCAGTGAGAGCCACAAAAAAAAAGAGGCAGATCCTGCATCGAAAGTAATATTTGTAAAGGAGGTTCCTAGAAGCAGGTGGGAGGAATGTCTATCCATGGAGGAGAAGAGGATGAAGGCTGTTTTTGAAATTATCACTTTCCTCATATTTTTTTCAGGACCAAACCTACATTTGAATTTACTCCCTTTGTTTAATATGTACATCTTTACCATTTTAATTTTGAGAATTACATAAGCACTAAAATCACACACTTTTTGTGAGAAAATGTATGACAAGTTTAGTTATTCTTTAAATGGAGTTAATTCTAATGAACAATACTTCAATTTTATGAAATGGAAATAAACATTGAAAAAAACACTTTGTTTCATTCCACCTGAGCTCCCTGTGGTTCACTCAACAGTGACACAACCCATTTTCATTTCATGAGAAACCTACAGAAAAATTATTATTTAAAGCACTATTATATATTATTATTATATACAAATCCAGACATTAACTCAAATTATGATTATTTAGCATTAACAGGGCCTCTGGGTGTGCAGCCATCAGCACTTAGTATATATTTCCTTTTCATCTAAAGAGCTGTTTGGAATAAGAATATCAGATCATTTTTCTACTTAACTAAGCTGAGCACATATGTATGGAATTGAGGGCATCCCTGAATGCCAAAAAGGATCTCTGTTCTCCTTGCTATAAGCACATTAATTAGATGTTTTGCAAAGTTAATAGAAAGGAAATATTGCATTTAGAATCTTTAATGTGCTCAAAACTGGAAAAGTAGAAACTTTCATAAGATTTCATATCCAGAGATTTTCAAATTTTCAAATTTTGGTGTGATCAGTATCCTCCAGGAAATTTATCTAAAATGCATAAACTAGACCTCATTTCCAGGGCTTCTGTTTTGCTATATCTATCTCAAATGGGAGCCCAGAAGCCACACTTTTAAATGTTTAAGAAATACCTATGGGTTTGCGTTGTGCGTTGTTCTACTATCAGATTTTCGGAAATAAATCGAGATTTCTGCTTAAACATGGTAGGAGGAAGCCAGATCACAAATCTACTCCTCAATATTTAATGAAAGCGACAATAATAATGTTTTAAAACATGTGCCAGCAGCATGCTAACAAGGAACACAGCCTCATGCTGCAAACTTCTAAGAGAAAGAAATAAGAAAAGAAATAGCTAAGAAAGGAAATAAACAAAATTTGAAAAGTATGACTGATCTCTAAATCTAATAAGGTAATGTAAACTTAAGGAATCTAGGGACTACCGTCCTTAAAAAATATAAATCTTAATGTAGGAAGTGAAAATGTTGCTGATGAGAAATAGGTGAAACAAGAGATATAATCAGCAGGGATGACTCTCTCTTATAGAGGCAAAAACTTTAGACTTGTTGGATTTCAGGAATGATTCAAAGCTAATAGGTACCCCTATTTGAAAATAAAATATACATCCCACTTGATAAGGCAACCACTGACATATTTAAAACCAGCTCAGAAGTAAGTATAGATTCCAGTCTTCTAATAATAGGACCATACATAGTCTTGTCTGAGTTCCCCACAACCATACTCACTGTAGCTTAGGCCTCAAAAAAGTGGGAGAAATAGAAAATAACCAGTCTGCAATCATAGCTATTGGGAGAATAATAAGTTAACATGAATTAAATTATATCAAATAAAAAGTCTAGATAGGGAATCATATTTTAGTGCCTGATCAAAATGAAAAGAAATGTCATGGCAAATTTGCTCACATTCTAGAAAGGGGAAGAAGGGAAAAAAAAGAGAAGGGACGAGAAGAGAAGGGGAGGAAAACGATATACAGAATACAAATAAGAATGTGGTATGAAAAAAAGATGAAAGAAAAAAATACGTCTTTGAATTTTCAGATTAAAGTGAATTTAATTAGGTCATAATATCATGAAAACCTGAGCTCACAGGACATATGGTTAAACAAGAGAATGATGTTAAGGAGAGACTGTAAAGAGTTTTAAAAACTTCCACTAATACTTTTAAAATATTAATTACATAATTTAGAAGTACATGAAACAGAAGTATCAAAATTCTAATCTATTAAAATAAAGGAAGTGATAATCAAGGTGATTTCAAAAGAAAAAAGAGCAGATCAAAGGAAATGACAAGTAAAAGTAACATGACAATATATAAAAAAATAATTTGTGTTGAGAAATCTGAACATATAAAATGGAGAAATTTTCAAATGTATAGCAGAATAAAAATGTGTTGAAATAAAGAATCTGAGTTTTAGTTTAACTATTCCGGGGGAAAATTCAAGAACTACTTATATGATATTTATTCTTGTTAAAATTTGAATTTCAAGAATAAAAAAAAGCTTTCAGCCATTTAGGAAATAAAAATAAATAAGCTACATGGAAGGGGGCGGGGAACAAGACTATTGTCAGATTTTTTCATATCATTAAATGAGTGAAGAGCAACATTTCTATTGACTCAGAGGTAGAGGTCGTTATAATGTTGAAATGTGCTATATATTTCCTGGCCCCTCTACAGTTGGGTTGAGGCCAAAACGCTGTAATTAAAAGCACCAATATCACATGAATAAACAACAGACCAATGCAACAAAACACAAAATCCTACTATATGTAGAAATTTCTGTAATATATGAAAAGTCTGCATCTCAAATCAGTGGGGGAAAAAAAAGATGGACTTCTGAACAAGGACTGTTTGGATAACAGGAAAAACTATGAGAAAAAAAGATAAAATTGGGTTCATTTCTCTCTCTCTCTCTCACACACACACACACACAATTATAAACCAAATAGCTCAAAGAATTAAATGAAAAACTAATGAATTAACGAACAAATAAAGTAATAAAAGCATTAAAAAATATGCATGAATCTCTTCGAAACCTGGGAATGGGAAATGTTTTCTGTCTATACTCACAACTCAGAAGTAATAAGGCAAAGGATACGTTTTACTGGAAACAAAACAAAAAACTCCAAACACTTCTACCTGGGGGGAAAAAAAGCGAAATAAATAATGTTATTAAATGAAATATGAAACATCTATTTGTAATCCATATTACAAAGTATTGCTAATCCTTGGAAAGTTTCCAAAAGTAGACCAGAAAACTATAAAAGTAGAAGGAAAAGTGTATTTAAAAAATGGGCAAGAGATAAGAACAGACAATTCACAAAAAGAAGGAAAAAGAAATGCAAATGGCCTTTAAAAATTCAAAGATGTTCAATCTAGCTCATTATAAGAGAAATTAAATTAAGAAAGTAATTAAGAGAAATTTTAAAAACACCCACTTCTTGCCATGGAGGAGCCCTGCTCACAATCATTTCCTGGGCAGAATCCTGCTGTTAAAAAAGTCTAAAGTGTTAACAAGACCCTCCGGACCCGGGCCTAACCTATGGACTATTTTTCAGAATGTTTCAAATGGATGAATTAAAATACATGAGTTTACAAAAAAAATAAAAATAAAAACATTAAAAAAAGACACATATCAGAGTAAAATCTAAAAGTGTACCATGCCATACTGATGCCAGAGAGCTCAGGCAGGACAGGCGTCCAAAGAGAAACCCCAACCCCAGAGCTTGTGTGACCAGGTTCTTGTGTTATGCCAACGAGAAAGATTCAATGACAGGACAAACAGCAAGCAGGAAAGCGCCAAGTTTTATTAAAGCGAAAGTACACACTTAAAAGCTCAGAGTGAGAGTCTTTTGTTCTTGTGGGTAAGGGGTGTCCCAAGGCTATCCAGCTTGCCTCTGGGTTCTGGCTTGTTTCCCTTGCCACCTGAAAGGGAGGAGGTGGTCAAGTCCATCTATCTGGTTTCCTGGCCTTGGTTTATTTCTCATGCTGGGGCCTCAGGCTTGAAATCAAAACAGGGAGATGGCTGAGTTAGGGACAATAGAGAAATTCCAGAGCTTCAGGAAGAGGACCAAGTAAAGGGACTGAGGAAAAATTCCAAAGACCCATCCTGGAGGGAAGGGGGAACTTCCCTAGGCTAAATGTCCCAACTCAATAACCTGAGGAGGAAATTGACAATATCTTAAACTGCAATCAATAATGAAATTCTTAAGAATAAAATTATACTGCTGTTTTAATACTATTATATATGTAATATGATAAGATAAAGCAAATAATTATGTAAATGGTATTAGGAACCAACATTCTCAGTATAAAATCAAAGCTGATATGTAAAAATATTATAACCTTAATTTGAATTGGAAATATCAATATGAGCTCATTATATAATTTTATTTTAAAAATATGCATTTTCTACCTCTCTCTACTGGAAAGGCCCAGAAGCAGTGATTAATTCAGTTACAACAAGCATGCCTAGTTTCAGGTTGTGGTCTCTAAATAATGTTTCTCACTAAAGAACCAAGTCTTCTTGACAAATGACTGATCCCAGGTCTGGGGCAGAAAATGTACAAGATAAGTCTGGAACATCTTGTAACTAAAAGCAAAGACACCAATAAAGAATTCTGGGGTTACACACACATGTAAGCCATTTGAAAGGGCTTTAATTGGCCAAGCCTAGGACAATTAGAGCATTAAGAATACAGTGACTATGACAAATTGAAACACATCGAGTATATTAAAATTCACGAGAGGCTAGTGAAAGTAAATAAATCCCAACTCTAGTTAACTCTGGAGTTTATTAGGCCATCACTGTATTCTGAAAACTGGCAAATAAAGAGAATCAAGGATTTCTCATGCCTTATAAATTATGCAGCACAATAAAAATATATGAAAAACATTTTTAATAGAATAATTCCAACGGATAAATACAGAACATTATCATTTTGCAAATTAAAGTTAAAATAAGAGCCTACCCAACAGTCATCGGCAGTTGACAACATCATTGGATGAAAGGCTGGAGGGAAGTCTATAGGAGCTGGATCAGGCCATTAGTACATGTATTTTTTGTTCGACCTTAATATCACAAAAGAAGAGGCAAGCAGACATCGTGTACTTCCTGATGGCATGCCATGGGAAGTACACAACACTACCAATGAGGTATTCTTGCAAAAAATTTAAACCTGAATCTGATAAAATTCCTGGAACCTAACTAGCAGTCTAAAGAAAGTGAAAGGGTTAAAGAGATATGTAAAATAACATCACAAAGATGTAATTAGCAAAATGTAGTTGTGAAAAATTTTATGAGGCAAATGACCTTGTTACCGTTGGGGCGATCTAAAATTCATTGTTGCCCCAGTGGCGCTGAGATGTTCTTTCCGCCTACACAGCAAAGAAGTACAGATTAGCGAGATTTAGGAAAAGTAAGATTTATTGCAAGTACATTTCAAGAAGGAAACTGGCTAACCAAAGAAGGCTGAAGCCTCATGGAACTGGGAGTGAGTCTTATAGTGGCTTCTGGACATGTGTTTACAGGGGTGGTGCTAGATGATTGGCATGTGAGGTCATTTTGATTGACATTCGGCTGTTCTATGACTCTTTGTTACCGGAGAGTGGGGTCCTCTTCCACAGCGTTGCCCAGGTTCTTGATCTCTCGAACAAAGAATTGAGCAAGACACCGAAATACAGTAGAAAAGAAAGGTTTATTAGAAAGGAAAGTCCACTTCCAGACGTGGAAGTGGGCCTGAGCAAGAGAAGTGTGGCTCAAAAGGCCTGGTAACAAAGCCTTCGGGGTTTTTATCCCTTTTTGCTGTGGGTGGTTACTTTTCTTAGAGGAGTGGGCTTCCTTGATTGACAATTAAGATTGGCAGGACTCAGTGATTCATCATTTTGCCTTCCGTGCATGTTTATTCCCAGAATTCAGTCTGTTATAATGATATTAATGAACTTCCGGGCATATGCATTATAGTATAATGATAGTATAATGAAGGTATAATGAGACTCAGGTGAGTTGAAGGTCACTGGGGTCTTTATTGTGCAGGTGCAAGTGACTGGCTTAAACTGGTACCTAAATCTCTGCCTACTGGTTTCTTTATGTGAGTTAAAAAATGCCTTCTGGCTTGCTTAATTGTGGGCGGATTAGGGTAGACTCCTTCTAGGACAGGAAGACTTCAGTGTCTTTGCAGGCAGCCCCAAAATCCCCTAACTAACTTTCCTGCCTACCTCTTTTCTAAGAGCCATGAACCCCTTATTATTAGTATGGATGTTGAGGGATGGGAGGTCTCTTCTTCCTTATCTGCTTCTTTCTAAGAATGGCCATAGTCCCTGATTACAGGGGTTTCATGGAGCTCTTTCCCCTTGTGCCTCAGTCAGGGTGGGGTCTTGGGTTTCCTGCTGAAGTGCCACCTCAGCCCCTAGACAAGGAAAAGAAGATACAAACTCATTATTTAAATCATGCATCTATTAATTTCTATTATTGATTTGCCTATTAAGTGAGTAAAGGGAAACAGGCTTGGTTAATACATTTCTTAATAAAAAGAAAGACCTTTGGCTTAAAGTCCCCTCTCCCCCTCAGACTCTAAGGGGGCTCCCTGGTTTAACACTATTTCTGTTTAACAGTGGGCTGATGACCCTTATCAATAGCCAGAGGATCTGAGTTTTCAGGGCAATTATCAAGATTTGAGGGAGGGAGCCTTTTTCCAAAAAAAAAGGAGGAAAGGAAACTTAACTAGGTTTAGGGAAAAGATTAACTGTGCAAGAGATGTCCCATTTCATTTTCTGCTAAAAGATTAAGAATTTACAAGTGATGTCCGTCTCACAATTGCCTACTGTGCATGTGCTTACCCAGAATTTAGTCTGTTATAATTAGATTCATGAACTTCCGGGCATATGCATGATAATGATGGTATAATGAGACTGAGGTTATTGGCAGGTTTAGCGTAGTATCAACTGAGCAAGCAAGCACTTGTGGCCGAACCAAACCAGCTGCTATTTTATGGCTTTTTACTCTTTTGTGCCTCAGGAGGTAGAGGTAATTTCTAACTGTAAAATGGATGTTTCAGGAAGATTCTAAAAGAGGTCTTTGGGTGTAGCCTTCATTCCCCAGTCCCTCATGTCTACCTAACTATCTAACGACCCGGTTTCTTCAGTGAATGAAAGAAAGGAGAACACAAAGGGCACTGAGTCTTTCATTTTATTGTTAAGAATACTCTGTAAGAATGACAAGTTCTTCTGTTTGCCTAAAAGAGTCTCAGGTTATCTCTGTTTATTCAGAGTAATTATGACAGCACCCCTGGTCACTCTGAAGATATTTGCATCCTAATAACACGATCATCCTATCCATCACCCTGTTAAAGATTAACATGTACATAGCTAAACTATCACACATCCAAATGTATTTGATTTTATAAAGATTATAAAGGAATAGAAGTCCAAATTAATGTGGCCTAGTTGACCACTTTATTAGTCTTCTTGGGCTGCCATAGCAAAGTACCACTGACTGGGTGTTAAAGGAGAGATATCTATTGTCTCACATTTCTGGAGGCTAGTAGTCTGGAATCAATGTGCCAGCAGGCTTTGTTCTTTCTGAGGGCTATTAGGAGAATGTGTTCAGGTTTGACAGAATAAAAAGCCTGTTCTCTTTGACTGCATCTTATTCCAGCCTGCATTGTTCCCAAGGCCCTTCAGGCCAATAGCTCCTGCTATAGACCTACTAATTATTAGAGGAATTCTGCTTGGGGCTTGAGTTTTTAAAAGCCCCTTGCTGGAAAGTACCTCTCCTGAGGAGGTGGGGGAAATGTGTACAAAATGATGATTGTTTATCAAAGATTTTCAGGAGCCTCAAGACCTGATGGGAACAAAGAGATCTAGAGATTTTGCGGTGGTCTTCCTCAGACCATTGCTGTGCCCAGGTGTCTGCACCCATCAATCACCTTTTGCCCCTTCCATTTACCTTCCCTAGACTGAAAATTAGTCTGAAGTCTTACTTTCTTAGGAAAGATTTGAGGAATCACTATCACCCCCTGCCTCCATCTTATCAATTTGGCACCTTCTAGATCAATAAACTTTTTCTAACTTAAAACTCTTACAGTTTGAGTTTTGGCCTTTTGAAATGTTGAGGCTCAAAGACTTTTGGACTGGTAACACAGGCCACTTGACTGTAGATAACCTTCTTCCTGTGTTTTCTCATTGTCTTTCCTCTCTATGAGTCTTTCTAAATTTTCTCTACCTGTAAGGACACCAGTTATATTGGATTAGGAACCACTCCAGTACCTCACCACAACTTGGTTACCTCTGTAAAGACCCTTTCTCCAAATAAGGTCACATTCTGGGATTCTGAGGGATAGGATATCAACGTATAAATACGTTGGGGGGAAATTTAGTTCACAATAATTAAGTAAAACAATTTTTTTTAGCGAAACAATGGAAGAGATTTGAAATTTAAAATGGAGGCTCAACCATCTCAGGCTTGGGAAAAGGGCTCTACAGCATCCAGATCCCTATTCTGAGTTAACAAAGACTGAAACTCCATCTTGAGATATTGATTAATCACAAGTGAAGAGAACTCCAAGATTCACACTGTGTGGTTCCTTTCCATGTTTTCCTTAGCCCTAAAGAATTTTGTTCTCAATTCCTTGAAGCTCATTCAACAAGACATCAAGACTAAGGTTACCATTTGGAAAGAATTTTTTGGTGGAAAGAAAGTTCTCTCCTGCATCACGGAAAATAGCATCAACAGCTGTATGGTGAGAGGCCCACAGGCACAAGCAGCCACCAGCATTTACAGTGGACCAGCAGACAGCAAAAGCACCAATTATGACTAAATGCCAAATGTGAAGACCAGGAAGAGATGAGGTTAGAATCAGACTATAACAGCCTCCAGGAAAAGAGCCTTGCTGAGGGCTGAGGGAGGACTTGAAAGATTTAAAGTCCCAGGTATTCTGTTGAGTGTGGAGTTGGAATCCAATATTGGTTTTTTTTTTTTCAGTTTTTATTATAATTATTACTTATATTTCCCCTTGTGTGATTTGACTGAGAATTAAAATTTTCACAAAGAAACATACAAACTCTAATATAGAAAAAAATAAATCTTTTACATCCATTACCTTCGTGGATTTTTTTTTTTTTTTTTGGTCATGTATGGTCACAATCTTCCAATTTGATTGAAGTTCTTTCTGAGCTGGGGGCATATTGAAATTCACTGGAAATTGTTCATACTAGTTTATTATTATTTCTATCATTATTAATGCTGGCAAGATAGAACAATGGACAGTGAAAAAGATAAAATGCAATGTTCCTATTATATTTTTATATCATAGAAAAATCTCAAATGCCTATATGCAATCACATCCCATCATCTCCAAGTGTGATAAGAATATTGTTAAAGTGAATGGATAAATTCTTGGCATATTGCTTTTTAAAAATGTCTCCCCACTTTATGAATAGATATTCCTTGAGTGACTTAAAGCTTCCCACATTTGAAACAATATTGACATTAACTCAATATTTCAATGAATATATAGAAGTTATAACTAATGTGTATATCTAGCAAGTTGGTAATGATTTCCTAAATTACTTATTCTTTCAATGTTATTCTTTTATTTAAAATTCTTTTGTGCCCTTGGGTGGTCCTCAATGTCTTATACATGTCAACAGATGTGTCTCCCCTTACCCTCAGGAAAGGCAAACTGGCCACCGATCTTTACTCATCTGACACGGTGCACACCTCCAAACAGGACACTTAATACACCCTTCCAATGATATCAATATAGATTGATTGGATGCTAGGCCTTGGAATCAGGCAGAGATTAAAAAATAAATACATAAATGTTTTAAAATTGCTAAAAGAAGAAGCATATACTGGCAAACAAATTGCCTCTGTGAAGAGCCTAGTCAGAAATGGAACGTGCACTCCAAACTGCGGTGGGTTCTTCTATCAGTAGTCGGCAGGAGCAGAGAAGTGGTGAGACATGAGACACTTCCATAGACTTATCTACAAACATGGGAAACTTGGAGCAATGCCTCCTACTACTCTGTTTAAAATGGAAGAGACAGAGGCTTCTGAAAGCAGGATATGGGTGAGATCAATGTACAAGATGAGGCTTCCAAAAGATAAGGAAACACAGAAAGTAAAAACAAGAAAGACTTCACCCAAACTCTTAACGTGGTGTTATGCCTGCTTGTAGCTATTTTAAATATTTCTTCCTTCCCAACAATATTGACAATGGATGGTAAAGTTTTACTCACCTATGGAATGGAAATTATACTAGTTGTCAGCTGCCTACCAAATGGGGACACTGAGAGAATAAATGAGGATCTGGGTGCTACACTGATTGTTGCCATAGAAATGCATAGGTAAGCAGGACCACATAAAAGACATGTCATATGCAATACTTTTCAGACTGGCTGACAATAATGAGAAGATAAAATATCTCTTTTCATTAAGGAAGCCAGTAGATTATCCATGGATATTAGCCTATATGTCGCTCTCCCACCCTTGTGTGTGTGTCTCTGTGTGTAACTGTAAGCAAATCTGTCAATCTGGATATAAAAAAGCCTTGGCCAAATTGATATAGCCCAACAAGTCAGTGGACTTTAGTGACCTCAAGCAAACTCATGGCTCAGCAAATAATGGGACATAAAATATTTATCTCTATCAACACAGGTTACTTACTCTGTTTCTATTTTTCCCGATTTACAGCAGTGTATGAGACATTTTCTTACCTTTTTTGCTGTTTTCTTTTCTGGAAAATAAAGCAAAACACCCTGGTTTTTCATCAAATAGCCATGTAAGTCCATTCTAGAACCTATCAAATCTTACGCCTATGCCTACTGGTTTTAAAAGAGTAGGAGTCATAGCAGCCTAGGAAGAGTGAAGAGCGCACAAGGCATGGAAGAATGGCCACTATCCTGTCTTAGGCTTCATGGCTTGGACTATTCTCTGTAACCCAGACTATATCTGTGTTTTTAAAAGAGAGATAATTGTGGCAGTCCAAGAGTGCCCAGAAGAGGAGAATAAGACCCAACAGGAAGGATGGTGTACACCAAGCACTTTTCAAAGGAGAAGCTTAGGCAAGTGCAACTCTGTCAGAATCTATGGTAGAACCAATCAAAGCTGTTATGAACTTGCATTATCTACATGTAATATAGAGAAGCAATAGCAGCATTTAAATGTGTATGTGTGTGTAGTGGGGTGTGTGCATGTGACAAGTGTGAGAATGTAGGGGTTGGAGACAACGTTGTCTACAGCAGAGGCAAAGTTCCAGCCCTGAGCAGGAAGAACAAGATTGGGGTCAAGGGTCTCCCACTTGTGATTCATAAGTGAGTGAAGGCTGCTGGCTGAAGATCGCTACGAAGCCATTGGGCAAGGGTGAACGTTCAGAATTTCTCTTGCTCAGTCAAAGAAAGCAGCCCTGCTGACAACCTACCTGGTGATGTGCAAATTAAAAAGAGATGCCACTTCCTCCAGATATTGTATTCCTCATAAGATAAAAATTTTTTTATAGTAAATATATGAATCTCTAAAAGCTGTGAGGTGCCTGACACTCCCTAGAATTGTGCAGTGCACAACCTGCAAGACCTTATGTAGCCACCATTAGCATGAGTTGCTGCTGCCGTTGCTGTTCCAAGGATCTGGTTTCTATAGTGGGCAACTATGTGACAGAACCAATGTGTCAGGAAAAACTGAACTCTAGCCTCATTGTTTACCAGAAATAAGGCTAGAGACGGGATTACCAAAGTGACATGGAGCAGATCTGGTTGACTAGGATCTTTATTGGCCTCAGTCAGCCTGGAAGAGAACCTTTCAAGTCCTACAAGGATCCAGGCCCACCTGTGAACATTTGGAGGTGACTGGTCAGTTTCACGAATTAAGAAACATGGGTAGGAGAATGTATGGACTCTCTTTAATGCCTAGCTTGGAAAAAAAAGAATTTGAAAAGTAATGAACTAAGCATTTATTTTAAGGATTTAGTAAAAGAATAACTAAATAACCCAAGGTAAGGTGAGAGAGGAAATAATAAAGAAAAAACTGACCAGTTAGGAAAAGCAAGTTTGTGGTCAACCAAGTGACCAAACAGAAAGACTGGTTTCTCTCTCTTGTTCTGTATCTCCCTCTGTTTCTGGCATTATCTCTGTCTCTCTCTAGCACAGATTCACTATTTAAGAAACACACACAAGCACGCACATACACATACACCACACACACACACACACACACACACACACACACACTTTGGAAACCTGTCTTTTGCTTAAGGGAGTAAATGTGCAATCTCGGATCTACTTCTCAAGATTTAAATGTATAAAAATAGAAGTGTCCATAAATACTATATTGAGAAAATTTGAGAGGTTGATTAAACCTATGTTTGCTTATTCTAATAGAATAAGCCTAATCATGGCTTTTGAGCCACTGTACAGAGCAAGAAGGAGAACATAGTGAATGTCAAGAGTGGTCAGGTCAGCACATGTACAGTCCTGAGCACACTTTAGGCCCTGAGTGAACGTTGCAGTGTTTTCCATGTGGGCAGCATGGGTGGTATGCTTTAAGTTTGGAGCTTATATCTTTGGAAACAAAAATATAACCATCAGGTCGGTTGAGCTTCCCTCACGTTTTGTATTAGAAAGGGAGAGAATAAATTGCAGGAGACAAGGACAATTATGAGACAATTTTCATGGGTTACTGCAATTCGACACCCTATTATAACACATTGATTTCAATGTTTCCCCTCCATAAATAACTTCTCAGTTGACGGTGAAGATAAATGCAAAATAACCAGTCAATTTAGGCAAAAATAAAGTCCATTAACTGGAAGAAAATCACTCAGACTGAATTGGCCTTATGTAGAAATGGCTTGAGTCAAGAGAGAAAGTACATCCTAAAATAAAGATTATGGGGAAATTGCCTTCATTTAGTCAGGGGCCAGATGGTCTGAAGTCAGAACATGGCTTCCTGATTTGCATAACTTTGTTCTCTGAGCTACAAGAAAGGGTTGTTCCAACATCCAATGACGGCCTCTGAATTCAAACAAATCATTTTTGTGACCTATAGCCAATCTTTCAGCCTCGCACAGATGTCTCTCTTTATGTATATAGAAGGAATAATCCTATCACTCAAGCTCAGATGTTCACTTTGGGAATTAACTCACGTTTAAAAAGCTCTTCTTATAAGAACTGTACCATGCAAAGAGAAAGTGACTGACACATATAATACAGCAGTTCATGAAAAAAGCCTCTTCCATGTGGTAGAAAGAATGCTCCTCTAGAAGGCAGGCAATTGGATTCCAGTTCTGATCTGCCACTGTTTAACAACATGAACTTGAATGCAAATTGAGTCTCAGTTTGCTCACCTACAAACCAAAACATTTGTATCTAAGGAACTAGCCTTCACTACCATCCTATAAGTCCATGACCACTGCACACATATATACATGTACACATGATGAATAGATCATAGATAGATGATAGATAGAGATATAGACAATAGATAGGTGAGAGAGAGAGACACAGAGACAGAGAGAGAGAGAGAGAGAGAGAGAGAGAGAGAGAGAGAGAATAAATAGATATAGTACAGTTGGTTTTCCCACCAGGGAGGTGATACATAAATGACCCATCTTGCTAACCTTAAGGCAGGCTACCTATTAAGTGTTTCTGAAGCTCCAGCTGCCCACTTGTTTAATAATATGCACTTTCTTGTCTTCCTTTACTTCTTACCTCCCCTACAAGGACTCCCAGGGACCACATCTCAAATAAAGCTACTTGCCCTCTACTGCTATTTCTTGTCCCAATGTTGGCTTCTGCAGAAAACAGAAAGGAGGTCCTCTCTGATGAAAGCCTTGAATCAAGTGAGAGAGCAAGTCATGCAGATATAGGTGCTTCTAGGCAGAGTGAGGAGTATAGGTAAAGACCTTTAGGTGGGTGAGTGTGCAAGGCAGGATGCCAGGAGCTGCGACAGACCTTATGGAAAATAATAAGTGAACATCTGCTTTAAAGAGGAGGAGCCCTGAGATAAGTATTATTTATAATTTGGAAGAACGGTAGAGGGAGATATCAGTTTGCCTGTAGGGATCAGAGAAAATTGCCTAGGTAATGTGACATGTAAAATGGATGTTGTAGAATATTAACAAGATGGTAAGATACATCAGGCCAAGATAATACCATGAACAAAGGCATGAAGAAAGAAGTCTACAGAACTTGTCCAAATAATTGGCAAAGTGAAAAAGAGAAAAAACTTGTATTTCACCTGTGTCAACGTCCATATAACTGTTTCTATTTTACTTCACTGTGCTTTCTTAAAGAGCTTGTATGAGGGCTCTGCTGAGCAAAGTTGCACATAGAAACTGTAAGTGGAAGAAAGCAGACACTTGTTTTACAGAAGTGCTTACTATACCTGAAAAGACAAGTTATGCATACATGGAACAACCAGAAGCAGAGAAAACAAGGATCTGCCGACATGGCCTAGTCCCAAGTGAGGGAATCATTACAGTACATTGGTACAAAGGAAGACTTTGTAGAGAGCTGAGTGTTGAGCTGATACTTTTTTGTTAATATGCACTTGTTTACTGACACCTTCATGTGTTCAGAAATATTCGTCCAAGGTCAGGATTCCTGGGTGGGATGCCTGCTCTGCAACCTGCTGGCCATAATATGAGCAGTAGTAGGTCTCTATTTCTTGTCTCCTCATCTGTAAATGGGGAGGATCCCTGTAATGCAAGCACAGTATCTATCTCCCCACAGGCACTCAATAAATATGAGCTATTATTTATCCTGACTTTTCTTCTTTTCTTTTCTTTCTCCTTCATTACTATTACCAAAATGGCTTTCCTTTCGAGAAGATATCACTTTTAATGTTTTAGCAAAGCCCATTTCTGGCCTGTTGTTCAGAGCAACACTGCCTACTTCATCTTCCAGAAGGCTCTTCAACAAGAATGAAACCACATCTTTGGGATTATAACTGACTTATTGGGGATTTTCCTTCAACTATTTGCTTCTTTTTACAATCTACTTTCTGCTAGCCTTCTATGGCAGGCACACACACACACACCCTCACTGAACATTCTGAAACACCTATGAACTCAGAAAAATTACTAAAAGTATTTAACAGTGACATTTTTCATCTACAAGATGTGGATGATAATAGTACCCATCTCAGAGGATTGTGTAAAGATTAAATAAATTAACATAGGCAATGTATTTCAAATATGCCTGGCCCATGGTAAGTGCTAGCCATTATTATTAGTTGTATTAGTCACTCCATTTTATCTTGAAGTGATATTTTATCCCATAAATAGCTGTTAATATTGACCTCTACCATCAAGATTATTAAATGGTTTTACTTACTTAAAAGTTGCTTTCATAACTATGGAGAAAATATCATAGCGACAGAAATATACAAGTAGCCTGTTAAATCGGTAGGATCTAGATGAACAGAACAATTATCTTAAACTTAAGTCAACATTTTCTACCAGTTATAAAACCATCCCATTCACGGCCAATTTTTTTTTTTTTTATGTTTCATGTGTCATTGCATCATATGCTTTTGTCAGTTATAACAGACAATTAAATAACAGCCACATTTTCACTGTAATTAGTTGAGAAATTCAATTGAAAAAATTTTTCAGAAAGATTACTCACTTTTAATATTTTCAGCACTTTAATAATATTTATGCCTCTTGTAGTTAGCAATATTTTAAAACCACTGATGTTTCAAATTTTTTAAAAAATGAACATAAGTTTTGATCTATAAGCCAAAACCTATAATCAGAAAAATAGGTGTGAAGTTTTTGCACTCTTTGAAGAATCTCTTTATATTTCCTTTAAATCTACAGTGAGGAAAGTGTTGCTATCCATCTAATTAGAAAGCATACAATCAGGAACCAGAGATAAAATGATTCTATGTAGCAAGTCTGGATTACCTGTGGGAATTTCTAACCCAGGACCACTTCTCACCACCACCTAGAGCATTTTAGTCAGTTCCTCCTGGAGCTAAACTAGGTATAACTAAGTAAATATATTTTCAATTTACTACTCAAACTAACATTCAGGATGGCTGATCTGCTATAAAAATATAATAAATAAAATAAAAATAGCAACTTATTTTAATAGAAATCTCCAGAAAAATCACTTTGAGATTAGGTGTTAAATAATTGATTTCATTCTTCTCTCTTTGGCTTTCAAATCAGAAATCTGACTAAAAGAGTGAAATATTGAGAGAGGATGCAGGTACCCAGAATAGATTATCTTTTTGAAAAAAAAATGTATTACAGAGCAAACCCTAGTTTTGTGTGTGTGTGCCTATACAAATCATAAATAGGATATACACTCATTTTAATTAAAAATGAAAGAAAATATTAAGAAGAAAAAAGAAACCCTTTCTCTGGTAATAGAAATAGCTAAATGACCCTGTATTCTTTTCTTATCTTACTTTTAGTACTAGAACCCTCTGTGTGGTAGGATACATTGAAGCCTGGCTTGAGACAGTCTTCCTTAGAATCTCTTCTAGCCAGGTGAGGGTATGAAACTGAAAGCAAGATAAAGTTTCAGATCACATTTTTATAAGAAAACTGCTTAGCCCATCCTCTCTTCCCATGGGCTAGAACACAGATTTGTGGAAGTGGACAAAAACCACACCTTGGGGTGTGGTAGAGAAACAAGTGTTCCTGAATAAGTTCTAAGAGTACAGCCTCCTATAGGCTCTGAACCACTTTCCTGCCTCCAGACTTTTATATGAAAAATAAATACCCTTCTGTTTAATTTGAACAACTATATTTTTTACTTCTTTGATTTAACAGTTAGCCTATTCCCTAATGTATACATCACCCCGTATCCCACTACCCTAAAATGCTATTTAGCATATTACTATCCAGTTGGTTTTTTAAAGACTTAAAAGTGAATATGTTGAGATTTGAATCTCTACACAATTTTGTTAATTTGACATTTTAATTAATGTACTTTCCATGTCATTAACAAATCATTCTCTTCATCAATTGTATAGGTCATTGTTATAATGACGTTATTTATTGTCATTATAAGGACACTATTTACTGCCATTCTAAGATTATTCCTTAATGAGGTACAATAATAGCAAGAAAACACAAATTTGAGACTATTTTCTAAAAATATATTCTAAGAAGCAGAGAAAAAAGCATCGATATCCTTTCAAAGCACAATTTCTCTACCCATGAGTTGTTGATTTTTATTCATCTCTGCCTTAGCCAGGATAGGTTTTCAATCAATTTTTCAGGAATGATACATGCATAATATCTGAGTCTATATCTAGCTGAAAAAGACTTTACATTGCTTTCACAAATAAAAGTACAAATTTGCCAAAGTACAATTTTTGTACTATCATTTTTACCTCAAAATCTCATAGTTTTTTAAATAAAATTTTAAGTTTTAAAGTCAATATATGCCCATTAGCAAAACTTTGCAAATACACATATAAAAGAGACAAAAATAATTAAAAATTTTGTAACCCAGAGAAAAATCTTAATATGTTGATATATTTTCTTTGTCTTTTATTTCCATGTATATGTGAATATGTGCATATATGTTTTCTGTTTTGTAATTTTCCCCAATTGTATTGAGATATAATTGACATATAACTTTGTGTAAGTTTAAGATGTGGTGATTCAATACATGTATATATTGTGGAATAATTATCACAATAAGGTTAGTTAACACATCCATCACCTCATATAATTATAATTTTTTATGTGGTAAAACATTTATTATTTACTCTTAGCAACTTTCAAGTATATAACAACTTTCAAGGATATACTAAGTACAATCACCATACTGAATACTAGATCACAAAAACTTACTCATAAGTGGAAGTTTGCATACTTTGATTAATATCTACTCATTTCTCTTTCCTCCCAGCCACTGGCAACCATCATTCTACTCTGTTTCTATAAGTTTGACCTTTTTATTTAGATTCCACATGTGAGATCATACAGTATTTATATTTCTCTGTCTGAATTATTTCACATAACAAAATGCCCTCAACATCCATTCACATTGTTACAAAAGGAAGGATTTCCTTCTTTCTTATGGCTAAGTAATATTCCATTGTATGTATGTATATATACCATACCATCTTTCTTTATCCATTCCTTCATAGATGGACACTTAGGTTATTTCTGTGTTGTGGCTGTTGTAGATAATGAATTCATTTCTTTTGAATATATATTCAGAAGTATGATTGATGGATCATATAGTAGCTTTATTTTTTAAATTTATTTATTTTAATTACTTTCAAGTATACAGTACATTGATTAGACACCTATATAGTTCATAAAATGATCCCCTCAATTGTTCCCTCTTTCTCCTGACCCTCCACCTAGCCAACATATTAATGGTAACTGTATTGCCTATGCTGTGCTCCCCATCCCTATGACCATCCATCAGCTACTAATTTGTACTTCTTTAACACTTCACCCCATTCTCCCAGCCTCTCAAACTCCCTTCCCCTCTGTCCATCACCAAATTCTTCACTATATTTGTGAGTCTGTTTTTGATTAGTTTGTTCTTTTTATTCCTTAGATTACACATATAAGTGAAATTACATAGTGTTTATCTTTCTCTGTCTGACTTAAATACCTTCTAGGTCCATCAAAGCAATATCTTTTCCATCCCCTTCCTTTACATATGTAGGGGTCTTGTTTTCTTATCCTTTCAGCCACTCTATCTTTTGGTTGGAGCACTTAATTCTTTTCTATTCAAGGTAATTATTGATAGGAATGTAGTCATTACCATTCTTCATTCCTATTTTTGATACATGTGTCTTCTTCTTAAAGAAGTCTCTCCAACATTTCCTGTAATACTGGCTTGGTGGTGATAAATTCCATCAGCTTATTTGTGTCTGGGAAGCTCTTTATCTGTCCTTCAACTCTAAATGATAGCTTTGCTGGATAAATTATTCTTGGTTGTAGATCCTGGGTCTTCATCTTGTTTAATATTTTTTGCCAAGCCCTTCTGTCCTGCATAGTTTCTTTTGAGAAATCAGCTGCTAGTCTTATGGATTTTTCCTTAACTATCTGTTTTTCTCTTGCTGCTTTTAATATTCTTTCTTTGTATTTAAACTTTGGCATTTTAATTTTGATGTGTCTTGGTGTGGGCCTCTTTGGATCCCTGATTTTTGAAATCCTCTGAGCTTCCTGGGATTTTATGTCTATTTCCTTCACTAGGTTAGAGGAATTTTCTATCATTATTTCTTCAAACAAAATGCCAAGCTGTTCAACATCTTGGTTTTCTTCAGTTACACCAATCAGACAAATATTCGGACCCTTAATAGTGTTCCATATGCTCCTTAAATTATTTTTATAGTCTTGGCATCTTATCTCTTGCCATTCTGATTGTGTGTTCTTAGCTTTCCTGACCACTAAATAGGGCATTTGATCCTTTTCTTTATTTACTTTATTTATTCTTTTGCTTCTTCCATTTAATATACTTCTCATCTCAGATAATGTGTTCTTCGTTTCAGACTGGTTCCCTTTTATAATTTCCAAGTCCATTTTTATGTTTTTTATCTCTTTGTTGAAGTTCTCACTGAATTTATCTACACTTCCCAAAAGTTCTTTGAGCATCTTTATAATCAGTGTTTTGAATTCTGCATCTGTTAGATTACTTAACTCCATTCTATCTGGATCTCTGTTCTGTTCTCTCATACGGTTTCCGCTTCTTTGTCTTCCCATTTTGGCTGACTTTCTGTATCTGTTTCTATGTACTAAGCAAGGCTCCTAAGTCACCCGGCTCCAGAGTCACCCAGTCTTATTAGTGTGAATTTGTGAAGTAGGTGTCCTGTGGCACAGTCCTGAGAGGGGTTCAGCTACAGGCCAAATTTATTCCCAGCCTGTGCCCCTCTGGGGCCACCTGTTAAAATTCAACAAGCAATCCACAGAAGTTATGCTTATAGTTGCCTCAAAAGGCCACACCAGAAACCGAGACCAGCTGCCTCCAGTGTGAGTCTAGGTGCTACTCAGCAAACAGCACCTGACTTGCTGAGGATATACCTGGATGTGGCTTGGATGGGGCTGCGAGTTGGGGGAGGTGGAGTTTCAGGGACTCTTCTGGGCAGAGCAACCTCTGTTATCCAGTTTGATGATGTCACGGCTATGGTGGAGCTGTGTTCAGCATAGAGGTATGAGGCAGGGTTCTACAGGGAACAATGAATACCTCCGGCACTTCTGTACAGAGTGAGTCTCACTTAGGCTCTCACTCAGACAATGTCTCCCTGTAAGTCCCTGGTGCCCTCTGCGCGCAGGAAAATCAGCACTGGTGCTCAGAGCCAGCAAGTCCGACACCTTGAAAATCTTCTTGCAGACACAGCCTCTTTAAGAGGCATGTGTTGTTGCCACTGCTGCAGGCTCCATGTCACTCAGCTGCTCAAAACTGGGCAGCCCCATGTCCTCTCCCTGTCCTACCTTCTGCCGTTGCAGGGTGATTTCTTGTACTTCTCCCTATTTATACGGCTTATTCATCTAGATCCCAGGCAATTTTTCCTTGCTGCTGCTCTTTGTTTCTGTCACAACTTTGATTTGGTTGCCAGAGGGATGAACAGAGCCTCTATCATCACCATTTTTTTTCCTTTGAAGTCTGAGTTTGATTCTTTTTCCTATATTTTTAGTCTGTTTTGAAGGTCTCTATTGAATTTTTCATTTCTCTAATTTTATTCTTTAGCCACAGAATTTGTCTGTTTTTTTTTATGTTTTTTTTTCAGTTAAAATTCTCATTTTACTTATGCATTGTTTTCTTTTTCTCTTCTTTCAACCACTTTTTTTGTTTTTATTTTTCAATTACAATTGACATTTGATATTATTTTATGTTACTTTCAGATGTACGGTATAGTCATTAGACATTTATATAATTTATGAAATGATCCCCCTGATTAGTCTAATACCCACTAGGCGCTATACATAGTTACTACAATATTATTGACTATACTTTTTATGCTGTATTTCACATTCCTGTGATTATTTTACAACTACCAATTTGTACTTCTTAATCTCTTCACCTTTTTTTACCCAATCCCCCTGGCTCCCTCCCATCTGGCAATCATCAGTTTCTTTTTTGTATCTATGAGTCTATTTCCATTTTGTTTGTTTATTTTGTTCTTCAAATTCCACATATAAATGAGATCATATGGCATTTGTCTTTTTTTCTGTTTGATTTATTTTACTTAGCATAATACCTTTCCAGGTCTATCCATGTTGTTGTAAATGGTAAGATTTTATCTTTTTACGATAATATTCCATTGTATATATGTACCAGGAATTCTTTATCCAATCGTCTATTGATTGGCACTTAGGTTGCTTTCACATCTTGGCTATTGTGAATAGCGCTGCAGTGAACATAGGGGTGCATGTATCTTTTTAAGTTAATATTTTAATTTTGGGAGATAAGTACTCTGTAATGGAATTGCTGGGTTGTAATGTAGTTCTATTCTTAATTTTTTGAGGAAATTTCAAACTATTTTCTCTAGTTGCTGTACTAATTTGCAATTCCACTAACAGTGCACAAGGGTTCCCTTTTCTCCACATCCTTACCAACACTTGTTCTTTGATTTATAGATGATAACCATTCTGATGGGCATGAGGTGATATCTCATTGTGGTTTTAACATTTTTTCTCATGATAAGTGATGTTGAGCATCTTTTCATATGTCTATTGGCCATCTATATGTCCTTTTTGGAAACGATCTGTTACTTTTTCTTTTTCTTTTTTTGGTCGTCTTTTCTTGCTGCCAGAATACTTGCATGTCTCTTTCTCTTTTGGATTAAAATTTGGATTCTCTTTTTGTTGCTGTTGTTCAAAATATAGTCAATTCTTTGAGTCAACATTGTCAGATACTGTTAAAGCTCAAGAAAGTTTCCACTTGTATATTTGACTCTTACTTTTTTTTCCATTTTAGATTGGAGTTTATTGTCTCTCCTCCATGTCTATCAACTTTTCCCTTAATATAATTTCTCTCTCTCTCCCTCTCCTTTTTCTTTTAGCAGCATATTATAACATTTATTATCTCACAATTTCTTTGAGTCAAGAATTTGAAAAAAGCTTAGCTGAGTGTTTCTGTCCCACCAGATTGACCAAAGTTGCAATCATGTGAAGGCATAATCAATGTTAGAAGGTCTTATTTCAAAATGAATGTTGGAAGAAGGCCATATGGACTTCTTCATAGGGCTGCTTGAGTATCCTCATGATACAGGCAACTGGCTTTGCCTAGAGAAAGTGATATAAGAAAGAGAGCAAATAATTGTTTCAACAGTGTTTTATGATCTAGTCTCAGAAACCACAAACCACCATCTCTGCTATATATTTTTTTCATTAGAAATGAGCGACTAAGTCTATACGACACTCTAGGTAAGGAAAATTAAGCTCATGTGTAGAGTGGGGTTGTAGATTTCTAGGAAGAAGACCACAGAGGAAAAATGTCATTTTCATTACATTATATGAAAATACATGCAATCAACATGACATAACTGTTGACATTGACCTTAACAACCTAGTTGAGACAGTGTTTGTCAAGTTTCTTTGCAAAATTACATTGTACTCTTTGAAAGGAAGTTTCTATGTGCAGTCCACACTTAAGGGGTGAGGATTTATGCTTTCCTTCTTTAAGGGTGGAGTATATTCATAAATAATTTGGAGTTTTCCTACAGGGGAAATTTTTCTCATTCATTTATTTAATGAGTTATTTATATCAGTATAAACTCAGGTATTATTTTGGGTTATATTTAAATACTACTTTATTTTGTTACTGAACTTATTCCAGCTTTGACAATTTGGAGCTCTTTAAATTGGTTCCTGTGTCTCTTTGACATAGCCTTTTCCATTAATGTAGATTTTGTAGAAGAAAGGGAAAACACTCACTTTCTGACACTACAAGATGCTCCAGGCTCATCCTGTATATTTAATACTAAGTCCTAGAATCAGCCATTTCTTTTGATTCATTTAATTGGACAATGGTATTAAAAACAACATCTTGGCACTTAATTGTGCTCATTGCTATTAAGATATAACTTATTTAGGCTCCCACAGCTGACAGATTAAATAAATATGTGTGTGTGTATTAACCCAAGGACATACAGACATCTAAAAATACATTTGACCTTGAACAAGTATGGGTTTGAACTTAACAGATCCAGTTATAGGCGGATTTTTTTTAAAAAAATATAAATACTAGAAAGGTATTGTTTTCTTATCATTTTCTTAATAACATTTTCTTTTCTCTAGGTTACTTTATTATAAGAATATAGTACATAATACACATAACATGAAAAATATGTGTTAATGTTATTATTAAGCCTTCTGGTCAACAGTAAGCTATTAGTAGTTAAGTTTTGGAGGAATCAAAAGTTATGTGTAGATTTTCAACTGTGCAGGGGACTAGTAGTGCTCTAATCTCCATGTTGTCCCAGGGTCAACTGCATTTATATGTGCAACCATTAGTATCTATATTAAGCTAAACATGAGTCTATACTGTTGTTTCCAACTCTCATTTATTACCACCTGGTACATTTTGACATCCTTCGTTGTTTATCTGTAAAATTCCAGTCCAATATTGAGAAAACTGTCTTACTACCTGTCATCTATTTACTTAATTGTCTATTTCTGATATACATGAATAACAGTGTCAGAATTATTAACTCATAAGAAATAATTTTATCAACCAGAATACAGTGCTGATATACAGTTTCTTTTGTTATTAATCTTATAGACTCCACTTATTTCCAATGTTATTTAGGTCAGCAGGTTTCCTACTATCTCATTCAGTGTGGATGTTTCACTTATTTTTAAAAAAATACAGTTAGAGACTTCTGTCACTGTCTGAATTCTTTCCTGGGAATAATTTTTATTTTTTTATTTTGCATGCATTAAGTTTCACTCTTTGTTCTGTTAGTTCTATGGATTTTGAAAAAAAGTATAAGGTCATGTACCTACCATTACAGAATATATGGAAAAGTTCGCTGCCCTAAAAATTTCCTGTGCTTTATTTATTCAACCCTCAATTCCTCCCCTCAAATCCTTGATGACCATTGATCTTTTCATTATCTCTGATTTTGTTCCTTTTCAAAATGCCATATAGTTGGAATCATATAGTACGGAGTGTTTTAAGATTGGCTTCTTTTACTTAGTGCACATTTAATGTTCACTCATATCTTTTTGTGGCTTAATAGCTCATTTCTTTTTTATTGCTGAATACGATTCTATTGTGTGAAAGTACCACAGTTTATCCGTTCATCTATCGAAAAACATCATGGTTGCATTAATTTTTAGCAATTTTGAATAAAACTTCTATGAACATTTGCATGAAGGTTTTTGTACAAATATAACATTTCAATTCAATTTGGTAAATATCTAAGAGTGTGATTGCTGGATTCTATGGTAAGGCTATGTTTAGCTTTGTAAGAAAACTTCCAATCTGTCTTCTAAAGTGGAAGTATCATCAGGTTTCTTTTTGTACCTGTACATTGCGATACTTCCTAACATTGTTCGCCATGTTAGTGATTAAATTTTCCATGGCATCATTTGTGTTCATTACTGTAACCAATGTAAAACAATTTATTATTACAATTTTCAATTTATACTTAATTATTCACAGCTATCTTCTTTACTTTTTTTTTTTACCTAATCTACATAATCTCTCTATAACATTCTGCTTCTATTTTATTAAGGCCATTTTTCTTTCTATTGAAGGTGCTAAATTGCTAAATAGCCTTCCAAAGTTATATTCCATTTGCCATGATAAATTATTTTCAGGTGTCTGGTATTCATTTGAGTCTTCAAGATGATAAGTTTTCTATTTTTTTTTTTTTACTGTGAATGAGCAGAGATCTGCACAGTTGACAGAATTTAA
The DNA here is from genome assembly GCF_902729225.1 of Pteropus medius. Classification (NCBI taxonomy): domain Eukaryota; kingdom Metazoa; phylum Chordata; class Mammalia; order Chiroptera; family Pteropodidae; genus Pteropus; species Pteropus medius. The sequence continues at coordinate 4,788,111 of NW_024350921.1, read as the reverse complement.
TTACTCTTAGCCCTACTTTGTAGATCAACAGCTAGCTAGCAGAAATATAAACCCAGTTTCTAGACCAATTTCTAATGTCAGGCATGCAATGCATAAGCATGTTATTTTGGATTACAAGATCTCTCTTGAAACCCACTGCTTGTTCTCTCACACCTTGTACAGTAAGCCTTCTCCAAAATCTACAGTTCTCAATATGTATAGCTACCAGGGTTTTTTTCTTTGTCTCTATCTCTTACTATGTTGAAATTATACCTCTCCAAAATTAGAGTTCTACCACTGGTCTCCATAGTTCTAACCCAGTTATTTTCCTAGATTGTGTCCTCTGAATAAAGAAAGTAGGTTAGCATGGGAAACAGTGAATGTGGAGACCACAGTAATTAGTGCAAGGAGGACAAGAAAACCATTCTGACAACACCATCCACTCATGAAGAAGCGCGCGCGCTCTCTCTCTCTCTCTTTTTTTTTTTTTTTTGTTAGTATGAAAACCAGGATTTCTGAACTGGAAGGCACATGGCTGGAAAGACTAACAACAATCATCTGCATAATTAGTGGAAATATCTTATATTTAGCACTTTATTTTCTATGTGGAGTACAATTTTTATTTTTCTATGTCTCCTAGAGTACTTTCATAAGATTTGGGGAAGACTGAATCCAGAGTTTCTGCTCAGATGCCATTTGAAAGTAGAAGTCTATAAAATTATTTTTCCTCCTTCTATTTCTAAAAATATATACATAGAACATTCAAATTAGAAAAGAAATTAAAGAAAATGTTCTCTAAATATTTATACGAGTTAATGTTATAAACTCTGCTTTTCTATTATATTCAAAAGTTTTCTCTTAACTATACATTGGTTTGTATACTTTTCATAGCATCTGAAAGTGTATGTATTGATATTACCATGTAGAAATGCATGTGTTCATCATCTCCTTTTACTTTGCTTTCTTGTCACTCTGGAGACCAGTTACATTTTTAAACTAGAAGAGTAATGTAGTAATGAGAAAGTATAAATTTATAAGACCTAAGATGCAGAAAGAGTTCAAAATCTAGGCAGATAAGGAAGAAAGTAAGAAATGTCTGTGAGTTAGTGGCCAGCATAAACAGTAGTGAGATCCCTAGGCAGGCAAAATTGAAAATTAATAGCATGAAAGAGAAGTCACTCTGACTCACAGTGGGCTAGAAACTGAACATAAGTGACAGGTGATTAATGACAAGGGACACCAGTAATCTCATAGGTGTAAGGTGAATCTGACAGTAAGAAAACATTTTATCCAGCCAGAGCCCTCTTGAGTGCTTACTTTTCTAAGAACTAACTTGTTGTATGTTCAAGGATCCTAACCAAATGCAGGCCAGGTACTACGACAGGTAAAGGAAGAAGAAGCGACAAAACCATAGTCCGTATAATTTATTTTAATTTAGATATTTTCTGTGTGACTGTTGTGTGTATACCAGTCCCTGTGGTAGCATGAGGAGGAATGTAAATAGTAAATCCAGACACTGCTTCAAAAAACAAACATTTGAGGGGTTATCTACAACACACAGAAAAATGACATTCATGTCTGGCTTTGGAAGCTGGGCACTGTAATAATTGATGTCAACCAGAAAGGAGCTCATACTGCTGTGTAGCACCCTGATTTTTTGCAACTACTGCCAGGGGACATTATATTGCCTGGCTCTGGTAGCCCTGGAGCTTATGCTCTTAGGTCTCACAGAACTATAACGAATGGAGAAAGAGTTCTTAAACAGCTATCACTTCCAGAGCCCAGCAAGAGGAAACAAACCCAGGAGCTCTGTCTTTCTGTGAAGGAAGCCTATTAGTTAAGCATTATGACTGTGCCTGAGGGGTGGGAAGGAGAAAGAGATGGAGGTGGGTAGGAGGAGGGAAAGAGGAGGAGGAAGCAAAGGAGAAGCAACTCTTCTAAACTAATTTTTTTTAAGCCCAGCATTACCCTAATACCAAAACAAGACAAAGATACCATACACATACACACACACAAATACAGACCAATATCCCAGATGAATAGAGATGCAAACATTCTAGATTTTCTCCTACATTATATTCTAAGAGTTTTAAAGTTTTCCATTTTCCATTTCGGTCTGTCATCCATTTTGAGTTGGTGTTTCTGAAGTGTGCAAACTCTGTGCCTAGATTGATTTTTTTTTTTTGCATGCAGATGTTCAGTTGTTCCAGAACCATTAGTTGAAGAGACTATCTTTTCTCCATTGAGTTGCCTTTGCTCCCTTGTTAAAGATTGGTTGACTATATTTATGTGGATCTATTTCTGAGCTTTCTATTTTGTTCCGTTGATCTATTTGTATATTCTTTCACTGATACAGTCTTCATTACGGTAGCTTTATATTAAGTCTGGAAGGTGGATATTGTCATTCCTCCAACTTGGTTTTTCTCCTTCAATATTGTGTTGGTTACTCTGGGTCTTTTGTGTCTCCATATCAACTTTAGAATCACTTTGTTGGTATCCAAAAATAACTTGCTGGGATTTTGTTTGAGATTACATTGACTCTATAGCTGACAGGGGAGAATATTTGGCATCTTGACAATATTAAGTCTTTCTTATTCATAAACATGAAATATCTCCTAATTTATTTAGTTCTTCTTTCATTTCATTCATAGTTTTATAATTTTCCTCACATAGATATACTTTTTTTAGATTTATGCATAAGTATTTCACTTTTTGAATGGTACTACTATGAAAACTTTTGTATCTTTTAAATTTTGAAATTTAAATATATTCATTGTTCTAATATTTAAAATTAAAAAAACAATAAAACTAGAAGCAATGTGAAGAAAAGATGATAAAAATTAAAGATAAAGGGGCATTCTCAGCCCCCAATCTGCTTCGTCATGGCACTACTCAGTACCATCCTTCGAGGAGCTACTCTTACAGGTTCAGTTTTGCTCTTCTCACCCCATCCTACTCCTGCTCTTGTCATTGATATAATATATTTGAGAGACCTTTTATTTTCTTTCCTATATCACCAAATGGAATGCAATATTCATTACAGCAGAAACCATTCATTCAACCTCTTTTGAAGCCCACATTGAGTATAGGGAAATACATATGGTAGGGTGGAATCACTAAAAATGTTTTTTGATGATTTAGATATAAACAGTGGTAATAATTTTCATAAACCATTCCAAAACATTAGTTTTAATATTTTATAATTGCCATGTATCTATATAGCCTTTTAAAGCTCTATGAAATCAAAACAGACCTTATAATTTTAAAATGTAGGTTAGAAAAATAATAAAAATGTAAATAGGTATGATTTTAAAAGAGCAAGCATTGCAGCAGAACACAAAATTGAATAAACAGTATGTTTCACTGTTTAAAAAAATCTTTGTTACAGAGAGAAGGCAAATATCTGGACAACACAATTTAATGTTTTTCACATGTACAACAAACTTCAAATGTCAAAACCAAAACTTTATCTGAAAACTTATTACTACTACTTTAAGCCATTTTCGGAAATGGTTTTCAATTAAAATATATACTGAATTCCTCTACATCCCTTCTTATCCTCAGTAAGACAAATTCTCAGTTGAAATATAATTTTATTTTTTCCAGCCAATTTACATGAAGAATTAAGTTATCTGTCTGTATATTTTGAAAGGAAGAGAAAGAAGAAGACACAGAAACAAGGAAAGATAAGTTGTTTTTACATGCAAACATTAGAAAATTACCTTTTTAAATTTCCAAGTTACTTTAAAATTTACAGGGCATATCCATCCAAACTAAGAGAGATATTTAACATATAAATATCATTGGCTGTAATAACTGATCCATAGACATTTAATTTTTCATTTCTGAAAACAGCAAGTCGTAAACACTTTCTGAGGCAACAGTGAATGAAGAATAAGAGTCTTTACTGTAGCTCGTATTTAAGAAAAGAAGCCTAATGACACCGGGGTAAAATTCAGTGATTCCCCAAATTTTAACAGAATAACTCAAAATAAAGTATTTCCGAAGAACTTGTAAAAGCATACATTCCTGGGTGCCTCCCTTTAGAGGGTCTAATGGCCTATTGAGGAACTGGCATATGTTCTTGAACTTCCTCACCCCAGCAGATATGGCAAGGTATTGCTGGTAAAGCAGTAAGATATTTAGTACTTCTTGGGGAGTAAAATAAAGATTTGACCCCTTTTACTTTTTCAGATGAAAGACAAACAGATTTCCCCAAGCCTCTCCTAGTAAGGGCTTCCAAAGAAAGAATTTATGTACAAGAAAAAAGAGCAAGGGGAGTAGGCTGCCATTCAGTGTAGTGTGTAGACTACTGTGCAGTGTGGTAATCTCTGTGCAGTGTAGTGTATACATTACTGAGAGATTTATCTAAATTTGAAAGCCACTAGCTTGTGCCTCACTGTCAGATGCTCTCATTGTATAGAAACAATCTACTTTTCAACGTGTGTTTCTCTTTAGTGCCCTTCATGTGTCCTTGAGGAGTAGCAATCTCAGAAGATAGAGATTCTTCTATCTTCTACCCCCAAGTGTGCAGGCAAATTTGAGAGTAAAGACCACAGAGAAAGTAATCCTGCCATTGGATGTTTTACAGCCTGGTGGGTCAAGCACTGGGACATTACTGAAAACATTTTTGTGAGGGTGTAATGATGAATGAAGCACAATCTTCACCTAAAAGTGGAATTGATAGTGATAAGAGTCTCTTAAAGAAGAAAAAAAAGCAGGGTTTATAGGCAATGTGGACTGCATATCTTGTGGTGGGAGGGTGATCCAAATTGTGGGAATACAAAGTCTGTGCAACGCTTGGTTGACAAGAGATAAGATTAGATGCACATTTCGTGTGGTCAAAGAACCACGGGCATCAACATCACTTGAGAAGCTTCATTTTAGAAGCAGATAGTTTAGCCTTACCCATCTATTTAAGAGCCTCTGGGAATAAGAATTTTTAACCAATTACCCCCAGTGATTCCTAGTGCTGGTTAAATGATAAAGATACAGGTACAGATAAGCAGAAGCCTATAGCACTAGGAAGGCAGTGAGAAAGGTGGATAGAAGTCCTAATGATAAATCTGGGCAGTGCTCATCCTTGGGCTGCTACTGAGGCCACAAATGTGGAAGAAGAAATAAATAGATGTTGCCTGCAAATGTGTGTGAGGGTGTTAAAAAAAGCAAGACATGGTGAGGGTTTCTGAAGCTACATTGCTAAACCAAATCCACAGTCTGTGGTATTTCTTAGTTCTGTCAAGTACATACTAAGCCCCAAGTATGTATTTCGTCATGTGAAGAACATCTGATGGGGTCTCACTGTCTGTTGAATTCATCACAAACTTCTCTGCACAGCGTTATCCATCACATCTCCCCACACACCTTCTAGTGCTGTCTCCTACCTATTTCTATACATATCACAGACAAACCCTGCCTGGTATCCCTCTCCCTTTACCCATGCTGTCCTCTGCAGCCTTCCAATCTGTTCCAAACACAGCCAACCACCTACTTAATCCTTCAAGCCCCATCTGAAATTCCAACTTCAAAAGCCTTTCTGACCCCACTAATGTTGCTTCTCTCCAAATCTTCACACCATTTTATGAAGATTTATCACCTTCTACTTCAGGTTCTAGTTATTTGTGTATAAACTAAATTATCCCTCTTCCTGGGTTGAGGGCTATATAAGGATATGTTCTGCTTTCTTGTCATCACTGAATTCCTGTCTGGAAGTTTAAAGATTAGTTTGCATATAGTAGATGCTCAATAAATATTCATTGAATTAAACCAGACTCAGTAAATTTTTAAGGGTCAAATATGTCACACATAATGAAAAGTGGTTTATTAAGTTCAAAACTGTCTGCCTTAGGGAAAGCATGAATAAGGCATCAAACTCTTCTTGAAATATGAGGAACTTGCACCACTCACTTAGCTTCACTATTAGACAGACCAGCACTTCCTTTCTCTGGAATCCCTCCATTATTTGCAAAGCAGATTCAGTCCTCTCCCATCTATTCCATTCTGGCCCCTTCATCCATCAGGAACTGACAGCTCAATCTGTGACTACTCAGAGAGGCAGAAACCCCAGTCAACTAGTCTCTTTGTCTGGACACAGGGCTATTCATGGAAACTGCATATTCAAGGTACCAATAAGTGTCAGATGAGAGAGTGAACAAAATGATCTATTGCCTATTTCTCTGTGAGAGCACTATTTGGAACAAATAGCCTGATTATCAGACCATTGACAAAAAACAAAATGAGCTGATGGCATCTTCTAATTTTGAACAGAAGGTTTTCTGCTAACTTAGTCCTGAGTGCTTCATTCCAGAGACTCCAGGCACCACAGGATTATACTTGACTGACAGGTCTTCGAACCAGGGGTTGTTTATTTATAAATTAGCCACATAGTGCCTTTTGAAGGGGTTGTTGTGCTTGTCTAGGCATAAACCTTTGGGAGCTCAAGGACTCTGGCCTTCTGGGTTTGGAGAGAAATGATTTTATCAGCTCAGCACAGTCTGAGGATACTTGTGCAGGTTTCAGAGAACTACAAACTTCTCTGATAGGCTTGTCTTTTGATTGAATTCAGAAATCATCTGTTGCCTCCAGCTGACCATTTTTTAAGCTTCTAACCATTGTAGCTTATTGAAGCCATGAGATGGGATCGGTGTGCATAGAACAATGACAAGACATAAATCTTCATTCCTGTCATGAAGAACTGCAGCGCATTTTCTCAGCAGGCAAATATATGAAGTATTGCAACAGGGAGACTCTAGTGAGATCAAAAATATAATTTTTACCTTTTGCTTTTTTTCCCAATACCCCTATGGCTGCAAACATACAGAAAGATGAAAATAATCTGTGCCAACAAGAAAGAAGGTCAATAGTTCTTAAATTATTTTTGCCCATTTATTGATCTAAACATAGGAAACAAGGAGTTTCATCTGACTCTCTGGCAGAAACACTCAGCTCTCTTTGAAGAAATTGATCCAACACTAAAGTTAAATAGAAGGAAAAGAAAATACCTAAGGTCAGAAAGTGTTATGAATTAGAGAAAGTTCCTGCTCTTCTGAGGGGATGAATCGGGCCATCTGTCGGGTTCTCCTGGTGTGCGGGCCATTAGGGCAGACAGTGCAGTCTACACCTCCTCACTCTTGCCTTTACCTGTGTCCACTTGCTCAGTCTAATCTCTATGGCCATTCACCCTGCGTGGTCAATGAAAGTGTGTAATGGACTTTGTGTCTAGATTTGACATTATTTTTTTTTCATATTTCCACATAGAATACTCTCAACTTTAGAGAAAGGGAAAATATATGGTTCAGTAAAGATGCAGAAATACAAGGGTCTCTGGTTGAATGATTAATCAAGGCAAACTTTTGGGAAAGTTCACAGCTTTCAAACTGTTGCTAAGTTTCAACTCAGTAAATCTGCTTCTGAGAATCCAGCCCAAGGAGCAAGCCCCAAAGGTGATCAGATGTTCAATAACAATTTGCTCTTTGAAGCATTTGAGACACAGCTGTCCCCTTGCAAACTTAAAACTTTACAATGGTGGCAGCCTAGTCTCCAAGGATGAGTTAAGATTTACCCTAAAACAATGATTCTCTATGCTGATAGGTCAGTGTAAGAATCATTCTTTAGGCGGACATGGAAGTCAACATGTGTGTGTCAGGCACTTTGGAAGGTATTATCTCTTTCAATCTGCTCACCAGCTCTATGGAATACTTACAGTTATGTTGCCATTTCCATCACTGGGGTCCATCACTATAAAGAGCAAAGATTTCCCCCAGAGGGAGGTGTGGTCCTTGGTGATGAGGGGAGAAAATGCCTGAGAGAGCTATTGTTCTAATCAAGGAATAGCCCAGAGAACATTAGGCACCCACTACCCTCTGGAACTTCTACCTCAATATAGTGATGTCCCCTTATAGTTTCTCTTATAGTGATGTTGCCACCTACCTTAATAAACATGGCACTTACTAGAATTGACACATTTTTTGGATGAATGAGAAACAGATAGAATCTCTGGATCATCATTTTTTACTATCAATTCATTCCTAAAACCTACTCTGAGCCAGGCACCGTGTTGTGGGCCACGGCTGCGAGAACCGAGCACATGTCTCACCCAGTCTCTAAGAATCTCAGAGTCCAGACGAGAAAAAACATGAGTAAGTAAATGATTTTGATCATCAGTGAACTCAGAATGAGCAGGAGGATGCAAATATTCAGGGGCTGTGAAGATCTTAATTCATATCATATCCTGAATTTCTTTTTCTTAAGTACATGTTCTAAGTACTTTTTCTTATAAAATACCACTTTTTCAAAAAAGCCGAATATATGTGAGTGTCTTATTAATGGGAGTTTCTGGTTAGCTGATTTTTATATAATTGACTTTTTTTAGTATATCTTCATTGTATGTTGATAACTAAATCAATTGCTTCTCCAATAAGTATTCATCAAATGAGAAAGAAAAAATAAAGCTGAATATTTTTTTGGGGGGGGCACATCACAGATTATGTATAAAATGAAATACAGGATAGAAAACAGTTTTAAGGGGCACAATAAATAGACCAGATATCTGAAAAATTATTTCTATCACATAAAAACATAATGTGATATACTTTAGAATTTCCAGGTCCTTTGTGGGCATACAATGTTAAAATATTTACTTTGATCAGAAAAAATCTTTGTATGTTTATCTGAACACATAATTCACAAAGCATTACTTTGGTCAATTTCCAAACAATATTCTCATAATAGCAATTTCAAAAATAATTCCTCATTAAAACAAATGTTATCAGCCTGTTTTCTTCTTAGAGATGAACTGGTATCTCAAAGATGACAGCAGACAGAAAAAAATTCTGTGACTTAAGGGCACTCTCATCACGCTCAATCACACGCTGGCTCATTCTCCCTCTTTAAAAGATGGGAAGCAGTGAAGGGGATCAGAACATGCTCCCCCAAAATATGCCACTTTGGCATAAGGATTATTTTGAGTTGAAGGCAATTGAGCAACAGCAGATAGAGGAAAAACTGTACCCTCTCTTTTTCTGCCTCAACACAGGCATATATTTCCTTTTATGATGGTGTTTCTCCTCCCCTTTTCCATGCCAGAAGGAGATAACCATTAGGACTGGATACAAAGTCAGTACCAAGTTGGATCTATATTAGAAAACCTACTGAAAAAACTTGTCTTCCATATATTTATCTTCTCACAACTTAACCATCCCTAGAAGTCCAAATACCTAACTAAAGAAAATACCCTTTACCTTTGCTTGTCACTTCTACACATTTATTGTTAAGATGTCTCTAAGCTCTGAATTCTAACTATTCCTTTTAGTTATACTTTCATGTGTATGTGCATTGCATGAAGAAATAAACATTGTTTTTTCCTCCTCTTATATTTATCACTTTGATGTACTGGCTCCAGTCACTGAATCTAAGAGGATAGAGGAAAAGTTTTTCCTTCCCCCACATCAACAATAACTTCTTTCAGTCGGCCCAGGGAATCGATGACAGAAAGGGCAAAGGGAAACCATCAAGTTGACTCCACTGGAGAAACATATCTAGACATATATGGGTACCCTTCTATCATGTGAGACCACAGAAGTCGCACTATGCGGCTCTTAGAAAAACACTATGCAGAGTAAATAGTGGGAACCATAGAGAAATTATCATGCTACTTTCTGACTATGACTTTGGCCTTCCCATCCTGAACTTTAGCATCCTCATCAGCAGAAGAGGTAATCATATTTACACTATAAGATCATGAGGAGGACTGAACAGCAGTCATCTATGTAATGTGCCATGCTTAAAATGAGTTAACCGCCTCCCATCTTTTTTCTTCTCAGCATTCTTGATGAGATAGGATTCCCAATGGCATTAGATGAAAGGGAGTGAGCTGAGAATTCCTCACTCTGTGTTCAGAAGCCAGGAAAAATGCATTAACTATAGAAATTGTGAAATAACAATACAAACACCATGTTTCTGTATAGGCTGTTTGTCACTTTCAAAGTAATGTCATGTCTATTATATATCATCTGCTCCTCAAAGCGATACTGCTACATGATCCTAAAAGATGAAAGATCCATAGATGAATGAGTAGATTTAAGAATAAAGTGTAAAAAAGATATGGGTATGGTACGGCAGAATGATGATGAAGAAGAATTTAAGCTGTAGAATGAAGGGAAAAAATCTTTCAAATGTTTTATTTCCATGAAGGTGATGATGCTCTCACAATCTGTGTCTGTGTGTGCATTTTTGAAAAGCATACAGAATGAATGAGCATGCCGGAGATGAGGGCAAGAGCTGGCTGAGGCAGAGGCGCACAAAGATATAGCTTGAGGGAAAAGAGAATAATTATGCAGATCTCTACCACACCGGTATATATGACCTCTGGTAAGAAATTCATCACAGATGTCTACTTTCCCTCCATCCTCTGCACCTCTCAACCAAATGCAAAAGCCTGATGTGAGGGCCTTTCTGTGGATAAGGAATGCAAAAGCAGAAAGGCACACTGATAATAAAAAACTGAAGGTAAGAGAAAACAAGATAGCCAAGGATATTCCAAGGCTGCTTGTGTCTGATAAAAAATAAAGGAACTTTATTTCATACCTGATAGCTGCAGAAGTGAGGGATCCCAGGTAGACTGTGTCAAAAAGGAAAATTACTTTGTAGTATTGTGAAAGCTTAGAAAACACTGCAGTAGGGTAGAGGACAATGGAGCCAAGTCCCTGCCCTCTTGTTCAATCACCATGGAATTTAATACTTCATCTGCACTACACTCAGCATTTAGATCCTTCCAGAAACCTATTAATGAAGATGGGGGCTGAATTTGTATAACAGTTTAGAAGGATAAGACAAAATATAATATGTTTTTAATATCTAAGACAGAAAAATCTCACAAAGATTGCTTTTCTTGCCTCATCAAAGCAGATTATTTATGAATCTGTGTATTTTGAGTGCAATAAAATTTAAGCAATGATGGTGAGTAGATTGCCATGCACTGCATAGCCCGGTGGGCTATGGGAGGTCTGGACTCGCTTGCAGAAAGATTGCATTTATATGTTCTCAATTGGGTCCCCTAAGTGCAGTGCCTAGTCAGGCATTATTTTAAGTACAGATTCATATACCTCATCAATGGTTAGAGATTTCTTCTGATGCTTGAGACAGTTTTCAGACAAGTTGTAAAAGGCAGATATGCACCTGGGAATGGCCATACTTCCCCAGAGAGACTGGTCTGTCTTTTCTAAAAGGAGTAAGTAATGACTACTGCTGGGATGGGTAGCTGTGGAGATGAGGGTCGCACACCTCCTCTCAGAGGGAAGTGGAAAGAGAAAGACTAGATATTACTAACAACTTATCAGAGTTTACTGCTAGTTTGACTTATCATTTTCTGTCACCTTTATATATATACATATATATGTATGTATTTATTTTCTGACTATAAATGTAATGTATGTTCCTTATAAAAGAATAAATCTTAAAGTATACCATATGAAAATTGAATAAAAAATTAACCTATAACTACACCACTGAAAGATTGACAGCTAATAATATGGTGAATTTTCTTCCAATCCTATATTAAATCATTATTTTGAAACATCAATATCAAGGTAGTGTTTTTTATCATTATTTCTTAACTCCATATCAAGAATACTTTAGTGTGCTTTCAGGTATTCTTCTATACCATCAATATTAAAGGCTACGTAATATTCAATTGTATCCGCTGAATAGATATGTCAGCATGAATTTGACCAATACCCTATTTTTAAGTGTTTAAGTTATTTACCTTTTTTTTTAATATAAGGATTTTTTTCAATAGCATTTAAATATGCAAATACTTGTCTCATTTTTAAAAATTATAAAAGTAGGAAAATAGAATTCATAATGAGAAGAATAATCAATCAATTGAAACTGAACCAGAAATGACACAGAGGTTAGAATTTGCAAACAAAGACTTTAAAACAGTTATTACAACTGTGTTACATTTGTACAAAAGATAAATAAAGACATAAGAGACATGGAAAGACCAAAATAATATTACAACTAATACTATAACCAAAATTGCTCAAAAGCATTGATAAAAAACAATCTTAAAAGCAACCAGAGAGATAGATATCATATACATTAGAATTAATTTAACACAACAGATTTCTTGTTGGAATTAATGCAAATAATAAGACATTGGAACAACATCTTTAGAGTACTAAAAGAAAACTTTATCAACCTAGATCTATACCCCACCCCAAAAAAATACCTTTCAAATGTGAAAGCAGTTCTCCAAGGCAGACATACAAATGTCCGATAAGCACATGCAAGGATGCTTAACATCTTTAGTCATTAGGAAAATGCAAAACAAATAATAATAAGATATGCCTTGCACCCACTAGGATGACTGTAATCAAAAAGATGAAAAATGCTAAGTGTTGGTATATGTGAAGAAACTGTTACTCTCATACATTCCTGCTGAGAACGTAGCCCCTTTAGAAAAAAGTTTGGCAGTTCCTTTAAAAGGTGTACATTAGAGGTACTAAATGACCAACAATTCCACTCCTGGGTATATACTCAAGAGAATTGAAAGCCTGCATCCATACAAAAATTTATTATTTATAATAATAGCATTATTCATAATAACAAAAAATAAAGAAACCCCCAAGTGACCAACAAATGAATGGATAAATAAAATATAGTATAACCATCAATTAATATTCAACCATAAACAAAGGCATGAAGTACTGATACATAACAAATTCCACATGGATAGAACTTTAAAACATTACATTAAATGAATAAAAGCAGACACAAACAGATATGTATTCTATAACATCATTTATATAAAATGTGCAGAATAGGCAAGTATATATGGAAAGAAAATATATTAGTGTTTGCCAAGGGCTGGGATCTAGGGGAATGAGAATAGAATACTGACAGAAATTGGGTTTCTTTGAAGGTGATGAAATATTTTAAAACTATATAGTGGTGACGGTTGTACAACTCAGAGAATATATTAAAAAACACTGAATAGTATATTTAAAGTGGTGAGTTATATGGTATGTGAACATTTCAAAACAACTGTTGCAAAACGAAGGTGAAATAAATATTTTTTAGATATACAAAAGAAGAAACATCCATTAACATCAGCTTTTCACAAAAATAAATGTTAAAGGTAGAGGAAAAAATAATACCCCTTAAAAATGTAGATGTAAACAAAGGAATGGAGAACACTGGAAATGGCAACTACATAGGTAAACATAGAGCATTTTTCTGATTATTTAAATCTCTTTAATATATAATTTCTTTTTTAAACAAAAACAACAATAATGTACTTGGGGAATAAGCAAAACGTATGTCAAAAATAGCATAAAGACTTAGAAGGAGGAAGTGGAAGAGTACTATTTAAAGATTCTTACATGTGAAGTGCTTTATATAACATGTAAAGGTAGATCATAATAAGTTAAACTATATACTATAAATACTAACACTATTTCCAAAATAGTAAAACAAATATTAATAGCTATAAGCCAACAAAAATTATAAGAGGATCATAAAAGTAATAATAAAGGAAAGCAAAAATATAAGAGACAGTAAGCTAACAGATAGAAGAAACAGAGAATCAAAACAAAATTGTAGACTCGAACCTAATCATGCCAATAATCACACTAGATTTAAATGGTTAGAGACTGTTAGATTGGATTTCAAAAGCAAGACTTAATTGTATGCTGACTATACACTCAAACTTCCAAAACTAACTCTAATTACGAAGGCACAAATAGAATGAAAGGTTAGAAAAATTTATGTTATACTAACACTAATCAAAAGAAAGCAGAGTATTAATATTAGACAAAGTAGATTTCAGAACAAAGAATATTACCAGAGATAAAAAAGTTTAAAAGGTCAAATTATTAAGAGGAAATAATAATCTTAAACATTTTGGTCTAATAACAGCACATCAAAAATACATGAAGCAAAACTAATAAAACTAAAAGGAGAAAGAGAAAAATGTAAATTAAATTTAGAAATTTTATCAGCTCTCTTTTAATGCTAAAAACGAGTAGACAAGAAAGTCAGTAAAGACGTAGAAGACAGGAGCAGAATAAACATTCTATTCAAGTGCATATGAAAAAACATATTCTGGGAAAAAAATCAAAATTAATTTAAAGATTTCAAGTCATACAAACTATAATGTCTGACCACATGGAATTAGAAGTCAATAACCGAAAATCATCTGAAGATATCCCAATATTTGAAAACAAAATAATATACTTCTTAATAATTCATGATTCAAAAAGAAGTCAAGAGAAACTAGAATGTATTTTGAATTGAATAAAAATTAAAACACAATGTATCAATACTTATAGGATGCCAAGAAGATCTCAAATTAATGACCATGCAGTTGGCCTCTTAGGAAGAGCCTATTAAAATTAAAGTAAACAGAATAAAGAAAATAATAAAGATTAGAGAATAATTAATAAAATAGTAAACAAAACAAATAGAGAAAATCAAAACAAATGCTAATTCTTTGAGGAAAAATCAATAAAATTAATCTCTACTCTGACTGATATCACAGACAAAAAAGAAAAAAGGGAGAAGACATAAATAACTACTATTCAGAAAAAAGAAAAGTAACATCACTAGAGATTCTACAGATATTAAAACAAAAACAAGGAAATATTATAAATAACTTTATGCCAATTAATTTGACAACTTAAATGAAATGGGAAAAATTTTTGAAAGACACGACCTATCAAAATTTTTGAAAGACACGACCTAATCAATTTGTGATTAAAAACCTAAACAACTAAAAAATAACTAGATTCAATGGCTTCATTGATGAATTCTACCAAATATTTAAGGAAGAAATAATGCTAATTCTACCAAATCTCTATATTAATGCCTAAGAAATTATGAGTGGAAAGGACACATCTCAATTAATTTTATGAAACCAGTATTGGCCTCTTACCTATACCAGACCATGATGGTACAAGGAAATAAAATTACAGACCAATATTTTTTATAAATATGGTGGCAAAAATTCTAAACAAAATTTTCACAAATTAAATACAATAGCATAGAAAAAGGATATTTCATCATAACAAAATGGAATTTATCTTACTAATGCAAAGTTAATTTATTTTTTGAAAATCAATCAATGTAATAGACCATATAGCAAACTAAAAAAGAAACACCATGTAATTATATCAATCATCACAAGAAAAGAATGTGACAGGAAATTAGAAATGGAAAGAAACTTCCTCAGTTTGTGTATTCTATTCTAATGTTGCAAATCGTTAAGACATAGGTATAAATCTATAGCACAGAGTAATCTTCAAAGATTTTCTACTCATTTTCACTGTTCATGTGATAACATGCTGCTATTAACACTTGATAAGTCAAAAACAAAGAAAAAAAATAATTCATTTCCATAAGCCATGCCCTTAAGATTTATGGATGCTATATTATTTTCCCTCAGGCACTACTAAATCTATGTGGCAGTTTATTTACAACTGCGTGCAATGTAGGGGATACATCTGAGCTTTCTTTCTTCCTCTTTCTTATAAGAATTGTTCCTGATTAACTCACAGTTTGTCTAACAGTGCCCACTGTCCCCTGGGTCTCTTCTACGAAATATCCCACACAGTCCACTCTGGGGAGCTCATGTATCTGGACCTACAGAGCTAGGTTTTAGTTCTTTCCTGCACGGTATTTCACAACCCACATCATTTTTTGGGTGATGGCACTGATTTTACCAGACCAAACCTTCTCTCAGTCCACAGGTCTCTGGGTAGGGAATTAATTTGCTGTGCCCTCTCTTGACTGATGAGTCTACTCTTAAGATCAAAGTATTAGCCGTGACTAAAACTCACACATTTTTTTTTCCAGTTTTGCTGAGATATAGTTGTACAGAATAATGACTTAACTTACGTATATTGTGGACTAATTACCACAATAAATTTAGTTAACATCCATCATCTTATATAGAAACAAAAAAGAAAAAAAGAAAAAAAATGTTTTTTCCTTATTATGAGAACTTTTAGGATCTATTCTTTTAACAACTTCTAAATGTGTCGCACAGCACTATTGACCACAGTCATCCTGCTGCACCTTACGTCTCCGGTATCTATTTATCTTATAACTGGAGGCTTGTACTTTTTGCCTACCTTCATCCAATAAAATTTTAATTAACCCTTGAATTCCAAGCTGAGAAAGAAACATTACATTACCCCAGCCAACAACATTAACTTAAATATGGATTCCCCGTAACTCTAACTGCACATCTGTCTCAATAACATTTTAATGGTTACAGGCTTATTCTTAGTATTAAGTCTTTGTGTTTCTCATTGAAATACTTATTATTACTCAGTTGTCCTTTGTCTTGTTTTCTGAGCACTATTACCCCTTAATTATTCATTCCTAGAGTAAGATATTCTGTTTGGCCACTTTCATACACTCAGAGACAACACAGTTTGAATTTTGTAGAACAGTTGTTATGCTATGTAATTTTGTTCTTCTCAGTATAGACAACTTATTACATTAATACAAGTTATTTCACTTCATGTCTGCTTAGATTTTAATATGAATACACATATTACAAAAACATTCAGAAGTCATATATTATATTTGTGTTTAGAGAAGTATGGTTGCTAAAGAGGTGGAAGAGGATCTGGTACTGGGTACTTTATATGTTCATGATGGCAGCCTGAAGATGCAGTGACATTTCTTCCTTCCTTTTTTTCGAGACTGATAAATTAAGTTTTTCGTCTTTTTTTCCCAAAAACACAAAAATAATTTAAATACAAATGTAAATTATTTGATTAAAAGATTATTGAAAGTAGAAAAAAACCTAAAAGAGCTCAAAGCAGAATCCAAATAACCAATGGGGAATATCAAAATCAGGTACAACTATAGGAAATTCTCAAATGGAGACAATCATAGAGGAATAAAAGGACAGAGCAAAAGAAAAGAACAACCTGGGGCATTTGTGAAAGTAACTAAAAATAAGCCTCCAGTAGCTGTGGGATTGAAGACCAATCTCTAAGTGCAGACAGCAGCTTCCCTTCAGGGTGAAAAAATTTTTGAACTTTTATTTATTTTTATAACATGTGTGTTATCATATATAGGAACAGAATCTTGTTTCTGAAGAGCAAACTTATGCCATCCATATACATATATTTTTGCAAAATATATAAACATACAAAAGAAAAACATATTCATGATTTTTAAAGAAACTGGACATTTCAAATATCTAAGAATATTCAAGAGTATGCTTTCTTTTTTTATATTTCATGAAACTGATTTCCAAAAACAAACAGTCTGTTTAAATGCTTTCAATCTTTCAGAACTGAAATATAATCTGCAGAGGTAAAACAGTGAATAGTTATTTAACTGTATATATTTTGTATGCTCTACATGCTGTGTTATAGCCTTTGGGGGAAAACAAAGAAATAGAACACATGATTTCTGCAGTCACAGTTTATAGAATATTAAAAAGTTAAATAACAATGGAAGGGATGTAATGAATGAAAATATGATTAAGTGTCAACAAAATAATATAGATTATAGATAATAAATCTGGCAGACTCAAAAGAGAACAGTGGTTGCTGTAGGGTAGAACAGTTATGCGTATAATTTATATAAACAGAGGAGGGTTTGTTAAATCTTAGAAAAACCATAATCAGAGGTCGAGTGATATTAAACATGGGAAGAGTTGAAGGACAAATTGAGCTGACCTTCAAACTGAGTTTGGATGAAGAAACATAAAGTTGGATGGATACTTGGTTTCTAGAGATGAACCCAGGATTCTAAATTAATTAGATTTAAACTGAATCAATTAGCTCTTTCACTTCCCTAATCATAATACCGCAAGAAACAAAACAGATATTTCCAGTGAAATTACATTTTATCCACAGGTCTGGGATGAGAACATCCTTGGAATACAAAAGAGAAGTCAATTATAAAAGCTCAATCCATGCTATCTGGAATTTTTAGACCTAATACTTATCATGTGTACAAACAAAGGAGCTGAAAATAAAAAGAAATGAAAGAACCACTAGCTTGAAACTGCTTTCATAAATGTTTCACAGACAACATCGAATTAGTAGATTCCATACAAATTGTAGCTCCCACTTTGCTAGCTATAGAACTAGGTAATTTTTGCTTTGTGTGAAATCAAAATAAATATGATGAAGTTCACAATTCAAGAATGTTGTTCTGGAAGGTTGCTAAGGTTCAAGTTGCTCTTCCTCTGAGGATGAGAATGAAGAGTCTTGAATAGTGGTTCTCATAGCTGTAGGAGATAGGAGGTTGGGCCAGGGACTCTGCTTTTAACAAGCATTTCAGCTGCTGTTGACCTTCCAGTGTTAATTTCAATTAAAAAGGTAATACAGCAGTGCTGTGCACATTACTATTAAATCAGCAACACTGAAATAGGTCTAGTAACAGTGGATATCTGTTTCAACACCTGGTCACTTAACTTAAGGACACCTCAGCACCTGCAAGAGGTTATTACCTTGTCATTGAAAGAAATCAATAGGTAAAGAACTGAAAACCATCTATGTATATCGTGATATTTATGAACCAATCATGTTGTGACAATAATAGAACCCAAAACTATTATGTATGTTTTTATGAACAGTCACAATTTTAGATAGCTCAATTACTGCCTCAGTTTTCAGCTTTTCCACCTTGTCTCAAGAAGGTTTAAAAATAAGGTGACACATGGAAATGGACCTAACTAATCAAATTTTTACAGAAAGACACCAAATAATATATTAATTTCTTAAATAACTTATTATTTGGGAAACAACTACCCAACTGTAGATTTATTTATTTATCCCAAATCCTGTGTCATTGAATGTGAGTTGCTCTCAGCCTAAGGTCCTTTCTCCTTTTCCATTTGTTGTTCTTTCAACCTCTAGATCCACATGAAGCTTCTTTGTAAACTCTTGGGTAAGTGGTATGAGATCAGGCCTTAGAGACAGGTCAGCTAGCTATCATTGGGAGGGTGAAGATACTCACTGTTCACTTATTCAAGCAGGACACAGCATTTGAAAAGATAACTGAGGAACCTAGGCCCACCAAGGAACCAAAAAGTAATCAGTATAAAAAGAGAAACTAAAGCTGAGGGAGAGTGTAGCTTGTCAGCAGAGAAACCCTGGGCTGGTCACCCCTTTAGATCTGCCTCTTCCATCAGTCTAATGTCTCTCTTGTCCCCAACTGCTAGGAACTGGCAGGCAGTTCACAGTTTTGGATGGATAATGTAGACTGCGGACCAAACAATCCTTTGTACAAGGTCACCCAGAAGACTGGGAACAGTATCCCAGTAAGAAAGAAACTTTCCCTCTTCTCTATTTTAGCAAGGTAGAAGTTACAGCTGAGAAGCATTTCTACACTCCGATGATCTGGCAAGAGGAAACGGAGATGTGTTTGGCTTGTATTACTGTCCACAAGCCTACCTAGTTAATAGCCTTTCTCTAGTTATAATTTTTATCTTAGTATTTTATAACCCAAGACATTTATGCACTATATTCTTAAGCATATCGCTTTGTGTTGGCTATGCCTTAAAAGCACTATGTAGGACAATTCTCACCTTTTTTACGGTCATGCTAGAACTTGGTTTACGAGGTCAAACTGACCTTGCTTTTGCATAAGGTGCTGCTATGAGGGGTAACTCACCTTATCTTTTTCTTCAGAATCCAGCCCCAGCTCTCATCACTGCACCAGCCTAGACCATAGATTTCTGTCCCTCCTGCTGAAGCTGCTGTCAAATGCAGCTTTGCAGAATGGTTTTGCTAGGCTGAGAATTGGGCTGCTGCCTGCCTTTGAGGCATTTTGCTCTGAGCTCCAAGTAGCAACTTCTGGAACAGAGAAAGGTCCCAACAAATGCTGCTGTGGGGGCTGCAGTTAATAGTCTTTAAGAGCAGACAAGACAAGGATGTCTAGGATGATGTGGAATCTTTTTTGTTTCTCTCTGTTCTACTGGGCTCAGTGAGCACACATTCACATGTATATGTGCATATATTTCAAAAGCAGATATGTGTAAACAGTAATTTGCCCAGAATGGAACCTGTATACTTAGAAAAATAGGCTTCCCTGGTTCAATAAAACTGCTTTAATACTTTCCCAGAAATGAAATAAAATTGCTCCTGATGTTGTGAGAGAAGTTCAAGAGAACTTTTCTATTCCTCTTTCATACTATGAAAGATTTGCAGTTGTGTGCTGTAGAGTTTGATCTCACAGATAAATTTTGAGAGAAAAAAACAGCTCACAGAATAAAGGAATTTGTTTACACACAGTGAATTGAGTTGGAATTTAGTTGCAGTTCAATATTAATAAAACAACGAATATTCACTGGGCACCTAGTAGGTGTTCATCATTTAAAGGATAAAACATAGTCTCTGTTTTCAGATTATTCAATCAAGGAAGGAAAAAAAAATCAAAAATAAGTGTTTTGCTTTGGAACAATATATCTCAAAGCAGATCAGAAAGAAATAAGAACCAGAAGACATGACAACTTGGTCAACTATCTTTTTTTTTTTTTCACATCTAAGGAACAGTCCTTAGATAAGCACTGCTATACCTACAAGACTGACCTTATATTTAAGTCTCAAAACCTGGATGTTCTCCTGGTTCCTCAGGGACCCGGTCCCTCTAGGCCTGCCTCTTTGTCTTGATCACCTCATTGATAGGCTTGGCAATCCCTTCATGATCTCTTCTCTGCACTAAACCCATGGATATGAGCTAAAACCCAGTACTATGAATGAGAATCTGAAATTTTCTGTTTGACTGCTTAATGCTGATAGTCTTCCTGCACCTCTTCCTATTTTTATCTTCTTAATTTCTCTTTGGTGGAATCTACTATTGTGGACTTCTCTCCTGCCTCCTGCCTGCTAGTGTTTTCCTTGTCAGCCGTATCAACTCCACTGACCCTGTAAGTGTGTCTGCAGCTAAGAATGCCCTCCAGCATTTTCCATGATATATTGGGCAGGGTTGGTTACAGATTCTAGACTTTCTTCATCTCAGCTATCCAAAGAAAGTAACCCATCAGTGTCCAAACATGATCGTCAAGGTCACAGGTAGAACAAGACTCGCATAAGTAAGATTGGTCAGGAAAGACACCATGATTGGCCCCTAAAAGATGGGCAGAATACAAATCTGTCTAGATGTTTAGCGGATATTTATAAATATCAATTCGAGGAGAGAATATGACATATAACTGAAAAGCTATCTAGAGATCTAGCAAGAGCAAGCAAATAAAACAACCACCACCAAAAAACAAAACAAAAACTCAAAAAAAAAACAAAAAGACAAAAACCTCAATTGTGTTTTGTGTCACAATTTAAAGATGGTTTGATTCTTAGCATCTCACTTGAGGTAACACGATATTGGTGGTTTGGAAACTACATATTTGTTTATAATATGCAAAAGGAAACAAAAATATTGCACAACTAATGTGTGTCCAACATTACTGTTAAAATTATATATGATATAGTATTATCTATAATTTAAGTATAAGGAAATTGAGACTCAAAGGAAAGCTATGACACAAATTGGTAGGTGATAGAATGAAGTTTTAAATTCAGGTAGCTCTAAATTCGAACTTCATGCCCTTGGTAAGACAGCATAGCAATGCCCAAATGGTACCACACAAATTACCTCTTGGGGATGGATTCTTAAGCCTTTAGAAGCCTCATCAATTCAACATTTGTAGTAGTTATGTCATCATGTAAGTCTTCTAGATAGGTTTTTGATGTGATCCAAGATGATTTAACAGGAGTCTCATAAGTGCTTTTCTGCTGAAAATATTTTTTTCCCATCTAACTGAACCCCAAAATGTTTGGTCCCCCAATTTTAAAAACATAAAACTAGATAGTTATGATAGTATTTTGTAAACTCTATCCTACTTAACTTTAAGAAGAGATGTAGGGACAAAGCAAGCTCTGGGGACCTCATTTCAAACAGATTATCTTGGAATTATAGAGTTTAGTTGAGAGTATTGGAGACTTTTTAGCCAACATTCTAGGCCAAAGTAGCATTTTGGGGATAAATCAAGAAGAGCGGATCCTAGGTCAATCCTATTCAGACAGACTGTGGGATAAACAACGCGCTCAACATGTGGCCCTACCACACTTCTTAATGGAGGGCATGTTTTTAATTAACACTAAAAAAAGGTTAGTGAGCCTCTCAGACATGGGCATCCTCTAAAATGTAGTGCCTAATATTTTTTTTTCATGTGGAGGTGGACGACAAAAGAATGAGTTCCTCAAGTGACTCTATAAAGTTCAAAGCAAGTTCTTGATATTCACTGGAGAATATTATTTTCCAAATATTTAACCAAGCAGCCAGGATGGAATTTTACTTTCAAAGCCAACTTATAACCACCATGTATGATTAGAAACTAAATCTCTCTTCCAAAAGAGCTAATGAGAAAAGCAAGTGGACTTGCCACTCTTGAGACTTGAGGCTCTGTTACAACCCTAGTCCTCTTGGAATTCTCTGTAATTCTCTGTAATCCTCTGTAATTCAACTCATCTTGAGCTTGAACTTCATCATATATTAAATTTTGTCTGACCGTTCATGCCTAGGCCGGGCTTAGTAGGAAACTGCTAGGATGTTGCATGGTTGACTCTCCAAATAAACAGCTGTCTCCACCTACCTCATGTGCTAGAACTAAAGTTCTTTCATCCTCAAAGCACGAGGAGAATTTTGAAGTTACCAGATGCCAATTGGTTGAGTTCTGATAAAAAGATAAATCCATGATCTGCATGCAGACCTTGAATTTTTTCGTGTCAGTATTCTTAGTAATGCCTTTTTACTAGTAATTGGCATGGGTCCCCATACCACATACTCAAAGCAACCATTTAAGAACTCGGCTGGCTGCCTGACATCTGCCGATGAGTTTTGCATAATAAAGTTGGTCTAGAGTTTCTAAATACTCACAAGCAACCAAAGAATACTCAGAAGGAAGCCATCTACTGTCACCAAGAATCACGAATTATCATGTCTGAGAAGTATATTTATTTGGAATAAGCTTGTCATTCCTTTCTTTTTTTCTTTATTATTTTTTTTCATTTTGGTAAAAAAATCATAACATGAAAATTATCATCTTAACCATTATTAAGTGTACAGTTCAGAAATGTTCTGCAAAACTGAAGCTCTATACCCATTAATCAACAACTCCCTATCACCCTTTCTCCCCAGCCCCTACCAACCACCATTGTACTTTCTGTATCTATGAATTTGAGTACTTTCAATAACTTATACAACTGGAATTATATTATTTTTCTTTTTGTGATTGGCTTAGTTCACATTATGCTTTGTCTTCAAAGGTCATCCATGTTGTAATATGTGCCATAATTTCATGCCTTTGTAAGGATGAATAATATTTTATTGTATGTATGCATTACATTTTGTCCATTCATCCATCAATGAACACGCGTTGTTTCCAAGTCATCACTGTTGTTAACAGTGCTGCTCTGAACGTGGGTGTGCAAATATCTCTTTAAAATCCTGTTTTAAATTTTTTTGGATATATACCCAGAAGTGAGAGTACTAGATCATATAATAGTCTTCTTTTTAATTTTTTGAAGACTAGCATACTGTTTTCCATTGAGGTGCATCATTTTATGTTTTTGCCAACAGAGCACAAGTGTTCCAATTTCTCCACATCCTCACCAACCTTTGTTTTTATTCTTTTTTTTTTTTAATAGAAGCCATCTTAATGGCATGAAGTGGTATCTAATTATAGTTTTTGATTTGCATTTCTCTAATTTTTAGTGATGTTGAGTATCCATTTATTTGCTCATTGAACACTTAGCAAGGTCAAAGATAGATTTAAATATATCCTTTGATCGTTTTTAAATCAGTCTATTTATTTTTAGTTATTGAGTGCCTCTTTTTTCTTATAAATATTTCTGTTATATAATAGGAAAAACATGAAAGGTTTCAATGCATATATCATTAAGCATATTTCTGGGTTATAATTTTTTGTATATAAATCTAATTATTATCCTCACAACTCCTAAAATCAAAGAAATCACTCTCCCTTAATTTATTGTCACCAAAACTTTCAGAAGAAGGAAAGTGAAAACACATTTGCATGTTTACTGAGCAAACCAGTCTTCTTGCATAAAAAATTCACTTTGATTCTTTTTGGGGACTGTTTACTAGTTCACTGCTTTTCCCTCTAGATTCTCAGGTTTTGAACTGCTTGATATTCTCCTTCCTCACTTCCATCATTTACTCTCCTGACTGAGTTCCTCGAATCCCAACTTTGTGCCTGTAGATTAGTATGAAAGGGTCTCCAGCTTTCCTCCACCTAGGTCTCACTGAAACAGACATAAATTGTTTTAGGTTTTAAAAAAGTATTTTTAAAAATTACTTTAATATAAGATATTATTCTGGGGTAAGTAAAATTGAAATCATTGTAGAAAATCTTAAACAGTACCGCAGAGGTCTGCACTAAAGTCAATGTGATTAGATATGCACCCTTGAGGCTCACTTAAACCCCTTTCTGTGGTGCAGAAAATTTATAAGATATGTATGGTAAGCCTGACTAACTTGTCTGCTTTGGTTCTGGTTGATACTTTTACAGATGGCGGTTTACTAATTAACTTGTATCTAAGAAAAGATTGTTGATCTTAAACAAATAGCCAGATATTTCTCCAGCAAAATGGGTCTAATGGGAAACAACAAAGAATTGCAATTCAGGGCATGTGAGCTAATGGCAAATATCTTGCAAGTCCTGAGGAACAAAGAGAAACTTTCATAAAGGAGAAACAGAAGTTAGGAAAATTGTTATAAGCAAAGAGTTATTCTTATTGGCACCTTTATCCATATAGGACATAAGTGCTCCTCCTACTTGTCACCTGACTTCATTTTAAATGAGGTTCATTGTTCTTAATTTTTACATTTCCCCCTTTTGGTCAAATCTTTCTCTTAAAGCGTTGCTTATCTGGAGTCGTGTTTTTCTAGTTTCAGCAGCCTTTTGTCCCTCAGTGCCAGGAAGGGCCTTTCCTGGGTGTTATGTCTCATATCAAAGAGAAAGTGCACAAGTCAGAAACTTATCGATGTCATATTTGAATAACAAGGAGAGACAGGAGAGAGAACTCTCAGGTACTTTTTATCCTATGTCCGTATGTTACTAAGATCACAGTCGTTGAAGGTCATCTGAAGAACTGAGTCAGCATCAGATATTTGACAGACTACTGTCAATAGACTTGGTCTAGACATCTTGGGAAAGCTCTTTTATCACATGTTGTCTGCTTCAATTTGGGGGAAACCTTTGCCTTTAGGTCACCTTATGGAGTGTAGGTCCAGACAGGTTTAGGTGCTTTCTTTAGATACATCACATAAATCCAGGAGTGTTTTCCCTGGAGTTTGGCTGCACAAGGGTTGTTAGAAGTATCTAATAGGGGCCTTTCTAGTAAAATTAAAGAGCACGTCTCTAGAGGTGTCTTCTTCAGTAGACAAAATCTCCAGGTTGCAAAGTGTGCTTCTTAAGGTCTTCATCTCCCTGGAGCACACCATGAGAAGATCGCTTGACCACAATATGATTAATTTTGATAGAAGCAATTAGGACTTTACAATATTGAAGTATGTCTCCTTTTGTCAGCTATAGTTAAAAAAAAAGACAGGGCCCGGGTGCATTGAGCATCCATAACTATCTCAAAGAGTGAGAGTTTATTAATTCTGAAGCAGTGAATCTGAGATTTAGAGAGAACAACAATGCTTTAGGCAAAGGTATTTGGAGAGCTTCTATAAATTTCACCAATTTAGTCTTAATAAAGTTGTTAGTGTGTTTGACTAAACCTGAAAAATTGAGGGTGGTAAGTGCAGTGAAAGTGTCATAAAACTGGCCAAGTAGCACAGACTTATCCAAGCATCTGACCAGTAAAATGGGTTCTTAAATCAGTATGGAGTTCAATAGGCTTTCTTCAGGCAAGGATGATCTTTTCCAAAAAGGACTTTAGTCATAGAAAAGGCAGTGGCCTGTAGACAAGGGAAAGTTAGTCCAGTGAGAAAACAATACGGACCATAACTAAAGCATGTTTATACCCATGATACAGGAGACATTGCATTAAATGGTTCACCAGCCAATTTAAAATGTCAGGGAGCAATGCAAACAGGTCTCCCTGGGTTGTACTTTGGACAAGTGGGACAAGTGAGGTAGGAACTTTTTGCAGACTTATTAATATTTCCTCAGTAATATTGACTAATGAATGTTATTATTTTATCAGTGGACAGTTTAATGCACATACTGTAGTTAGGAGGGGAAATTGTAGAAACTCTGATAGGACTATGTTGTTATTTGGCTTAAAAAAGAGTTTTCTTTTTTTCATCAAACCAATAATTGTTGGATTTCCAATCATATTTTTCCTTCTGTGAGGCCAGTTTTAGGGATTTCAAACCCAGTTTTTCTAAATAATCGTTTGGGGAAATATGCTGTTGGACCATGACAGAGGTTCGACGCATACTGTTTCCTTTAAGGGCAGAAATCTTTGTGGAAGTTTCGGCAGAGCAAATTCCCTTGGCTTCCAGAGAGTCAAGTTTAGAATGCCATGGGGTCTTGGCAATAGCTAAAGCAACAGGTGAAAGTATAGCATCCGAAAATTCCTGAACATATGGACCATTTTTAATTTTATTTCCATTGGAAGTCAGGAAGTTAAGCTTCCACATATTACAAAACCCTGAGATACTACTCATTTCTACTATCAGTATAAATTTTGACAGTTTTGCTTTGGGCTGGGATGCAGGCCTGCATGAGCACATATAATTCAGCTTTTTGGTCCATAGTAGACAAAGGCAAGGACATCACTTGAATTACCTTGAAAGGTGTTGATATTGCCTATTCAGCACAATATTTGCCATTGCCACCCTTTAAATAAGAACCATCAGTGAACCATGAGTAGTTGAGATTACTCACAGAAATTTCCTGCAGATTATCACATGGGGTCAGGAGGTGATTCATCACTGTTAAGCAGTTATGAAGGACTTCACTGGTAATGGTGGGGGGACAATTGCAGAGTTAAAGTTTCTTCAATTTGAAAGAGTTATTTGAGGATCAGTTAACAAAAGAATTTCACGGGAGGCGAGGTGCTGATTGAAAAATGCTGAGTATGATGAGAATTCAGGAGGGCTTCTACTGCTTGGGGAACAAAGATATTTAGAAGGGATCCCACAATGATTTCCTCAGGGCAGTGGCAGTAGTGTTCTGGGCAAGAGGTTGTTACCACACCACAGGGTCCAGCTGCTGAGATGCACTGTGGGTTGATGGTGGTCCTGGGGTTTTGGGGTGAGCACCCCAAGGGCATTGCCTTCTTTTTCGTACTCAAAAAGAGAAAGGGAAATCTGATAGTTCGGATGCCCAAGGGCAAGTGGGTTTATTAAGTTCTCTTTTAAGGCTTTAAAGGTCATGTTGTCCTCTTCTTCCCTTAAAATCAGTTTAAGGTTGTTGCTTTTTAGTAAAACATACAGAGTTTGGCCATAAGAGAGAAGTATGGGATCTAATCTTGGCAATAATCAACTAACCTAAGAAAACCTTACAGTTGACTCTTAGTTTTGGAATTTGGGACACTTAGGACACCATGAAGCCTATCTGGATCCAGATGCAGCTTTGTTTTGATATCGGATCCTCTAAATATTGAACCTGGGTTTGGGCAAACTGCGGTTTTTCCTTGGTGACCTTATGTCCCTTAAAGGCTAAAAGCTTTAACAAGTGGATGCTGTTTTCCTGTGAGACTTGAGAAGAATTGCAAAGAAGCAAGTTATCCACATATTGCAACAAAGTGGAACCCCTAGGAAACTTTGTGTTATCCAGATTACCTTTAGGATTTGTGAGAAGTAAGGGTTCTCATAAAACTTTGAGGCATTACTGTCCAGGTGAATTGTTTTTCTTCCCAAGTAAAGACAAAAAAGTATTGACCAACTTCAACAACTGAGATACTAAAGAATACATTGCATAAGTCAATTACAGTAGAAAATTTACTTTCAGTTGAGATGGATGCTAATAGTGTATGAGAATTAGGGACAACAGGATGTCAAGTGGTAACAATGTTGTTTATTGCTGGGAAGTCCTTGGCAAACCTCCACCCTCGGCCCTTGAGTCTCATAGGTGTTACAGGGACTAGTGCAATGTAATCTATTATGGGTTTTATACTTTGAAAGGCTTCTTTACTTGTGGAGCATTGATTGATTCTGGAGATGGGTTTAAAGGGATCTATGTGAATCTTGATAGGAGGCTCACTGTGGAGTCTTCTAATATTGGTGGAAATTTTGCCTGTAAAGAGAATTGTAGTTTATCCAATAGTGCCAAATAAGCAGTGCTCCCATATTCAGTTATAGTACTGTCAGAAATGGAGAAAATAACAAATGTCAAAGGGTTATTTAATTCACCTGATTGGCTATTTTGATGGTTACTATCAAATTCTAGAATTATTTCCCCCTTTTGAAATTCTGGCACTATATTTTTCTAAAAAGTCTCTGCCCAATAAATGAATGAGGGTGGAGGGACTAAGAAGAAAAGGGTAAGTATCACTCAAAGTGCCCAGACAAAAGGGATAGATTCAGAGACAGAGACCACTGAGGTTTATCAAGGAGTCTCACTTTTGGAACTCTCTCCGTGCTCCGAGGTGGAGCTGCTTTGTAGCAGTGGGGTTGAGCCTGAGAGCGTAGCTCCTTTGTCAGAACTGAAAGAGAGAGAGAGAGAGAGAGAGAGACAGAGAGACAGAGACAGAGACAGAGACAGAGACAGAGACAGAGAGAGACAGAGAGAGATTCCTTCTTGGTCTGGAGAGTGGTTTCTCTGAGCCAATTAAGAGGGAGGATTGGCAAGAGCCCTTGTATTTCCTTGAAGCCCCATCAGTCAGTGGGAACTAGGACATTGGAAGGGCTGATGAGAAGGATGAAGGTGCCTGAAACACTTAAATTTGTGACAATTTCTTTTCCAATGTCCTAGCCCTTTGCAACAACAGAACCAAGAAGGTTTTTGTTTTCATATGAGGACCTTCCTTTGCTGGAATTGAAAATTAAGAATTTTAGTGTTCTTCCTTTTAGATGACTCATGTAGGGTGTGAGCAAACTGATTTATCAAATTTACTAAACCTGGAGTGGCATTGTTTCCCATTCCATCCTGGTCTTTTTAAGTAAAAAGGAGAGATCTTGGTATAGGCTCTTAATAAACATAAGGTTAAAATCTACCTGAGCGGAATCTACATCTGAACATAGACCAGAATTTTCTTTGAAAACAATCTGAAGTCATTTATAAAAGTCATAGCCAGGTTCATCTGACCTTTGTGAGCAAGTCCTGAATGTTGTTCCAATCAAAAAGCTTTTGGGAAAACTACTGTAATTGCTCAGTGGAGGTCTCTAGAAGTTTATCAGAGTTAGGGGTTTGTTTTTCTAAATCCCTTTGAGGATGTTCCCATCTGGCAAACTTCATCCAAAGTTTGGCTTGGCCCTCACCAGCAAGCCTGGGGATTGACATATGTCACCTGTGGACTAACTGACACAAATCAGAGAAGTCGGATTGGTAAGTTTGAGCAACTACGTTAAATTCTTTAGCAAAGGGGTCCTCAGTTGCTTTAGGAAGTTCTTTAACTTGGCTCACAATTTAGTTTTAGTCCAGAGAATACGTGAAATTAAGGGTTTAGCCTTTTGATTCTGATAAAGATTAACTTCACAGGCACAGGTAGTGGTAGGTTCAGAGGGGAAAAAATGGTCCTAGAAGAGGAATCTGAGATAAAGAAGCTGGGAGAAAGGACGTGATGGTGCAAAGGAGAGGAACATGAGACTTTGAAAGCCATTTTGTCTTTATTAATGGCTTATTTGCCTCAGTTAATCTTAAAATTTTATTTTGCATAAAGGACATTCGAGACTCTTGGTAACATTGAAGCCTTAAAATACCAATTAAAATAGGCATTCTATTCAGTTTTGCCAATTTCAGAACCATAGGGTTGTGCAATTCATTTTTTAGAAAAGTATATTTGGGGAGTTCAAATTTCCTCATAATGGTCAATGGTATTCTAAATTATTTTGGGTCAAATTGGTCCATTTAGTTAGAAATGTACATGAAGAGGAACTGTACTTTTTAAACATAAAACTGGTGGAGGTCTCTGTAATGTGTGTGTGGGATGCCCTCAAAGTATTTAGATAATTGTGATTCCATTTTTTAGAGATTTGGGTTTTTTTTGTTTGTTTGTGTTTGTTTTTGTTTTGTTTTGTTTTGTTTTCCTAGATCAAAGGCCCGCACAGCTTGAAAGCAAAATATCAACACGGTTCCAGTGGGAAAATCCTGGTCCTAAAGGAGTCGGGTCAAAGGTTGAACAGCATAGTTCCAAAGGAACTGTATGGAAGGCTGAAGGACACTATTCATCTGATCCCAAAGGAGTCGGGCGAAAGCTCAATAGCATAGCTCCAATGCTACAGCCTGGTCCCGAAGGAGTCAATGAGGACTCATAAACAAACAAAGCCTAACCAGAAAAGAATAAAGCCTGAAATCAGATCCCAAACAGGGTGCTTCAAAATGTAGAGTGAGAGCTTAGATCCAGGAGAAAGTCTTAACCCTCAAATCTTAGAGTCAGTAAAGGAGCCATGAGCTCAGCGCTGCTCGAGGTCTTCTCTGGATTCCACTATCAGACATTAAATTATGGTGACCTTAAACAAATAGGCAGCCGGATATTTCTCCAGAAAAATGGTTGTTTTTTGTTTTGTTTTGTTTTGTTTTCAGGAAGAATAAAATTGCAGTGCGGGGCATGTTGTCTAATGGTGAACCACATACAAGTCCTGAGAAACAAAAGAGAAGAAAAGATTTTCTAGCAAAGAGGAAGCTGGGAGAGGCATTGTAAACAAAGAGCTCTTCCTATTGGGCTCTGAGATCAATGTAGGACATGAGAGCTCCCCCTTCCAGACTGTTGACTTCATTTTAAATGAGTTTTCTGTTTATTGAGTTTTTACAGGATCTTCAGATGATCTTCTCTGTCTCAGGTAGCATACCTGTCCTCACTGCAGATATATTACTCTTGGAACCATGTATGTAACAAGTATCTACTTCATGTTAGAGGTCATACTAAGTGCTGGAGAGTCAAAAGTATTAGGACGTGGTGGTAATTTTATGGTCCCCAAACAGAATTCCTTTTGCCTTTAGAACTCATTAAACTGAATTTGCAATTATTTCTTGAAGTGTAAATGACTCTTATCTCACTTTTCCTTATCTTGATTTCCTTTCTCCTGTGTGGCTTTCCTATAGGTGAATCATGGCTTTTCTCCAATATTCATGAAGTTGTTTCTTGGGTTTTATTTCGTTACAATCTATATGGTATTCTGGGATTCTGACTGTTTTAATCAACCTTCACAGATTTTTTTTTTTTAATTAGTTTCAAGTATACACTTGTTAGACATTTATGTAGGTTATAAAACGATCCCCTGATTGTTCTTTCTCTCCTCTGGCTCTCCACCTCGCCATGACATTAATGCTAACTGCATTCCCTATGCTGTGCTCCCAATACCCATATGTTTTCATTCCAAAGCTTTGTCCTTGTTGGGGCTCCCATTAAAGTCCAATTTTAGGTCTAAGGGGTACCCATCTCTCAGTTTATTACAAGAACAGATGTTTCATTGGGCTCTCTGCTGAGCCCAGTGAAAAAGTGTGCACTTGTTAGCTCAGGCTGCCAATTGCATATAGCTCCTGGTGTTTCCATGACCTCATCTCCAGAGGTCATCTCTCCACCTTTTCTCTTATTCAGTCATCTAGAATTATCTTCAGAGCTTAATGGACATGGGATATAATTAACCAACAGCAAGAACAAAAAAAGAGACAATACTAATAAAGAGAAATGGAAAATTAGTTCTAAAAGATATTTTCTATAAGGATGAATGTGAGGCTCCACCCTGCTAGTGATTGAATAATAAAAATAATAACCAAACTTCATGTAGAGTTGATATTTGACTCTGAAGATAATGGCTAGCCATTCCTCACCTCCTCTGACAATAAACTAAAGCATCACATTTTAATATGCGACATAAATAATCTGAAATCCTTAACATGAAAGTTTCTGAACATTGGAGAATTATAAAATTAGTTTAGGGATATCAGTTATTTAGAGATTATTTAAATGCAGTTTTATCCAAAAATAGATTGGTTCACTATTCAAAATTTCATATATTTTATGCTAACTGGTTTGCAGCCATTGAATTCCATTTGCTTAACTCAATTTTTCACTGTTGGGGTTTTAGGAATGGATTTTTTTTTTTAAATTGCTTGATATAGTTCAATATTTTCTTCCCATTCAGACAGATTATCTAACTAGAAGTCATTTTTTCAGCCTTGCTGAAGATTAACCTGACTTAATGAAAATTAATCTTTACTATTCAGCAGCTCTAAGCTGGACCAGAGGTATAAGCCACAGAGAAATCTGAGAGTCAAACATCTTAGCAGCAACCAGGTACTTCTGAGGAAAAAGAGAAGGCACATTATTTCCTTAATATTCTACTGATGTAGTCTCTAATATGTATGATTGCTCCTGGACTGATGGGGAAGGAGGCAGTCCTGAAAATAGATGGACATCTATATAGAGCATGGCTCAATAAAAAGGCTTTTGTTTATTCTTTGTTTCTTAAGAACTGTTTATTTTTAGCTCATTTTTCTTATACAGTAACAATTAAAATAAAGAAATTGGTGATTTGGAATGTGTGGGTCTAATTGTTTTTATACATATATATATATTTATTTATATTAATATATTACATATACATAATTTTCCTCTAATTGGCAACAACAAGGAATGAAATAATATCTATTGTCTTCACCATATGTGTGAAAAGAAATTTAGCATGTCTTTTTTCTTCCATTCTTTCTTCTACCTCTCCCAACAGTTTTCTTGTTTCATCTTGGATTTTAGGCTTGAATTGTTAATATGATATTATGTAATTAAAGTATTTAATGCATTATAAACCTTTAACTAACAGTGTTATTATTAATATCAAAGTGTGCAATTATGTTTCAAAAACTTTTTTTATTTGCACAGTTTTCTAAAAGCAAATACTTATAATTTACTTTTTATATAACTGACTTCATTTGTTCTTGTTAATTTTTTTCTACTATATTTCTCCACCGAATTAGTTTATTATTTCGGTTGACTAAAATATACATTTTCTAGGAAAAAATTCATTGTTGATGTGTATTATGTACCCTTTAATGGGAAATATTATTTCTCTTCTTATTTGCATATAAATAACAATTTGGAAATCTTGCATTGAAATAGATCAATTCTGCACACATTATTTTACCAATAGATTATTACTATTTTTTTTTTGAAATTGTACCATGGCTAGGTAGAAATAAAGGAAGTCACGTCGAATAGACACTATTTGATGATGAAGAAAGAAGGTCTTAGAACAGGCTGTTTATAATTGGATAACTATGAGATATTTTTTAACCTTAAAATTTTTTAAAAAAATTATAGATGGAAATTGTTTACTAATATGTTAATTTTAATTGGTGCTTTGTGAGCCTTTGTGTTCTGTACTTACTGGAAAAATTTTCTTCTGTTAATTTGAAAGCCTATAAAACATTACTCTGCATTTCCAAAATCTGTATATCTCTAAACTTTTCTTTCATTTTATTTTTAAAAATTCTTTTAAATCCTTCAAATTCTCAAAATTTGTCCTAGAGGTAATTCCATAATACTTTTAATGCAGAATTTGTTTTTTTGAATTTCACCTGAATTCCTCTGATCTCAGATTTCCCCCCCTCCAATTGAATGTTTTTAATATTTTTGGTTGAAAGACTAATCAATAATTATTTTTCTCCTCCTATTTCTTAGAGTAAATCTATTTCAGGGGGAATTATTCACTCTGAGTTTTCATAAAATTTCCCTCCTTTGAATTACTATATCTCCTTATATATATATAATGATTTTTTTCTGTTTGCTTCCTCTTATTATGGAGATCTATGAACGTCTGTATAAAATATGTTGCTTTATAAGTAAGAGTTGAGAGAGAGTATGTCAGAAATTGGTTGACTTATCTTTGCAGTTCCAAATGAAGTAGAAGAGACCCACGGACCTGTTTTCCGCTCATTGCGACAGACAAACAGCGGCAAGCATCCTGTACTGATGGTTTTGCTTCTAGTTGAAGTCCATTGTGTGATTTATTGTCATCTCTACTTTCTTCCTTGGTCTTGTTCCCAGGAGGTAGACTCATGCGGAAGGAGCAATAACACTCATTATCGAGGAAGTTCTTGACCAAATTTGATACCTGTAGGTAATTTTAGAAAGAACCCAGGAGGGTTTCATGTGCCAAATTATCCCCATTACCCCTGCTAAAAACTGAATCATGTTGCCCAGAGATGTATGTTGAAATCCTAATCCCTGGAACCTGTGAATGTGACCTTATTTGGAAACAAGGACTTTGTAGGTGTAATCAATTTAAGATGAGGCCATACTGAATTACGGTAGGCCTAATCCCATGACTAGTGTCCTTATAAGAAGAAAAAAATTTGGACACAAAAACACAGGGAGAAGGCCATATAAAGATGGAAGCAGAAATTGCAGCAATGCATCTATGAGCCAAGGGATTATGAGAATTGCCAGCAACTCCAGAAGCTGGAAAAGCCAAGCAGATATTTTTTTCCAGTGCCTTCAGAGGAAACATGGCCCACTGAGACCTTGATTTCAGATTTCAGTCTACGGAACTGTGAGAGAAAAAAATTTCTGTTATTTTCAGCCACCCAGTGTCTTTTTCTCTCTCTTGAATCCTTTCCCGGGTAAAGCCAGCTGCCATGTTATGCAGTGGTCTTGTACAAAGTTTCTCATGGCAAGGGACTGAGGACTGCTAATAGCCACTTGAGTCAGCACAAAAGCAGATACACAGTGTCACACTAGGGTCTTCAGATGAAACCAAAGCCCAGACCAACAGCTTGACTGCAACTTCAAGAGAAACACTGAACCACAAGTACCCAGCTAATGCACACCTGAATTACTGACCCATAAAAACTGTGAAATAATAATATTTATTGTTTAAAACCAGTAAGTTTGGTGTAATTTGCTATGCAGGAATGTGTAATTAATATCTTTAGGTACATCACTCTGACTGCTCTCGCCTTCCATTTCTATGACATAGACAAGATAAAAGCAGCAAGTGTTTGTCATTCATTCACTCATTCACTCCTTCTACTTTGTCCTGCCAATTGAAATATTTACTGTAGTTATAGCAGTGAACAAGTCTCAACTCTTATGGGACTTAGAGTCAATCTATTCCATTTGCTATGAAGCAGGCTCCTCTGCTGAGGTTAAAGGAATAAATAAATACAGAAAAGACGGAAAGGGACGGAACCTGATATTTGAGTGCCAATTATACTAAGTACTGTTGTAGGCATTTTCATATATTTCATTCAGTTAATATAACTCTGAGATTTATGAGAAATGTGTACAAGCAACTATAACTTTATGTGAGTCCTTATATATTTCCACAGTTAATTACTGATGGACCTACAGGGCAAGTCAGATCTATCTTATTTATTTCTATATCACTCATTTGCAGAAGTGCTACTAAATTAAAATCCTACATTTTTATTAATGTGAATACTAACTAGCATTTTCTGAGCATGTACTATGTAACAGACATAAAATTAGAAATTCCGCACACATTCTTTCATCAATAGGTTATTATTATTATTATTATTTTTTAATTGTAGCATGGCTAGGTCTAGATAAGTAAAGTGTCTATGCCAAGTTAGCAAATATTTTCAGAAAGGTCAATGCAGTCAAATCCCATTCATTCATGTATAATATAAATGTGTTATAAACTCGGCTATTTATTAAAATAAAAATAACATTACATAGCATCAGAGGAGTTCAAAAGAATTTATTAAACAAAGCTAAAAGTGGCAACAATCTTTACATCATATAATTATAAAAAAATCTTTTTCTGAGATAGTAAAGAGGAAGTCATTTTCACAAGAATTATATGTCTCCCTAGATTTTGCTTTCATTAAAACGAGTTTCCATGGTGTCCATGAGCTTATTTTTTCCCTGAAATTTTCTGCATTTTTAACAATAAGCTATCACATTTATAATCATAGAAATAAGACTTAAAAGAAAATTAAAATAGAATAATGTGTTTTTATATTTTATTGATTTTTTCTCTTGCCAAAATTTCTAGTGAAAACATGGTACAAAGAGTCAATCATTCGACAGGTCTTTCCACTCTGCCTTCTGAGTTACTATAGTTCATTGATACTACAACAAGTATCTTTTCACATTTTAACATTACTCAATTTGGAATGCATATTACAATAAATGTCACATCATAGTTAAATTGGCAGCATTTATTTTTTTCTCAGTAGGATATAAAGAGATGGCATGTTTTAAAACGGATGGCATCTTAGGACTGATAAAAGATAGTATATATTTGAGAAATGTGTACTACACTTACCCTCTTTTAGGGGCATTTCTCTACATATGTGTTAACGATTTACTGTCTACTTCAACCAGAGTGGAACTGGCCAGTGAAAACACCTGACCAAGGGGTAGGCCCATCAGTATGCATGGCCGTGCTCATAATAATGAACTGGAAAAATCATAAAATCTTTCCCCCTAATGTAAAATTAGACATCATCAAAGCTAATGTTTATCAGGTATTCACCATTATGTACATACCTTTGTTTAGGACTAATATCCATTCTAATTTGTGGTCCCGATAGCTACTTGTTGTGGAGTATTTAGAATATCATACTTCGTGTGTTGCTGGATATTGTCTGTTGCATATTCTATCAATTTTCTCCCACTGTATGTCTATTCTTCTTACAAATCCCTTTTAATTGCCTCTGCCTCTATAGTAGTGGCAGTTAATATTTGCAGCTGCCAGAGACCATGTGCTACTATCTAGTCACCAGTTCCAGAACTGAAGGGCCACCGTAATTTAGGCAATACTCTTCTGCAGTCTCCAGACCTCTGGGTAACCTAGTGGCAGCCCTCTAGCATCTGCTGCTAAAGTCCTTCTGATGACCTACTTTGTGTATTGACATATCTTCCCGTTTGAAATATCTGGAGTAGTATATTAGTTTTCTGTGGCTACTGTAACAAATTACCACAAACTTGGGAGCTTAAAACAACAAAAATTTATTCTCTCACAGTCTCTAGTAACCAGAAGTCCAGAATCAAGATGTTGTCAGGGCTGTGCTTTCTCCAGAGGCCCTAGAGGAGAATCTGTTCCTTGCTTCTTCTGGCTTCTGATAGCTGCTTGGCAGTCCTTGCCTTCTGGCTACCTGCGTCTGTCTTCACATCGCCTTCTTCTCTCTGTGTGTATCAAATGTCTACAGGCTTTCTCTTATGAGGACACTTAGGATGGCATTTAGGGCCTACTCCGATAATTCAAAGTATTCTTCTCATGTAAAAATTTTTAATTTAATTATATTTGCAAATACCTTTTTTCTCCCCCAAATAAGGTAATTTTCATAGATTCCACAGATTAGGACATGGACTTGGTCTGGGAGCCATGATTAGCCTCCCACAAGCAGTCTCTGCTTCCTAAACCGAATCCTGATTGTTAACATCTACATTAGTTTCTCGGTGCTGCTGTAGCAACATCTCACAAACTGGGTGACTTAAAATTGGAAAAGTTTACTCTCTTACAGCTGAAATCTAGAGATCTGAAATCTAGGTGTCAGCAGGGCTGTTCTTCCTCTGAAGGCTCTGGGGAAGAACCCTTCCTTGTCTCTTGTTGCTTCTGCTGGTTGTTCACAGTCTGCGGTGCTTCTGGGATGACAGGAGCATAACTCACATCTCTGCTTCCATTTTCACATGGTTATCTCCCCTCCCTAAATGTTTGTGTCCACGTGCCCCTCTTCTTATACGGATGCTAATTACTGGGTTAGAGC
This sequence comes from Pteropus medius, assembly GCF_902729225.1. Classification (NCBI taxonomy): domain Eukaryota; kingdom Metazoa; phylum Chordata; class Mammalia; order Chiroptera; family Pteropodidae; genus Pteropus; species Pteropus medius. The sequence continues at coordinate 4,750,289 of NW_024350921.1, read as the reverse complement.
CCGCCTTAATCCAGTACGACCTCATCTTAACTTGATAACATCCGCAAAGACTCTATTTCCAAATAAGCTCACTTTCACAGGTCTGGATAGACATTAATTTTAGTGGGACACTGAATAACCTACTATGGCAGTTAGGGCAAGCATTATATTCCATGGCAAATGAGTGAGCAGTGAAATCTGTGCAGTATAAGAAAATAATAGCTATGGTCCCTTTAAATATCATAAAGCTTGGTTGCCCTTTATTTTGCATCTTTTAATTCCTGTGAGATTCTAATACCCTCAGACCAACTAAATTCAAATGCTGGCTCTGCTGCTTATCAACTGTGTGACCTTGGTCAAGTTATTAATCAGATCATGCTTAAGGTGCTTCGACTCTGAAATGAATTTAATAATAGCATCTGCTTCAAAAGGTTGTGAAGATTAAATGAGTGCATATAGTAAACACTGCTATCAAATAGTAAGCCTCCAATAAATGTTACCAGCTAACTTGGTTGTTCTCCTTTTAATTTAAAATTACTTAATTCTCTCTTTCTTGTAATAAAAAAAAACTTTGACTAGATTGCTAATAGAGATTGCTAACCCCTGTTCTAATGTCAGAGGCGTACAATTCAATGTTTTAAATTATAACATAAATTCTCTTCGTTAATGTATAAGTATTTTAGATTTCTATGCCGACAGCAGCAAAGGATGGTGTGTGCATTTGTGTGCGTATGTATTAACGTGTGTCTCTGAGTTTTATTTTAAGTAAAGGCTTTGTGTAAAAATATAGGGGCTGTGGAAGTTACAGGAAGGCACATGGGTCTATTAAGATATATAAGTGATGAAAGGAGCTTGGGAGATTGAGGACATAGAATACAAAGAGCCCATATGCTGCCAAACAATACGTCCATACATGATATTTATATAAGTACTTTCTTCAAAAAGAGAACATCTTTGCCCTCTCCGTTGGAGATATCGGCTAGACAACGTGACTTCAGCACTCTCAGGCTGATTTCAGCCACATTTGGTTAAAAAAAAAGAAAGAAAAAGAATGAAGGAATGAAGGAAGGGAAGAAAGGAGGGAGTGAGGAGGGAAGGGAGGAAAGAAAGAGTGAGAGAGAGAAATAGAGAGAGAGAGAAAAAGAAAGAAAGAAAGAAAGAAAGAAAGAAAGAAAGAAAGAAAAGAAGAAGAAGAAAGAAGAAAAGAAAAGAAAAGAAAAGAAAAGAAAAGAAAGGAAAGGAGGAGGAGGAAGAAAAAAAGAAAATGAATGTGTCTAGGGGCGTTGATTCCTGAAAATCGAAATGAGGTGAATGAAGAAGATACATTTCTTTTAAGTTACTCTTCAAGGTTGTAATAAAAAAAAAAAAAAAAAAAGTGTGTTAAGGATATTACCTAATTATCAAGTAAAAATAACTGCTAGTCTCACAATTTCATCTTTGAAATGAACTTCACTGACTTTTCTATAAATAAGGAATTGTTTAAATGTAATAAAAATAATAAAGAAATTTAAAACTTAAAAAAAAAAGATTTTCTGAGCTTAAGACACTTTCTTCCTCTTTGTTTCTGTCAACTGCAAGTGGTAGTGTCTTTAACCCCCAGCGTTCAAGTATGGAAAACATAGCTGCGTAAGGCACTTACGGAGACTCTCTGGAAACTTCTGCTTAGGGGAAAAAAGAAAACAAAACAAATATCTTTTGAAAACTGAGACATCGTTAGATTACATACTATTTTCTCTGGCTGAAGTAAGGAACATTTACTAAAAATAACAGTGTTTTCTACCTCCTACGGTAGTCTACCCACTTCTTGATTTGACCTTTAGACATCCCTGCAGGATAGCTTATCAATATTTTAAAAACTTGAGAATGTTTTCAACATTCCTTTCCATCTCCAAAAAATATCCTTGCCAAACACTTTTGGAACAGAAGAGTTTTATGTTGCTGTTGTTTGTTTGTTTGCTTTTTGTATCAAATATGATTTTTAAAATGAAACTGGGTTAAAAATGTAGTTTGGCAAAGAAAAGTCTTCTAGAGAATATTTTAAAATCCTCCTCTCCTACTCCCCATAGTAAGTGAGACTTCATGGACAAAACAATTTGTCTTTGCCAGCCTCACCAGGGAGGGGAGGATCATGGGTCTGGGATGTAATAAAGAAAAGTTTCTTTACACCCCCATCTAACTCTGTAACATTATTAGCTTAGTAACTTAGAGTTACATCTGTGTAGAGAGAACAGACCACAGAACTGAGACCACAGTTGACACATTATAGAAAAGGAAGACATCCTGGTTAAGAGAACTAAATCCTCTCTAAGCTTAATGCTTTTCGGCCACAACTAACTATTGAGAAGTCTGAGAACCTCCCTTCCAATTAGAAACAAATGATTATTACTTTCGTAACCTTGTGTCTAGCTAAATGCCCCACCCTGCTCCCCAACACACACACACTCCTATTTTCTTTGTTCTTTGCTCTAAGATGGAAGCCCGTGTCATGTCATCTTATCCTCTGACGACATATCTCCCATTTCCCCACCTTCAAAACATTTCACAGCACCCTACAGAATATGTTTCACGATGAACATACTCCCCTAACACCTCAAATTCCTCTTTAAATGTCCCTTTTAACTTCTGAACTCAGCAGGAAAACTGTTTCTCTCGAGAGGACACCACACCCCTTCCAATCTCTCAAGTGAAAAGTGCTTTTACTCCTTCCTACAGTATTTTCTCAGACAGCGCTTGCCACAGAATTTCTTTTTGAAACCAGTCATTATTATGAATTAAATACTAGTTCTATGAAGAAAGAATTGACAGCTCCATCTTGAGAGAGAATAAAAGTCACTCCCCTAAGACCCATACATATTTATGTCACTCCATAAATAGCCTCCAAGAGGCTTTTTACTATAAGCCTCTTATGATCCCTATTCACTGAAGACTTGGGCCCAAAGTGTACAGTCTTCCTCTATGCCTCAAGTACTGCCACTAACAGGGTGATGTCTGTACCCACAAGAAACATCATACTCAACACGTTGATCTGTCAGATCCTTGAATTCTTCTTGTCAGCTCAAGTTTAACCGCAACCTAACTCCACCCCACAAGCCTCCAACAATAGGACTGAGAAGACACAATACAGATGGGAAAGGGGAAAGAGCTGAGAGTTCCTTCTCCTGGGACTCAGATGTGGAGAGCTACCATGGCCATTGTCTCTCTGTATGTTACATAGATCATGTGCCATTATGCAAACTGAGCTCCAGGATTCATTTGTGAAATTCTGGAATTCCTGAGGGAACCATGCAAAATAGGCTCTAGTCTGCAGCTGAACAATATCTATATGTCTAGTTTATTCTAAATTTTTCATAAGAGGAAGAACAGAAAGTAAACTGGGAGAGGAGCAGGAGTAAACCTACTTGATATAAGACAGTGTAATTTACTAGCTGAGAACATAGGATATAGAACTAAGTAGATTCAGGAGTGGGATGAGGGAATAAATCCCAGTAGAAAAAACTGCATTCAGGTGTGATCTGTAGGATTTTTCAAGTTGCTTACATTTTGGTCCCCTTCTGTGAGATGGAGATAGTGGAACCTACCTCAGAGAGTTATGAACTAAACAAAGCTGTTATGTGAAAGGCACCTAGCACAGTGTCTGGGACATAGAATTCCCTCAAGAAAGGTAAGTTTGTTGGTGAGGATGACAGTGATGAAGGTTTTCAGATCTTGGAAAGATCTGATTTTGTGAGCTCCAAACTGGCTAGGATTCCAATTTTGTCTTTATTAATTACTTAATTAAGTTATCTTCTTTGAATTTAATATGCATTTTATTTAAAATGGGGATAATAATGCCTTGGCATAGAGATATGTGTGAATTAAACGAAATAAACAGTCCATCATAGTACATTGAACAACAAAAGTTCAGTAGATATCTCTACCTTCCACCTTAAGGCCACTCCAACCCCACCACACACATGACTCATTTTTCAGACAGATGGCTAATGTATAGTTGCTGATGAGCCCAAATAAGCAAGTAAATATATTCCATAGATACAAGTGGAAGAGCACTATGTGAGCTGTTGTAGTTTATTTATATTCACATTTTTCTCTAATTGTTGCACATACCTCATCTACCACTTCATACTTTTAAAGTTAAAGTCCTTAAGTTAAGGAATTGTTCAATTATTTTGTTCTTACATCAAGAATCACAACACTAGACAGTTGTTGGTGTTTAGTAATTATATCTTGATAGATCAAATCTTAAATGCAGGTGTACAGATTTTGTGTAAAAAAAATGTGTTCCTGAAAAATTCAATGTGGTTTTTTATGTCGAACTAAACCATATTTGTTTGTAATTTATATATTTATTATTATATAAACTATATAATAAATATATTTATATTTAGTAATGGATACTATTAAATTATTTTAAAATGTAAGAAAACATCCCTTATGTTTCCTCTAGTATTCTATTTTTACATTTGAGTTTTCCTTAAAGAGAAGTTTACTAACTTGCATATTATTATTTTATAATTGAGGTAAGATGTTTTTTATATAAGAATTAGAAATGACTTTCTTTTAGAAAGAAGTGGTTTTCTAAGTTCACAAAGAATGCTAAGAATTCAACGCAAAGTTCATCTATTGACTTAGGATTTATCCACCTATTAATCTTTGCTGATCTATTTCATCTTCATAAATATTAATGTTATACAGATATGTAAACATCAACCCATGCTGTTTTATTCAAACAGTCAAAAGAAGTATAATGGGAAAACTGCAATATTTAAATTTTGTTCATTTTACTAACAGAAAACATTTTACATTTTAACCAAGAGAAAAAAAGATAAAAATTACAAGTTCGGGATTTGATTAAATTTATTTACAACTTAGATCAAGAATTAATCCTTTTATCTTTTAAATATGCAGAGATTATGAAATGACACTTGATTTTCTTATGACTTTCAGTCCACTTATTTTCTTATTATTTTGAATGAGATGCTGAGGGGCCCGAGATTTTTAATCAATTTTCATTCCCATTGTTAAGTTCCTCAGCAAAAATATAATGTGTAAAAAATGAATTTCATATTTATTAAGTGTTCATCCTTGTGTTGTCAGCTACTTAATATTGTTTTTGCTGCCCCTTTCAGGTACTTCATAACCATAATGGTTTCAAATATCCCATCTAAAACTATGTAGTTGTGATCAGTTGTCACTTCTCACCTGTTACAGCAGCACTTTTAAAACCCTCTCACCCTGGCAAAATTACATGATAGATAGTCTTCAATTATCTTCTCTTCAAAATTTTCTGTCTTAGCCTTCCTGTTCAACTTTTAAAATATATTTTACATTAAAGAATAACGCAGGAATTAAAGAATAGTGAACCGTCTATTTAATTATTTGTGGTGGTTTGTGCAATGTACTTTTCTAGCCCAAAGCATTTTGTAATAGGATTTCTCCTTCTCTTCTATTCTCAACCAGAATTATTTAAGTCCTTACAATGTGACAGTGGGTGCACAGAGATTAATAACGAATCCCAGCTTTCAAGGTTGGTCACAGTTTAATGAACAAGAAATGCAAAAATGTAATGCAATATGATATGTTCTAAAGCTAATGTGTATCCAAAAGATTAAGGCACCAAAGTAAAACAATTCACTAAAGTGTTATTTGAAAGTCATATTTGATCTGGATTTTAAAGGATGTAGAGGAAGTTGTCAAATGGGAAAGTATGAAGAAAATGCGTCTGACTACCTATTTCATTAAAAACAAAAAACAAAACAAAAAAAACCCTGAAAGACAGATTTATCAAGTGGAAACCAAAACCACCAAAGAATCAGGGTTTGTAATTATTTTAAGAGTAAAAAGGTAAATATCATTGAATCTTATGGATTTCTTTTGGTGTGACAGCGAGTCTGCACGCACATCAATGAGGGATTAATAAAGAGTTTGTCTTTCTTATAAACTTAAATTATGTGTTAATCACAGTTTCCCTGGGGGCTTGAAGATTAACATTTTAAACAAATCCTTAACATCTACGAGGACCAGGTTTTTTATGTTCAATAAATGACTGGCTGAGTTTTTTGTCTGCATTTTCTCATGCTTTTAACCACTGATAAATGTTAATCACCCACTCCCGTGATGCTACAGTAACATTCTACATTCAAGATAGAAACGTTTTTGTAAAAACTCAAAGATATGCTTTTCAACAGTGTTATCTATGAAGTTGGTAAGGATCACTAATATGTTGTAAAAATTAATGAATATCTAGAAACAACTTTATGTGCTTAAAAAATGAATCACGTATTGTACTTTAAATTTAAAGATGAGTTTGAGAAGAAAGTAATAATGATAATAGCAACAATAACACTAGTTAATATTTATTAGAATAAATTATCTAAGTAAAGCATTTAACACCGTACCTCGTCGTGTCCTCAGGTACGGTGTTAAATGCTTTACTTAGATAATTTATTCTCACAATCTATATGGAAAAATGATTGTTATTTTTCTTCAGTTTCCTAATGAGAAAACTAAAACCAGTAGGTAAGCCAAAACTCAACCCAAACATTCTGACTCCATGGTCTCAGCTATCAACCTCTGACCTAACTCAACTACTGCAAATGAGATATATACTAGACATTTAAGTATGCTGTAAGTTTAATATGAAGTAACAAAATTATATGCCCAAAAGAACTATTGTAACTATAGATCATATTAATACTAATAATTAATATCAGTTGAGATTAAGCCCAGCCTTTTCTTTATCAGTGAGGTGAAAATTGAAGTTCTTAAGTTCTTAGTGTCTCGTTTTACAAAATGGGATCTATAGAGGGTACTGAGTCTCTTAAACACAGCCTTCTAGATGACACTGAAGGTTATAGGTAGAGGATACCTCACCTTGCCCAACACCATACCCAGGTACCAACCTGACACAAGTCAGTTGTGGATGTTGCCAATCAAATGTTCGTGCTCCATTTAGAATTGTCATCATTCTTCATCACTTGTATTTCTTGGTCTCTGCAGAAAGTAGAAGCTGCTGCCTTCCTCAACTCTGTCATTCATTTCCTCTGTTCTTGTGTCTACCCTGCTTTATATTTCTCCTTCCTTGTCCCACCCTCCCACAGTGAGGGCCACCACCCCCTATTCCAGCCCTCCCCTCCAGAACTATTTCTACAGTGCTCTCAAGCCTCTGTTCTGTAGTAGCCAAATACCATCTTTGATTCTCTTTCCATCTCTCAACCCAAATACCTTTCAATCTGTGTGTTTAAAAGAAGGAGAAAGAAGGATCATTTTCTGATAATCTGGAATCAGTTTCTCTAAAGTTGTCAATTCTGTTTTTAATAGTTTTTCCTTTTTTCCAGGATTGAAAGCACAAATTCTATAGAAAAACAGCAAGTTTTTACAGTTGTTAACTCACAGCATTCTCATTATATTATGGGGTGGCACAGATGTCACATTTATTCTCCCCAGGCTTTACCATTCAGCAATGGAGCATTAGGAGCTAGAAGGGTCCCCAGGGCATTGGGAGGCAGGTAGGAGATACTGACTAGGGAGAAGATTAGGCTCCTTCATGGGATCGTGGACTACAAGCTTCCCTAAAGTGGGAAACAACTAGAATGTAAGATTTTGGGATTTTTGTTGAGTAAAAGTGAAGAATAGAGAAAAGAAAGCTTTTAACGCAAAGCAAAAACACGTTTCTTAAAATTATCTGAATATCTTATATTAGTAAATCATTATTCTTTTAACAATTAAAAAATACAGAATTATACAGAGTGAAAAGTGTCTGTCTCTCCTCACAACTTCATCACCAATGACATTAACTCCATAAAGGTTATTACTGCTTAAAATGTACTGTGTATCCTTCTAGATCTAGTTTCTTAAGCATTCATATATCTGTATATGTATATCCACAATATAAAGAACTGTTTAAAACAGGAATGCATTATTCTACAACTCAGAAAGAATCTTTGACTGAAAAATAATCTTTTAGAACAATTTCTTATTGTTGAAACATCGCAAAGATGGAGCTTCTATTTATGCATGAAAAACAAAGACCCTTTCTAAAATGGATATGAAGTTTCAGGTATTTAAAAATGTTTTAAAGATAGTTTTTATTTTTTAATAAAATGAATAAGAATTAACTTTGTAATAAAAGATATGGTTGTAGGGACTTTCCATTCCCAGTCTGGTAGATGAGGAGCTTGGAAGTCGTCGCTGCCATCCTCAGAGCAAAAGAGAAGCTGAACAAACAGAAAATCAACCTCTGTTCTTAGATCTACCTAGAACAAGGTCACAGAGTAAGCTGCTGCCTCCCAAAGTAGAGAAGCAAGCAGGCTGAGAAGACTCCCCAGAGCAGAGTCCTGGGAGAAGAAACCTCCCCGGCACAGGTGCTGGTGGGGAGAAATTCGACTTCATTGTTGAGTTTCTAGAGGCCTGGTGCAGCCAAGTTGGAGAGTTAAAAACTCCAGGGAGACCCCCAAACTTTTGAGAGTGTTACCTCCAGGAGCCTTATCAGATTCTCACAGTGAAGATGAGAGAAACATTTCCTCATGCTTTCACCGAGAAGAATGGGAAAACAGCCATTTGTAAACATACCCAGAGCATTCTGTTCTTGTTAAAGGGCTTGCCCTAAAGAGAAATCATTTTACTAAAGTATGACTGACTGGGATCTCAGCAGAGCCTAACCAACAAATCGGCTTTCTCTAACCTTCCTGTTACACAAAAGGTGGGGGCAGACAAATCTGAGCAAACCTTGTGAAGGTCATAGCCCAAGACACTAGCTCACTGAAGAACTAAGACCTAACCATAAAAGATAGAATACTTCCCCTGCCCCCACACCTTACCATCACCTCCACAGTGCTCCCTGATAATAACAGGATAACATAACTGGAATACTTGCACATCTCAGGCTTATTTGAGAAGCTCTAGAGAAACCCAAAGAAAACAGAAGAGACAAAAACAAGGATATCAGAGAAAATCTCAGCCTCTGAAACCTACAACTATAGCAAACAATAAGCAGCCTAACATCAAGGCAAAAAAATGTAAAATATTACATTCAGGTCCTATTTATCTCTATTTCTTTACCCAGTATGTCATATCTGGCTTTCAAGAAAAAAATTACAAGGCATAGCAAAAGAAAAAAAATACAATCTGAAGAATAGAGCAATCACCAGAACCAGACTTAAATATGGCAGAAATAATCAGACTCAGAACTTAAAACAACAATGACTAATATGCTCAGAACTTAAAACAACAATGACTAATAGACTCAGAACTTAAAACAACAATGACTAAAACCTGGAGAATATGTAAGAACAGATTAATCATGTAAACAGAGAAATGGAAACTCAAAGAATGAAAAAGAAATGCCAGAAATCAAAAACACTGTACAGTAGTTAAAAATGCCTTTGATGGGCTCAATAGACTGGACACAGCCAAAAAAGAAAAAAAAAAAATTAGTAAACTTAAAGTAATGTCAATAAAAACATCTACAACTGAAATGCAAAGAGGAAAAGAATGAAGAAGACAGCACAGAATATCCATGAACTATGGGATAATTACGAAAGGTATAACATATACATAGCAAATGTACCACCCTAATACAAGATGTAAATAAAAGGAGAAATTGGGGGTGGGGGAGAGCACATAGGATAATTCTCTGTACTTTCTATTTGGTTTATCTATAAATCAAAAACTGCTTAAAATATAAACTCCATTAATTTTTTTAAAAAGTGGTAATAATTAGAAAATGCCAGATGGGCAACTAAATAAAATTGTTAATAGAACAGTTTATTGGCTGAAACAATAGCAGTGAGAAACTTTAGAATATCACTCTGAGTCTAATATCTCAAGAAGGTAATAAAAAGCAAGGACGTAGTCTGAATACTATCATTAATGATGATTATTTAATAAACATATTTGACATTTATATACTAGAAATGAGAAGACACACTCTTTTCAAAGGTTTATGGTATAGTTATACACATTGCTTATGCACCAAACTACAAAGATATTTCAATAAATTACCCAAGTCATAGATATAAGGCAATATTATTTAATAAAATGGAAGAAAACTAGGAATTTATAACACATGTTTAAAGCCCCCAAATTCTAACCATTTAGAAACTGTAAAACACATATTATTCTCTGAAATAGCCTAATTTAAAGAGGCACTATATAATCGCAGTCTCTTTCAATATTAATATGGAACAAAGACAGACATAGCCTCAGAGGGATAGTAGTAATCATACTCATAGGCTTTGAATTCCCTTTCTGGCCAACACAGAGACTTCTCAGGATACAATTACTGCATAAGTGGCTAGAAATATATTGATATATTTACAAAAATAGTTTTCAGGTAGGAATTGATATCTCATATTTTGGAAATGGGATAGAACAATGTGTGTTTCCATATATTATAGTAAACATCTACCTATTAGAAATTGTGGAGGAAAAAAAAGGTTTTGATATGAGAATAAAATCAGGGCTCAGCTATATTCATCAAGAATTCTTTTATTGTGAGATGAGACCATCTGAATTGTCAGTACACATATTTTTACCTCCTTTCTCTTTCCCTGATGAACCAGCAGTCATAGACCTCGGAAAGCCTCAGAAAGCCTGGGCCTACGAGAGCCTGCATTACAAGTGATCAGTGGTATGTGAGGCAGGAGTGGAGCCAACTGGAAGCAATATCTCAGAAACAGAAGCAGAAAAGATGGTGGGCCCCTCTCCGGAGCTCAAAGACAAAAGGATGAAATGGTAGAGGGTCTCAGCTCATCCATGCTAGCAGAATGTAGGCTTTCTCAGGAAAATGAGGAGAGGTTTCCACTACAGCCCCTCACCTCCATCCCTTTGCTTTCCCCTCAACACTGCCCATGACAGGCAGTTCAAAACCCCTGGGAAGGAGAAGCGTGCTTGGGAAAACAGCTTGTAAGCATTGAGCAGAAACCAAGAAAAAGGAGGACAAACCCATGGGGCAAGGGGCACAAAGTAAGACTACATGAAGCACCTGGGGGCTAGTTAGATGGATATGTCACTTCGTATAATTTTATACATGCCCCTGGGAGCCCCAGTTCCTGTGAGGATCCTCATTGAAGTTGGCTATATCATTGGACTCTATACTGAGTGATTGCTTTTTTCTGGAATGAGGGTTGTCACATCCTTAAGAGTTTGATGTGGAAAGACCTAGAGTCAAAAAGAATTTCAAGAGTTTGGTGAAGGAGTCTGCGTAAGAAACATAGTCAATAATATTGTAATTAATAACCATGTATGGTGCCAGGTGGGTACAAGTCTAATTGGAGGGATCACTTTGTAAATTACATAAATGTCTAACCACTATGCTGTACACCTGAAACTAATATAAAATAATATTGAATGTTAACTGTAACTGAAAAAAAAAGATTAAAATTTAAAAATATTTGGTACAGGATAAAATAGTTCTTAGGCAAAATGCAAAGAGTCTGTGCAGTGAGGCACTGGAAATTTGGAAAGAGGAGAGATGCGCTGCAGAATCCTAAGAGGGAAGAGTTGGCATTTTGCCTCCCAGAGCTATTTTTCCTTTCTCCCCCCTATACCCCTTTTTTTAGTCCCAGCAAACCCTTTTGCCAGATAAAGCACTGAAGTAGAGAAAGCAGCGTTTCAGCAGCATTGTTGAAAAATGTTTTTTCCTACAACCCAAACGGAGACAGCAATGCCAGGACTTTTACACCCAAGAAGAACTGAATGGAGGCCAAACGTGTGCTGGGTTTGCTTGCTGTGAAGGGGTAGGAGTGGGGAAGAGAAAGAACATTCACACGATTTAAAATGGTACCAGACAAAAGCACTTGCAAAGCAGAATTTACAATATTAAGCACACTTCCTATTACCCAGGAGAAACGTCAGGAAAGATAAGCTGTCTGGATTTTAAGCAAAAAGATTAAAGTGTTCCAGTTGGCACCCCTGAGGCCTAAGACATACTGATTTTTCTGCAGCAACTGCCCCCTCCTACAAAGGCTCAGGGACTAAGCTGAGTGAAGACAGAGGCTTCTTGTCAGACCTCGCTCATGTCTTTGACCTGTCCTAATTTTTCTGGCCTTTCTTTTATTTAAGACTACTTTGTAACTAGCCAAGCAAAGGGAATAAAAAGGAGAGCTTTGGAAAACAAACCACATTGACTAACAGGTCCTGACCAGGATTTTCTATCGCCCCAGAGTGTCTCCAGTTTACCTAAGGGATGGTGTAAATGCTAAGAGCAAAACCAAAGAAAATCTACTTTCATTTTAAAGAAAAGTATATGCCCAGTATCACTTTGGTACTTGAGAAAGAAGAAGGTCTGGTGGAATCAACAAGTAACAATAACATCTTATAAGTGGTAAATACTGGAATATTCTAAAACTCATTTGGATCGGGGTAATATATTTAAAAGTACGGAAGTAACTATAATGAGATGAGGGCAGGGGGATAGAGAGGAACAAATACGTGATATTCTAAACTAAACCAATTTTTTCTTGAGAGAGAGACAGAGATTCAGAGAGACAGAGAAACTTCTAAAAAATTGCGAGAATATTTTTTCTTCTTTCCAAATCCTGTAAGGCTATTTAACCTCATGGTTTGTAAACACATGATCCTTCTGTTTAAGTGTGAGGGTGACTTTAGATTGGAGAAGCAGATTTTGACAGCGTTTGCTCAAATCGACTCTTAATCGAAAAAGCCTTGGAGATAATATGGGAGCTACACTGAGGTCCCCAAAGGAAAGACCATCACCTGGACCAAAAGGACAAACCCTCCACCTGAGCACACAGAACAGTTCTCAGCCCCAAAGCTGCTGTGAGAAGGCACATAACTTCTTAAACTCCCTGCACTCAGAGGAATAAATGTGCCCCAGTAGGAAACGCACAGCAAGAACAGACATTGCAAAGTTCTCCTTTAGGAACATGCCAAGTGTGTTCTTAAAACATGTCTCCAAAGCAAATGTGACAAAATAGGGTGAGCAGCCCCTTCAGCAGCCCCTCTCCTTGTCTCTTCTCTCTGCATCTCTCTCCCCTTTTTAAATCTCTCTCTCATCTATGGCTGCGCCACCCTGAACATGCCCTATCGTGTCTGATCTCGGAAGCTAAGCAGGGTCGAGCCTGGTTAGTACTTTGATGGGAGACCACCTAGGAAGACCGGGCGCTGTAGGCATAAAAATAAAATAAAAAAATAAAAATGATTAAATCTCTCTCTTTGTTGCATCTGCATCATCTTTATGTGTACTGTGGTCTGAAGTAAGGACCAGAATAGGGGGAAGGAAAGAATTGTTTGAGGAAATTGAAATTCTAGAGCTGCTGGCATGATAGGAGACTCAGAAAGACTGGAGTCCATCCTACAGATGTACAAATGTGGACTGATTCACAAGGTGGGGTTAACTGCTTACAAATTGCTTCATTATACCAAACACCAAGCTGATGCACAGAATGGTCTGAGTTCAAGGCAAAACATTTTTCATTGCATCAGTGTTGGCAAAACCGATAGTTTATAGAATTGTAATATTGAGATCATTTAATCTGAAATCTCATTAAAGAGCAGGAACAATGAGAATTAAAACAAGAAGGGTGCTGGGGTGGTAGAGAAAGGAGCATAAAGGAATTTGAGTTGAACAAATAGAAGGGTGACTGGTTATGTAAGTCAAAGCAAGTGCCATCCTTAGAGGGAAGGAGGGAAGGAAGTGCACAGATCACTCTTCCCAGTAGAAGCAATGATGACTTTTAGGAGGCCACTATGCTACACACCTTTGAAGACTCAGAGGCCTGGATCTCAGTCGCTGTTGAGAATGGCTATAAACCCCACTGCAGAGCTCGAAGGGGAGGCTTCCTCCCACCCCACTTACTAGTCATGCTTTTTCTTTCCACTGCTACAGCCTCACTTCTGACAATCACCAATCTGACCCATTGTGACCACACATTGGCCAAGCCGGCACAGATCACCCTGGCAAACTGACAAGGCTTCAAGATTTTGCCTGAACAATATGTTCATTCTGATACTTTTCCATGCTCACTGCCCTGAAAGCAAAACAGATTAAAAAAAAAAAAAAGCATAATCTTGTGGACCTGGGGACAGGTATACACAAGTATGCTAAGGCTAGGAACAGTGGTTCTCACAGTGGTTCCTGGAGCAGCAGCATTGCCATCATGTGGAAACTTGTTAGAAATGCAGATTCTCAGGCCTCACCCCAGATCTATGGAATCGAACACTCTGCAGAAGGAGTCAAGTCTTCCATTCTAAGTTTTAGGATCACTAAAAGACCTTTTAGAGGCGGCATAGCATCCTTGTCCTATTTCTGTGCTTCCCCTATTATCTGTTTGGAAAAACTCCTTCTGGACTTTCAAAATGCAGCTCAAGAATCAACTCTAACTTCCTTTCTAATTCTTTACCTTTGGTATTCTCATGATGACCCTCTATCATAGTTTTTAAAAAATGGGTTGAGAGCCTTTGCTTTCCTACCTGGATCTTCAGGTAGGAAAAACCTACAACGAATTGTTTATTTTAAAACTTGAACAGATTTTAAATAAAACAGAACCTATAAAATATGAGCAGTTGTATTATATTTTCTATCCACCATGACTGGAGTTGATATGTTCAAGGTAAGGGATAAATAGAAGTAAACAAATAGAGTAGAAAATAAAAAGGTAGATAAAAGGATAAGCAAGGGCAGAAATTTTAGAATGTCACTTGATAGGTTATATTGTTGAGAGTATTTAGGAAGAGCTGGTCTCACAAACAGAGTTAATAGTAGAATGGGCTGTCTTGAGACATAGTAAGCTCACCCCCACTAAGGTGTTCCAAGTATGAATAGTGGATGATAAATGTCAGTTGACAGTGGAGGTAAAAACCATTCAATTGGAGGAAATTGCTTGGAGCTCTGTGTTAAGAAGTATTATAATTGGATCAGGGCCCAGCTGGACAATTCCAAAGTGAATTAGTAATTTCTGCTTTGAGTATAAGAGTGGGGAGAGGTGTGTCATGAAATCAACTTATCTAGACCAGTGATGCTAAAGACATTTTATGTGGAATGAGATAGGATTATATTAAATGGCCTCTTGGAAATAGAAGTCCCATGTGTCTGAGATAAAAAAACAAGAATTTTTTACATGGAAGTTACCATAAAAATATAAGGTATTATTGTTCCATTTTCAGCATATTGTTAATGATAAACTACTGTAGATGAAGACTCATATAGAGGATGAGTGACTTGAGCCAAGGATGGAACAGAGCAAGTCAGTTCTGGTTCAAAATTGCCAGACTTGTAAATCAACATTTAATACCCCGACATATCGCACGAGGCTACCAACTAACAAGCAAGCACAAAACACTTGGTGAATATAAATAATTAACAGGAAAGTAATTAGAGGTCTTTTAAAACACAATCTATCTTGATTAATGTAAAAGAGCTTAAATGAATGGTTCTCTGTAAGACCAAATAATCATTGTTTCCATCTTTGCCACTGTTAGTGCTATGTTAACTTCAATTATTTATAAGCCACGGGAGGTCTGGGGAATTTCGGGTGCTACTTTGAGCTAATAATATCATGATCAGATATTTAAGTAAATAATTCCATTTCAGTTTATTTTTCTTGTCTGAGAGAAGGCCAAGGTATAAAGGTGTTCAGAATAGGGTCATTATTTTGTTTTAGAGTCAGTTATAAAATGGAAACTCTAAAATGTGATCTGGAGACCTCAAGAACCATGTCAATAGATTTGGAAGCTTATTTTCTGAGCTGAACTTAAAACCACTCACACAGTGGTTCCCAGGCTTTGTTACAAAAACCATCATTCAATATTTATAGACAATAGGATCCCCGGTGTCAGGCAGGTCCCTAATCCATTCCAAACACACAATAATTTTTCCCAGACAATAGCCACTTAATCAGGTTATTTTAGAGTATAATTATGGCCTTAATGCAAAACAGATAAAACATTCTTTGCTATAAATCACCTCTAATCAGTGGTGGGAAATCTTTTAAGCAATCCTTTAAATGCATGCCCTTTTTCTACACCATTATTTAGAACCTTTCGTTATCTAGCCTGGTGTCATCATGAAAGAAATAGCTTCATTTCAGCAGAAATGAGTACAAGAAAGTACCAAAAGAAAATTATCTTTAGAAACCTAAATTCTTCTTTCTACTCGAAGAAATATGAAGAAAGTAATCCCATAGAGTTTGCGCAAGTGTTTGAACTTTGGTCTCAGTTTCCTCATTGATAAGATAAGAAAATGGTGCGTAGCTCACAGAGTTGTTATGAGGATTGAATGAGGAAGGGTATCAATAACTCAGGGCTGCATCTGCCACAGTGCAAGTGCTTAATAAACATCAGTTACCCCTTTTCTCTACTTCCCGTTTCTAAGAGGCTGCAGGTACAACCCTCACCTGATCCTTAGGGGAGAGTATAATGTGATCAAGATCGACAGTGGGACTGAGCATGAGTCTTCCTCACTGCAAGGCCACTTCTTACTTCAAATTTCAATTCTAATAACCTGATTTATATTCATTATTCAGATTCTGTCTTCACTTTCTAGCTGATAGTCAGATTCCTTAGTAGATCAAAGAGTTCTTACTCTGATTAGGGGGCCAAAGTTTCAGTCATAGTAGTGAGAAAATCCATCTATTTGGGACATTAGCCCTCCATCATCTTACCCATTTCACTTTCATACCTCCATCCTGGAGTCCTAATTCTGGAAATGAGTGGTGCTAGGTGCTGCAACATGTCCTTGATGCAGAGCACCTGCCTGGCTTTCTAAATATGACTGCTTCTGTGTATTCCTTGGAAGTATTCTATCCTTCTATGAAGACAACTCCATTATATCTGCTAGATGACCTAATGTCTTGTTATCATGTTTTACTCTATGACATCCAGGCTCTAAGGGATGGATTGGACATATTCTTAGAAACTAACACTGCTTATATCTCTTAAATGATTGCTTCATGCTAAGGAAGAGCAGACTGGAAGCAGCCCTCTCTAGCCTAGACCACTTCATCAATTCAACCATGTCTTAGCTGAATACACTAGTCAAACAAATTCACTTCTTCATCAAATGTTTACAAAGCACTCACCAAATGGCAAGCATTGTCTATGGGCTGCAGATAGAGCAGTAAACAAAATAAAATTACTGTAACAATGGAGCTTAATTTCTAATGAAAGAGATTGACAATGTCCAAACGTGTTGGCTATTTTCTATTAGCCTTTTCAAATCTACTCTCTACTCTTTCTACTCATCCAATGTTCCCCAATACTGAAGTCTGTGGACTGCAACAGGTCCCTTTGTCCACAGACTTCCAGTTGTATTTGGCCAATGGGAAGCATAGGCAGGAGAATGGAAGAAAAAGGGAAAGAGATGGGGTGTTTATTTCCTCAGTTTCCTCCTTGCCAGGCTACCCTCTTCTAACTCCAGCCACAGCTCCTGGAAGACAGCCCTCTCTTCCAACCACAGCTCTCTCTGAGTCCTGGCACCTGCTCCTCCCTGGCCTTTTTTGTCCTGGCTAAAATAGTGGAGCCTCAGCCTTGCTGCCTCAAGTTTATTGATCATTCCATGTTCTCCTATAATGCTGTCCACATCTTATAAATAGTTCCCTATTAACTCCCTTAAATTTACTCATTTGAACGTGTCATCTATTTAAAGCGAACACTTGACTACTATACCAAATGAAGAAATAAATACTATTATGTCAGGCAACGATAAGTATTGTGGATTTAGAAATGAGGCAGAACAAGGTAGACATAGTGCTAGGAAATGCTAATTAGATTGAGAGCAAAGTACATTACATTTGACAAAAACATGAATGATTTGAAGTAGGTTTGCCAGATAAAGTAAAGGATGCCCAGATAAGTTTGAATTTCAGATGAATAACGAATAAATTTTAAGTTTATGTATGTCCCACGTAGTAATATTCCATTGTATATACATACCACCTGGGACATACTTATACAAAAAAATATATATTTGTTGTTCATCTGAAATTCAAATCTAATTGGATGCTCTATATTTTTAATTTTTTTAATTTTTTTCTACGAAAAAGCACATCCAGTTTTTATTGTTTTCTTGGAAACTGGCACCAATTCTGATATTTTTTCAATGGATTTTTGTTCTTTAAAAATGGTAAGGTTTTATACTTTAAGTATTTTAACTTACTCAGCATTATTACAAGGAAAGAAATACCAGAAAATTAAATGAAAAATTAAATGAGAAATGTATTTACAATGATCTATAAGATAACAATATATTTGTTCCAATATCAAATCTCTTGTTACATAAGATATAACTTTCTACAAAAAAAAAAGGTCTCCCAGCTTCTGAACAAATTCTGCTAAGTACCATCAATATGTTAAAACTTAGTATTCTTTTTTTGTAAATTTTGTATTTTTATTTTTTTGATTATAGTTGATATACAATCTTATATTAATTGCAGGTGTACAAAACAGTGATTAGACATTTATATAACTTTTGAAGAAGTCATCCTGATACAACTAGCTTCCAACCGATACCATACGTAGTTATCACAATACTATGGACTATATTCCCCATGCTATACTCTATATATCCATGACTATTTTGTAACGACAAATCTGTACCTCTTAATGTCCCTGCTTCACTCATTCTCTCATCCCCCAATCTGACAACTATCACAATACTCTCTTGTACCCATGAGCTTGTTTCTATTGTTTGTTTGTTTATCCTGTTCTCTAGATTCCACATATGACATTTGCCTTCCTCTGTCTGACTTACACCACTCAGTACAATACCCTCTAAGTCCATCTATGTTGTTGCAAATAGCAAGATTTTATTCTTTTTTTTATAGCTGAGTAATATTCCATTGTATATACATACCGCCTATTCTTTATCCATTCATCTACTGATGGACACCCAGGTGGCCTCCATATCTTGATTAGTATAAATAATGCTGCAATGAATATATGAATTTGCATATCCCTTCAAAGTAGTGTTTTAGGTTTCTTCAAATAAATACCCAGAAGTGAGATTACTTGGTTCCTTTCTGTCTCTTGTTATAGCCTTTGTTTTAAAGTCTATTTTCTCTTGTATAAATATTGCTTCCCCAGTTTTTTTTTTCATGTTTATGAAACATCTATTTTCATCCCTTTATTTTCGATCTGTATATCTTTTGATCTGAAGTGAGTGAGTCTCTGTAGGCAGCATATGAGGGGATCTTGTTTTCTTATCCTTTGGCCACACTATCTTTTGATTGGAGCATTTCATCCATTTATATTTAAATTAATTATTGCTAGATATGTAGTTATTGTCATTTTATTATTCATATTTTTTAATCTTTTTTTCTTTTTTCTTCTTCTTCTTAAAGAAGTTCCTTTAATAGTTTCTGTAATACTGGCTTGGTGATGATGAATTCCTTTAGCTTTTTCTTCTCTGGGAAGCTCTTGATCTGTCCTTTGATTCTGAATGACAGCTTTGTTGGGTAGAGTAATCTTGGTTGTAGATCTTTATTTTTCATTATTTTGATTATTTATAGTCATTTCCTTCTGACCTGGAAAGTTTCTGTTGAGAAATCAGCTGACAGTCTTATAGGATGTCCCTTGTAAGTAACTGACTGCTTTTCTCTTGCTACTTTTAAGATTCTCTCTTTGTTTAACCTTTGTCATTTGAATTATGATGTGTCTTGGTCTGGGCCTCTTTGGATTCATCTTGTTTGGGACTCCCTGTGCTTCCTGAGCTTGTACGTCTTTTTCTTTCACCAAGTTAGGAAAGTTTTCAGTCATTTCTTGAAGTAGGTTTTGAATTCCTTGCTCCCTCTCTTCTCCTTTTGATATCCCTATGATGTGAATGTTGGTGTTTGATGTTGTCCCGGAGGTTCCTTAAACTACCCTCATTTTTTTTTTCATTCTTTGTTCTTGTTACTGTTCTGATTAAGTGTTTTCAGCTAACTTATCTTCTAAATCACTGATTCGATCCTCTGTTGTAAATAATCTACTCTTACTTCCTCCTAAGGTATTCTTCATTTTGGTTATTGTCATCTTCATTTCTTACTGGTTCTTTTTTATGTTTCTATCTCCACTTTTGTGTTTTCTATCTCTAGTTTTACATTTCCTATCTCTTTGTTAAAGTTCTCACTGAGTTCCTCTACTCTTCCCCTAAGTTCATTGAGCATCCTTATAGCCAGTGTTTTGAACTCTGCATCTGGTAGATGGCTTAGCTCTACTTTGTTTAGTTATTTTTTGAGCTTTGCTTTGTTCTTTTTGGGGGGACATATTTCTTTGTTCTCATTTTGGCTGCCAATTTGTGTTCGTTTCTATGTATTAGAGAGAGCTGCTATGTCTCCTGGTCTTAGTAGAGTGGCCTTATATAGTAAGCATGCTATGCGTCTCAGTGGCACACCTGGTCACCTGAGCTGGGTGCTCCAGGTATGTCCCTCATATGGGTTGTGTGTGCCCTCCCATTATAGTTGAGTCTTGGTTGCTGTTTGCTCGTCAATGGGAGAGTTTGACCCTCAGGCTGATAGGTTGTGACTATCTATGACCAGTGGAGGAGCTGTTGTGCAGGAGCTGACCCAACAGAGCAGGATTTGCTCTAGCTGGGCTCTAGTGCCTGCTTTGTCTGCACCTGGGGTGTGTCATCCTCAGATGTGACCCCAGGTAGTGCTCCAGCTTAAACCAAAGCCAGCCACTGGGCATGTAAGCTGGGGCTTCCTGGGAGGGACCTTGCCATAGACCAAGTTCAATTGCAGCCTGTGCCCTGCCTAGAGCCACCAAGCATGAGCCACCCAGCAATCCGTAGATGGCTGTTACCCATGCTGGACTTGGCAGTGCCTCCAGAAACCAAGCCACAAAGTGAGGCCAGTTCCACTAGTGCTGGGCTTGGAGCTGCTCAGCAAGCGATGTTGGGCATGTTGAGGCCAGATGGTGTTTGTTTAGGTTTTGTGAGCCTTTTAGAGATTTTAGGAAAGTCTGCAGCATAAGCCAAGACTGGCCATTTGTATAAAGAAGCTACTGGAAGCTGCTTGGGTGAGCCCGCACGTTGGTAGGGCTGGGGTCTTAGGGAATCACTAGAGCAGGGCAACCAGTGTTAGCCAGGTAAATGGAGACTCATTTGGTGGCCACCTGTGTCTGCATGGGGAAAGGCTCAACAAAGGAACAATGTCCAATGCCAGCATTTCTGTCCAGAAGACAGCTGCTCCTCCAGCCCTTGTCCTGAAGCCAAACAACTCAGTTTCTCCCTGTATGTCCTTGGTGCCCCTCAAGCCACTGTCCCAGCACTGGAGCTCAGAGTGAGTGAGTCTGACAGCAGTAAGTCCATGCCCAGGGCCCTTTAAGAGGAATGTCTGCAACTTCTGCCCCCCACCATTTCCCTCAGTCACAATCTCTGCTCATTTTCACAGCCAGAAGTTGTGGAGACCTCTTTTCCTGGCACTGGGACTCGAGGCTGGGGAGCCAGGTGTGGAGCCAAGACCCCTCACTCCTCCGGGGAAACCTCCACAGTCAAGATATTTCTCACGATTCTTAATCACTACACATGGGATGGGACCAGCCCATTTTGTGTCTTCACCCTCCTACTGTTCTCCAGGTGGCTCTTCTCTGTGTCATAAGTTGTAGGACTTCTGTTCAGCCAGATTTCAGGGGACTCCCAATGCTGGCTATTCTGTAGTTTAGTTGTAATTTTGATGTGGGTGTGAGAGGAGGTCAGCACAGCATTGACCTACTCCACCATCTTCACTGGATGCCCTATAATTTTATTGCAACATCTGGCAACCCTAATTTGAAGACATGAGTAACATGAATGAATGAATGACTATCTGGAGGAAGAATATTTCAGAAAGAGCAAATACCAATGACATACCTGAAGAGATGGGTTCATAATTGGTAAATCATAAAATATCAAGAAACAGTAACCTGATGTCTTAGCTATTGTAAATTGTTAACGGGACAAAGGGTATTATCGGAGGGAAATGTGTGGGAGTTTTACAATCCTGGGTCATCCTCCCTCCTTTGGCCTGTGCTTTCTCTCCTCTCTCGATTGTCTAATTCAGTTTCTTATGTTAATTACATTCATAGGGGAAAAGGAAGCCAGAGGAGGAAAGCAAGATGCCACAGCCCTCAGTGCAGCAATAGCAAATGAAGCTGAAAATTACTTGAACTTTGCCAATATCTTTTTGTGAACAAATACCAACTCTAATGCAAATCACATGCAAATTACCTTGATGCTCTTCTAACTCATGCAGCTGAATATAATTCCTGGAAAACCCTAGGGAATCTGTGCTGTTTGCTGTGTTCCTGCTGGTGGGTGAACTGTCAGTCAGAGGAAAGGCACACTGTCCATACAAACCCATTGCAGATACAAACCCTCTACTAATGATAGGGTTCATAGCACTCTCCTTTGGCCCAGAACTTGACCCCAAGGACGCTCTCATGCATGCCCTCTTATTCTATTCTTCCAAAACCTTAGGCAAGGAGGTATTGCTATCTACAATAAAAAGAAAGAATAAGGTTTTGCCCTCATCATTAAGTCTATGAGACTGATTCAGGGCAGAAGCAAGCTGGTAGTTTGATTCAAATACTTAACAAATATGGCAATTTAGCATGAATACTGAATGAGCGCTCTGCATATATATTTCAAAAAATAGGGTCCAAAGGCAGACATTCACTACAAGATGCTATTAATCATGTGTGTGTGTTTAAGTAAATAAAATAAAATACATAGGAAAAGAAAAGAAATTACATTAAAACGATGTTATTAAAATATTTTAAAAAACAGATGGGCACCTATATGTTTCATTATTAATGCAGAAAATAAGATCTAGCAGAGAGAATTAAGTTACTACTGTGATTTTAAAGTGGGCATGAGTTTAAATAATATTTTGAAATATCTGCTGCAACCAATGTAATATAAAATTATTCTTGATTTCAAGTGGTGACAAAGTCATGTCTATCATAATACTACTGTGGTTTGCTGTCCCACATTTGTAATTCTAGTAATCACTACATTTCACATAGAAATGGTGAAAATAAAAGGTGTGATGTTTTTCCCCACCTTCAAGTTAGTTCTTGGATGGCCTGAATTGTCTCATGGACCCAAGTTAAGGATCATATATTAGAGATACAGACTAAAGCTTAATAAGTTTCTTTTAATTCTGAGCTCTGAAATATCTAGTGTTTTTCTTTATTTCTATATGTGGGCAAGAGTCATTGAGAAAAAGCTGCATATGAGATCTAAGATATTTCAGAAGTTAAATAAGTACCTGATCCAAAATTTGCTTACAATTTTTTCTCAAAGCAGGATTATAGCTACTGATTTCTCATCTTCTTTTGTTTTTTTCTTTTTTATGATTCTCCTATAGAACTCATTTTATAGTCATCTATAAAAATAATTTCTTTTCAAACATTTATATTTCAATATCTATGTACGCAGGTATTGTTTTTTTTTTGAACTAACTAAAAGAAAAATAGGAAGATACCTAAAATGCATTTTAAACAAACTATATCTGCAGAAAGAACTGAAATATAAGACAATCGTTTATAACCAATGGTCTCCCAGTTACTAAAAGTGTTTTCTCCATTAAAGGTTTTCCATGTTTTAAAATTATAAGAAAAGTAATCTTTCCTTAAAAACCTGGTATATTTTGCAGGTAACACCTCTACTCACTTTCATGTGTTTTTTTACTCCTTTGTCTACTGCGTAGTCCTTGCTCAACTAGCCTTTAGTTTTTTTTCCAGATGCAATTGTTCTATATGTAGCTGTAGATTCAGTGTTTACTTGAGAATAGATGAGTTCAGGATCTTTTTAAATAACCATTTCAAACCAGAATCTCATTTCTTTTATTGTAAATTTAAAGGTAAATATTCTATTTTTAAGAGATTGTCTTGAATTTTTAATAGTTATTCTTTAAAATTGTGTTTATTGACATATCAGTGTATACTAACAATAAGTTTTTTTATGTTTTAAAGATAGAGAACACTGATAGTAGTGACTAGCACTGAACGACAATAAGGCAGTTTCACGAGTTATGTTCATACTCCCTCAATTGTACTTTTACATTGTTACCTAAACACCTTAGCCATTGAGAGACAAAGGGAACAAAATGTCATTTGCATCTCATATCACTCCTACAATCACAGAACTTATCATCATAATCCTAATCAAGAATAATCTGACTGCTCATAAAAATTATAAACTTCCTTCAAAACCCAAGAAAATAAACAAAAGGAATGTTTAAATTTAATAACCTAAGAATATGACTTTAAAAGCTAGAAAAAGAAGTATAAATTAAGCACAAAGTAAGTAGTTGACAGGAAATAATGTAAGAACAGAAATCAATGAAATTAAATAAGAGTCAAATAATAGCAAAAAAAAGGCCAAAAGTTGTTTCTTTGAAATGATTAATAAAATTGGTAAATCCCTAGAAAGAATAATCAAAACAAAAAAAGTATACAAATTACTAATATCAGGAATAAGAAATGGAATATTGATACATATTATATAGATAATAAAAATAATTATAAGAAAATATTTAGAAAAAAATTATGATTTAGTAGATAAATTTCTTGAATGGTACATATTATCAAAACTGATACAAAACAAAATAAAAAATTACAGTAACTGTATGTCTATTAAAAAAATGTAGGCATATTACAAATGTTCTCATGAAGAAATACCAGGCTCAGCCAGGTTCACTAATGAATTGTATCAATTATTTGTAAAAAATAATCTCAATAGTCCAAAAATTCTTTTATAAAATAAAGGAGTGAAAACATTTAGCTTGTTTTATAAAGTTAAAATAACCCTAATAAAAAACTCAGATAAGGGCATTATGAGAAAAGGCAATCTCAGTCCAATATCCCAATCGTCAATAAAATATTAGTAAGTATATATTTATATATTTATATAATATATATACCTTTATTTTATGATAATGCTTTTATTTTTATTTATTACATGATAATAAATGTTATTGATATCTAGAAATGTAGATACACATATCTATATCTATACTTATATCTATATCCATATATTTATAGAAGCATTTAGAAACATTTATCTGAGAAACCTAAGGTTGGTTGTTTCAAAATCAATATAATCCACTACATTCCATAATGAAGAGAAAAATATCTATGATCATTTTATTATTTACAAAAAAAAATATTTGCAAAAGATCAACGCTTGTCATTGAAAGAATCTCTCAGCAAAAAGGGCATAAATAGGAATTCTCTAAAATTGATAAAAAGCGTGTACATAAACCTACAGCTGAAAACACTCTCAATAGTAATATATTGACTGTTTTTTTCCATTAAGATTAGAAATAAGGCAAGAATGTTTGCTTTTATCACTTGTATTCAACATTGTACCTGAAGTCCTGGCCAATTTCCAAGGTAAGTTAAACAAACAAATTTTATATAAGATTGAAAAAAAACAAGTTAGTGTCTTTATTTATAGATGATCTTATAATATACATAGAACTTTCTTATTAATGTACAAATCACTTTTTGAGCAACAAAGTGAACATTTCCAGTTTTAGAAATAATATGTTGATTTTGCAAGGTCACAGGATATAGTACATAGGAAAATAAATTATATTTACATATTCTAGCAACCAAATACTGGAAAATGTAATATAAAAATAATTCCAATTACAATCTTATCAAAAAAAGCATTAAAGGCCTAGAAATAAATTTAGTGAAAAATATGCAAGACCTTTATGCTGGAAACAATTTTCTCTTTATGAAAGGGAAAATTCAATAGTATAAAGATGACTATCTCTCATTAAATTGATATGTAAATTTAATGTCTTCCATGTTGAACTCCTAGAGATTTCTATAGAAATTGATACGGTCAATATAAAATTTACATATAAGTGTAAAAGACATAGAGTAGCCAGAGCAATTATTAAAAAAAAACAAATTTGGACTTATAATACTTGATTTTAATGGTTATTATAACACACAATAATCAAGACAGTATGTTATTTTTGTAAGGATAAGCAAATCAATTCAGTGGAACAAAGTAAAGTTCAGAAACAATTCTACTGCTTTTTTTTTTTTACCCTAGGATATAAAAACACATATCCTCAAAAATGTTTGTACAAGAAAGTTTATCACAGTTTTATTCATATAGGGAAAAACTGAAAACAATTAAAAAAGAGTATTAAAAGAAGAAGGGGTGAATGATAATGGTGTATTCACACAGTGGAATACTGCTCAGCATTATGAGGAAACAAACTAGTGTTACAAAGAACAGAAACAATAAATCTCAAATGTTTTATGTTGAACCAGACAAAAAAGTACATATTGTATGATTTTATTTATATGAAGTTATAGAATAGGCAAAATTAAGCATTGGTGATAGGTTTCAGAACACACTTATCTTTTGGTGGGGTAGAGAATATTCATTGGGAAAAGATACTAGAAAACATCCAGCGTTGATGGAAATATCCTATATCTTGATGGAAATAGAGCTTTCCTGGATGTATACATTTGCCAAAACTCATCAAGCTGTGTGTTTAAAATCTTTGCAGTTCACATGAATTGTCTACTTAAAAAATAAGAATAAAATGGTAGGAGTTCAAAAATACTTATATTCTTCTTTCCCTATTCTCCATTAAATTAATACACTATCTTAATTTTTTTGAGTTTTATAAAAATGACTTTTTACATAAAGGTATCTGAGCCCTCACAGTTGTAAGCTGATAGAAAAATAGAAGTTGATGTTAGATAATAAAATTGTCACCTTGATTCTAGATTTATTTTTACTGTGTAATTTTTGATAATCTGAATCTTGGTTTATACTTTTCTTCTTAAACATTAATAATTCAACAATAAACTCACAAGGCACAAATGTTTTGTCTGAGCATTAGCCATTGCTCAGGGAGTAGTGTTGTTTTACATAATTTATTGATAAATTCCTAATTGTTATAATAACAATGCTATCACAGAATTATTTTTCTCTCGAATATTCTGTGCCAGATACTATATTCAGCTTGTGGAAGTCCTTACATATCACTTGGTTCAACAGAATCATTTTCTTAACAAGTTTCCCCTGTTCTTTTCTCATTAGACAAAGATATTAAAGTTGAATTGCTTGGCATTAATGAATCTGAAAGTACAAACAAATGCTGCCCTAAAATCACATAGTTCATTATAAGTGAAAACTCGGATGGTTTACAACATGCTTAAAATGTATTCCTTCCTTTTTATTGAAGTATGATTTATAGCAACAAAATTCACCGTTTTTAAGCACAGTTCAAGTTTGAAAAAATGCATATCATCATGTAACCAATCAGTATTTAGATTCCAACACCCAAAAATGTTTCCTCATGCTCTCATTGAAGTCAGTCTCCTTCCCATATTCCCAACTCCTACAACCAGTGATCTGTTTTCTGTGTCTGTTTGCCTTTTTTCAGAGGTCATATAAGCAAAATTATTCAATAAATACATAAACTTTTATATTTGAGTTATTAACTCAGTGTAATGCTTTTGATACCTATACACTTTATAGTTTATATCTGTAGTTTATTTCTTTTTTTTAAAAAAATGTATATTCCACAGTATATCTATTCACCAGTTAAAGGATATTTGAGCTGTTTCTAATTTTTTATTATTATTATTATGAATAAAACTGCTATGAACATTTACATACAAGTCTTTGTATGGATATATTTTTTCATTTACCTAAACATTACAACTATCATAATTATGTTTGCTTTCTTATGCTAACACATCCTGATCACATCTCTAGGAGAGAAGCAAGAAATAAAGAAAGACCATATCTAGTGCCCAGATCTTGATTTCTTATAACCATTATTTAATTTACAAATCCAAATCTCCTGGGAGAAATGGCTATTCTGATTCCAGTCCTGGAAAAGAAATATACAACATGAGCCTGAAGCATTTTTTAGTGTTAGAAAGTAAAGAGGTAACCCAATGTCAGTCCAATAAATTTAATAAAAAATTTTTTTAAAAAATGAAGAAAGAATGGAAGTGTTCAACACACACACACACACACACACACACACACACACACACACACACACACAATAATGGGGATGTATCAAAGGGATATAAAATCCAAAGCTCTTTAAACGTCTAATGCTCAAAGCTGGAATAATTTGAGCAACAAAATAAATAAAGTAGTATGAGATTATGATCCAAAGTACAAAATAAATATTCATGAGCTCATGCTGATCTAAATAAATGAGTGAATAAATAAATACATGGGGAAAATAGATCTTCCATGCAGAAGAATTACAAATAATTTATGTAAATAGTCTCCCCTTAGGTGGTGGAGCAAACCTCTCTGCCCTTAAGTGTGAGCTGCACTGGTCACATCCTTCTGAAGAGTACAGTATAAAAAAGGAGAGAAAAAGAAAACTTTACAGTGAAGAAACCTGACAAACACTACCTCAGGCAAGTGATAAAAATTCACGTGAGCAGTGATAACTCATATTAATGGCACGTATCCTTGATATAATGTGATGAAAATGGCACTTTACTCCTGTGGTCTTCCCCCAAAATTCTCATAATCACTCTAATGGTGAGAAAGACATCAGACAAATCCCAATCGAGAATAAAACAATAGACCTCTTCAAAATTGACAAGGTCATCAAAAACAAAGAAACTCTAAGAAACTGTCACAATCTAGAAGAGCCTAAGGGGACATGATGAGTAAATAGAATATCCTGAATGGGATACCAGACAACAACAACAGCAACAAAGGGATATTAGATGTAAACTCAGGAAATCTGAATAAAATATATACTTTAGTTAATAATTATGTACCAATATTACTTCATTAATTGTGGTATATGTAAAACATACGTAAAACATTTAATAGAAGAAACTGGGTATGGGGTATATAGAAACTCTCTGCACCATATAATTTTTCTTTAAATCTAAAACTGTTCTAAAATTAAAACTTTATTAAAAAATAAGAAAAAATTAGTATATTTTTAAATTCCTTTTTTACCAATAAATCTTTGTCACCCAAATGATAGGATAAATTTAGATAGTCAAAAAATAATGACATCAGAAATTAATATCTTCAATTTAAGCACTGGTTTGATTCATTTCAAATATAACTAGATCATAATAGAGAACAAATGTTCATTGTGTGAGTTAATTTCTTGAACTTGTCCAGTACTCAATTCACCTTATTCAAGATCAATAGATTCATAAAGTAACAAACAAGACCCTTACCTTACGGAAATTTTCTTACAAAAGCTCCTTATGCAACAATGCAACAATGAAACGATGTTTTACATTGAATATAACAAACTTCCTAAATAATATTTCAAACAATAAGTGTTGGTTATGTTAAGAGAAAGATATTAATGTTGACTAAGTTTATTGGGAAAGTATTGGTTGAGGAGAACTGACCTGAGATAGGGCTTGAGCAATTAGAAAATTGAAAAAAATGAAGAATGAGACTGTCCCTTGACATGAAGGACAACTTGAGAATAAACAAGGAAATAAGTACAATCTTGACTTGCTCAGGAAGCAGGAAAGATAACTTAAGACTCATGTTACCTGAAAAAGTTGAAGAGAGCAAACAAGTCTAAACCTGATACAAATTAACATTATAGAAATATCCTTGGTCTTAAAAATATTGATCTTGAGCAGGTTAGAAGCAATTAGGAGTTCTGTTTAGAAAGAAAATCTACAATATGGCTATGAGATATAAGGTGAGACAAAGGATGTGGAGAATATTAGTAAGGAGCTGGGGTAAGGTAGTAGAAATACAAAGGGGGAAGTTGGATAACTCTGAAAGATGGCTGTGCGTAAGTTAAGTGGAAATCAATGTGATTCATTGCTGGATTAGTGAGGGCTGATAATAGGAATGAGTGGATGCAAAATGTGCTTTAAACCTGTGTAACTAGCATAATGTTCATAATGTTCTCTAATTTGTGTAGTCATTAACTAACCCTTGTGAAGCAGATTACTTCAGAAATAAGAAAGATAATAAGATGGATTGTTTCCTTAGGGGTAAGGTAATAAATTTAGTTTATTAAGATATTAAATTCCTTGGCAAATCTCAGGAAATTAGCAATGGTTTAAGGAAGAAGTTCTGTTTTCTCTTTGGGATTGTCCTCAGAGCCTTGGGATATTCTTCAAAATGTCTTTGATGGTAGTATAGCTCTCTCTCTCTCTTTTTTTTTTTTTTTTTTTTTTTGGAGGCGTTATCTTTTTTTTAATATAAGAAGTACTCAAAACCAAGTTTATTGATAAGAGATCACATTAGAAAATGTGGGATAATACATCTTGAAAACTAGGCAATTCCTAAAACATAAGTTTTTTAAAAATGTTTCTGGCAATGGCAGTCAACCAGCACTGTGAATGATGTCTCACTGTAGATACTCAGGAAAGAATGCTTAGAGGTGTGAGACCCGGGAAGCCTAGCGAAGGATCTATGTTTTGGTTCATGTCTGAATGCTGTCTGCTGGCAGAATTCCCTTCTTGCTTGGGGGAGGTCAGTCTTGTTCTCTTTAAGACTTCAACTGATTGCATGAGGCCCACCCACATTATGGAGTGCAATCTACTTTTCTCCAAGTACATCAATTTAAGTGTTAATCTCTTTCAAAACCATGCTCCCAAACTTTCAGAAGAATGTTCGGCCAAGTATTTAGGCACTTTGTTCAATGTATCAAGATCCAGCCAAGTTGACCCATAAAACTAACCATCATAGATGCTACTTTTGCAAGGCTTTTTGCCAGGCACAAGAGAGGCACGTGATAAATAAAACACAATCTCTGTCCTCAATAAGCTCACATCCTCAAAAATCAAGCTGCATTTTTGTCTTAACTTTTGTTGGAAGTTTTGAACCTTTTGACAGTCCAGTTGAAGCTATGAACTTTCTCTGAAGAACACATATATACATAAAGCTTTGCATATAATTTCAAGAGGGATGGTCTTATATAGTTAGTTACCTTTGGCACATGCATGACCATCTTAAGGGGAGCATTCTATAAGTTACACATCCCACGGTTGCACATTCTGTGATATGTGTGTTTGTGTCTCTACTCTCAGAGACAGACAAGGTTTTCTTCCTACCTAGCTATTGAAGATTTATAGCTGTAAACATTCATGCATTTATTTTAGATATAGGATAAACATTTTCAGTTACATTACTGGGATTTTTAAAGTCTGCCAGATGAAGGATCTTTTAATAAATAAAGGATCTCTCTAGTAGATTTAATATTGTTAAAACCCCTGAATACCTGTCAAATAAAATGATGTGACATTTTCCAATACTCTTAATTCATTTGAAATAGATCTCAGATCTTATGGTTTCTCTGGGACTTCAGTCTGTAGCCTATGTATCTATAAAAGCATTTTAATTCTTATTATATTTTATTCAAATGGCTATAGTCTCATTTATCATAAAAATTTAAGTACTCCATCTCTTTTATCCATAGTTGGGAGAGCATTTATATGTTTATTAAATCATTGTTTTCTTAATTGGTAAATATTACTATGTACTTTTTTTATTGTAAATAAAATAACATATGCATGACATTACTAACCTAAGTTTCCTGGCCAAGTGGCTATTCCAGTAAAAATGTTATTCCAGTTAAAAATGACTCTCATTAGACTGTCAGCTCTGATGTCAAAACAGAAAGAGCTCTGCTCATAAAAACCCAATAGGAACAGAAACCTATTTTTTATGAACACATCGATGACTTCATTCCCCAGAGAAAGTTCTAATGTTTGTTTCCTTTATTTTTTAGGAAAAAGAATACAATACTGTGTTGAGTTTTCTTCTTCTTTTTTTTTTTTTTTTTGGTTGATTTTGGTTTCTTTAAAAGGTTCAAGTTTGCAAACAGATTGCTTTCTAAAGATATGGCTTAAGCAGGCAGGTATATTGATTATTGCAGCAAATTATCATTTGAGGCAGCAATCCTTTCATTATTAGCTCTGAGCTGTGCAGCTTTGTGGTGTGTGCTAGGGGTACATCTGTGTGTCTGGGATGTGAGTGTTGTTTCTGAAGATCTGAGGGAAGACCAGAGAAGGGAAGAGAGCAGGAGAAGCCTGCCAAAATACTTGCATAAACACTGAGAGAGTGAGGCTTTGTCACTCTCCAAGGCTTCCAGCCCAGAGCATTGGTGTGAACACAAACTGTGCTCCCCCATCCAGAGCCCTTGCTGCCTAACCCTCCACTGAAGCTGCAGTCGGTTAACCCCACATAAAGAAGCGAGATGCCACTTTTAGCCAATTAAATGTAGAATATTGACAAACTAAATATATTTGCTGCTTTCTGACTAGTTGCAATGTCAAGATCACCCAACCTGTTTGCATTTTCTGGAACAAAGCTAAATACACTCTTCCACCTGAACCATGGACAACATAGCTGGTTGACAATATACCAGCTTTTCAAACCCGCAAACATCTGTTTCCTCATACCCACCATACCTTCCTTCAGTTTCTTTGCTGATTGTACTGAATATGGTGACAGTCTCTATTAGCAGAGAGCTTTTGATAACTGGAAATTCTTGTCCCAAAATAAATCCGAGTTGAAGGCTGGAGAGTATATTTCATATGCAGACTCTGGCCTTGTGAGAAGTGAGCAAAGACAAATTACAGCAGATTGAGCAGATTTAGGCCGGTGACTATACAAGTTTGGTAAAAAGGGTCACTGAGTATGTCTGCTCATATGGCTACTTCATGTGTCATTAGTCCTTCCTCTCCTTCAAAGCAGACTTTCTTCTGGGAAGGTGCTGAGGGAGCAGAATGAGTGTCAGCTTCTCTGACACACGTGGCCTCAGGTGCAGAGGGAAAGCCTGACTCATTTGGGTCCTGAATGACCTCTACATCCACCCAGGGCTCATGAGTGGCATCAGGCTGCTTTAAGACTTATTTCCTGGACCAAGGGCCATGGCTTCTGGAAGTTCCTTTTCAGAAGAGAGCTGATGGTATGTCTATCAAGTTGCTGTTTAACTAGCACTTTGTCAATTTGCAGCTGATGTGGCTCCTGAGAAAGACCGCTAGGGTATAAGCACGATGTGGAGAATAATGATTGGCGTGGTCAGCCTCTCTCACGAACGAAGAACATGTCCATCCTCCAGGAATCCTTGGAGCTGGCTCATCATTTGCTGTCAGTCTGCATAACTCTGGGTCACTGCCATTATCCGAGGCCACAGCTGACAGCACCACATTTGTAATTGCCAGGTAGAAGGCAGGGGCTGTTTCTAATATTTAGAGTGTGTGCTGGAATTATGTAAGGGACATTTGTAGTCCTATGCATCACTGTCCTGACAAAGAAATTATATGTGATGGATTTGTGGGTCAGCTTTTTTGTCAGCCAACTTGGCCGTCAATCCAGTTCAGTTAGAATTTGTATCAAATAACTTGGAAAATATCTGCTCTTTTTGTTTTTTTGTTTTTTGGGGTTGTAATCTATCTCTTTTTACTGATAACGAGCTTCCTAGTATAGCTTCCTAGTATAGACCTCATCATAATTTTGTTCTTGTTAATTTTTTATTTTATTTTATTTTACTTTATTATTTTATAAAGTTCTGTGACTCATGCTTGGGAGGCAAACAAGTCAAAAGAAACCCCTAGTTAGCCAATGAGCTTACAGAACAGAGTACAGCATGGCTTTATCAACTTCAAAGAAAAAGAGAGAAGAAGAGAGAGAAATGGTTCAAATCATATTAGCCTCTTGAGCATTTGGAGGTAGAAGATGGAAATTTCAGGGGGGAAAGTACTATCACAGGATATTTTTTCAATCATTTAGACTTGTTGCCAGTCTTTTGGTTGCTAAATTCTGAGAGCTTTACAGATGTCATGCATGAAAGAATAACTGTGTGTTTTGGCTGAGCAATTTAGAACAAAAGAATAGAAGAGAAAGAAGAGAATCAGGCAGTCAAGCTTCTGCCTGAGTTTGTTCAGATGTTTTAACCCTTCCAGTGGCATGCCTTGCTGCCATAGCCACTTGTCCATACATCCTTGTAGGACTGAACCTGTTATTTGTGAGCTCCTCTCTTGGAGACCCAGGTGACAATAGGTCTCTCAACCCAAGATACAAGCAATTGAAACCCCCTACATCCTAGTCCTAGCTCAGAGTGTCAGTGACAAGCACACCACCCAGAGCAAAGTACCCTGACAAAAGCCATGTGATCCAGTACCTGGCATATAATCTC
Source organism: Pteropus medius (assembly GCF_902729225.1). Taxonomy (NCBI): domain Eukaryota; kingdom Metazoa; phylum Chordata; class Mammalia; order Chiroptera; family Pteropodidae; genus Pteropus; species Pteropus medius. Next base: position 4,716,240 of record NW_024350921.1, on the reverse strand, counting down.
CTCTAAAGGCTCACTCTGGGCCCATTTGAAATGGGATGTTCCTGAGCCTCTTCCTTTGAGAACAGCAATACAAACCTGTCCAATACACATTGAGTCTGTAGGTACCTGGCCATTTGACCTCTGTCAAAATTCAGATCCATTAGATAGAAAATAATCTACCAATTTTTTAAAATTATATTTCTAATATTTTACCTCTTTGTAAAATGACCATCATAGAGCCAAATCCATAATAACATTTTAATTATCCGCTCTCAATTCTGTATTAATGACTCTTGTTATTAGCCTATATTTTGAAAGCATTTTATCATATGGAATTTTCTGGCTATCATTGTTAAACAGATTATTTGTTAGATTTAGGCAAGTGTGGAATAAAATATCAAGCAGTTTTCAAAATGTTTACTTCTAACACATATTGGCTTTATGTATTTTGAACTGAATGAATTTATCAGCCAAGGCTGAATTCATGAAATGATTACGGTCCATGTATTCAGGTTCTCTTCTCAGAATCAAAACATAGCATTAGTGCATATAAGGTACTGAATACATCTCAATCACAAATTTTCTCCAATCTATAAAATCCAAACCTGCCAAGGTAACCGAAGACCACATTTGGTGTCTTGTACATTGATGGAGCTGCGGGATGAGCCATGCATCACCTAAAGTAGAGATTCCCTCGCTTTAGCAAGCAAACCAACACTCCACTGAATGAAGTCAGGATTTTGTAGCTTTTTTTTTTTTTCCATTATGCCCCCAGAATTCTGAAATGAAGAATAAGACTAGAGACTGACAGTTTCATTTCTAGGTCCAAGTCCAGTTTCTATCATGTACCCAGAGAATGACAGCATGTGCCAGAAAAGAGCTTTGAGACGAGTCCCTGTACTTCTTTTTCTTTTGAAATGTAGAATGATTACTTCCTAATGTTCCTGAATACCCAAGAGAGCAAATAGTCCAAATTTTATCACTCTTCCTCTCATTTGTTATCACACACACACATATACATACATACATACAAATGTATGTTTGTGCATGTAGATGCACAGATATACATGCATACACATATATACACATAATCATGTTTATACATACATGTATATATGCACATAAATATGTCAAAACATAAACATGTTGAAAATATTTGCAGCATTTGCACAGCATTTCTAATATAGAATCTGATACCTGTGCTATCCCCTGACCACACTCACCCACTACCAAGGATACCTTCACCCTGGATAGTTAAGGTAGAGTTCTTTGGTACAAGCCAGGATGGTAAGGAAGCACTAACTTATGTTAATGAAGGAGACAGGAGAGACATGCAGGAGAGAGGAGGGAGGAAGATTTTTGTAGCACAAATACCTGACTAAGGATTAGTATCAGAATTATGAAGGATACTTAAACAAAACAAGGTAAATTCTACTTATGTAAAGTTCAAAAACATTCAAATGTGAACTATGTATTATAAAGGAGACAAAGTTACACAGAAAATAAGTAATAATTTTAAAATCAAAGGCATGGTGATCTTTGAAGGAAGGGAAAGTGCCATTACCCTCTTTTTACAATTTGGAAATTGAGTCACTGATTCAAGAGGCTGACCCAGAGCTCATACTATAAGAAAGTCAGAATTAACAAAATAAAAGCGAAGAGATTGATCAAAGCATTTGAAGTATAAAAAGGATTGCTGGCTTGAGGAAGTGAATGCATCCAAAATAAGATGAGATATATTCCTGGTTGTGTCTGAATCTCAAATTGATGGTGTTTCCAAGACGCAATGTGGTAACTTTGTTTTTCCATGAATATTTCTGAAAGTAACCAAAGTGATTAAAACATTCTAGAAGTCAAGAAATCTTCAAGAATAGTTCCACTTTGCTGTTGGCATTAAGACATATTGTCACATGTGTTTTTTCTGTTTAGTAAGTAGAGAAAAAAACCGAGATATTCTGAAAAAAATTACTTACTTGGCGTTCATCATCCCTTTTTACTTATAATCAGTTGAAATGAATTCTGTGTCACAATGCCATAAGGATGCAAGCAATAATCTTGTGCTTTCTAGTTCCAAAACAAAAAGTTAATTAAAAATTTTATGCATGAGAAGCATTGCCTTTATTCGTTCTGAAAGATTTCACATATTACCGCCTTAGCTACAAAACCAGAAAATAACTCTTCAGGAGTCTTACATCCAAGTTTTATTTTCTGGGAAAATAGAAACTTTCCTGAGAATGTTGTCAAGAGAGTTGGTTAAAACAACATTAAAACTTCTCCTTTTCTTTCAGCAGGTTAAAAAATATTTTTGTTTGCTTTATTAACTGAAGATTCTACTTGATTCTCCAATACTTATCTTCTTTATAGTTCATATAACTTATTCTCCATATCTATGTTTGGATGCTGCAGTGAAGGTGAATGTTGGGGGCTGGACGGACAGTGTAAGTTCTTGCAAGCTTGTATGAGATACAGGTTTACATCTCCTCTATGTGAAGACTGGGTCATTAACAAGGCAGAGCACAAGACTTAAAAAATGGCCATACTTGGACACAGCAGGCCTATTCCTAGAAATGTATCATTAGGAAAGATTCAGACATGGATTAAAGATTTGCAGGCCAACATATGTATCATAGGTATTTATATACTAGCAAAAAATAAAAATATCTAAAATATGCAGCAATAGGTAAATAATAAAATGTTATAGTAAATTCATTTGAAGAAGTACTTTGTAGCCATTAAAAATAGACTTAAGAAATGTTTAATGACATGGAAAATGCTCCTGATATAATATAAAGTGAAACTAACAGTAATCAAACTCTGTGCACCTAAACGATCCCAATTATGGAAAAACATATCTGTACACACACACACACACACACACACACACACACACACACAAAACAGTAAAAATACACTAAAAGAAATGTAATTAGCTAGCAAAAACTTCTGGATGATGGAATTATAGTGATTTTGATTTTTTCTATTATTTCCTAAATTTATATAAAATGTTATTTTTCTAACAAAATTATTATTTAAAAAATAGTTTCATTGATAGACAATGAAATAAACTTCTGTTATATATTAAAGAATAAGTATTAAATCTAAAGTAAAATGTAGTTTTTTGACACAGAAATCCCACATTTATATCTCAAAACTTAACCAAGACACCGGATAAAATATCTTTGTATATGTGTCTGTGTCTGTGTATCTGTGTATTTTTGTTTGCATCTGTGTGTGTGTGTGTGTGTGTGCGCGCACGCGCGTGTGTTTAAGAGGAGAGGATTAGTAGACAGCGGAGCAAAAGAATGATGAACACAAGCTTTGAAATCAGCCAGACCTGGTTGCTAATTTTCATTCTATTGCTTGCTAATTCTGTGATTCTAGACAAGTCTTCCTCTGTAAAATTGAAATAATTGTTGTTATTAAGAAGATATTGTAAACACATGTGAGGTCTTCAGTAAAATGCCTGGTTTGAGGCAAGCTTACAGTCAATGGAAACCATCATTCTAGTTAGAAGAGACAAGGATCAGTCTAATCCTCAACTCCTTGCCATGGTGGATGTGATGGGGTGCCAATACAACCACTAGCTCCTCCTTACACCAATGCCTTGAGAGCGTTCTCTTTTGATTGTCATTTCTTCTTGCCTTGATTTTTTCTAGGGGTTACAGGACTGAGTCTGTTGGAGCCAGGGGCTCATGTAGAAGAAGATGGAATGGTCAAGACAAGCCCCAGGAGTAATTCCGACAGAGGAGGAACACCACAGGCCCCCACAGAACTAAATACAATCAAACTTAGAGGCGAGACATTCAAGGCACTAGGAATGTGTGAGACCACAGGATAGCTTTAAGAACAAATTTAAGAATACTTAGAAGAATAGATTACTCCACAAATGAATGAAACAGTCTAATTAATCAGCATTATCAGCTGCATGAGCTAAAATACAAATTACACATAGAATATAAAGAGTACTATTTCATTAATCTGAAATATAGAGTGAAATAATATCTCATTTATGCATGTGATCATATACTCAGAACATTAATTATTAAAATACATAGCTAAGACCTAGGGTATGCAAAAATGCCACTTCAAGCAAGATAATAGTGCTTCCACAAAATTCAAATCCATGGATGTATATTTATGTAGTTTACCACGAACTCCTATGTTAGACACTATAGATAGAAACTTAGAATTCTGGTGAGAAGGAGACCACAATGTCCTGTCAGAGCCCTCCAAGCCCCACCCTCCAGATGTTAACAGAGCTCAGCTATCCCCTAGCCCATAGCTGGAGGGCCTTGGCCAAGGTCACACCTCCTGTTCAGGGTCACTCAGCATCTAATAGATAGTGGATCAGTGTTTAAATGTCCAGCCCCCTTGGCCCAAATAGGGTAACTGAAATCTGTGCTACTTCAGAGTGCCCTATAGGTCCCACTGAGGCCCTGATGTGACCGTACTGACACCCAGCTTCTCACTCTGACACACCATTGTCTTAATTCTCCCATATATGTCAATCAAACCACACTCTTCAATAAACTTCCTGCACACAAAACTCTGTCTCAGAGCCTGGGGCACCTGACCCACAATATCTGATTTACAGTCTGTGTAAAATTAGAGGTAGCATATTAGCATGGCTAAGTTGGTACTTCTAGAACTGGGAAACATCAGCTAGGATCCTGGTGGGTAAGAGCAGGGCAGCAATTAGTAAAAACCATGAATAATGGATATACGAAATTTTTAATTTTTTTTAAATGTTGCTATTTTATGTAGCTACAAATATTTTTACATAGCTCAATATCCCTTAAAGAGCTATTAACTTTCATGGATAATAAATTTTGATCCTGAGATATAAAGAAACATTTTAATTATGCTCATTTGTGTTTGAAAAAGCAAGGAAACATTTGATATCTTTGTTTATATTTTCTTCAAAAAGTAGTTTCTAAAAAATGTGCAGGGTGACACTCTGGAACAGGGAAAAGGGATGATGATTTCTGAAAGATGCTGGGTTCAATGGATATTATATGGAAAACCTAATTGTCGCGACTCCTACCTCACACTATACAAAAAAACATTTTCAGATGGAATACAGATCCAAATGTGAAAAAAATTCAGCTTTCAGAAGAAATCATAGGGTAACTTCTCCATGACCTTAGAAAAGACAAAAACTGCTTAACTAAGGTGTGAGAAGTGCTAACCATAAGAGAAAAAGTATAGTAAGTTAAGTTAGACGCCATTAAGATGAACAACTTGGATTCACTAAAAGTCGTTATAGAGAGAATGACAGGGTAAGCCATATATATTTAACAAAGGCCTCATATCCATAATATATAAAGAGCTCCTACAAATCAATAAGTAATAGAAAACCCAGAGAGGTTAATCGAGTAGCCACTAAGCCTAAGAAAAGAAGTTCAATTTTATTAGTCATTAGTAAAATCACAATTAAAACCACAATGTGATACCACTAAAATGAAAAAGACAAAAGATATTAAATGTTCTTATGGATATAAATGGAACTCTCAGACACTGCCACTACCAGTGTAAATTGGGACCCATTTGGAAACCGTCAATATCTATTAAGGCTGAACGCTTTCATACTGTATGGCTTAAAATCCCCACTGTTAGTTTAATAGCCCTCCAAATTGTGTAAATGGTTTCATCAAAAGGTATGCACAAGAATGTTCAGAGTATAACTATTTGCGACAACCAGAAAATGGAAAACATTAAATACTCAATGGTAGTGGCTTAAATAAAGAGATTATGGTATATTCACACAATATGGTATATTCATACAATGCAAGTGAATACAAACAATATAGATGAATCTCACATACAAAAAATAAATAAATAACTTAAAGAAGCCAGACACAATAGACTACATACATTCATAAAAATTACTAAAATACGTAAAGCTAATCTAAGCTGTTAGAAGTCGGAACTGCAGTCCCCTTGGTATAATGGCGCCTAGAAGAGGGCACTGGCAGGAGGGAGGGGGTCTGGATTTGCTGGAAATATTCTTTTTCTTAATCTAAGTGCTGTTTACATGGGGAGAATGTATTTGTGAGAATTTCTTTATAATATGTGCAATTGTTTCTACATACAATACATGTCAATAAAAGGTTAAGAATGCAATGGCCCTTAAATGATTAGAATTTGATTTCTATAAAACTCATTTGGAAAGAGATGTTACAGTAATTTAGATGGTATTAGATCAAGAAAGAAGGAAGGATGGGCCAAGGCAGGGAGGATGGGTGATTGTGAGATCCGTGCTTGCTCTTCACTCTTCCCCTGAGCTCCCAACAGAGACGTTTTGTTATGTTTGGAAGGTCATTGAAAGACAAATGTCAGAAGTGCAGTTTCACAGAGAAAGCCTGGAGCAAGCCAAGCAGGCTTATCTGCTTAGCTGATTGACAGCCTTTCTTTAGTTTGGACAAGAAACTAAGAAATTATAACTTGAAAAATAAAGAGAAAATTAACATATGTAAGAATTACAGAAACTATATAAATTGACTCAAATATCACATTAAATGATTCACAACAGTTATACTCCCTCTCTCCATCTCTCTTTCTCTTTTTTAATCAAAGTTCAAGCTTTAGTAAATTGTGTTTAAAGGGTGTGTGAGTGTGCTTGTGTGTGTGCATGTGTACGCATGTGTGTGTGTCTGAAGTCTTTCTTTGAATATGCTTGGATGAAAGTACCTCCATTTTCTCTTTTTCATTGTGGTTAACTGACACACTAGGGATGAATGAGCATTCCTATTCTTGGCATTTTGGAAAAATCTTGACTGTATGTTTATAGTGTCTTCCTGGCCTAAGTATTCTCTTTAGAAACAACAGGGCACAGCGGGCCAGGTTTGGAGCATTTAAAAGAGGCTTTCATAGTGAAAACATGCAGCTGGAAAAGCATATAGAACACAGAACGCATTTATGGCTGAATTCCCCGTGGCCATTACCTGCAGTTATTGAAGTGAAGTTTATCAGAATACTTGTCCACATCAGCACTTTAATAAAGCTTAGCTTTGGATCAAGAAAATAGGTGTGGTGTTATGGTTAAAAATGAAAAATGGAAAATTGATTTTCCCAGAATCCTGGACAGTGCTGTAATGAGGAGAGAGAGTGTCAGCGGCTGGTTAGATGTTGCCCTGGTGGGAACCGTTAGCGGAAAGGGACAACACCTGCATAGAAAATGCTTATCCCCTCTGAGTCCTCCCCACAGCCCATGCTTCCAAAGTGGGCTTGCTCGCTTTTGCTTTATTCGCTAACACTGCCATTACACAGGTACTCAGCACACATATCGCAGATCAAAGAGACCACTCTGTCCTCTGAACAGCCTGGACTGCCCTGGGTATTTTTCAATCTAAATATCTCCCCATCAAAAATTATTTGCAGCTAGGAGTGTACATCTTTTATTTTTCCAGCAAATGACTTTTCTTTCTTTTTCTCCCTGAAAGCCCTCTGAGAAAAAGATATAAAAATTCAGTCAAGATAAATATGAAGACAATTACCTTTCACTTTTCCAAGACCCCACCTGGAGAAAGATAGCTGGAACTAAATCTTAGAAAGAGTAACCTTCAAATGCTGTTTCTGATAATGGCTGGTCACCCCATTCATTTTGGGTGCAAAAGAAGCACAGTTCTGTTCACAGATGTGTACAAGGTAGAGGGTTGCTCACCTCTTCAGAACTCTGTACACCTGTCCACTATTGCAAAAGAGAAAAATGACGATCCTGTGGTGCACTCACTCTCATTGGCACAACTGTGACCCACTCTACTGTGCAGTTCACAGCATGGATCCAAAGGCACCTTTCGTGCATCAACACTTTACATACATAGCAACATCTTGATTTTATGGTGAGAGAGTTCTCTAGGGTCGGAAATTTTTTCAGTGGCTATTGAGCTTGTTAAACTCCTGAAAACTTTTTAGTTGGTCTTGTTTCAATCAAATGGCCACTTCCAAGGGTAACATCCAATCATACAAAGCATGGAAGGAATTAAGTATTTATTCGTATTCTCAAAATTCAATTTTCTCCCTATGGTAAACCTCTAGAAGATAGATTCCAAATGATTTATAATACCTTGTGACTTAAAAGCACTTTGCTGTTTACAAAGAATATCCTGGTATTTCTTCTCATCAGACTTCCAGCATAGGAAGTTGAGCTGTTACCCCTACTTTGCTGAGGTTGAAACTGAGGTTTAGGGAAAGTACATGATTTGCTGAAGGTCACATGGAAGAGCAGATACCCCAACCCAGACTTAGGGCTGTAACTCAGGAGCTGTTGTTTCTGACATAGCAGTTTTCCTCATGCCGGTCGACACAGCTTATGGAAGTAAACTTCTGCCTCGTTCATCTTAACCGTCTCATTATTGCTATCTGTCTATTGTCTGTCCTTAACACCAGTATTGTAGGGATATTCATGGAAAGGCAAGCTGTGCCAGTTAGATCACTCTCCCATCTCTCTACACAGAAACTCTATTCCCATAGTCACCAAAACCTTCCCCTATGTGCTCAATAATTCAAACCAATGAAAAATGACTTCTCTTCACATATTGGAGATCACTGAAGTAGAGCAACCTAACCCCACCGGTTAGCATTGTACCCCAAAAGTCACAGCTAGCTTTCAAGCTTCTGAAACAGACTTGGGCCCTGGGAAACAAGATGTCTGGTGTGAGAGACCTGTCGAGCTGACTTCTCTTTGTTGTTGGACTCTCCCAGAGTACCCAGTTTATTTGAGTGCCATTCTCTTCCCTCTGGAACATTGACCTACTTCTCCTTCTCAAAGCTCAAGAAATAATCCTTTGTGTTGGGTATATACAGAATGTGTCTTCTAGATATTTTCTCACAGGAAAATTATATGGAATGTAGTATCTTTAAATATTTCAATGGTAAACTATTTGATAGTGGGATAGAGTGATTGAATATTGTGCTAGAATGAGATATGTAGAGATAGAAAATAAAACCATTTTGTTTAGCAAAGATTCCTTCCTGTTCCACAATCAATAAAGGCATTCAATCGATGAGTTTTTTTAAATGACAAAGTCCCAAGTAGATTGAGAAGCTGTATCTTTGAGAAAATTATCTAACCTTTACTTCATAAAAATCCAGTTATATAAATCATACTTCTCACCATGTCTTTTATTTTCAGTAGCCATGTTTATAAAATTACCATCCAGATTGTCACCCCAAATTGGGTCATTCTAGTTAATAAGTGAGCAGATTTTAAAAAGGAAACTGTTATTGTTGAAGACAGCAAGATCAGGCAAAAAACGGCACTTAATTAAGGGGGAAAAATAGAGTACATGATCAAAAATAATCATATGCAACAGCAACTGTTGGGACCTTCAATTTCTCTCAACTTTCAGAGAGAGGCTATGATTCTTTTTTTGTTCTCACATTGTTGTTCTTGGTGAGGACCTCACCAAGAGTAAAGTAGATTATTTCTGCTAGTAGATTATTTCTTCTCTTAAAACCTTGCTGCTTTACTGCTCAATGTCTAAAACTCAGAGAAAGGCGTTTTTAAAGAGAGAGCAAAGAAGATATGGGAGGGGAAGAAAGAGAAGGGAGGGAGAATTAACTGGATACAGAAATAATCCCATGAGGCAGTATATTGGCTTTTTTATTGCTTCTTCTTGAGTATATATTAAATCACTAAATGCAAAATTTAAGCACTTGTCTCTTAAAAAAAAAAAAAAGAATTCAGTATAGTGATTCAACTGACAGGAAAATGCCTTCTATTTTATTCATTTCATACTCTGATGGGAAATTATAAGGAAGACCCCTGTCTTTCTCAACTCTAGAGAACATGAGAGCTAACAGATTATTTTTTAGATTGTATAATAAAAATTCACTATCATGACCTTGTGGTGTTGTAAGAGGTTACACTGACTTTTAAATCAGTACAAGAAGATAATGGTATTAAGTGCCTCTTTAGTTCCAAAATGCATTTTTTTTATATTTTGAATTTTTGAATACTATCAATCTGTGTAGAGGAAAAATTCTGTTTTTATGTTTAGTTAATTAGAAATTGTGAAAATGAGAGTACTAAATCTGGATAAGGGAGACTTGGTTTCAGAATAAATCAGTAAAGTGCTAGTCACCGGGAGTGACCCCAGTTTGTACTTTTACCAATTTCCAAGAGGCAAATATTACAAGCATGGCAGATTTCAAGCTACTAGCCCAACATTATTGAATGCAGGGTTGGGGAGAGAGGTGCAGAAACCATCATCATACAGCATTTCTGCTGTATGTATGCAATAAAGATAAATAATCTCAAGAGCAGAGATATTAATAAAATGTATAATAATTAGGAAGTGAAGACTTTTTACATTCATTACTTTTGTTTTTAATAAAATGCATTTAATTATGTCATTTAATTTTTAGTATTGGGTGTGTTTACCACTGGTCTCATAAAACTGTTAAACATTTCACAACACGTTAGCAAGTCACTAAGAGCTGATTGCAGACACTACTGATTATGAAATGTGTGTAGAAAACAAACAAAATATACATTTTAACTTACACTTGAGAAGTTATGATTGCAAAGATCTGAAAATATTCTGCCTTTGACAGTTAATTACAGTGGCTTTTATCAAGTGTCTACTCTTGACAACTGTGTTTAGATGTTGGGAGATACAAAGATGAGTCAGAAATGGCTTCTGGCCTCAAGAAGCTCATGAGGGAGAGAAGAGGACAAATAGTTTTCAGGTTAGACTTGGCTAAGTGCCATAGAATGGAGACATGCACACACTATGTGTCCAGAAAGAACCCATTCTTACAGACAAGACTGTGAAGGGACATTATAGCTAGTCATTAAAGGATGAGCAGGGTGAGAGATTTCAGACAGCGAAAAGGGGGAAAGGGAATTCTATGCAGGAGACACAAGATATGTAAACTCAAAAAACAGCACTAGTGGACATGTACTTTTCTTATTTTTCAATTTATTTTTTTAAGCAAGGAGACTGTAGTTAAGGTTTTACCTGAAATATAACTTTTAGTTTTGTTGTATAGTATGTAGCTTGGACTTTTTGTTAACCACTCTTTCCTCTTAAAAGTGTAACTAATGAGATCCTGTATGTAGAACTTAGCATGGTGCCTGGCAAAAGGGTGAACTCAGTAACAAGGGAGAAAGGAGGAGGTGGAGGGGAGGCAGAAAGACAAAGGGGGAGGTAGAGGTAATTACTCGTGAGGAGCTGATTGCTTAAGTCTGGTTTCCCTTTCAAGAAGAAATGTTTGGGTGGTGTTCATTATTCTTTGGTGGGAAGTAGGAAGAAACAAAGGAGGTACTTTTATGTTCAAGTTGGTCAGAAGGTTGAAGACCTCAGATGTTAATCTCTAGCTGCCTATATTTCAAATATTTTCCCTCCTGCCAAGTTCCCAACCTGGTTGAATTTCTCACAATTTTCTTTACAAGTAGAAACCAAAATTTGAATCCACTGGAAATGGTTTTTTAATATTCACATGTATTTTCCTAGACAGCCTAGAAGATCTCCTGGGTTCTTTTTCTTTTTTTCCCCTTGAACGAGTGTCTTTATTCTGATATTGTCTTACTTTTTGTTATTAAAATGCCCTTTCTTTGTGAAACAATAGTCATAGCAAATGATATTTCTAACCTGGGATTTTTTTAAGCTCTTTTCCAAAGAGACATTCAATGATTTTCAGATGTTCAGTTGGAACCAGTGTGGGATATCATTAGCATGTCACAATGTGGCTTGCAACATAAGATGCTTGTTGATTTTAACAAGAACCAGCCCAATTAAAGATTGGTAAATAGAGTTCAGTTCTAATGCCTTGGCAGCAACCATGATGATTTGTGTAAGAGGGACGTTATACTCATATTGTGGACAAATTTTGGGTTCATGTGGTCAGGAGACTGCAGCACTGAAGTGTCATAAGAGTTCACAATCTAAAGACCATTTCTTTCTTAAAATTCAGTAAATGATATTCTGAGTGTGTTGTGTTTGGTTAAACCTGAGAAATGTCCTTCCTTTAATAAAGTTACTGAAATGTGTTAACTGCCATCCTAAAAATAGAAATACCTTACGGATCTCAGTTCTCCCTATGAGAAGGTTAATGCCTTTGGCATAACGTTTCCTACCCTTAAAAGAAAACTATCTTTTAATACTTTTCAACATGGTGTATAGTGTTCCAATGTTTTAAAATCTTAATTTTTATGTCAAAATCTGGTACAGAAAGAATTTTTTTATTAAGTATATTTTTTTATTAAATAACATTGGTTAATATAAATATATAATTTTCAGGTGTACGTTATTATTTGACATCTGTATATTCTATTGTATGTTTACCTCCCAAAGTCTAGTTTCCTTCAGCTACCATATATTTGATCCCCTTTACCCATTCCACCCTCAATCTACCACCCTATATTGACCTCTTCTACCCCATCTACTTCCCCCCTCCTCTTCCACCCCACTAGTAACCACTACTCTATAGTCCTCTGATAATCACTAGTCTATAGTCCATGTCCATGAGTCTCAGTTTGTTTGTACTGCTCATTTGTTGCTTTTAGGTTTATATCCCACATATAAGTGATATCATATGATTTTTAGCTTTTTCTGTCTAGCTTATTTCACTTAGCAAGATTATCTCAAGGTCCATTCATGTTGTTGCAAATGGCAGTATTTCATCTCTTCTTATAGCTGAGTAATATTCCATTGTATATATGTACCAATAATCTATCGTAGGACACTTGGGTTGCTTCCATATTGTGGCCACTATGAATAATGCTGCTATGAACATCGCTGTGCAAATATCTTTTTGGATATAGGTTTTCAAGTCTTTCGGGTAAATACCCAGTAGAGGGATTGCTGGATCATATTGTAGATCAATATTTAGTTTTTTTGAGGAACCTCCATACTGTTTTCCATAGAGGCTGTTCCAATTCGCAGTTTCACCGGCAGTGTATGAGGGTTCCATTTTTTGCACATCCTCTCCAACATTTGTTATTACTTGTCTTATTGATTATAGCTATTCTAACAGGTGTGAGATGATATCTCATAGTGGTTTTGATTTGCATTTCCCTAATAGCTAGCTATGCTAAGCATCTTTTCATATATTTTTTGGCCATTTGTATGTCTTCTAGAGAGAAGTGTTTGTTCAGGTCCTCTGCCCAATTTTTAATTGGATCATTTGTTATTTTGTTGTTGTTGAGTTACATGAATTCTTTGTATATTTTGGATTTTAGGTCCTTATCAGAGGTGTTGCTTGCAAATACATTTTCCCATTCAGACGGTTTTCTCTTTACCTTGTCAACGATTTCTTTTGCTAAGCAGAAGATTTTTAGTCTGATGTAGTGTCATTCACTTATTTTAGCTTTTACTTCTCTTGCCTTAGTCTCTATGTTTTGTTCTATGCATTTTGTTGATTCTGGTCTTATATTCAGGTCCTTAATCCATTTTGAGGTAATTTTGTTGTGTGGTGATAAACAAGAGTCTGGTTTCATTCTTTTGCAAGTGGTTTTCCAGTTTTCCCAACACCATTTATTGAAGAGGTTTTCCTGTCTTCACTGTATGATTTTTGGCTATTTTGTCAAAAATTATTTGCCCATATAAATATGGGTTTACTTTTGCACTCTCAATTCTGTTCCACTGGTCCGTGTGTCTGTTTTGCTGCCAATACCATACCATTTTAATTACTGTTGCTTTGTAGTATAATTTGAGGTCGGGCAGAGTGATGCCTCCAGCCTCGTTCTTTTTTCTCAGGATGGCGTTGGCAATTCGGGGTCTTTTGTGCTTCCATACAAATCTGATGATTTTTTCTTTAAAAAATGCCAATGAGATTTTGATGGAGATTGCATTAAATCTGTATAAAGCTTTAGGTAATATGGTCACTTTAACTATGTTGATTTTTCCAATCCAAGAACACAGAATATCTTTCCATTTCTTTGTATCTTCTTCCATTTCTTTTAAGAGGGTCTTACAGTTTTCATTATATAGGTCTTAAACTTGTTTCGTTAACTATATTCCTAGGTATTTTATTCTTTTTGTTGCAATTGCAAAAGGAATTATTTTTTCCATTTCTTTTTCTGATGCTTCATTATTAGAAGAAAGCTATGGATTTTTGAACGTTGATTTGGTATACAGAGAAGTTACTGTATTTGCTTATTGTTTCTAGTAGTGTTCTTGTGGAGTCTTTAGAGTTTTCTATATAGAGAATCATGTCATCCTCAAATAGTGAAAGTTCGACTTTTTTGTTTCCTATTTGGATGCCTTTTATATCTTTCTCTTGTCTGATTGCACTCGCTAGGACCTCCAATGTTATATTGAATAACAGTGGTGATAGTGGACAGCCTTGCTTTGTTCCTGATCTTAGAAGGAAGGTTTTTAGTTTTTCTCCATTTAGTATAATGTTGGCTGAGAGTTTGTCATAGATGGCCTTTATTATGTTAAGGTACTTTCTTTCTATACTGATTTTAAGTATTTTGATCATAAATGGATGCTGTATCTTGTCGAAGGCTTTCTCTGCATCTATTGATAGGATCATATGATTTTTATTTTCTAATTTGTTTATGTGGTGTATTACATTAATCGATTTGCGTGTGTTGAACCATCTCTGTGTCTCTGGAATGAAGCCCACTTGATCATGGTGTATAATCTTTTTAATATGTTGCTATATTCGGTTCGCTAGATATGAGAGATATTGGTCTGTAGTTTTCTTTTTTTGTGTTATCTTTAAAAGGTTTTGGTATCAGGGTGACATTGGCCTCATAAAATGAATTGAGAAGTATTGCCTCCTCTTCAAATTTTCGGAAGAGTTTGAGGAGAACAGGGATTAAATCTTTTTGAATGTTTGGTAGAATTCACTGGTGAAGCCATCTGGTCCTGGATTTTTACTTTTCGGTAGGTTTTTGATGATTGTTTCAATTTCCATGCTGCTGATCCGTCTATTTAGATTTTCCAGTTCTTCTTGATTCAGTCTAGGAAGATTGTATTTTTCTAAGTACTGGTCTATTTCTTCTAGCTTATTAAATTTGGTGTTATATACTTTTTCATAGTATTACTGTATGATCCTTTGTATTTCTGCGATGTCAGTCATAATTTCCCCTCTTTCACCCTGACATTTTAATTTGTGTCCTTTCTCTTTTTTCTTTAGTGAGTCTAGCCAGAGGTTTGTCAATTTTATTAACCTTCTCAAAGAACAAGCTCTTTATTGCATTTTTTTCTATTGTTTTTTTGTTTGTTTGTTTGTTTTGTTTTCAATTTCATTTATTTCTGCTCTAATTTTGATTATTTCTTTCCTTCCTCTGACTTTAGGCTTCCTTTGGTCTTCCTTTTCTAGTTTTTTAAGATGAAGCATTAGATTGCTTATTTGGGCTCATTCTTGTTTTTGAAGGTAGGCCTGTAATGATATGAACTTTCCTCTTATGTCTGCTTTTGCTGTGTCCCAAAAGTTTTGATATGTTGTACTATCATTATCACTTGTTTCTATGTATCTCTTGATCTCTCTTTTTATTTCTTATGTGACCCAGTTATTCTTCAGTAGATGTTGTTTAATCTCCATGTATTTATGGTTCTTCCTGCTTTCTTTTTGCAGTCGATCTCTAGTTTCAAAGCCTTATGATCAGAGAATATGGTTGGTGTGACTTTAACCTTCTCATAGTTGATGAATCTATCTCTGTGTTCCATTATGTGGTCGATTCTTGAGAATACCCCATGTGCACTAGAGAAGAATGTATAAGCAGCTGTTTTGGGAAAGAAGGCTCTGTAAATGTCAATTATGTCCAGTTGGACTAATGTGTCATTTAAGATGTTATTTCCTTATTGATTTTCTGTTTGGATGATCTGTCCATATCTGACAGTAGGATATTTAGGTCCCCTACTACGATAGTGTTTTGATCTTTTTCTCCTTTGAGTTCTGTTAGTAATTGCTTTACATATTTCAGGGCTCCCTGATTGGCAACATAGATATTAATAAGTGTTATGTCTTCTTGGTACATGATTCCCTTTATCATTAAGAAGCGTCCTTCAGTATTTTTATTTACCGTTTTTATTTTGAAGTCTATTTTGTCTGATATTAGTACCACTACTCCCGCTTTTCTTTGAATACCATTTGTTTGAAATATCATTTTCCACCCTATCATTTTGAGTCTATATTTGTCTATGGAGCTGAGAAGTGTCTCCAGAAGGCAGCAAATGGTTGGGTTTTGTTTTGTGATCCATTCTGCAACTCTGTGCCTTTTTATTGGTGAGTTCAGTTCATTTCCATTTAGGGTGATTAATGAACTATGAGGTCTTCTTATAGCCATTTTATCTTTTGCTTTCTGGTAGCTCCGTGTTTCCATTGCTTCCTTGTCCTTGTGTTTCTGTTTTCTTTATTTTGGTTGGCTTTTGTTTTATGTTATATATTTTGGTTCTGAATCTTTGATGTGTGGTTACCATTACAAATATGAAAAAGATAGTTATATATATACAGTTGTCCATTTCCTCCTGTGTGCGCCTTATCTCCATTCCACTTTTTAAATTTGGATATTTGAATCTTCCCTTTTCAGTGATTGTTATCTCAATTTGTCTCTATGTATGCTGAACATTCATTACTATCTTGTTATAACAATTCTCTTCTTATTATTTAAGCTTATAACGCTCTGTTCTTAGTAATGGTTGCATTCTTCTGCTTCTATTTGCCTCATAGTCACTTTACTCCTAATTATGTATTTTGTTTTGTCATTTTGTTTTAGGTGAACTGACCCCTTTCAGTATTTCCTGTAGTGCAGGCCTCATAGTGGAGAATTCTCTCAATTTCTGTATGTCTGAAAAGGTCTTTATTTCTCCTTCATATCTAAAGGAGAGCTTAGCTGGATACATTATTCTAGGCTGGTAGTTCTTTTCACTTAATAGTTTAAATATTTAATTCCATTCCTTTCTGGCTTGTAAGGTTTGCGCTGAGAAGTCCAAGCATAATCTAATGGGTTTACCTTTATAAGTTGCCATTTTTTCCCCTGTCTGCCTTGAAAATTCTCTTTGTCATTGATTTTTGATAACTTTAATACAATGTGTCTTGGTGAAGGCCTTTTGGGGTCGCGATAATTGGGTGTTCTGTTGACTTCTTGAATTCCAAGCTCCAGCTTATTCCTTAGATTTGGGAAATCCTCGTCCACTATTTGTCTTTAAATGCTTTTTAGTCCCTGCTCCCTTTCTTCACCTTCGATAATACCCATTATTCTTATGTTTCCTCTCTTGATAGTCCCAGCTAGTTCCTGAATTTCTCTTTCATTATTTTTCATTCTTCGGTTTCTCTCTTTTTCCTTCTGATTTACTTCTAGATTTCTGTCTTCGATATCACTGATCTTTTCCTCCATTTAGTTGAAGATATTTCCTAAGCTTGCTATTTCATTTTTCAACTCTCGTAGTGCGTTCTTCATCTCCAGAAGTTCTATTTGTTTCTTTTTGAGGGTTTCAATATTCTTGCTCTCCTCATCTAGTTGCTTTTTTAATTCCCGAAATTATTGATATGACTCATTTCAGAACTCATGAGTTTTTTCAGAAGAACCATCCTGAAGTCTCTGTCATTTAAGTTGCATATTTCTATGTCTGTAAGCTTATTTTCTGGAGATTTTTCTCTTTCTTTCTGAGATGCATTGTCACCTTGGTTGTTCATGGTGTTCAGTGGACTATTTCTCCGCCTGGGCATTAATGGAAGTGTATTTTGCTGTTTTTCCAGAAAGAAGATTTATTATATAAAGGTATCTCTTTTTTGCCTACTGCAAAGAAGGTGCTTTTCTTTTGGTTTCCAGTAGGTGGCATCTAAGCCCCTTGGATCCTTGCTTTATCTAAAGCCTTAAACGGTCTTTCTTAAAATTTTTCTTGTAGATAGTTAATCACGCTCGCTACCCTCAGTTTCAGTCCCTGTCAGTCTCAGCGACAGTCTCGACAGCATTTGCTCACATTCCCTTGGGGCTCCGCGGTGATCGGTCTCAGAGAGTATAGCGGGGAGGGGCCTTCTGGGTTAGGGGATGGGGGCTGCTGCTCAATCTTGGTTTTGCAACTGGGTTAGGTAAAAATCAACTGTTGTTTCTCTGAGGTCCCATCCCACTTCTCTGCTTTCTGCCCTGATGACTCAGCCTTGCTGCCAGCTGCTAGAAGTTCCGGCACTTCCAGGCAGGCTGATTGGGGAAGTGCCGGAACACCCCTACCCCTCCTCTTGCAAGGAGCTCTGGTGGCTGCGAGAGGAAGCTTCTTTATTTCTCTCAGTCCACCACCCTACACCGAGGGTTCTGACCTGTGGTAGCTCTTATGCGCGGATCCCACACTCAGATGTGCTGGTGTGCAGTTTGGGTGTTTTTTGTTGAGTTTTAGATGTTCAGCTTATTGTTGTTTCAAGGGGAGAGATCTGAAGACATCTCTCCACCATGCTTTCGCAAATGTCCATAAAGAATTTTTATATCATAATTTGATCATTTTAAAATGTCATAATTTGATAATTGTCAAAATGTGATAGTTTGGGGGCTAATGGTCATAAAACACTATAAACACAAAGTATAATAAAGTTGAATTATATATATATGTACATATACACACATATATATATTTGCTTTTACATATGTGTGTGTGTGTGTGTGCGTGTGTGTGTGTATTCTCTCCTACAAACATTATTATATGTGGGTTTTTTTTCCAACTTTATTAAGGTATAATTGACATAACACTGTGTAAGTTTAAGGTATATAATGTGAGGACAGTACACATATACTTACAAAATATTTACTACATTAGTTAACACATCATTCACAATTACCACTTTGTTGTTGTGAGAACATTAAAAGCTCTACTCTCACAGCAACTTTTAAGTGTGCAATATAGAATCGTTAACTATAGTCACATGCTATACATTAGATTGCCAGAACTTATTCATCTTAGAACCAAAAGTATGGACATTTTGGCTGACGTCTCCCCATTTCGGCCACCCCCATCTCCTGGCAACCACCATCTCTGTTTTCATGTATTCAACATTTCTTTTTTAGATTCATCATATAAGTGATAACATGAGGCATTTGTCTTTCTCTGGATTTCACTCTGCATAATATCCTTGATGTCCAATCATGTTGTCAAAGATGGCAGAGTTTCTTCTTCTTTTATTACTGAATAGTATTTCTATATATGTCACATTTTTATCTGTGCATCTGATGGTCAATGAATATTTAGGTTGTTTCCACATCTTGGCTATCAAGAATAATGTTGCAATAGAACATATGGGTGCAGATATGTCTTAGAGATAGTAATTTCATCTCCTTCAGATATATACTCCTAAGTAAAATTGCGAGATCATATGGTAGTCCTATTTCTAATTTTTGAGGAATCTTCATACTATTTTCCATAGTGGCTGCACCAGTTTACATTGTCTCCACCAGTGCACCAGGGTTGCCTTTCTCTATGATCTCACCAACACTTGTCATCTCTTGTCTTCTTGATAAATATCCTAACAGGTGTGAAGTGATAATCTTGTGGTTTTGATTTACATCCGCCTGATGATTACTGATGTTGTAATTGTGGATCATTTGTATGTCTTCTTTGGAAAAATCTTTATTCAAGTTCTCTGCCTATTTTTTAATTGGATTTCTTTTTGTAATTGATTTATATGAGTTCTTTATATATATTGGATATTAAATATTTATCAAATATATTGTTTGTTAATATTTTCTCCAATTTTGTAGGTTGCCTTTTTATTCTGTTGTTTTATTTCTTTAGATGTGCAGAAGCTTTTTATTTGATATAGTCCCATTTGTTGATTTTTGCATTTGTTGCTTGAGCTTTTGGTATTATATCAAAAAAACTCATTGCCAAGACCAATGTCAAGGAGATTTTCCCCTATATTTTCTTCTAGGAATTTTAGATTCAGGTTATGTTTAAGTTCTTAATCCATTTCGAGTTCATTTTTGTTACAGGCAGAAGATGGGGGTCCAATATCATTTTTTTTTGCACGTGCATATTCAGTATTTTTAAATATCATTTATGTAGTACCATGAAGAGACTATCCTTTCCCCACTGAGTATCTTTGGCTCCCTTGTCAAATACTAGTAACCATATATATGTATAGGTTAACTTCTAGACTCTATTCTGTTCCATTGGTCTGTGTCTGTTTTTATGCCAGTACGATACTGCTTTGATTACTATAGCTTGCAATATAGTCTGAAATCAAGAAGTTCGATTCATCAGGTTTGTTCTTTCTCAATATTGCTTTGACAATTTGGGGTGTTTTTCTATACAATTTTTAGGTTTGCTTTTTCTATTTCAGTGAAAAATTTCATTGAAATTTTGATGGAGACTGCATTGAATCTATAGATAGTTTGGGGTAGTACTGGCACTTGAACAATATAAGCCCTTCAGATCCATGAAAATGGAATAGCTTTTCATTTATTTGTGTTTTCAATTTCTTTCATCAATGTCTTACAGTTTTTGATGTATAGACCTTTCACTTCCTTAGTTAAACTTATTCCTAAATATTTTATTCTTTTGATGCTATTGTAAATATAATTTTTCCAGATGTTTTAATGTTAGTGTATACAATTACAACTGTTTTTATATGTTGATTTTGTATCCTGAAGTTTTATTGAACTTGTTTATTAGGTGTAAAAGTTTTTTGGTGGGAGCTTTAGGAGTTTCTATATACAATATCATGTCCTCAGCAAGCAGAAATAAATTTTCTTCTTTCTTTCCAATTTTGATGACTTTTTAATTCATTGTCTTGCCTAATTGCTTCCTCTGGGACTTCTCGTAATATGATGAATAGTTGTGGTGAGAATGGACATCCTTGTCTTGTTCCTGACCTTAGAGAGAAAGCTGTCAATCTTTCACCATTGAGTATGGTGTTAGTTGTGCATTTGTCATATATGGCCTTTATTATGTTGAGGGAATTCTCTTCTATACTAAATTTTTTTAAAGCTTTTATCATGAAAAATGTTGAATTTTGTCAAATGTTTTTCCTGAATCTATTGAGACAATCACATGATATTTATCTTTCATTCTATTAATGTGGTATATCACATTTATTGAATTATATATGTTGAATAAAACTTACACCTCACAGATAAATCCCACTTGATCATAGTGTGTAATACTTATTATGTGCTATTGAAATCGGTTTGCTATTATTTTGTTGAGAATGTTTGCACCTATATTCATGAGAGTTATAGACCTGTAGTTATTTTCTTATAGTATACTTATCTGACTTTGTTATCAGGGTAATAATAGGCCTTACAAAATAAGTTTGGGAGTATTCTCACCTTCAATTTTTTGAAAGAGTATGAGAAAAATTGATATTAAATTCTTTTTTTTTAAGTTTAGTAGAATTTACTGAGAAAGCCAGCTGGCCATGGGCTTTTCTTTGTTGGGAGGTTTTGATTACTGATTCAATTTCCTCACTTACTGGTCTGTTCAGGATTTTTGTGTCTTCATAATTCAGACATAATAGATTACATTATTAAAAAAACTTATTGGTTTCTTTCAGGTTGTCTAATTTGTTGGTGTACACTGTTCATAGCAGTCTCTTATTCTCCTTTGCATTTCTGTGCTATCAGTTATAATATGTTCTCTTTTGATTATAGTTTTATTTATTGGAGTACTATTTTTTCATTGGTAATATATCTAAAGATTTGTCAATTGTGGGTTTTTTTTTTCCAAAAAACTAACTTATACTTTTGTTAACATTTCTAAGTTTTATCTATTCTGTTTTATTTATTTGCTATGATTATTATTATTTCCTTTCTTCTGCTAACTTTGGGCTTAGTTTTTCTTGTTTTTCTAATTTTCTGAGGTGTAAAGTAAGGTAGTTTATTTGAGATATTTCTTTTCTTTCTTAATATTGATATGACTGCTCTAAAATTCCTTCTTAGTACCATTTTTGCAACATCCTCAAAGTTTTAGTATGCTGTGTTTCCATTTTAAAGGTACTTTGTTTAAATATATTTTTTATTTCCCTTTTGATTTTATCTTTGACCTATTGGTTGTTCAGGAGCATGTTGTTTAATTTCCACATATTTGTGAATTTCTAGTTTCTTCCCTATTATATGTTTCTAGTTTCATAACGTCATTGTCAGAAAACATATTTGACATAATTTTAATCTTTTAAAATTTGCTTATACTTCTTTTGTAACCTAACATGTGATTTATCCTGGAGACTGTTCTATGTGCGCTTGAGAAGAATGTTTATTCTGTTGCTATTGAATGGAATGTTTTGTGTATGTCTCTTAGGTCTATTCAGTCTAAGGTGTAGTTCAAGTTCAATGTTCCCTTTTTGACTTTTCTGTCTAAATGATCTATCCACTGTTAAAAGTGGGAAATTGAAGTCCCGTACTATTTTCATACTGTTGTCTACTACTTTTTTTGTATCTCTAAGTATTTGTTTAATATTTAAGTTCTCCAATTTTAATTACAAACATGTTTATAATTGCTTTATCTTCTGGATGTATCAATACCATAATCATTATACAATAGCCTACTTTGTTTTCTGACTTAAAGTTTAATTTTTTTCTGATATAGGTATAACTAACTCTGTTCTAATTAGATTTCCATTTTGGAATATCATTTTTTATCCCTCTGTTTTCAGTCTACATGTGTCCTTGAAGCTGAAGTGAGTCTCTTGTCAGCATTATATAGATGGGTCTTGTTTTTTTTTATCCTTTTACGACTCTATGTTTTATGATTGGATAATTTAGCTCACTGATGTTTAAAGTAATTATTAATATATATGGACTTACTATTATCATGTTGTCAATTGTTTTCTGATTGTTTTGTAGTTCTTTTATTTGTTTCTTCCTCTCTGTCTTCCTTTGTGAATTGATCATTTTCCAAAGTAGTGTACTTTGATTTCCTTTTCTTTATTTTGTGTGTATCTACTATAGATTTATGTATTGTGATTACCCTGAGGCTTACTTGAAACAACTTAAAAATATAACAATCTATTTTAAGCTGTTAAGATAACAACTTAACTTTGAACATGTACGAAAACTCTACCTGTTTACTGGCCTCCCACATTTTATGTTTTTAATGTTACAATTTACATTTTTATACTGTATAGCCAGTAAGAAATTATTGTATCTATAGCTATTTAATAGCTTTGTCTTTTAACTTTTTTACTAGAGTTAAGTGGCTAACACACCACTATATTATAATATCAGAGTATTCTGAACTGAATATGTACTACCTTTACTGGTGTGTTGCATAATAATTTCATGTTTCAAATTTCTAGTTAGCATCTTTCGATTCAGCTTGAAGAATTTCTTTCAGCACTTCTGTTAAGTCAGGTCTAGTGGTGATAAAAATCCCTGTTTGTTGTTGTTGTTGTTGTTGTTAAGGAAACCTTTATTTCTCTTTCATTTCTAAAGAACATCTTTGTTAGGTCAAGTATTCTAAGTTGAAAGTTTTTTCTTTCAGCACTGTGAATATATCATCCCATTCTCTCCTGGCCTGCAAGGTGTCTGCTGAGAAATTCACCAACCTTATGAAGCTTCTCTTGTATGAGAGATTTTTTTCTCTTGTTGATTTTAAGATTCTCCTTTTGTTTTTGATGTTAGGTAGTCTTATTATTTAATATCAAATGTCAAGATTGTTTTGGTTTAAAATTTTGGGGTGACCCATTAGCTTCATAAAGTTGGATGTTCAATCTCTTCCCAGGTTAAGAAAGTTCTCAGCTATTATTTCTTTAAATAAGTGTTCTACCCTTTTCTTTCGTCTCCTTCTGGAGTCCCAATGTTACCTAGAATGTTTCTCTTAATAGTATACCATATGCCCCATAGGTTTTCTTTATTACTTTTATTCCTTTTTTCATTTTATTCCTCCATTTTAAATTTTAAATGATCTGATTCAAAGTAACTGGTTGTTTTTTGGCTTGCTCTAGTCTGATATTGAAGCCCTTAGTTGAATTCTTCAGTTCAGTCATCGTATTCTTTCATTTCAAAATTTCTATTTGGTTATTTGTTGTGTTTCTATCTCTATTGAACATCTCATTTTTTTTATTGTTTTCCTATTTCTGTTAAACTTTTATCAATTCTCTTATAGATCTCTGAGAGTCTTAAGAAAATTATTTTGAATCTTTTTAAAAATTTTATCTTATTATTAGTTTCAAATATATAGTACATTTGTTATTAGACATTTATATAGTTTATGAAATGTTCCCTAAATCTTTTTTTTTGGGAAATACCTATATCTCTATTTCTTTTGGATCAGTTACTGGAAGTTTACTGTGTTCCTCTGGTGGAGTCATGTTTCCCTGATTCTGCATGATCCCTGAAACCGTGCCCAGCTGTCTGCTCATATGAAGAAGCAGTCACTTCTTCAAACTTTGTAGACTGACTTTGATAAGGAAAGACATTCATACGTTAATGGTGGCATGCTGGAGCATGTTATAACCTTTGGTTTAGTAGTGCTAATCACCAAACATGGGGACGTGAGGTGGCTCCAGGTGTAAGGGGTATGGTGACTTCTTGGCTCGGGCCATTGGGGTCTACGGTATTAATAACCATGCAGTCCTTGAAGAACATTTTAGTGGGTCCACAGAAGATGCAAGGGTTGTTACAACCTTCAGTCATACCTTCAGGTCCAGTGACTACAGACCAGGGCAGGCTGGTGGTAGCTAAAGCTGGTGGTGTAAACACCTTTAGCAATAGGGGCCAGCTGCAGGTACATGGTAGTCAAGGCTGGAGTTGAAAAATAGCCTGGGGGCATGAAGATGTACAGGTAGAGGAAGCCCTGTGGTATAGGCCAGTGACAGGAGATAGGGCCAGATCTGGACTCACAAGTTGCTGCAATGACTCTGGCTGTCAGTGTTCCCTCCTATCCTTTATAGTCTCCCCAAGGGTATGTGCATAGTAGTGGAGGCCAGAATCTAGCAGGGACATGAAGTTGCACAGTTGGAAGAGTAACTACAGGTGAGCAGGCTCATGGTGCAGGCCAGTGAAAGGTGACAGTGCTGAATCTAGGCCCAGAAACAGATGTGAGTGTTTTGGCTATTGACATGCACTTCTGGGCAGCAGGATTTTGCCACCAGTGTGCAGATGGCAATAACAGTCAGTGATGGGCATCAGGCTGACAGCATGTCAGGGCACAGTTGGAGGGGCTAACCCAGAATGCACACATGGCGGTGGGGGTCAGTTGTGGGGTTCTAGTCTGATAGCTTACTTGCATAGCTGCAGAGGCTTGGACTGGTTGCCAGTGCAAATCCTGGGCTCCAGAAGGAGTTGATGGGTAAAAACAGGTGGCTACGTTCTTAAGAATACCCCTGGGGTGAAAACTGGTGAAATCTGCAGGGTGTCTGAAGCAGCTATGTTGGCCATTGGGCTCTTTAGTGATGAAAGCTTCTGGAGTTGGCTGTGGAGCAGGTCACTGGAACTGAGGTCACTCTTGCTGTATGGCTGATCCTGGTAGCCCTTGCTTTTCTTCCTTGTTCCTAGCTGCCTCTGTATGTCTCAGTTTTGTTGGTCTTTGAGTGGGGCGAAATGAAAATGGGTTCTTCATATGGTGACTCCAAAGGCTAAGGAAGCTGATTGCTCACTCCTCTTCATTTTCTTCTAATTGGGGTTTCTTTCTAGCTGGGGAATTTCCTCTTGGCACTGAGCCATGCTAATATGGGAGATGAGCTGATGCAGGCAAAAGGCAGCCATCCTTCCTTCTCTTTTTTGTGCAGTTATTCTTAAATTTTTGTTCCACTGTGTTGCTGAAGTTTCTTAAGTGAACTCAAAAGCTCTCCATGAGCTGTTTTTGTTCAAGGATAGCCATCTAATTGTAGACCTTTGTGGGAGATGGAGGCCAGTGTTTCCTCGTCTGCATGTTGATTAATTCTATCATATATATATTTTACTTTTTGATTGTATTCGAGAGGCAAACAGTTATTTTTAAATACTAATTAAATTTTTAAAAGCTTCACCATCTAATAAAGTACACAGAACGAGGTGTAGGTTGCCATATATTTTTCTCCCCAGTGTCAGGTAGATTTGTCTAATTGGCTGACAAATTTTGGCAATTATTTTCAGTATTTCATTGAAACTATTTGATAACTCTAGACATTAACAAATCACTTATTTTTCAATTACCACATCCAGAGAAGCTATAGTAATGGGATGAGAGAAGAGAACATTTATGTCTGGATAGAAAGAAATTGGCATGAGAAAAAATAGATAGATAGGGGCAACATATGGCAATGTCAAAGATATACACTAGGTAATAAGGCTGCAAAAAATTGAAATATAAAGGAAAACAGGAGAGAGAGAGAGAGAGAGAGAGAGAGAGAGAAAGAGAGATATTAAAAAGTTTTGGACCACTAAGGAAAAACAGGGTTACTTCAATTATTTGTCTGTTCCTGCACTGTCCAATATAATATAACTACTAGTCACATGCGGGTATTTAAATTTAAAATAATTAAAAGTAAATTAAATAAAAAATTTGGTTCTTTAATCATATTTGCTATAAGTGCTCAATAGCCACACTGGTTACTGGCTATTATATTTGACAGTGCAGTTACACAATATTTCTTTCATTGCAAAAATAATGAACAGAGATAATGAATAGCACTGTACTCTATTCCATAACTAAAGGATCCACATAAAAATAAAATTTAACACATATAATGAGCACCTAGTGTGCAAGTTTCTGCTGCTAGTTTAGTTGAGGAGAAGCGGAAGTGTGGCTGAGACTCTAGGATAATGCTTCATAAGGCTAAGCTAATTATGTGAATCTATATTTCTGAGCAATGACAAAACCATGTCCATTAGAGTGCAACATGTAACTTCCTTTGCCTTCTCATAAGTGAAAGAGAAATTTATCTTGCAAAATATTTTCTGAGACAAGGGGCTGCAACCCCCCACACACAAAAAAACAGCACTAAAGGAAGCAAAGTCTTCTTTGATAACTAATCAATAAGATTCCATATTCAAAGCAAATAAAAAGCAAGATCTAGCTGTATAAGGACCCGAAGACTGAACCACAAATCAGACATCCTGCCATATACAATACAAGACTTGAGCAGCTGGAAACTAACAGAAGAAGATCCAGAGGGCCAAAACAGCCAGGAGAAGACTTGGTCTCTCAGGAGTCAGGCACATCCTTTATCTTTAGTTAAGCATAAATGTACATATTGAGTGACGAATGGCATTACCAGGTGTGGGATCAGTCATTCTACAACAGAGCTTTTCAACTCTGCTTGCACGTTAGTACCAACCTAAGGCTTTAAACACCCCATGCCTGTGCTATTCTCTAGTCATGCCCATTTATATCAGATATCTAGGTGGTCCCAGGCATCGGTCTTTGTTAAATCTCCCCAGATGATTGCAACATGCAGCCAAAGTTTAGGAAGTAGGCTTGTACACACTGAAATGGGAAATTTCTAGACATATTTACAAAAAGAAAGCAAGTCAGGGACTTATAGTTTCCAGTCTGCCATAAAAGCTTAGAAATCATCATTCCCTTCCTCACCACAAAAACATGTTGAACAAACTAAAAAGAATTCTTCTTATATTCATCGGAATTGAGGTCACAGGGCAAACCATTACCTCTAAAACTGTAGAGACAGACCCAGAGAATCATAACATACCGGAAGCAAACACAGCTGCTGAAGCCAGCAACTAGTAGAAACATTTAAAGTATAAATGACTAATTGCTGGAGACTGAGAGTAGACTAACTTCAGAGATGAGTACTCCTGGGAGCTCAATTTTAGTGGGGGGATAGATTTTAAGAATTTCACTTTTGAGAGTCCTAACGGGTTCTAAGGATGAAGATCTGAAGGTTAGAGAAAAATTCCCTCCTGCTCTCAGCAGGAGAAGAAAAAGTAATTATTCTGAAATAGCCCAGAATATTCAGTTTTCCTTAACAAAGCCTGACCTCAGGGAAATTAGTTTAGCAGAGCCTAACTGAAATCTTACCAGAGGCTAATCAACCTAATTTACCTATGGATGATGAGAAAAAGGGAGTGGTATGAGCTGAAGCAAAAATTTTGTCTAGGAAACCTATAACTGAGAAACAACAAGGCATTCACAGAAACAGTGCTTCCTGGAGCTGGCTTGGCTTACCTGGGAAAGCTGGATATGTCACACCTCAGTTTGATCAATCACTAAATGAATCTCAAAGACAATAAATGGATCGGACCCAGAAGTTGGCAATAACACTCTAGACTAGGCTGTACAATTAAAAATTTTGGAGAAGACAGAGTCTGACCTTGATCCTGAATCCTATTTTATCCTACCCTCCAACCCCTGCTTACCAGGTGAGAGAAAAGTGACTTAGAGATGGTTAGGTCTGCTGAATCCTGTTCAGTGCTCTCTCTCCCATGGCAGTGTGAGAAACATGACAGTCATCTCACACAGTTGGAAGTGTTGAGGTGAGCACACAGGTGGGAGAAGCACAGGTGAGTGGACAAGGAAGGACTCAGATGTGGTTAGAAATATAGGCACAAGGAAGAAGTGTGGGAACTTGTGTGGATCAAATGTTCAGATTTTTCCTGGAGATCATGAGAAACCACTAGTGATACCCTTTTTTCATGGAAATTACACACGCAAAAAAATACCAAAATAATCAAAATAGCAACTTATTTCATCATTTAGAAGGATTACTGCATGAGTTAAAATTCCAGGGGCTATGTTTTCTAACAGGAGAGCTTCCCACTAACTAACTCTTTTATTGGGCAAATTGCATCTCTCTTCAAAAATAAGACCATGGGCAGTTTCTGCTGCTAGTTTGCAGACACTTAACAGGGCACTATGACACGGATTTACTGTATTCATTTTGTTATTTATTGTTGCTTGTTTTGGCAATAGTGACTTCCTATCACTTAAACATCAACCTTCTGTTCAGGACTTTTTCTCTTATAAACTATAAACTTCCATCTAATAAATGAATGGATAAATAAGTGAATGAATGAAAAATTATATGTGGAGAAAATTTGATGATATCTATATCTCATGTCAAAAAGTACCAACACAGTCTATTACCGACAGATGATGATAGTAGTCACTTGTGTAGTGTCACTTTGAATTATGCCTTTGTTCCCACACAAAAAAACTTCTATACTGAATTCAATATAGAATTTATATTTACCGACAAATTATTTCTCTCCATTACTCTTCCTGTCCACTTATAAATAGATGACTAGGATCTTAGGTTCTCTTGGTGTACAATTTTAGTTTTCTAATCTATTAAAACTTGTTTTACTTATTTCCCCACCCCCCCACCCCCCCAGTGATTAACTGCTTTCACTTCTTGTTGACTTTTATTGGGCAGTACTTTCTAAGAGAGGTCCAGCTACAGTACATTTCCTTTGCATTCTATGGACCTGAGACAGGGCCCAACACTGGCCCTACATTACTCCTAGCCCCAGATTTTTGCACAGCTGCCACTACCTGATTCCATTCATTTCTTTGCTCAAAAGTCACAACCTCAGAAAAACTTCCCATTCAAACTATTATAGCTCCCATATCCTATAACTTTATAACCTTTTATATTTCTTCAAAGCAATTTTCACGACTTGAAAACATAATATATATGTGTTTATTTGATCATTGTGGTTTCCTCAACTAGAATATAAACTCCAAGAGAACAGAGTGCGTTAATTTAATTCACCACTGTATTCCCATAGCGTAGAAGAATACCTAGTACATTGTAAACACTAAATATTTAAAGGAGCTAAAGAATGCCCAAGGGAACCACTTTATTAAGCAAATAATTATTTTATATGCAAATAATCAACCTCTAATTTATCTTGCCCATTATAACTGAGTCAGTTGAAGTTGAGGACACCTTTTTTTTTTTTTTTCTTCTTTCAGGAAAGCCACTAATTGGTTAACTCATCAGAATAAAGACAGGAAGCTGGTGAAGATTTAACCTACCTGTAGCTGAGCTTGGGAGTTAATAAAAAAATTTCCAAGCAGATAAACAGAGGTGACCTGCAAATGAAGCTCTGTTATGACATGGTATATGGACTGATTAGCTATCAAGTAAGACTACACACTGAGTGGAATTGCAGGAAAGGAAAACCTTACCTGTCATGCTCTATTTTGGCCAATCTGATTACTACTATGTGCCAAGTATTTTCCTTTTGGAAGAGTGATCAAAATAAATGGACTGCTCTGATTATTCAGGGTTATTGTGTAGTAGTCATAAATGAGAATAAACAAACAAACAAACAAACAGAGCTTAGTAAAATTCAATGAAATGTGCCTAATTGGCATAACATTCTCCATTGTCTCATGGGGCTAAACTGAAGAGCAATTTGCATGGTTGAACAGTTAGAACATGATATCTTTGAGAAGAGTGTTCAACTCTAATTTAGAGTGTGAACTAAAGGACATCAGGGTTGGACAATCTATAGCTTGCATGGTTTATATGGTTTTTATGACAGTGACCATCATCATAGTCCAGGTCAAATTCCAAGGAGAGTTTTCACCTTTCATAATGACATAATTGGTTAATATTTTCTGAAGATTATCAAGAAGACAAGATTATCAAAATCTTGTATTTTCTATAAAAGAACTGTAGAAATGAGAAATTATGCAAAAATATAGAAAAGTGAGAGACCTATAAATATCTAAAGTATAATTTTTTAAATTAGAGTTTCTAAAATTAGAGAAAAATTTTCTATGCTCATTTTAATGAGCAAGGAACTCTGGCAGAGGAAGAGGTTATCATCATATCTGAAGGTATGACCCTTGAAGAAGTAGACCTTTGAGTAGACCAAGAAGAGACCAGCAGGATGGAAGGCAACAGAGATCCCAGGATATGTATAAGAGAGAGCCAAGGCTTTAGTACCACAGATTAGGGTTCCGGTCTCAACTATGCTCCTTAGTAGCTGACATTGAACCAGTTACTTAATTTTTCTAACCTTATTCTTTCCATAAAGCAGGGATAATACACCATAAAATCAGCATATGAAAAACATATAAAATAATAACTTAATAGGCTCGATAATTGACTACTGTCATCATCATCATCATCATCATTCTCTTCTTCACCCTCATCTTCATTGGAAATGAAGAAATCCATTAACAAAAGGCAAATTTTGCAGCAAGAACCTCACTATGTAAAATCTGTAAGACTCAGATGACAAGCAGACCTACTCAAACCCACAATAAAAGATATTGCTTGCAAGTCTGTAGCCTGATTTTTCTCAGAAACATCCCTCCTTTCTTTGCTTTTCTCATATCTCAAAAAGGCTGACCCAAGCTACATTTCTCATGTTCATTGGTCAGCTGGTGTTCAACTAGGTGTGTCTAAAAGGAGGTATTTCTACTTTAGTGGCAGCTGGATAACCTCTGTAGTTTCAGTTCCTGTGGGATAGACTCACCATGCTTTTAACTTCTGCTGGGTGATCCAAGCTCCTAGGCTTCAGAAATACCGTCTTTGCCTTTGTCACTGTAGCATTAGAGACTGTAGCAGTTGTCCTGCTTCTGCTACTTTCTGGTCACAGCTCCATTCTCTTTTTGGCATCTCAGCACTTCTAGCACCTATGTGGCCAATCCCACGTATTAAATTCCAACCATGCAAAATACACAGAAAAGTTTCTCCTTTCTCTTTTGGTTTCCCTGGCTGATGCACTATATATTTTTTTTTTGATCTAGGAACATTATAAATTATAACTCAGATTAGCACAATATCTGAAACAACAGAAATTCTATAAATTAACTATTAAGATAGGATTCAAAATTAATGGAGTTTTCTTCTATATAAAGTACTTTTACATATATTATGATATTATCAACCTAATTATTATTTAAAATATGGGAAGTAGACATTATTTTTTTCATTTTACATTTAAGAAAATAAAAATTAGAAAGGTTAAATGATTTGTCCAGTGGAAATACTATACTTTTAATGCACC
This sequence comes from Pteropus medius, assembly GCF_902729225.1. Taxonomy (NCBI): domain Eukaryota; kingdom Metazoa; phylum Chordata; class Mammalia; order Chiroptera; family Pteropodidae; genus Pteropus; species Pteropus medius. Next base: position 4,684,472 of record NW_024350921.1, on the reverse strand, counting down.
TTTTCCAACAGCGAAATCAGGATTTGTGCTCCAGATTATACTGCAATCTGATATAGGTGATAATGGACTGAGAGTTGTACTTGGAAAAAACAATTATATTGAAAAAGAACAAAAAAGAAAAGTGTGTTTCAGGCGTCTCATCCAGAATTGCTTTTTCTGGGGTTTTAACTGTGAACAACTCAAAAACAGTTAAAGGAATGTTGATGACTCACTGGGAGATATAATGCCAGCCCTGGGTCTAAGCCTTGGAAAACCGTCTTCTTCCCAGCTGTGGATAGAGGATCCTACTCAGTATCTGACTCTGTTATCATGAAACTCCCCAGTAACTGTGTGAATCAAGCAAGTTACAAATAACTTCTCTGCTACTCACATTGCTAGCCTATCACATCTGCCCCATAAAAGCAGGCTCTAGTTACTTTGCAAAGCTGATTTGGAAATATTCAGCCAGTTAATAGTCATTTTAATAGAAGCACTGGTTTATCAAGTATTTTTACCTAACTCGAGTTCACAAGCCAGTGAAATGAGTAGAGACATTACTGTCCTTGTTTAATGGATAATAAAACTGAGGCTCAGCATGGTAAAGTGACTTACTCAAGGTTTCCCATGAGTGTAAGGGTAGGAACTTGAACCAGGCCATCTAACTCTAACATAAGTGCTCTGTTCTGTAATGGATGTATCTCCTGAGAAAGCTAATATTGGATAATACAAAATCTCTTCTTCAGCTTTGTAATCAAACCATTAATATACCTACAGCCTTTAAAATGTCAAAATCTAAAATAAAATATCCAGCCCAGATTTTGAAACTCCAAGCATTTTCAACATTATACAACTAAGTAAAATATTTAGGTTCATAAAATTTTAGAGCAGAAACAGACCTAAAGTATTGAAACGAAAGTTGTACCTATTATCTCAATCTTTCTGGTGGTAGGAAGGCAGTTAAAAATGCATCTACAATGGCCAGAAATTCCCCCATTTCAGAACATTTGCGTTATTTTCTCATACACAATCTTAACATTCTCTAGCCTGGTCCAAATGTTGGCAAATAAAGGTGATTAAAAACACTCTTCATGTAATTTTGCATAATTCTCTCATAAAACATCACAACTTGACCCTGTGTGGCAGTCAGGGAATTTTTACCTAGAGGATCATTAATTCAAGCATTGATGTCCATGAGGGTATTACCAGAAAGCATTTTGATCCAAAACTAACTTCTGTATATCTGCTCTGAGATCTGAAACATCTTTAGCAAAGGATAAATCATTTTATTTCATTATCATGGATTTAAATGCAAATCCTAATACCTCTGGAAAGTTTTAAAATCTGACCTTCTTACCATGGTATTTCAGTTCTTTATGGTCTTCCGTAGCTCACCTTTTCAATGTCACCTTCCACTCCACACTCTCTTCTATCTCTATCTTATTGCTTGCCGGCTGCTCCAGGTCTACCGAGAAGTCCACACTCCCTGAATGTTATTCCCTGAGTGTAATAAATCTTTCATATTCTCCGTTAGCTGTGCCCTGGGCTTTAGGATTCTACTTTTTACCACAATTCTTCCTTAAATTCACAGATATATCAAAAAATATGATTAAATTTTGAAGGCCTACCTTTAAGTGTCACTTCCTCCATGAAGTCTTTTGAGACAACTTCCCCTATAATGATCCTTCCCCATAATGGGTTTTCATAATATACCTTTCCTATGTATTGTACTTTATTTCTTCTACTTTAGATTTTTATCTATTAAATGAGGAGATTGTACTAAATTACTACTTCTTAAAGTTGGTGTTAAATCGGTCATGTGTGTGGAGTTCCTTGATTATAAAGATTTCTGATATCCACCTCAATCCTAAAGATTCCAAATTCCCCAGGGAATAAATAGGAAGAAAGGGAAGTTAAGTCTGAGAAGCCTCATACCTAACAAATGATTGAATCTTATGCAACCAGTCCTACAACAATCTAAAAAAAAAAGTGTGAGGCTTAAGATGAATTTAAATCTACACATACTAGTTTGTGTGTGTGTGTGTGTGTGTGTGTGTGTGTGTGTGTGTGTTTATTATCCTGATTTGAATTGTTGACAGAACTAGATCCAACACTGTTACAACTGCTTAGTTGTATGGAATTGATTTAAGATGGACATTTATTTTTAATATTCTCTTAACTGTTCAAAATATCCTAAGGACATGGAAATAAAGGATAAGACAAGAGTCATGCATAGGGAAAGAATGCATTCTTTCTAACACAAAATTGTGTCGAGGCCAACCACGAAAGATCATGAACCCTTTTTAACATGCCAAGACTCCAATATGATGAGGAAGCTATACTTCAACATTTCGGACTGTAATCCACAAATGATATTTCTACCCCAGGTAGATAGTTACAGTTAAAAACATTTACCAAATGAGAGTAATTTAATATCAAAGTGGTAAAATGCAAATATCATTTTTTTTTGCATTGTAGAGTAGTATAGATACTTGTACTTTCTCAAAGAATAGCTTCATTTTTTTTTCTGAAAGACTGAGAATCATAAAAGTGAAAAGCAAGAATGATTTTTCCACTACCCTAAATCCCAAAGTCAAGAGGAAAGAACAGAAAAGAGTAAAGTTTATTTGCTGCTCTGATAGAAGCTTTCCAAACTTGTTTTATTGAAGCATTGCTGAGCATGCAAAGGGTCTGGTAATCAAGTCATTTCATGATTTAATTTATCTTGATTAGCATAGCAATTTGCTATACCTTCCTCAAAAAGTGCTAATCAATTTTAGCAACTAGTAGAGTGAAAACACCACATAAATTGCTCTCACGGCCCCAAACTGCTAATCAATTTTGAAAACCTAAATCAATCTGCATTTTATGCTGTCATTTCTCACTTGACATTTCTAATACCTCTCATGACTCTGAATTCTGAAGAATGAGTTTTCATGCCAAATAATGAACTAAAATTATATTACATTTTGGCTTAAGGAATGTCAAATTTTTGCTCCCAACACATATTTCTCTGGCTTGCAAAATGTTGTGCATATGTGTGTTTTATGTGTGTGCAAGAGAGGGCAAGTTATTTTTAATAATCAAGGTTTTTGCAAAGTAGCTGTACTTCTATTCCTCACTTCAGAAAAGAGGTTGCTACTTATATTTATAAAAATTTTGCATTAAATATATGAGTGAGATACTGGTGCATTATTAATTGAATGACAAGAATATTGAAGCCATGGCATTTGAGACTTGGAAGAAATTGTAGAAATCATCTATTTCAGGCCTAATCTTAGCTAGAGCAGTAAAATCACACAAGTAGAGAGCATCAGCCCGCAGGCCTCTTCTGTCCTGCCCCAGCCTAGTGGCCTGTACTGTGCGTGAAAGTTTTTTCCTAGGTATGGCTTTGGTAGGTATGAAATTACTGCCAACGGGAATTGAAAGACTTCTAATCCTCCACATTAGTCCTATGACCTGCAAAACTGCTCCTCTTAGGTGATTTCAAGATGCAGTGATTTCATCCTCCCAATTAAAATGTCTGCAATATTTTAAACAGAGTAAGCCTGCTTCCTAAATTAAAATTTCTTTGTTCAGATATGAGTAAATTAGACTCCCTCCCCCCCACTCCTGCCCTTGCTTAGTAATTGAATAATCAGCCACCATCTGGATCCTCCTGCAGTAGTGCATTTATTAGGGAAAGATTAGGACAGCTCTTTGGAAATGAGATCTGAAGACCAAAGTTCTGCATATGACAGTTAATATATTAGCAGAGTCTGGAGATAAAATGTACTCTGAAATTCTCTCCTTAATTATTAAGCCCTGTGTATCAAATGTCAAGTTGTTATGTCTAAGCATAGAAGCGGTGGATTACTGACTCGGGGCAGGAAGACACCACTAGGTGGGCCAGGACAAGCCTGGGATGGAAAAGAAGGCATAACCGGACCATTAGTTTAGGAATCCCAATACATCAAGGACTCAAAACATCAGCCTGGAGTCAGGCAACACACAAGGACCAAAGATTGGGGTAAGACAGAGGGTCCAGAATCAGGGTGGCAGGCATGTCGGCAGTAAGAAAATCAAAACTGGAAAGAGATAGTGACATTTGTGATGTTTTGAACATAGAAACTGGAGTTAAGTGAGGGTTGTTTTTCCTTCCATGAGCATCTTCAAGTGAACAATTACTTTTGTTTCTCCGTACAATGACTTTTCAGGTTTTGTTTTTCCTTAAAATGACTTTTTCATTTTCATTCTGAAAGGTTAATTTTACATTAAAGAATTCTAGGTTGGCAGCTGTTTCTTTCAGCACTAAGTACCTATCCCACTATCTTCTGGCTTCTATTATTTCTGTGGATAAGAGAGTTCTCGCCCTGATTTTGACGAGTAACCAGATATTTACCAAGGCTTAAGTATTTCATCTAAGATATTTATTTATTACTAAGAGGGAAATACTAACTTTCAGTGGAGAAGTTCCACAGACACCATCAAATTATTAAAGTTGTCATCTACAGAAAGGTGACATACTAGCATCATGTGTCTCCTGATGCGATGTAGAGTGAATGGCACAGCATCCCCTCTGTGGTACTTTCACCTAAAGTGCATACCCTGAATTTAATCATGAGGACACAGCCAACAAATCTAAGTTGAACATATTCTACAAAATAACTGAACTCTTTTCTTCTTCAAGACAGTCAATGTCACAAATTGCACAGAAAAATTAAAGAACTCATCCAGATCAAAGGAAACTAAGAGGACTCAACGAGACACAATGACCAAGGGGAATACATGGAATAAAACATTCTTTTGCTGTAAAGAGCATTACTGGGATACTTTGTGAAATCTAAATAAGACCAATAAAATAGACAATAGGATTGCATCAATAATATTTCCCTAATTTTTAGTAATTGTACTGTTTTTATATAAGCTAATGTCTTTGTTTAAGGACACACTGAGATATTTAAAGATAAATGGGCAACATGTCAATAATGAATTAACTATCAAACAATTCAGAAAGAAAAATGGGTATGTGTGAGAGAGAGAACGGAATAAAGCAAATGTGGTAAAATGTAAATATTTGAGAAACCTATATAAAGAATATATGGGAATTACTGGTACTTTTCTTGCAACTGCTCTAAGGGTCTAAAATAAAAAACTAAGACGATTAAAATAAAAGAATAACAAATCAGAGAGCCTAAAAGATGTTCTTATTAATCTATAGTAACAATTGCTATGCCTTATTTATTAAAAATGACAAAAGTAAAATCTTTATAAAATATATCTTTGGCTTGGCGCCGGGAGGTGGGTAACTGACGCAGGGCCCCCGCGGCTGCAGGTCCTAGTGCAGAGGCCTGGTCCGGGTGGAGCCTCAGCGGCCAGGGTGGCTGAAGGCGGGAGCCTGAGGCCAGAGCCTTGAGCGCAGGCGCTGACCTGGCCAGGCTGTGAGCCGGAGTGACCAAGGCGGCATGGACTCCGGATGTGGTTTTGAGCTGTGCGGGGCAGAACAGAAGCTAGGCCAGGCCGGGCCGCACGGGGTGATGGCGGCGGTGGCGGCGGGCACGCTAGAGGAAGAGCTTCGCGCTTTCTTTTCCGCCTCTGAAGCAGAATTTGATGCTGTAGCTGGATATTTAGAGGACATTATCATGGATGATGAGTTCCAGTTATCACAGAGAAATTTCATGGATAAGTACTACCAGGAGATTGAAGACACGAGAAGAGAATAAACCTACACACCTGTTTTTAAAGAATATTTCTTTGGTAGAAAAGTACATTGAAGAACAGCTGCTGGAGAGGATTCCTGGATTCAACATGGTGGCTTTCACAACAACTTGACAGCGCGTAAAAATGGAGTGTACTGGTGATATAGTTGACCTGCTGGTCACGTTTACGAATTTCCTAGCTTTAAAGAAATGTTTCTGGAATCCAGAGCCAAAAAAGAAGGCCAGGGACTGGACTTAAGCAATGGTTTAGTGATGACTTAATTATGCCAGCCAGCCTCTATGCCAGCTTCCCAGAACAGCCTTCCAAGCAATGAGATTGGTCTGGACTGCCTGCCAGCAGCAACCCAGTGTCCTGGGAGAGGCGTCCACTAATGACAGAAAAAATACATCTGGGGAATACGGCTCTGTTCTGCAACTCTTCATTAACTTTAAGTATTGATGGGTCAAAAAAAAAATCCTTGACCCTCCAGTTTCTCCTCAAAATCCTGTGCTCTGTAACCTCAGTATTCCTCCCCAGTAGACACCTCTCTGGGCTTCTCACTTAGGTTCCATCTGTATTTGCAGCCTGCATCTCAGCTCTAGCATCACCACCTCAGTTCCACCTCAGATCATCAGGCATTAGATTCTCTTAGGAGCACTGGTCCCTGGTGCCAGAAAGGTTGGGGACTGCTGATCTAGGGTGTTACTCAAGCCAGCTGCCTATCTTGAGATTTCTGGAGCTCCTATCCTCACAGATAGTCTTGGCTGTAGGAGTCTGTTGAGAGAGATGTCCCTTACATAAAAGCTATGTGTTAAAATGAATTCCTAGTCTTCGTTTGCAGTCCTTGTATCATTATGTCTTCTGCTGGTCCTAAAGTAGTCTCCATTTCTAGAACTCTCTTTTAAGCATTTTTGAAAAACATATTTTTATAGATGAATACTCAGGCTAACCTAGTGGATATAATCTTGGAACTTCTATATTACTCACTTAGAGATTCAAGTATTATATCCCATGTGCTTTTTAGTTGTTAGTGCTATGAAAGCAAAAATGCTTTCTATGTGGGTGCTCCTATTTTACTGGGCACCAATAAATGTGTGCTATTTCTGCAAGTAGACTAAAAGATGTCCTTTTCTTATAGCATGTTAAGTGTTTGTACAGGTTTACCTAAAACCCTTTCTGTATAAAGCAGTTCATTAGGTTTTCTGTCAAGGTAGGGGCTTGCAATTCCTTCTTTCTGTCAAAGTCTTTCTACCAAGACAATATTTTACTGGTCTAGCTGAGCAGGAATAGGAGACAGAAAACAATTTTACTGGTCATCCATCTGCTTTGATGTAGTACGTTGGCTTAGTACAATGTTTGATAGAGTATTATTGACCAGAAAACATGGATGCCACATCTCTAGAAAGAAGAAAAAATTTCCAATGTGTACCTAAGATTTTTTTTTAAGTAAAAGTAATAATCTGTACTAACTCTTTACTTAGCTATTCTGATTTTAAGGGATGAGCTATAGGCTTTGTGATTTCTGTGCTGTGTGGCGCTTATTAACTACTTTTGTACCGTGAGTCAAATTTGTGGTATTTTGCAAGAAAAAATAAATAAAAGTATATATCTTTGAATATTATCTATCTATACTAATAATATATGGAGAATTTAAAATAGTTATAGAATTAAAATACACCGCAAGTCTAACATAAAGCCTAGCAGCAGGGGACATGAATCTAAAGACTTCTAAGTTACTCACTTTTTCAGGAAAGAGTGAGAGTACCAAGTATCATTAGATATAGTAACAAAGGATACACGATATTGTCTTGAGTAACAACTAAAAGAATAATAAAAGGAAACTAAATTGACTTTAAAAACACTCAATCTATAAATAAACAAGAAAAGAGGAAAAGAGAAACAACCAGCAGGACAAAAAAAAACCAAATAGAAAAATGATACATTTACATATAATTTATCAGTAATTATATTAATCAAAAACAAATTAAGGACCTTGTGAGGACACATCAAGAAGGCAGCCATCCACAAGTCAAGGAGTAAGACCTCAGAAGAAATAAACCCACCAGAGACCTTGATCTAAGACTTCTGACCCCAAAATTAAACAAGGATTGGAACCAAAACGGCATAGATGATAGAGGCTCTGTTCATCCCTCTGGTGACCAAATCAAAGTTGTGATGGAAACAAGGAGCAGCAGCAAGGAAAAGTCTCCTGGGATCTTGGTGAACAAGCCATATAAATAGGGAGAAACACAAGAAATCACTCTGCAATGGCAGAAGGTAGGCCGGGGTGAGGACGCAGGGCTGCTCAGTCTCCAGCAGCTGAGTGACGCAGAGCCTACAGCAGCGGCAAAAGCCTCTTTAAGGAGCCCTGTTGGCAAGCAGATTTTCGCGGTGACGGACCTGCTCACTCTGAGCACCAGCTGCACACAGGGGGCACCAGGGACTTGCAGGGAGACATTGTCAAATGAGGGCCAAAGAGAGACTCTGTACAAAAAAGCCAGTGGTATCCATTGTTCCCTGTTGAGCCCTCCCCGCTTCCAGTGCACAGACACAGTGCCGCCATAGCCATGACGTCATCAAACTGGATAACAGAGGTCACTCCACCCAGAGGATTCCCTGAAAACCCACCTCCCCCAGCTCTCGGCCCCACTCAAGCCACATTCAGGTTTATACTCAGCAAGTCAGGTGCTCTTTGCTGAGCAGTGCCTAGGCTCACGCTGGAGGCAGCTGGCCTCGGTTTCTGGCATGGCCTTGTGGGGCAACTAAAGTACTGCATCTGTGGATTGCTTGCTTAATCTTAACAGATGGTCCTGGAGGGGCAGAGGCTTCAGCTAAATTTAGCCTGTAGCTAAGCCCCTCTCAGGACTGTGCCACTGGACACCTACTTCACAAATCCACACTAATAAGACTGGGAGACTTAAGAGCTTTGCTTAGTACATAAAAACAGACACAGAAAGGCAGCCAAAATGGGAAGACAAAGAAGCAGAAACCACATGAGCGAACAGAACAGATCTAGATATAATGAAGTCAAGTAATCTAATAGATGCAAAGTTCAAAACACTGGTTGTAAAGATGCTCAATGAACTTTTGGTTAAATTCAGTGAGAACTTCAACAAAGAGATAATAAAACATAAAAATGGAAATGGAAATTATAAAAGGGAACCAGTCTGAAATGAAGAACACATTATCTGAGATGAGAAGTGTATTAAATGGTATAAACAAAGGGAGAAACAGAGTGAATAAAGAAAAAGATCAAATGTCCTATCTAGAGAATGAGAAAGCCAAGGACATTCAATCAGAATGGCAAGAGATAAGATGCCAAGACTATAAAAATAATTTAAGGAGCATATAGAACATTATTAGGGGTCCAAATATCCATCTGATTGGTATAACTGAAGAAAATCAAAAGTTTGAACAGCTGTTTGAAGAAATAATGATGAAAAACTTCCCTAACCTGGTGAAGGAAATGAACATGAAACCCCAGGAAGCTCAGAGGATTTCAAAAATCAGGGATCCAAAGAGGCCCACACCAAGACACATCATAATTAAAATGCCAAAAGTTAAATACAAAGAAAGAATATTAAAAGCAGCAAGAGAAAAACAGATAGTTAAGGGAAAATCCATAAGACTAGCAGCTGATTTCTCAAAAGAAACTATGCAGGACAGAAGGGCTTGGCAAAAAATATTCAATAAGATTAAGACTCAGGATCTACAACCAAGAATAATTTATCCAGCAAAGCTATCATTTAGAGTTGAAGGACAGATAAAGAGCTTCTCAGACAAAAACAAACTAAAGGAATTTATCACCACTAAGCCAGTATTATAGGAAATGTTGGAGGGACTTCTTTAAGAAGAAAAAACATGTATCAAAAACAGGAATAAAGAATGGTAACAACTACATTCTTATCAATAAATACCTCAAATGGAAAATAATTAAGTAATAATAATTACTCCAACTAGAAGAGTGGATGAATAGAAAGGAAAATGATGTATATATTCACTTAGTAGTCATCATGAAGACCACTGTTTGGTATAATTGTTGTGACTAAACTTTTCCATTTTTCCTGATGTACTTGTGGAGTGTGGAAACATTCAATAAGATCACTATCAATGGAGCTGGAGCTCCCACACAGTCAGAACATTACATCGAGAAGTGAGCAGCTCCAGAGAGAGTGGCACATGCAGATTCTGCCCAGACTAGTTACATATGAAGTGAGTGCACTCAAATCTGCAGAATGTTCACTTGCTAACACACTGAGCACCAGGGTAAATAGCTTGGAAATAACAGAAAGCCAGATAGGAACTCCAAGCTTTTCATGCCCAAGGAACAGACTTCTGGATGGCGGAGGTGGGGTGCTGTCATTTTGCAGAGGTGGATGGAGGAACGCTGTCACCATGCAGAAGAGAATAAAAAGGGCTGCTGACATTATGCAGATGTGGATAAAAGGGGGCACTGTCATTATGCAGAGGTGGAGAACCCGCAGCCAGCTACAATTCTGAGATTCAGATTGAATAAATATGACTCTGTATGCCTGAATCCAGCTTTAAAAAATTAGCTTGTCCTCATCTCCTTGCATTCTCTTAGATGGTATCTCACTCAGGTAACTATTGAAAGGTTTTAAAAAACAATTGTTTTTCCCTCAGAAAGGACTTTAGTCTACAAGATATTTATTTGATAAGAGAAGGTATAGGGAGACCATTAATACACATTTTACTTGATTATTTCATGTCACCCTCAAAACAATTCTATTAATAAATTGTTATCCAGTTCCACAGATGAGGAAGTTGAGACTCAAAACATTAACAAACTACCAGAATTCATTCAAATGCCAGTGGCAGAACTGGGATTTCACCAGATCCTCAAAGTGGCACTTCTGGGTCACAGGATGAGCAGCCCATACCAGAAGGTCCCAAAGAAGCATGAAAGCATCCATCACCTTAAACACAGAGTCTCTTCCCCTTCCCCCACCCTTACATAAAGGTAATTAGCAAAAATATGACAAGACTGTGGTTTACATTTAGCTTAGAATGGTTGTGTACCTGGGCATACAGAGAACTTTTATATACAGTTTCAGATTTACATTTACTAACAAAAATTTAAAACAAATTTTTGTTCTTTGTTGGGCTGAAAAAAAAACAAATTCCATTCTTACATTTCATGATATTTTATATGAATCTCCTTAGATACTCCTTGGACATTGAAGCTGAGGGTAAGTGTCATTACCTTTGATGTCGTTAATGACACTGAGGGTAAGTGTCATTACCTTTGATGTCGTTATGCATCTTGATCGATGTATACAAAATGTACCGGTCCAGTTTCTCCAAATAGCTTTGGTGTTACACATTAAGGCATAATTAGAGAATTGAATATGGAAAGCAGGGTTTAATAAAAATAAATTTCTCCAACTCCTAAAGCCATCTCTTCAGAATATGTTAGCACTGAAATAGGACAAGGTAATAAAGAATATATTTATGCAACAGCTCTATTACCATTTCCCTAACTCCATATAAATGCTACGTTGATTTGATTATTGTCATTGGTTGGGTCATTGAAAGGAAAACATTTCCTAGTCTGAAAATAAAAAAAAATAAACTCAGTGTTTCACTTAGGAAGTATTGATGTACTTGTATGCAGACATTCAAGTGACTCATGTAACATGTACATATATTATTCTCATTCATAAAAGAGATCTGAAGAGAGGCAGCCAGAACTGTTAGCTTCTACTCTGCTCTCCCACCTTCCTTACATGATATTTCATACTTCACGATAGCTGCTTACACTCCAGACATCAAGTTCACATTCTTTTCTGTAGAAAAAAAGATATCCCCATCCCCTCAAAAAAAGCTTGTTCTTAAAGAATACTTCTGAAAGTATGCTCATTTAACCTTCAGTTACATTTCGGTGACCTGAATTTAAGTACATGCGAACTTAAGTACATGGCCACATCCAGCTGCAAGGGAGGCTTGAGAATATAGGGTTTATTCAGGCCTACATGCTGCAATAAAATCTAGAGTTCTAATATAAAAGAAGAAGAGAGCATAGGAAGTAATTGCTGAGGTAGATGCTCAGCAATTACTTCCATGTTCAGTGCTACCTCCATGGGACAAACTACTCACCTAGGTAGCCAATTCTGAAGGAGTCAGAAGAGGCTGGGGTGGGTCTAGCAAAGCATTCTGGGATACTAGTTCTGACTGCGCCCTAGAATTTTGCACCTTGATCCTCTTCACGAATCTCCACACTCCTTCCTACATATGGGTTCCCATCTTTGACATGTCTTATTACCCATGTCTCTTCTGGTCTGAGGTCTCACCTTCCCTGAGTGGTTCCCGTTCCCTTCCTCTTGCTGGTTCACCCCTCCCACCATCTCTAGGAACTTGGACATGGACACTGACTCAGCCTGATCCCAAGGCCAGCCCATTACCTGTTGGGATGCCATATCCTCCTGAAATTTTGTAATCCTCTGGCTGCCTTCCTGGACTGCCAAGTGTCACCAAGCATAGATCCCCACCTCTACACTCTCTCCAACCATTAGGAAATACAAAGACAAGTGAAAGAGCATCAACTTTGGGCCGAGATGAATCCAAGTTTTAGTCTCATGTCCACTACTTATTGGCCCTGTTATTTTGCCAATTATTTTACTTCTATGTACTACATTTTTCTCTTTTGTAAAATTGAGATTTGTATAGTCTCCATCCCATATGAGTGGTGATAAATGTCAGCTACTATTGTTGTACATGCAAGTGGGTCTACCTCAGACAGATAGAATGAAACCATGAGGAAATAACAAGCCCAAATCTGTACAGCTTAATGAGATCTTCCTGCATCTCCAAGTCTTAGGGTAAAGTTTCCAACCCCCTAGCAATGGTCTACATTACCACCTTCTCACCTCAGTTCGATGTCTTGTGGTAGGACAGAGCCTCCTCTGTCCTCTGCAGAAGTCTGCAGCAGATCCACCTCTTCAATTGGAGCATCCTCCTGTAGTTAGCTGAGCTTTGTGGGGCCGCCTCCTGAGATATGACTATATGAACAATTTATACAGAGCAAGTGCAGTTTAGATTCCTGTGTTGTGGACTGAAGGCAGCTTTCATTTAGGCTTTGAAGGCAACTCTCCAGAAACATCAAAAACATCATCTTGAAAATCATCTTGAAAGCCATTCTTCCATGGCCCAGAGACAGAGGCTTCATTCCAATCACATTTGTAAGTTTCACTAGTGTCTAAGGTCTTGAGGTAGACATTTGTCTCAGCTACCTCTTGGATCATAAGATAGAGAACTGCCAAAGTAATACAACAGACACCATTTAATGACACAGATAACATCCAGCAGAAGCCAGCCAGAAGTATTTTATTCATGCCACTAAATGTTAGCTCTACCACTAACCAAAATATGTCTGTCTCAGAGATAAAATCTGCTAGGAGAAGTCAGAGCAGTTGATAAAATTTTTTTGACCATAATGAAACTTCTTATTATCTCTATTAAAAATTTTCCCAAATTTTTGCAAGTTTTACATATTTTATAAGTAATTTACTCCCCTCCCCCCAAATTTATCCACTTCCGAGGCAATATCTTATATCAGGCATCTAATACCGATTACTACAATTAAAACTTATCAGTCTCCTAGGTACCAGCAACACTGCTTCCAACCAAATCTCTACTTTTGTAAAAAACGTTGTTCAAAATGTCACCTGAATCCTGTCACTCTCTTGGGTAAAGTCTTCAGTGGTTTCCCACTGACTTCTGAATAAAGTTCAAACTCCTTAGCATGACACCAGTACCAAGATGACCTGACTGGTCCTTGTTTCAATGCTGGCCTCTCCTCTGTGGACACACACACACTTAACACCCCACAATAAAGTCCAGCCAACCTGAAGTTCTTGCTGCTTATTTACATTCTTTTTCTCACCCCTGAATCTATATATCCATTCCTTTACCTCTATTGTTATTTAATCTACTTTCTTTCACTGATTATCTCCTGTCTTCTTTGGTCTAAGACCTGAACTCCTCTGGAAGTTCTCCTGATCATTAAGTCTGGATTAGAACCCTTTTCCGTACAATGCCACAGAGCCCTCACTTTGGTACTAGGGTCTGAAATAAGTCTCCACTATTTGTTTGGGAAATATTTGAGAATCAGTATTTTGTCATTCACTTATATATTTTGTATCAGTTATCGATTCTCAAATAATCTGCATATCAATCAACCTTAAAACTCTCAGCGGCATCCAACATTAGACATTCATTTTGTTTACGCATCTAGGGTTTGTTGGATAGTTCTTCTGATGACTGGACTTGTTCATGCATGTGCCATCAGCAGGTCAGGACAGACAAAGGCTGGCTGGGCAAGATGGCCTCAGCTAGGACAATTCATTTCTGCTCTATATGACCTTTCACACTCCAGCAAGATAGCTCAGGCTTGTTCTCACTGTAGAGGTAAGGTTCTAAGAGAGAAAGTAGACGCACATGAAGCCTCTTGAAGCCCAGAATTAGAACTAGAACATGACTTATGATGCATTCTTCGGGCCACAGCAAGGCACAAAGCCAACCCAGGGTAATAGATTCTGCCTCTTGGTGAGAGGAGCTGGAAAGTCACTTTATAAAGGTCCTAGTCCAGAGAGGCCATTAATTAGAGCCATCAATTGAATGAATCTATGGTTTATCCTACAGTACCTTTTCAATGTCTGACTGCTCAAGAAATGTCTATTGAATAAATCAAGTGAGGGAAAACTGAAATAAGTATCCTACAGTTTAAATGTCACCAGTGATATTAATAATGCTGCTGGGTCTGACAAGTTGATACCAGTGAACTTGGCTAGCCAAGGAACAACCAGACAGCAGGTGTGCACAGAATGTGCCCCCACCCACTCTGGAGGGCCAGGATGAGACATGAGGTTTTTCCATAGTGGGTGGATTCTTGGACATCCTTCTGTAATCATCTAATCTCTGTATTAAGGCCTGCTCCAGCATTAGCTAATTCCTAGAGGTAGTGTCCACGCTTTTGATGTGCAAACCAAAATTAACCCTGGGTCCATATTCTTACTTGTCTCCTTCTATCAGCTCCTTAAATCTGGGACACTGTCTTTTTACCCTAAATCACCCTAAGACCAGGTATCAGACAACTAGAGATGACCCATATACTCCAGAGGCTGCAAAAAATTTTAAATTAATCCAATCTTAAACCTGCTTGCCTGGTCTTGCCCATTTCACCCCACAAAAACCACAATAAAGTCTTGTCCATGTTTTCCCTCTTTTCTCTACCTCTTGATCAACCCTGGTGCTTCTCCATGAGATCTTGCATAGCATGGTCTGTCCCTTCCTCTTGGAATCTGTGAGGAACAAACTAATTTTTCAATGGCAGCCATCGTCTATTCTATAGACATCATCATATCTGAATAAAAACACTATCACGGGTCATTTTTAAAGCAATCTTAATATTTTCTCCCAAAGAGCTTGAACAAAAGGAAGGTGGAGAAAAGAAGCAAAGAGAGTTGACAGGAAATAGTCTATTATAGAATCACCTTGAGCCTGAGGGAATAGTGGTGTGCACAGCCTTCATCGTTTTTTCCTTTCCTGTTTCTCCACTACTTTTCATTCCTTTTCCCTATTTTTTTCTCCTCTACTTATTTAAAGTTCTCATTTCTACAACAGAAATGAATCATGGCCTTATTTTCAGCATTGTGATTGATTAGCCATGCATATCAGAGCATTCATCAAAATGTAATGATGTTTCATATCCATCCATTCTCCTCATTCTTCTCATTCCTAACTTTCCCTTCTCTACTCTCACCCTAAATCCTTGTATATGCTTCTCTGTGTTTCTCACAGGGGTTACAATTAGCATTTTGAAGAAGGACCAGCTGATCTGTGGATCGCAGGGCATTTAACAAGCGCAACCCTACCCAGTAGTTGCCAATAGAATCTCTGGTGAGTGGGACTCCAAAATTACCGCATACATCTCTTAACTCCCCCTAGAAAGTCAGTACTACCATAGCCCTGGTTAAGAAGCAGAGCATTTTTGTCTTCCTGTCAAATTTTCTTTTTTAAGCTAAAGTAACTATTTAATCCCATTCCGTAAGGTCATCATTAGTCCTCCATTATTTAGTCACATTGGTTGTTTCAACATGAGTATATGCTCTCTTGCTCTAGTAGCATATCCAAGTAGAAATCTGAGATTCCCAGGAGGGAAAGGAACTAACAAATACAACTGTACCCCTCATTCCCATTCCTGGGGCACTGTCCCTCTCCCCTCTGCCTAACTCCCCATCTCTACCTTCTCTTTTCATTTCATCTTGCCTCCTCCTTTGCTTCTTGCCTCTCCCTCTTCTTGCTGCCTACCCTAATTCTTCAGCCCACCTTTGCACATACTCTCCACCACAGCCCCTACCTCCAGGACATCCTGTTTCCTCCAATGTTCTCACTTTGACATGGAAAATATTTCTTAAATATGATTTTGCTGAAATCACTTAGAATTTTTCAAAAGTAACATTTTACTAAGAAACCAAGGGATAGAAAGAATCACATGACAGATGGATTTGTTGCACTCCTCCTTATCCAGAGATAACTCAGTATAGCCACAGTTTGGGCTGGCAAGCCAGATGGAAGGCTCACAGGCCCAGTTTTTTCTTGTTGTGGCTTCGTTGCTGGACCATGTACTAGAGCCCTGTTTGGAACAGCTCTGAAATGGCTTTGCTACTGGGGCTGGTAAGATGCTCAGTTCAACCAGAAGCAGCTTCCTGGTCCTCTCTTTGAGCGTTTCTCCCTGACTCCATATTTTTCCCTGTGCTGTTCACTTCAGCTTGGGTATACAGCTGCTTTATTGCCTGGGAATCTTGCCCTGGTCCATAACACCCTGAAGCAGGAGGCACTCCATCACTGGGCTTCCCTCATCTTCCTACAAGTTCTCCATTCATTCCTGTTTTCCCTCTATTTCTAATCACTCACCCTAACCTGTTGCAAGATTGTCACTTGTTGGTGTTCAAACTGGCTTTTTCTTGGTCTTTTATCTATTCTGTTCTATTCTGTTCTGTTCTGTTCTATTCTATTCTATTCTATTCTATTCTATTCTATTCTATTCTATTCTATTCTATTCTACTCCATTCCATTCCATTCCATTCCATTCTATTCCATTCCATTCCATTCCATTCCATTCCATTCCATTCCATTCTATCCTATCCTGCCCTGTCCTTCCCTGCCCTATCTTACCTCCCCCCTACCCTATCTTATCATATCCTATCCTATTTTCTTGCTTATTATTCTAGGCTAGTATAGAAAAGACAAAGCCCTTGGATTCATAACCATAACTCTGTCGTCTAAGGAAAAGGAACATTATCCATTAGAGTAGATAGCTTTTGGTTTAGAAAATACATGGATGATTCACTTAAGTAGGAAAAAATGAGCCTCAGGATATAGCTCAGAAAGTAGAGAAATAGGAACAATTTGATCAATATAATAAAAGTAATGAATTGGGGTTTCTGGAAGGAGAGAGAAAAATTAGAAAAGCTCAGCAAGAAAGTGGAAACAAAGGCCCTATAATGGGGCTGAACAACAAAAATGACCAAGGGACATTTTAGGAATGTTAAATGCTCCTGTTGTTTTATTTGCTCACTTTTGTCGTTGTGTAGCAATTCTTATCAACACATTCTCTCTACTTCTTTCACAAACACATACACTTTGTTCTCAAAATTTAAATAAATGTCTGCTGTAGACATAGCTAGATACACTCTGGGGAATCAGAAATAAGATAGAAAACAAACAGTGTGCTCAGCATGTCAGCCTCATGGGTGGTGGACAGGCAGTGGTGCTGAGCCTTCGAGGTCACAGATTTAATCCTTACTCTGTCACTAATTCTGTGACTCTAGACAAATTATTTCTTAAATTTCTTAGTGCCTCAATTTCCTCATCTGTAAAGTGAGGATAATAATACTTAATTTATAAGATTTTATGAGTGTTAAATGAGTTAATATTAGTAAAGTCTACTCTATAGTAAGTTTTGTTAAATAAATTTAAAAGATAAATAAACATACTGAAGTTGGTGAAAGTAGGCACACAAAGCCAAAAGTAATTAGAATGAAATCAAATCCCAGAAAGAGTGGGATACTAGGCATTCTACATATGTGTTAAGGAAATAAGTCAATTCCATTCGAAAGTAAGCAGACGGGACACAATCAATATTGGTGCCACTCGGCCACATCCTTCCCTAGTCACCATGCCATTTTCAGGGATGAAGTACCTCTTTTTCTGCTGAGTATTGTTTTCAGCCTGAAAAGTTGTAGATTTGAGTCCTGGCCACTTGATCCTCCTGTGTCTGTGGAGTTAATATCAGTTGGGGTTCTTAGTGTGAGACACAGAAACTGAGACTGGTAGATAAAAGCAGAAAAGAAAATTATTTTTAATAAAAAAATGTTAGCTTACTCCAGAATCATCAAGGAGCCAGGAGAAGCAGACTTAGAAAAGAAGCTGCTATGAGAGAGGCTGATGAGGAGATGCAGTTTCAGCCGAAATTATCAACCGAGCCAAGGTGAGAAGGCTGCAGAACACAGAGCTTCAAAGCATCTTCCACTGTGGCTACCACTACATCTTCCATGGCAGCATCCACTGTAGCATCCTCTGTGGCCCCCACTGCCTGGACCACAGCTTTCACTGTGCCTACTGGGCCGAGACTGAACAGCACTGCTGAAACTGACACCAATGCTGTCCTTGAAAACTGGATGATGTTGCTGCTGCAGCCATCACCACCCATTGCCACAGGGCTTCTTGGCTGTCCCACTTCTCTGAGTCACTTGCTCCCAGTCCAAACTTCGAGGGGAGTGGCTCTTAGGCCAAGCCTAGATCTCATGCTTTGGCATTTATAGCATGTCAAGCTGAGAGCCAGCATCTGACATTTTCACCTGCCACGATGGGAGGTGGGTTCTGCCTCTTCCAATACTCATGGAGTAAAGGTTTCCTCGTAGATTGGCCAGGAACTCAGCCGTTGGGTACTCAAGACAGCAGAAATGCCTGTCTTGAGTACCCAGCAGGAAGCATGAACATTGAGTGCTGCTTGTGGAAGGAGCAAGATAAGCATGGGTGCTGCCAACTATCTGTGGTGAGGCAGCTGGATTACTCACTGTCCAAACTCTGAGACTTGGGGGTCATTCAAAATGAATACTTCTGGTATATTTATTTATATATTTATAACTTGATTTTATTATATTATTATGTCGACGCATAAGCTTCTTGTGTTCTAAATCTATTTTTTAAATAAGTTGTTTATATATGTGAGTGAGCACATAGTCATTAAAGTTGAAAAACCTTTACAGAGATTGTCTTCTGAATATATATATATTAAATAAGCAAAACTTGAAACATAGTAACAAATTTTAATCAGTTTCTAAGCTGTATGTCTCTCTTATATCATATCATTGGTATTTTTCTGGAGTTGGTAATTTCAATATAATCTTATTGTTTTTAAATTTTGTTTACAAAATGGCCTGCAGTATTCTTCTATACAGATTTATAGTTAATATATTTGAAATCACTGACACCTTTAGTTGACTCTTCTTTGGAGAAAATAGTATTTTTAAAGAAGAAAAGAGTCTTTTCTACCAGTGCTGAGGTATTTGATAAATTTAGATCGAATTCTACTAAATCGAGAGTATGCTCAAGAAAATTATTTTTATAACAAAAAGAATACTTTGTTTAATAAATAATGTTAAATATTATTGAATATTTAAATAAATGTTTTTCTTCGATGAATATTTTTAAAAGACAAAACATATGAAATTTATCTCTAATATGTTTTAGAATATTGTGCTAATTTAGATAATTCAAATTATAGATCTTACTTTTATTATATGCTAGTTCAAAATATAAATTTTTCTATTAAAAATAGGACTATCTGAATGTTCTTCTTATAAGTCAAGATATTTCAAAGGTGCCAAATGTCCAAATTATTTCTTGTATACTAACTGATCTCTTATCATATAATTTGTTCACTTCCTCTGTGTTTTTGTAGGAATAAAGCCCATTATCTTCTTGTTTGCAAATTTTGTTCTTAATGGCAATTTACTAAATGCTTTAAAATGTGAAGTTTTGGTGCTGCATTGGTTGAATTATTTAACTAAAGATTTCCAACTAGTTTTGGATGAAATATAAGCAAAATTTGAATGACTTGTTCAAAAAATGTGCTCAATATTATGCAGGGCACTTAGGTTGATTTCAAAGTAGTCCTTCATAAAGGCTCATACATTTCTAAAATATTATTCATAATGAGCAGCAAAGAGAGAAAACGCATGCTGCAAGGCTGTAGTTTTATTTATTTATTTTTAGTACACTATAGCTTTACCAGAAAAAAGTTTACAACTAAGATACCAATATATAAAGCTCTGTAAATTTTGATATATGGCTTGTCCTTGAATAACATTGATTTGATGTCATTTCGTTATAACGCTGACAAAGAAAAAAAAAAAAATCCCAACCAGGGCTCCTGTCTCTGGCATAAGCACATCCTCCCCATGTCTGCGTGGGTTTTCTCTAGGTACTCTGGTTTCCTCCCACATCTCAAAGATGTGCACGTAAGGTGAACTGGCATGTCTACATGTCCCAGTCTGAGTGAATGTGGGTGTGAGTGTGCGCGCACCCTGAGATGGAAGGCGTCCTGTCCAGAGTTGGTTCCTGCCCTGTACCCGGGGCTATCATCATGGACTCTGACCATCATCACCCTGAACTGGAATAAGCAGGTTGGAAAATAATTATCTCACTTTTTTATTACTCTTTCTTAAATGTATATTTATAGCTCCCATATATTTCTATGTTTAATATTAATAGTGTTTAGTTATTTAGATGGTTGATGATGCTTTTGTGACCAGAAATATGCTGTAGAAACTTAACTCTTGTTTATTTCAGTTAACCTATTGTTATACATTATTTCCCTTAAAGTCAGAGTTTCCAAGAACCTATTGATGATGTTAAGTGAGACCTTACTATATAAGGTTTATAAATATTGATTTGTTTCTATTGGTAGAATAATGCACTCCGTTTGGAGGTAATTATGGATATGTTTATGCTACAGCTAATTTCAAGTACATTTCTGTTCAATAGGTAGGTTTCTTAATTTAGTAACTTTTTATGATAAAATGTATATTCATAATATAACCACAAAAATAATTTGATTTTCAATGTTGAATTTTGACATTATTTTCAACAGCACTTATAAATTCTGTAAGGAAAAAAATATCTAAAAGGTTTACTTTAATTTTATAAATAGAGTTTAAAGCAAATTTTTGGCTTTATCTTAACTGATTTCATATTTGCAGCATCTGATTAAAAGTGGAATCATTTAACGTTTTGCCAAGTTCTGCTAATGGAGCTAACACATCAATAGCTATAGTTCTCTTTTCATGTATACACAAAGATTGTGATAAAAATTCTTCTTAGCTGTAATGAAAAGTATGCACTATTAATTTAGACAAGGAACATTTGACCTAAATAAAAAGCCACATTTCACTAAGTGAGATGCAATGCACTTTCTGCAACTGCACTTATTTAAGGTTCATTTTGGGGCATATACTTTTAAAAATAACTACTAACTAAAGAAATAGGAGCTGGTATTCTGTTAGCTAAAGAAATAGTTGCTGGTATTTTGTTAGCACACGTGTGTCTTATGATTTTCCAGGTTCCATGAGATCACCACACCCCTATAGTGAATGGTAAGTGTTGAGTAACATTCTGTGAAGTAACAAGAAGGAGCCATCAATCAGATCATAAAACCTAGAAATTCTTTTAAAAGAAATTAGTATATTAAAAAAAAAAATACCCTGGATGATCCTGAGAATTGTTTGCAAGTACTAGGCAGTCTGTAAGTTTGTTAAATTGATTACATCAAAAGAAAGAGCCATATTGTATCATGATATTATATGCACAACTGTGAGGAGAACATTGAGAAGTACAAATCTAGCAAAACCATAGTCAACAAAATGGAAACTGTCCTGAGGAATAACAAGGTGTTGATTTAAAAAAAAAAAGGACTGTGGAGGAAAGAGTACAGTTTTGGAAATGAAGAGTAGAATATTTAAGGAAAACAATATGTTGAGAGAAGAAATGGTAGAAATGATTAAAATGGTGCCCATATGGTTTTAAACCTGGGAAAAGCTATTGAAATGGCCAACGATGCCAAAATGAAATAGTAAGATCGTCACAGAGAACTCAACTATTTTCCAGAAAATAGCATCCATTAGAGGCCAGTAACCTGAGCCCCCATTTCCCAATGACCTCCATTGGTCTTTAAGTCAATGTGAATGTCCCACTTTAACACACAGAATTAAGGCTCTGATCTCCTTTACTCTTTCAAGGAGGAGGATGGAAACAAAAAACTTCAAAACTGTAATAACTAAAAATTCAATTTTCTATGATCAAAGGAGAAAAAGAATCAGCTTTGTTATATCGACCATCGAAATTATACCTAAGAGTTGAAAATGGCCAGAGCAATTACCACAGTTTAGTGCACTCTGCTAGAGTTAAGAATATGCTAGCAACTCTAATACAAATCTTATTCATTTGTTCAAAGCCTGGACTAACAAATCTACTCTGAGCTGTTCTGTGGCTCCAAGTAAATTGCGTTTGGCGCATTTAGAATAAATTATAAATTAATTTCAAAGTCACTGAAATGTAAGAGGTTGGCAGGTTTGGAAATATATAGATTTAAATTACATGTTGTTTGCCATCTCTGTATATGTTGCTTCTTAAAGTTACAGATGCCTTTTGACTTTTAAACAATCACTTGTCCGATTCTTTCCCACTATTACTTTGCTTAAGAATTTTATAAACCTGAAGTACAAAGCTAGTTGTTTACAGAAAAGGGAAAAGACCAATGTCTAATCCTTAATTAATGAAGACAACTCAGAGAGTACACTATAAATAGGATTTATCCACAGTGGTTGTAGACGTGTTCTAAATTAATTGATCAGTTAATCATCAAATCACATTTTTTTTTTGCATTCTTAATCTGAGCCATGTGATGATTTTCCAACCGTTCACTTTGCTAAACTTGTGAATTATATTTATTGTGATTAAAGTCTTAATGCAATGATAATCTGAGAAGTTTGTACTTAGGGTAATTAATTTTAGTTCATCTTATATTTAACTTTTTTCCATAAAAATGAAATCTGCTTTTTTTTTTTTTTTGCCACTGCTTTCAAAATTTCTAATGCTAACAACATTGGTCAGAAAAGCCCACACTCTCAGTTGCTATGAAACTTACCCCACATTCAGCCAGTGAGTAAAGGGTAAAGGGTGTGTGTATGCAGTGGGGCTAGAGGACACATTTACTTAATTTTCAATCCCTGAGATTTTTCTATCACTGTTAGGACTTGGTCTTCTCAACTACTTTTAATCAAGTAGTTGAGACTCAGAAAATCTGGAAAGTATGTTAAATATCCCCAAATGTCACATAACCTACTTATTATACTCTAAGTGTGACAAATGCAGCCACCAGCTCAATATAACTAAATTGATTAAAAATTTTTATCAACATTACATCGACTTGCTAGAAATATCAAATATCAGTTGTTTTAGAATTATTCCACCTCTCAAAAAATTCTGAAGGAATTATGATATCGAGATTTGTAAGCAATTTTTATTTCAAACTAGTAGCTATTTTTCAAAAAATTCTGCTCCTTATCTAGTCATGTCTTGCAATTTATTTTATGCAGCATTTGCCATATAAAGCAACATGCAATTTCCTAAACACAATGATAAATGAAAGATGACTCAGAAACTGGGTTGGAAATCATATTTTCCTTCTACAGAAGAAAAAAGATGAAGAAGACAAAAGCACAGGCAGAGGGAAAAAAGAACAATAACAATAACAGTACAGAAGAGAAAACATTGTAGGAGAGAATTGCAAATTTGGCCATTAGTTTCTGTAAAGGAAAATAGAGTTCTCCCTGTTTCTTTTATTTACACAACTACTGCACTTGACTTCTGACACCAGATGTGTGGGTTTTTCAAACATCTAGCAATTCTCCGATACCATCTGAGTATTTTACAACTCAGTTCTGACACCACCTACCTGGAGATAGCATCAGATCCCACAGGTTAAGGGCTCAGTCCCACCAGATTGTCCCCACTTCAGACACCAATCACAAGTCCCAGTTTGTCACCTGCAAACAGGGATATCTGACCAATTGGTTATAAATTGCAGTTCTCATGACCCATCCTTGCTTTCAATAATTTGTTAGAATGGCTTACAGAAGCCAGGGAAACACTTATGTTTACCAGTTTATTATAAAGGATATAATGACGAATATGAATCAACAGCCAGATAAAGAGATATATAAGGTGAGGTCCAGAAAAGTTCCAAGCATAGGAGTGTCTGTCCTGTGGAGTTGGAGTGTGTCACCCTCTCTGTGTGAGGATGTGTTCGCCAACCCAGAAGCTCTCTTCCCATACTATTTTTATGGAGTCTTCAAGTAGGCATAATTAATTATTAACTCCAATTCAGACCCTCTCTGGAGAATGGGGGAGTGGTCTTGAAAATTTCAAGCTCCTAATCATGGCTTGGTGTTTTTGGTGACCAGCTTCACTGAGGAGCCCACCAAGAGTCATCTCATTAGAACAAAAGACACAGTTATCACCCAGGAAAATTCCAAAAGATTTTTACGCTGATCATCTCTCAGGGTGAGGCCACTCAGGTTTTTAGGCTTGCATTATATTTTATCAGCTTCCCAAAGCAAGAGTGGTCTCAGTAAACATATGGCTTCACCCTATCAGGCATCTAGAATAATTGAGCTAAGAGACAATATCATCTCTTACTCTGGGCTTCTTTATAGGTGTTAAAGTAATATTGGATTTTCCCCATTTTATAACTCATTTATTTACTTCTTTATCCTCAGCTACTATTATTCATTCTCTTATACCCAGTGGTTTTCACCTTATACCCCAGCGGTCCCCAACCTTTTTGGTACCAAGGACCAGTGCTCCAATGAGAATCTAATGCCTGATTATCTGAGATCCTCCCCTCTTGGGAAGAATTGCATAGTCATACCAGCATCCTTACCCTCCCCGTCTTCGCCAACTCTACCAGAAAAGCAGAGGAATATCCAGTGGGGACATTCCTTTGCTGCACTCACGTTGAGTGTGAGCACACACTTGTAAAGGCGTATGAGTCACCCTTTATGACCTTATATCCTTCCATTTTTTAAACAACCAGTGGTTCAATGCTTGTTCCAATTCTCTATCAAACTATTAGTCTGAGGAGGAGCTCTCTGCTCTTTGTTGGACATTATGGGTTGTAAAGTATGTTCCTTAACCTGAAGAAACGATGATCAGCCATCCAAATTGGTACATGATCTTCTGTTCTTCTTCCATAACATTCTGAGTGTTTACATCTACCACCAAGTAAACAAAGCACAGTCCAGAGTGTCAGTGTCTATTCATGTCAGGATCCATTTTTAGCGCCCCCCATCCCCACCCCTCAGCTTCCAGAACTACCAGCATTAGTCTCACTTGTCAGCTGTGTTCAGGGCCTTCCCACCAGGAAATCTGCCACATAGCTATCTGAAGTCTCTAACACTTTTGCTGTTATTGGCATTTTGTGCCTCAAAGGGTGTATAAAGACTATGTCTACTTTCAGCCTATATCTGTATTGCTTCAGTACTCCCCAGATACATTCGTGTCATGGATTCAAGTGGCCACTTTAAGCAAGCACACAGGGATATCTGTTTGTTCATTACAATCACCTTCCAAACCTGGGTTGGGTTCTTCCAATGGGCATCAACATGTCCTATTTCACTCCTCAAATTTTCACAGTAATTTCCATAGGCTATACGCAAGGGAAGGTATCCATTGTCCTTCTACCTGACTGTAGGGCCAGGACATTAGCCACTCCCTGTGAGACAGTAAAAATCCTAATATAAGGGCTTTCATCACTGTTCAATTCTTCCATCATTGTTAAGGAAATAGCAAGCAATTCGGCACACCAGGCTAATCTGTGTTTAGCTTCCTCAATCAGAGTGGTGGCCTTCCAGACAGGATGTCATCCATTCACCCTGGAACTTCTGTCCACAAACCAAATAGCTCTTTGTCAATCAGTTGAGGGCTTTTTATAGTGTACTTCTCAAGAGACAGTAGAATCCAGTAGCTCCTCACGTAGTTCTAGACTCAGTGCTGGGGAAAAAAATATCCTGCTTATGACTATCTTCTCCTTGCATTCTGCCAATAACAAGATCCTGTATAAATCATTTCCATATTTTTATGGAACTCTTCTGGGCACTGTCATCTACATTAGCACATTCCCCTGACATCTTCCTAGATATTATGAGTATTTCGAGATTACTTAATGTCCTTCACTTATAGGGGTAGCTTCAATTAATGTCTGATAGCAAGGTAGTAAATACCCCTCAAATGTAAATTCTTTAGTTTAAAGTCTTAGCGGTAGTCATTGGGAGACATTCATAGGCTTTTGCTGTAAGCTCAACTCTAACCTCTGCATAGGGCTATTGCACAGAGATTTTGTTCTTACCAACACTCCACATGGCTGGGGCAATATTCCTGGTTCCCTTTAGCTTGTCCAATTAATATTACTGGAAGGGGATTTAAGAATCTTGACTATGCTTTTGGAAACCCAGGGACAGTGGAGATAGCACTAAGGAATTGAGTAAGATGAATTAATAGCTCTAGAACCCAGGCTCAAAGATGAACTAATAGGAATCATGGGGAGCTTGTATTAGTTTTCTATTTCTGTGTAAAAAAATGATCACAAATGTAAAGTCTTAAAATAACACTTATTTATTATCTCACAGTTTCTATGGATCAGATGTGCAGATGTAATTTAGCTGGATCCCTTGCCCGAGACTTCACAAGGTTGAAGTAAAGATATTGGACAGGCTGCCTTCCTGGAGCTCTGGGTTTGCTTTCAAGATCATGTGCCTGTTGATATAATTCAGTTCCTTGTGGTTGCAGGTCTCTGTTTACTCGCTCACCATCAGCAGGGCCATGCTCAGGTCCTAGAGATTGCCCACATTTTCCTGCCCTTTGACCTTCTCTACAACATGACAGCTTGTTCCTTCAAGGCCAAGAAGACAACACTTGCTGCAGCTTTGACTCTCTCTGACTTCTTCTCTCTCTGACCTCTGTCTTTTAAAAGTCTTCCCCTGATTAGGTCAGGCCCACCTGCACTGCCCAGAGCAAGCATGCTTGGGATTATGATCTTGGAGAACATCTTAGAATCATGCCCACCACATACCTTTAAATAAATGAGTGAGTAAGTGATAAATGAATAAATAAACATGCAAAGTGGGAGAGAAAACTAGAGAAACAGGAAGACACGCATGGAGAGAAGCAGCTAGAAAGAGAGAGGAGAATGTCCAAACTAAAAAAGGTTGAGACTGCAATAGAGACTTAGTAAATAGAGCAGACGATCCCTACAAAAGGGACACATAGAGCCATCTAATGACTGCCAGGAACAATGGTTATGACTGCTGACCTGGCCCAGAGAGCCCTGCCTCATGCCCCAGCCAGGTGTCTATGTCCTAAGAGGAGTGGGCAGACAGACAAAGAGCAGTGGGTACAC
The DNA here is from genome assembly GCF_902729225.1 of Pteropus medius. NCBI lineage: Eukaryota > Metazoa > Chordata > Mammalia > Chiroptera > Pteropodidae > Pteropus > Pteropus medius. The sequence goes on along the minus strand of NW_024350921.1, from coordinate 4,657,276 downwards.
ATCAGCTGAAAGCAAGAGGGAGGCAGGGAGAGGTTTATGGCTACTCTGTCAGACTCCGTTTGACCACCCCTCAATTACCTTACATAATCCTCCCAGTATTCCCGTAATATATTTTCCCTAATTTGTGGATGAATAAGTTGAGATTCAGAGAAAATGAGACTGATGCAGAGCCAATGTTCTAACCTGAGTTCTAATAGCTGTGCACCTTGACCTAAGCAATAATCTATCTTTCAGGGAAAAATTCTTGCCAAACACCACTGTCAACTTTTAAATTTCTAAAATATCTGAAAACATTAAAACTAGATATAAAAAGTCTAATGTATTTATCTCTTATATATCAATAAACGCAAACTAATTTACAATTTCCATATAAATAAAATGAATCAAACAATATAATTAAAATGTCTATTTATAAAAATCTAAGATAGTATTTTCTGTTAAATAAAACCAACAGTGTTAATTGCAATAGAAGAAAGACACATTTCGTGTTTTTATTTCATTCATTCTCAGCTTGATTCTTGTGCTTTTGATATTAAAATGGTGCTTATTCAAGTCATTGAAATTGTTTTTCTTATTTTATAATACATTTATTTTTGATTTCTGACTTTAAATCTTTCACTCAATTTACACAGCAATTTAATTTAATATCAGAGTTAAAAAAATACATTATTTACAGAAATATGATTTGATTATGTATTATAAAATTGCTGCTAATGTCCTGTTGTCAGTTGGTACAGTGGACTCAGGTATTTTAGCTGCCTGAGGTCCTTAAAGAAAGTTGACAAGACAAAAATCACTTTTAGTCAAAATTGCTCTTTAAATATTTTTTTTAAACTAAATTCAGTGCAGCTAGATTTTGATCACACATGAGGCTCCCAGGACCTTAAGCCAAATGAAGGAAGCCCAGACTCTCATTTCCATCAAATGCTCACTCAGAGAGGCTCATTAAATAGAATACACTGGTGAGCTTTTTCTATTATTTATTTGTTGTTTCTCTCCCTCCCTTCCTTTCTTCCTCTCTTCTTTCCCACCTTCCTTCCTTTTAATAAGCATTCACATATGAGAATATCTTTATTTTTTTTAAAAATATAATATTAAAAAATGAGGGGTCATAATCCATGTAACTTACTCTCAAATGGTTCAGAAAAAATATAAATTTGTTTTTACATATAAAGGGGGGGAGATAAGGGAAATGCTAACAGCACATAAATTTAGGTAACAGGTATGTGGGAATTCATTGTAATATTCTTCCAACTTTCATATAAATTGAATTTCTCAAAATAAAAAGGTTGATTAAAATTTTTAAAGCTACCTAATACTCTTTTTTATAAAACGTTGGAACATTACTCAGAAAAACAAAGACATTTATTAGAAAGCTTCCTGCTTTTTTCATCCTGATCACTTCTCCCTGAGATCTGTTACAAATGGAGGTATATTATTTTTTTCAACTCAAATAAATTGTAAATAAATTACACCTTTATTTGTAATTTACAGGAGTGGAAAATAATTATTAAAAGAAGGATCGTTTTTATAAATGGTTATCTAAAATCACCCAATTGTTAGTGCAAATGGAAAGGAAATGGGCAAAAGATGGCTTATTATCATGTACAAAGCACTGTTCTTATCTAGTATCTAAAAACCTCCACTGATATCTAATATCCCATAATATACATGCCTCACTGTAAAGTGTTTCCATTAGATTGTCTTGTGTTCATTGTATTGCAATATATGAAACTCTGAACATACCCTTATATAAGCAAGCTAACCTAAACATGCACAACTTACCCTTCTCACCTTCTATTGCTATTAATATCAAGCCCATGCTCACTAATTCTCTGACTTTCCAAGGCATCTGTGATTCATCCTAAAACCAGTGTCTCTAGGTTTTGGTTCCATTTTCCAATGCCTCAGAGTGTCACTGCCACACCATATCTATCTTGTGAGTGAAACAAGATAGATCTTTTGCCCAGGGTCAGTTTGGAGAGCAGAAAGCTGGCCCATTTTCAGCTACCCTTCGGTCAAAGGTCCTTGTCGCAGCTATCTGCCATCCCATGAAGGCCCAACTTGGTGTAGAATGGCTCTTTTTAACAGGCTATATCAATCTCCTAACTGGTCTCACCGACTTTCTCATATCACAGCCTTTTATCCTATCCACTGCTTCTAGGTTACCCTCCTAAAGCACATCTCTGTTTAAATAAGCACAGCCCTAAGTTACCTTTAGCTCTTCTTGGCTACCACCAAGTCCAGGTGATGCTCATCGATCTTGTACTCAAGGCTTTGACTCCAGCATGCGTCCCCAGTTTCAATTCTTGCTATACATTTACATATTCTCAGTGCTCTGACAAGCTGTTCTCTGAGTTTGAATGAAATTTCTCCTACTCAACTTCATTGGTCTAAATCGCAGGCTTCAAGGCTCTTCTGAGATGCCATCTTTGTGTGTTTCACTCCCCTCTGACCTTTTCCATTTTCTATTATGGCACTGAGGTTGTACTTCTGTTATCCTATTATCTCTTAATAACTTTCTTATAGCCATCATTTCTTTTTCCTTCTGGAAAATTTATCAACTCAGTCTCTGTACCAGGATTGTGAGCTCAGGAACTACTGTGACTATCTTTTTTTTTATCATTAAAGATTTATTTTTTTGACTGTGTAAAAAACACATAACATAAAAATATACTATCTTAGCCATTTTTAATTATACTGTAGAGTAATGCTAAGCTTATTCACATGGTTGTGCAACAAATCTCCAGAACTTTTTCTTCTTGCAAAACTGAAACTCTGTAGCCATTAATCAACAACTTTCCAGCTATCCCCTGATAACCATGTTTCTACTTCCTCTTCCTGTGAACTTGACTACTTTACATAACTCAGATAAATGGAAGTCTACATTATTTGTAATTTCCTGATCGGCATAATTTACTTAACATAGTATCCTCAAAGTTCATCCATGTTGGAGCATGTGTCATAACTTTTTCCTTTTTTTTAATTGATTATTGGTTAGTTATAAAAGGCTAATTATGAAGGTTAACTATGAAGAGATGTATAGGGCAAAGTATGTAGAAAGGGCACGGAGTGTCCATATGTTCACCAACCAGGAAATTCTCCAATCCCAGTTCTTATGGGTTTTTATGGCTTCATTAGGTTGGTATAATTGATTAAATTTTTGTAAAATTTAAAATTTAAATTTTAAATTTTAAAATTTAAAATTAAAATTTAATTTTAAATTTTAAAATTAAATTAAAATTTAATTTTAATTAGAAATTAAAATTTCTAATATTAGAAATTTTTTTCAATATTATTTTATATTAGTTTCAAGTGTATAACATACTGGTTAGATATTTATATAACTTACTAAGCTTTCCCCTCAATAGATCTAGAACTGACCTGGCACTATTACAATATTATTGACTATATTCCCTATGCTGTACTTTACATCCTGTTGACTATTTTGTAAACATCAATTTATACTTCTTAATTCCTTCACTTTTTTCAGCCAGATCCCCAATTCCCTGCCATCTGTCAATCATCAGTTTGTTCTCTGTATCTATGAGGTTATTCCTGTTTTCATTTGTTCATTTATATTGTTCTTTAGATCCACATATAAAGGAAATCATATGGTATTTGTCTTTCTCTGTCTGACATTTCATTTAGCATAATACCCTCTAGGTCCGTCCATATTGTCACAAATGGAAAGATTTCATTCTTCCTTATGGCTGAATAATGTTCCATTGTATATATGTACCATTTCTTTATCCAATCATCTGTTGATGGGCACTTCAATTAGATACATAACTTGGCTTTTATCAATAGCTCTGCAATGAATATAAGGGTACATATATCTTTTCAAATTAGTGTTGTGAATTTCTTTAGATAAATTCCCAGAAGTGCAATTGCTGGGTCATAAGGTAGTTCTATTTTTAATTTTTTGAGGAACCTTCATATTGTTTTCCATAGTGGTTGCACCAATTTGTAATTTCACAAAAGAGCACAAGGGTCTCCTTTTCTTCACATCCTCACCAACGCTTGTTGTTTGTTGATTTAGTGATGATAGCCTTTCTGACAGGTGTGAAGTGATACCTCGTTGTGTTTTTAATTTTCATTTTTCCAATAAATTGTAACATTGAGCATCTTTTCATAAATATATTGACCATCTGTATGTCCTCTTTGGAGAAATGCCTACTCAGGTCCTCTGCTCATTTTTTAATTGGATTTTTTTTTTTTGGTGTTAAGTTGTATGAGTTCTTTATACATTTTAAATATTAACCCCTTATTAAATGTGTCATTAGTGAATACTTCTGTTATTCATCAGATTGTCTTCGTTTTGTTGATGGTTTCCTTCACTATACAAAATCTCTTTAGTTTGATGTAAATTCAATTGTTTATTTTTTTCTTTTGTTACCCTTGTCTGAGGAAATACATCAGAAAAAAATATTACTAAGAGCAATGTCAGAGAGTTTGCTGCCTATGTTTTTTTTTCTAGGAATTTTATGGTTTCTTTAATCTATTTTGAGTTTTTTCTTGTATATGGTGAAAAAAGGTGGTCTAGTTTTGTTTGTTTGTTTGTTTTTAATGTTTCTGTCCAGGTTTCTCAACACCATTTATTGAATAGACTGTCTTACCTCATTGTATATTCTTGCCTCTTTTGTCATAGATTAATTGGTCATATAGGCTTGGGTTTACCTTGGGGCTCCCTATTCTGTTCTATTAGTCTGTGTGTCTATTTTTATGCCAGTAGCATGCCATTTTGATTACTACAGCCTTATAGATAGTTTGATATCAGATAGCATGATACCTCTAACTGTGTTCTTCTTTCTCAAGATTGCTTTGGCTATTCAAGAATTATTTGTTCTAGTTTTGTGAAAAATGTCATTGGTATTTTGATAGGAATTTCATTAAATCTATAGGTTGTTTTTGGTAGTATTGACATTTTAATGATGTTAATTCTTCCCATCCATGAATATGGTATATGCTTCCATTTCTTGTCTGATTGCTGTGGCTAGGATTTCCAATACTATGTGGAACAAAAGTAGTGGACATTGTTGTGTTCCACTTTTAGCTTTTCCCTATTGAATATGATGTTAGCTGTAGGTTTGTTATACACAGCCTTTTTTTATGTTGAGGTATGTTGCCCCTATTCCTACTTTACTGAGAGTTTTTATCATAAATTAATGTTGATTTTTTTCAAATGCTTTATCTGCATCTATTGATATGATCATATGATTTTTATTCTTCGATTTGTTAATGTGGCATATCACATTAATTGATTTGCGGATATTGAACAAAATTTACTATTTGATATTGAACAAATGTGGGAGTAAATCCCACTTGAGCATGGTGTATGATCTTTTTAATGTATTGCTGAATTCAATTTGTTAACATTTTGTTGAGGATTTTTACATCAGTGTTCATCAGGGATATCGACCTATAATTTTCTTTTGTGGTAATGTCTTTGATTTTAGGAGCAAGGTAATGGTGGCCTTGTAAAATGAGGTTGGGAGACTTTCCTCCTTTTGATTTGTTAGAATAGTTTGATAAGGATACATGTTAAGTCTTCTTCAAATGCATAGTAAAATGTACCTGTGAAGCCATCCATTCAAGGCTTTTGTTTGTTAAAAGATTTTGGTTACTGATTCAATTTCGTTAGTAGTAATTGGTTGGTTCAGATTTTCTGTTTCTTCTTGATTCAGTCTTACAAGGCTGTATGTTTCTAGAAATTTATCCATTTCTTTCAGGTTTCCCAATTTGTTGGTATATAATTGTTCATAGTATTTTTTTTTTATATAATGTTTTGTATTTCTGTGGTATCAGTTGTCACTCTTCTGTTTTGTTTCTGATTTTATTTATTCAGATCCTTTCTCTTTTTTTCTTAATGAGTCTGATTAAAGGTTTATCATTTTTTAAAATCTTTTCAAAGACCAGTTCTTGGTTTCATTGATCTTTTTATTATTTTTTAGACTATTTTGTTTATTTCTCCTCTGATCTTAATTATTTCCTTCCTTCTACTCACTTTAAGCTTTGATTCCTTGATATTTTTCTAGTTCTCTTAGGTATAAAGTTAGAGTGTTTACATGAGATTTTCTTCTTTACATGAGATTTTCTAGAGGTAGGTCTGTATTGCTATGAATTTTCCTCTTAGAACAGCTTTCACGGTGTCCCATAGATTTGGACTTGTTGTATTTTCATTTTCACTTGTTTCATGGTATCATTTGATTTCTTCCTCGATCTCATTGTTAATCCATTTATTGTTTAGTAGCATGTTATTTAGCCTCCATGTCTTTGTGTGTTTTTCAGTTTGTTCTTGTAATTGATTTGTAGCATTGTGGTCAGAGAAAATGCTTGATATGATTTTAATTTTCTTAAATGTATTAAGACTTGTTTTGTGGGCTAACATGTGGTCAATCTTGGAAAACATTCCATGTGTACTTTAAAAGAATATGTATTCTGATGCTTTGGGGTAAAATGCTCTGAAAATATCAATTAAATCTATCTGGTCTAGTATGTCACTGTTTCTTTGTTGATTTTCTGTCTTAAATCTACCCATTGATGTCAGGAGATTGTTAAAGTCTTCTACACTGACTGTATCACTATCAATCTCTCTCTTTATGTCCGCTAATTTTGCTTTAAATATTTAGATGCTTCTATGTTGGGTGCATAAATATTTACAAGGGTTATATTTTATACTAACTTGTCTTTCAAATTGCTGATTCAGTCCTCTGCTTTTGATTTCTTCTAGTGTGCTCTTCATTTTAGTTATTGTATTCATTTCTGACTGGTTATTTTTATAATTTCTATGTGTTTTGTTGTTGTTGTTTATTATCTCTTTGTTGAAGTTCTCTCAGAGTCAATTTCTTCTTCCCTTAAGTTTGTTGAGAATCCTGTAACCAGTGTTTTGAATTCTATATCTGGTAGACAGTTTCCCTCCATTCTAATTAGGTCTTTTTTTCTGGAGTTTTCTTCTGTTTCTTCATTTGGCACATGTTTATCTCCTCATTTTGGCTACCTCTCTGTGTTTGTTTCTATATATTACATAAATCTACTTGGTGGGGTGGCTTTATGTAGTAGGTGTCCTGTGGGGCCCGGTAGCACAGTCTCCCTGGTCACCTGAGTCAGGTGTTCCAGGCGTGTCCCTTGTATAGATTGTGTGTTTCCTCCTGTTGTAGTTTTGCCTTGATTGTTGTTTGGTTATCAGTGGTTGGTGTTGACCCTCAGGCTGACTAGCAGTGAGGGTTAGCCATGACCACAGCAGCGACTGACCACATTGAATGAGTTTACCCCAGTGAGGCACTAGTGCCTGGTGAAACCACCCTTTGGCTGTGCCATTTGCAGAGCTATTTGGGAGGTCTTGTGTTTTGGTCTGAAGCCTGCCACTAAGTGTGTTGGTTTTTGGACCTCTTGGGAGGGGCTCCAGTGAAGGCCAAGGTCAGCTGCTGCCTTTTCCTGGCCCAGTGCCACTGGTAGAAGCTACAAAGCAATCCTTTGTTGGCAGCTGCCTGTGCGATGCTTTGAGAAGACGCCATGCCATGATCCGAGGACAGTTACCACCCATACTGGTCCTGGGTTCAGTCAGTAAAAGACACCCAACACACCGAGGTCATCTGCCACCAGCTTGTGTCCTGCAGACCTTGGAGAAATTTTAAGAAATATTGCAGCATGGGCCTAGCAGTCTGTGAGGCATAGTCACTGAAAGAGCCACTGAGTTGGGTGGAGTGGAGTCTCAGAGTGTCATCAGGGTGGAGCAAACAGTGTTTACCAGGTTAATGCAGATTTGGTGCCAGCCTATCCCTATAGACTGGCAAGAGGAGGGCTCAACATGGGGATAATGGTGGCTCTTACCTCAAAGCCACATTATTCAATTTCTTTCCATATATCTCTAGTGCCTTTAGAGCTGCTGTCCCTTCACTGTAGTTCCAGGTGAATGCCTGTGAGCAAGTGACTCTGTGTGTGGATCCTTTAAGAGAAATGCCTGAGAATACAGTAGCCCTCATTTCACCCAGACTGAACAGAATTACCATTGATCTTCACAGCCAGCTGTTGTGGGGACTACTCACACTTGGCAGCACTCTTACGTAGTAGGCGCCCTGTGGGGCTCAGTAGCACAGTCTCCCTGGTCACCTGAACCAATACTGGATCCCTGGGTTGGGGAGCTCAATGTGGGGCTGGGTTCTCTTGCTCTTTGGTGGGGATCTCTGCAGCTAAGGTATCCTTCTTGATTCTCAACCACCACACATGGGTGTGGGACCAGCTTGTTCCACGTCTTCACCCCTTCTACCATTTTCAACTGACCTGTTCTTTATATCCTTATTTATAGGGGTTTTGTTCAGCTAGTCTTCAGGTGGTTCTCAAGGTTGATTACTCATTAATTTAGTTGTAATTTTGATGTGATCATGAGAGGAGGTGAGCACAGCACTTATCTACTGTGCTATTTTGACTGGAATCACCATTAGAGATCCATTTCTTTCCTTGTTAAGGCTAAATAATAGTCCATCATATGTATGTATCAAATTTTGCTTATACATTCATTCATTGATGGACACCTGGATTGCTTCCAAGTTTTAACTATTGTGAATAATGCTACTATGAACATAGGTGTACAAATATCTTTTTGAGACTCTACTTTAAATTCTTTTAGGTATATATCCAGGAGTGTAATTGAAGAATCACACAGTAATTCCGTTTTTAATTTTTTGAAAAATTGCCATACTGCTCTCTATAGTGGTTGTACAATTTTGCATTCCCACCGAAAGGGCACAAAGGTTCTAATTCCTCTACATTCCTGTCAACACTTGGTATTTTCTGTTTTTTTTTCTTCTTATAGTAACCATCCTAATGGGTATGAGGTGATATGACATTTTTGGTTTTAATTTTCATTTCTTTAATGATTAATGATGTTGAACATCCTTTTTAAAATTTTATTTTATGAATTTCAAGTATACAGTATATTGGCTAGACATTTATATAGTTTATAAAATGATCCCCTTAATTGCTTTTTTTCTCCTCCAGCTCTCCACCTAGCCAATACATTAATGCTAACTGCATTCCCTATGCCGTGCTCCCCATCTCAATGTCCATCTATCAACTATGAATTTGTACTTCTTTAACCCTTCACTGCTTTATCCTAGGCCCCCAAATCTCCTCCCCTCTATCGGTCACCAGATTGTCCTCTATATTTGTGAGTTTGTTTTTGATTAGTTTGTTCTTTTTATTCCTTAGATTCCATATTTAAATGAAATCATATGGCATTTATCTTTCTCTGTCTGACTTATTTCACTCATCATAGTAACCTCTAGGTCCATCCATGTTGTCACAAATGATAAGATTTTATTCTTCCTTATGGCTGAGTAATATTCTATTACATATATGAATCACAAGTTTTCATAAGCTCATAGCCTTTTATACATAATAATTGGGGAAATGTCTATTCAACTCACTGGTCCTTTTTTTTCTTTCACTTGTATTGAGATATAATTAACATATGACATTGTAGACATTTAAGGTGTACAGCATAATGACTCGACTTACATATATTGCAAAATGATTACCACAGAAAGTTTAGTTAATATCCATCACTTCATATAGATATAAAAGAAGCAAACAAACAAGCATATCTGTTTTTATGTGATCAGAACTTTTAGGATCTACTCTCTTAGCACCTATAAAATACACTGTACAGCAGTGTTAACTAAAGTTATCATGTTGTACATTACATTCCCAACATTTACTTGTCTTATAACTGGAAGTTTGTACCTTCTGACCACCTCCCTCCAGTTTCCACCCTGCCTCCCGCCTCTGAGAACCACAAATCTGATCTCTTTTTCTATAAGTCTGGGTATTCATTTTTGTTTTTTGTTTGTTTGTTTGCTTTCTAGATTTTGTGTGACAGTGAGATAACACAGTATTTATCTTTCTCTGACTTATTTTACTTAGTGTAATGCCTTTATGGTTTAATCACATTGTCACAAATGACAGAATTTCCTTGTTTTTATGTCCTAACAATATTCTATTGTGTTTATTCATTCATCTTTTAATGAACACTTAAGTTGTTTCCATGTCTTGACAATTGTAAATAACACTGCAATAAACACAGGGTTTCAGGTATCTCTTCAACATAGTGTTTCCATTTCCTTTGTATATATACCTAGAAGTAGAATTGCTAGATTACATAGTATTTCTATTTTTAATTTTTTGAAGAATCTTCAGATTGTTTACGCTGGCTGCAAAAATTTACAATCTCACCAGAAGAATTTCCTTTCCTCCATACTCTCACCAGCATATTTGTAATCTCTTGTCTTTTTGATGATAAACAGTCTAACATGTATATGATGAAGCTCGTTATGATTTTGATTTACATTTCCCTGATGATTAGTGATGTTGAGTACATTTTTATGTACTTGTTGGCCCTTTGAATATCTTCTTTAGAAAAAAAATCTCTATTCAGGTTCTTTGCTCATTTCTTAAGTGAACATGTTTTTTTTTTTTGCTATTGAGTTTTATGATTTTTTTATGTATTTTGGCTATTAACACCTTATCAGATATATATAATTTGCAAATATGTTTTCTCATTTTGTAGGTTGCTTTTTCAGTTTGTTGTTAGTTTTTTGGGGGGTTTTTTTTTTTGGTTTTTTTTTTTGTTTTTTTTTTTTTTTTGCTGTGCGGAGCTTTTTAGTTTAATGTAGTTCCATGTGTTTATATTTTTATTTTGTTGCTTGTGCTTTATGTGTTATTTCCAAAAAATCATTTCCAAGATCCATGTCAAGGAGCTTTTTTTCCTGTGTTTTCGTCTAGGAATTTTATGGTTTCAGGTCTTACATTTAAGTATTTAATTCATTTTGAGTTAATTTTTGTGTATGGTGTAAGATATAGTCTAGTTTCATTCCTTTATATGTGAATATCTACTTTTCCCAGCACTATTCATTAAAGACTGTCTTTTCTCAATACTCAAGAATATTGAGTATTCTTGGCTCTGTGTCAAATATTAATTGAGTGAATGTGCGTGAGTTTATTTCTGGGCTGTTGATTCTGCTCCATTGGTCTATATTTCTGTTTTTATGCCAGTACTATGGCTTTATAATACCTTCAAATCATTCATCTTTCTAATTGATTTATTTGGGTTTTTGTTGTTATTGTTGAGCTGTAGAAGTTCTTTATATTTTCTGAATATTTACTCTTGATCTAATATATAATTTGAAAATACTTTCGTTCATTTCATAGACTTTCTTTTCACTCTGTTCATGTGTTCTTCAATGTACAGAAGTTGTAAAGTTTGATGTAGTCTCATTCATATTTTTCATTTCTGTTCCCTATGATTTTGTAACAAATCCAATAATTCATTGTCAAATCCAATGTCATGAAATTTTCCCCTTCTGTTTCCTTCTAGGAATTTTATAGGTTTTGGATCTTATATTTAGATTTTAATCTCTTTCTGTTAATTTTTATGTACAGAGTAAAATAAGAGTCCAACTTCACTCTTCTGCATATGGATATCCATTTTCTCCACCCTGTTTGTTGAAGAGACTATCATTTCCCCTTTTATTGGTCTGGACATTCTTGTCTAAGATCATTAGACCATATGTAGAAAGGTTTATTTCTGGGTTCTCTATTCTATTCCATTTGTCTATATGTTTAATTTTATGCCAGATCGCACCATTTTGATCACTATAAATTTATAATGTTTTGAAATCAGAAAGTGTGAGACCTTTAACTTTGTTCTTTTTCAAGACTGTTTGGCTATTTAGGGTTCCTTGTAATCTCATTTGAATTTTAAGATAGGTTTTTCTATACCTGCAAAAATGCCATTGAGATTTTAATAGAAATTACATTAAATCTGTAGATCACTTTGGGTAGTATTGTCATCTTAAAAATGTGCTCTTGAATTTGGTTTGTTAGTAATTTTTTTTTTGAGGATTTTTGCATCAATATTCATCAGGGATATCTAATTGTCATTTTCTTGTAGCACTTTTGTCTGGTTTTGATTTTTGTCCGTCTAAGGAAATGCTGGCCTCATCAAATGAGTTTGGGAGTGTTTTCAATTTTGAAAGAGTTTCAAGAAAATTGGTGTGAATTCTTCCTTAAAAGTTTGGTAGAATTCAGCTGTAAAGCCATCTGGTTCTGGGCTTTTCTCTCTTAGGATTTTTTTATTATGTATTAAATCTCCTTACTAGTTACAAGGCTGTTTAGATTGTATATTGCTTGATGATACATCTTAGTATGCTGTGTGTTTCTAGAATTTATCCATTCCTTCTAGGTTATTCAATTTGTTGGCATGCAATTATTCATAAAACTCTCTTATAATTCTTTTTTATATTTGTGACATCAGTTATAAGCCCACTGTTTTCTTTCTGATTTTAGTTATTTGAGTCTTATCTTTTTAATCTTGAGTCTTTAATTTGAGTCTTATCTTTTTAACAAGTTGTGTTTGTTAATTTTGTTGATCTTTAAAATAAACCTGACTCAGTTATTTTTTTTTCTATTGTTTTTCTGTTTTCTATTTTATCTCTGTTTTAATATTTAATATTTCTATCCTTCTTCTAGCTTTGCTTTAGTTTATTATTTTTCTAGTTCCTTGGGATATAACATTAGCTTGTTAATTTGAAATATATTTTTTAACATAAGCAATTACCACTATAAAATTCCCTCCTAGAACTCCTTTAACTGCATCCCATAAGTTTGGTTATGTTGCATTTTTTTTTCATTTGTTACAAGAGATTTTCTAATTTCCTTTGTACTTTCTTCTTTGAACCATTGGTTGTTTAAGAGTGTGTAGTTTAAATTCCATGTATTTATGGATTTTCTAGTTTTCTTTCTGCTATTGACTCCTATTTTCATTCCATCATAATGAGAAAAAAAATAGTTTATGTGATTCTAATCTTTTTTTAATTAGTTAAGATTTGTTCTGTGGCCTAATATGTGGTCTACCCTGAAGAATGCTCATGTGTGCTTGAGAAGAATGTTCATTCTGTTGTTTTTGGATAGAGTGTCTGTAGATGTTTGTTAGATCCAAATGAGATATAGTATTGTTCATATCCTTTATTTCCTTATTTATCTGTCTGGTTGTTCTATCTATTACTGAGAGTTTGGTATTAAAGTCTCCTACTATTATTATGCTGCTGTCTATTTCTCCCTCAAGTCTATCAATGTTTTCTTAGAATCTCTAATGTTTGGTGCATAAATATTCTGCCAAATTGGGTTATATTCCTAGGCATCCTAGACTAGATTGTTTTTAACTCAACCACGATAAAGAGAAGAAAAATAGATTAATTAGACGAAAAGGAAAGAAGGAAGGAAGGAAGAAAGGAAGGAAGGAAGGAAGGAAGGAAGGAAGGAAGGAAGGAAAGAAGGAAGGAAGGAAGGAAGGAAGGAAGGAAGAAAGAAAGAAAAGAAGGAAGGAAAGAAAGAAAATCTGTACAGCAGAAAGAATTTATGAAACTAATAAATTAGTTGGGGAGTTCAAACAATTAGTTCTTGTCTGGGAAGACAAGAATTTGTGTTGTTTTTCTCTCTGGGGCATTTGCCAATGCTAAAAGGAATCCTTAAGAGTCTTAATTTCTAAGAGTTTCTAGCTATAGAGACAAAAATGGAATTCAGGATGTGCTAAAGGGTAAGGGTCATTTCAATATTGCAGGCTTATAGTTGGAACACTGAAAGGCTACATTCTAGGAGTAAAAGAGAATCAGAAAGAAATCAATACTTTCAGAGATGAGAGTACATCTCATTTACCTCTGGTCCTAACTTGATTAAGATGATTTAGAGCTTCTAGATTTATAGCCTAACATATATTGGAAGCAAAGATAAAAACTTTCTGAAGTTTTTATTAAAAAAAAAAACAAGATTATTCAGAAACTCAAATTGTCTCTAGAATTTTCATATACAAGGTCTGGCATTCAATTAAAAATAAACTTTAGAAAAGATGACAGAAATCAAGAGAAAAAGTGGACAATAGAAAACAAATTTACAAGACTTACAATATGATAATCAGAGAAGAGCATAAAAAATTCAAGCAATTGTAAAAATAATAGTATTTGAGCAAGTAATTAAACTATAAAAAATCAAATGAAATTCTAGAATTAAAGAAATATAATAATTAAAAATGTTAAGAATTCATTGGATGGGATTAAAAATATATTAGATATACCTCAAGCTTGAAAGTTCTATGATATCTATAGATGAGATCACAGCAGACAGAGACAGAAAGAATAGATCAAAGCAATATTTAACAGATGAGAATTTTCCAAATTGATATTGCTGATATCAAGATACCTAGCAATAAATTCAAAAAGTTCTATTAATCTCAACTAAGAAAAATATACATACAACAACAGCAGCAATAACTACCCCCCCACACACACACAAACAGCTATATCTAGGCATATTCTGGTAAACTATTGAAAACAAAATCTAAGAGTAAAATGTAAAAGGATCCAATTAAAAATACCTTAGCCTTCAAAGGAACAATAGGAAGACATACCTAACTTTATAACAGAAAACTAATAAGCTGGAACACAATAAAATATCTTCAAACTGATGAAAAAAAAATAGCTGCCAACCTCAAATCCTACATCCAGTGAAAACATCTTTTAAAATTGCAAATGGAATAAGAACATTTTCAGGGAAACAAAAAGTAACATAATTTATCACCAGCAGATCTGCACTAATGGATATATTAATGATGAAATTCAGGCAGAAGGAAATGTTCCCAGATGGCAGCTCAGAAATGCAATGAAAACCTACAGAAAGGGTAAATATATATAAGAATCTATATGCGTAATAGGAAATACAACAATAATAATGTGAGATTTAAATTATAAAAGAACTAAATGCACAAACATAATTTGATGAAGAAAAATAAATGTGGCAATGTTTATTAAGTTCCTTGTATTGTTTAAAAGGCAGTAAAATATATGTGGCAAATTTTAAGGTAACTACTAAAAGAATAGCAAAAGCATATATAACTGAAAAATCAATAAATCGAGAAAGAAGAAAAAAAGAATGACAATATATGCTTAAATAATCCAAAAGAAGACAATGAATGAGAGATATAGAATATTAAACAGATGAAACAAATAAAAATAATATAGAAACATGGAAGATTTAAAACCAAACATGTATCCTTTAAATTGTCCAATTTAAAAAAAAAAATGAATAAAAAGATGAGAAATGTACACCTCCTTCTGCTCCCAGGTAAGATGAAATAGTTCATAACAGTCTAACAGTCTCAATGAGAAACACTCATTCCATCATAAAATCATATTACTTTGAAAGTTGTTTGCGTGAGAACTAGATGAATGCAAGTTCCAGAGAGAGGCGAAACTTTCAGAAGTGACTTAAGGATCTGAATTCGGCTGCCCTTTCATCGGCTGCATTTACTGATTCTGAGCAGGGCTGGAAGCTGAGCTTCCAGACTTGGCCTAATATAAGAAGAGTTGACTTTTCTGAAAGAGTGGAAGTTTTCCAATGTTGAGGAGACAAAGAACCTCCATGGGCAAAAGTCTGAGAGAAAAATTTTCTGAGACTTGAAAACCCTGGAGGGAATGGTGAATTGACAGTGACAGCTTACAGCTTACTTTACACTGTGGTACTCTTGGATGAGTAATGACTGGAAGGGACACAGAAGGACTGCAGAAGTGCTGTTTATATTGTGTTTCTTCATCCAAGTGGTGGTAACACAGATGTGTTTCATTTATGAAAATTCATGAAGCTTTATGCTTACAATGTGAGTACTTTTCTTATGTGTAAGTTTTCCTTCATTAAACATAAAAAAAGAAAAAAAAAAAGTCAGACCAGGTTCAAAATTTTAAAAATCACAACCATGGGCTACTTAAAAAAATTAGGATATGGAAAAGTTGAAAGTAAAAGGAAGGAAAAAAATAAAGAAAGCTGCTGTAGTTATAATTAATTAAAAACAAAGTAAATACTAAAGCAACATGTATTACCAGAGAAAAAGAAGGACATTTCATAATGATAAAATGATCAAATTACTAGGAAGTATTCTAAATTTGTAGGCACCTAATTATATAGCCTCAACTATATTCAGCAAATATTCACAAAACTAAAATAGAAATCTACAATTACAATGGGAAATTTTAAGATACTTCTTATTACGTAATAGCACAAAATCAGAGGAAAAAAATCGATAAGCACACAAAAAATTTTAAGTGAACCATTAACCAACTTGACCTTATAATTTCCCACATTGATATGCATAGAGGACTATACAAAACTACTACAAAATACACATTTTTTTCCACTGCACATTAAACATTTACTAAAATTGACCATACACTGAGCCATAAAGTAAGCTTCATCAAATTTTAAAGGATTGTATCATACACAGTAAAATCTCTGACCACAATGAAAATAACAAAATTAGTCACAAGAAATTAGTAACAAACTTTAAAAAAATTCCCATGTTTTAACAAAACTTAAGGAAATTCCCATGTTTTACAAAATAAAACAGCAATTTTAAGTACTTCACAAAATAAAACACAGCAATTTTAAGTTGTTTTAAGTAAAACAACATCACAATGGAAATTGGAGAATATTTCGAAGTAGATTGTAGTAAAATAATATATCAAAACTTGATAGATATGGCAAAAGCTGTTTCTGAGATAAATGTTAGACCTGAACTATATACACTGGAAAGAAGAAAGGCTATCAATGACCTAACTTACATCTCAAGAAGCTAACAAGCAAACAAGAAAAGAAACAACACATAATAAAAGATATATCACTGTCACTTTTACATACCAAATGTTTGTACATATATAATAATTCCAAAAGAATTAACAGGTAAACTATTAGAATTAACACATAAATTAAGCAAGAGAGCTGAATACAAGGTCAATATACAAATTGTAAATATATTTTAATAAACCAGAATCGATTAGAAAATAAGTTTTTATCTACAGAGAAAACTCTAAAGTATTACTTAAAAAAAAAACCTAAATAAATGGAGAGATAATTGATGTTCATGGATTGGAAAACTAAATATTTTTAAAGTGTCAATACTCTCCAAATTAATCTTGTGCTATATTTTTTCTGTAACAACCATTAACCCAGTTACCCCATCATCCTACAATTAGATTCCTAAATACAAAATCAGGAGAAATGTGTATATTTATACCACAAAGATAAATAGAAGAATGTTTATTGCCATATTATGTATAGCAGCTAAAAACTAGAAACATTATAACAGATTTACTAAAGGTGGTGTAGGCCTACAATAGAATACTACACAGCAATTAAAATGAACAGATTACTGCTACTAGCAATAATATGGATGACTAACACGAATATAATGTTGAGTAAAGTACGCTATTTATAAAGAATATGTAATGAATGATTCCACTTATAAAAAGTTTAAAACCAGGGAGTTAAACATCAGAACAGTGGTTATTTTTGGAGGTGCTGGATAAACAGGAATCAGAAGGGCATATTAGAAGGCTATTGTCATTCTAGTTATTTTATTTGTTGATGTCAGTGAGGTTATATGAATGTGATGACTTACTGATAATTCACCAAGCACTCTTTTTTCTATAATAAAAAATTATTTAAAATATAAAGTAAATATAATCCATTAGGTTTTGTCATTGCTGTTGTTTTACTAGTGTTAGCTTTTCTGGGCTTTAGTTCATCATGATAAATAGTTTAAGCTCAGACTGGTCACTTGGCCCAAAATTCCTATTCTATACGATTATTATGAGATTTTGATTTCTGTTTTAAGAGTAGACTCAAAGAAATAATTTTCAGTAAGTAAGTAACTTGAAGATATAGAGAACCGTGGAAAACATGAACATAAAATATGTTAAAGGACATAATAAGACAATTCTAGGGAAGTGGGGTAAGAAATGAAAACCATCCACTAGTGCAATTAGTAAAATCCAAAACAGCTGCTGATCCAGCCTAAGCAAAGAGTGTGGGCAGGAATCTAAAACAGGCACACCTGTTTAAATCCAAGTGTCGGCTAATTACATTCTGTGCATTATTATGCACTTAAAATAATATATGTGAAACTATTGAGTACATAGATTTTTTAAATAAATAAGTATGTAAATAAGTTAGTTAAAATGGTCTCATTCCATTTTTAGTTACCCATAATTATGATTAAATGATACAATTAGTTTAAATCATGCTCAAATTTCTGGATTTCATTCAAATGAATTTTAATTTTTTTAATTTTTAATAAAGTTATTGGGATAACATTGGTTAATACAATTATATAATTTTCAGGTGTACATTATCATTTGTCATCTGTATATTCTATTTTGTATTTATCACCCAAAATCTAGTTTCCTTCAGCTACCATATATTTGATCCCCTTTACCCACTTCATCCTCCCATTAAACCCTATATTTGACCCCCTTTACCTCATTTATCTCCCCGCTTCTCCCCCATCCCACTAGTAACCACTAGTCTATAGTCCTCTGGTAACCACTAGCCTATAGTCCACGTTCATGAGTCTCTGTTTGTTTGTCCTGCTCATTTGTTGCTTTTAGGTTTATATCCCACATATAAGTGATATCATGTAATTTTCAGCTTTTTCTGTCTGGTTTATTTCGATTAGCATGATTATCTCAAGGTCCATCCATGTTGTCACAAATGGCAGTATTTAATCTCTTCTTATGGCTGAGTAATACTCCATCGTATATATGTACCACAGCTTCTTTAGCCAATCATCTATCATTGGACACTTCGGTTGCTTCCATGTCCTGGCCACTGAGAATAACGCTGCTATGAACATTGGTGTGCAAATATCTTTTTGGATATAGGTTTTCAAGTCTTTCGGGTAAATACCCAGAAGAAGGATTGCTGGATCATATGGTACATCAATTCTTAGTTTTTTGAGGAACCTCCATACTGTTTTCCATAGTGGCTGTAACAATTTGCAGTCCCACCAGCAGTGTATGAGGGGTCCTGTTTCTCCGCATCCTCTCCATCATTTACTATTACTTGTCTGTTGGCTATAGCTATTCTAACAGGTATGAGATGATATCGCATAGTGGTTTTGATTTGCATTTCCCTAACAGCTAGCAATGTTGAGCATCTTTTCATATATTTTTTGGCCATTTGTATGTCTTCTAGGGAGAAGTGTTTGTTCAGATCCTCTGTCCATTTTTTGATTAGATCATTTGTTTGTTTTGTTGTTGAGTTGTATGAATTCTTTGTATATTTTGGATTTTAGGTCCTTATCGGAGGTGTTGCTTGCAAATACATTTTCCTATTCGGATGGTTGTCTCTTTACCTTGTTGACGATTTCTTTTGCTAAGCAGAAGCTTTTTAGTTTGATGTAGTGTCATTCATTTATTTTAGCTTTTACTTCCCTTGCCTTTGAGGTAAAATTCATAAAATCTTCTTTAAGTCCAAGTTACTTGAGCTTAGTCCCTATGCTTTCTTCTATGCATTTTATTGATTCTGGTCTTACATTCAGGTCTTTAATCCATTTTGAGGTAATTTTGATGTGTGGTGATAGACAAGAGTCTGGTTTCATTCTTTTGCAAGTGGTTTTCCAGTTTTCCCAACACCATTTATTGAAGAGGCTATCCTGTCTTCATTGTATGATTTTGGCTTTTTTCGTCAAAAATTATTTGCCCACATAAATATGGGTTTACTTTTGCACTCTCAATTCTGTTCCACTGGTTCGTGTGTCTGTTTTACTGACAATACCATGCTGTTTTGATTACTGTCGCTTTGTAGTATAATTTGAGGTCGGGCAGAGTGATGCCTCCAGCCTCGTTTTTTATCAGGATGGCGTTGGCAATTCGGGATCTTTTGTGCTTCCATACAAATCTGATGATTTTTTTCTTTAAAAAATGCCAATGAGATTTTGATGGAGATTGCATTAAATCTGTATAAAGCTTTAGGTAATATGGTCACTTTAACTATGCTGATTTTTCCAATCCAAGAACACAGAATATCTTTCCATTTCTTTGTATCTTCTTCCATTTCTTTTAATAGGGTCTTACAGTTTTCATTATATAGGTCTTAAACTTGTTTCGTTAACTATATTCCTAGGTATTTTATTCTTTTTGTTGCAATTGCAAAAGGACTTATTTTTTCCATTTCTTTTTCTGATGCTTCATTATTAGAGGAAAGCTATGGATTTTTGAACGTTGATTTGGTATACAGAGAAGTTACTGTATTTGCTTATTGTTTCTAGTAGTGTTCTTGTGGAGTCTTTAGAGTTTTCTATATAGAGAATCATGTCATCCTCAAATAGTGAAAGTTAGACTTTTTTGTTTCCTATTTGGATGCCTTTTATATCTTTCTCTTGTCTGATTGCACTCGCTAGGACCTCCAATGTTATATTTAATAACAGTGGTGATAGTGGACAGCCTTGCTTTGTTCCTGATCTTAGAAGGAAGGTTTTTAGTTTTTCACCATTTAGTATAATGCTGGCTGAGAGTTTGTCATAGATGGCCTTTATTATGTTAAGGTACTTTCTTTCTACATTGATTTTGTTAAGTGTTTTGATCATAAATGGATGCTGTATCTTGTCGAAGGCTTTCTCTGCATCTATTGATAGGATCATATGATTTTTATTTTTTAATTTATTTATGTGGTGTATTACATTAATCGATTCGCATATGTTGAACCATCTCTGTGTCTCTGGGATGAAGTCCACTTGATCATGGTGTATAATCTTTTTAATACGTTGCTATATTCGGTTCGCTAGATATGAGAGATATTGGTCTGTAGTTTTCTTTTTGTGTGTTATCTTTACCAGGTTTTGGTATCAGGGTGACATTGGCTTCATAAAATGAATTGGAAAGTATTGCCTCCTCTCAAATTTTTGGAAGAGTTTTAGGAGAATAGGTATTAAATCTTTTTGAATGTTTGGTAGAATTCATTGGTGAAGCCATCTGGTCCTGGACTTTTCCTTTTTGATAGGTTTTTGATGATTGTTTCAATTTCCATACTGCTGATCGGTCTGTTTGGATTTTCCAGTTCTTCTTGATTCAGTCTAGGAAGATTGTATTTTTCTAAGTACTGGTCTATTTCTTCTAGCTTATTAAATTTGGTGTTATATACTTTTTCATAGTATTATTGTATGATCCTTTGTATTTCTGCGATGTCAGTCGTAATTTCTCCTCTTTCATCCTGATATTTTAATTTGTGTCCTTTCTCCTTTTTCTTTAGTGAGTGTACCCAGAGGTTTGTCAATTTTATTAACCTTCTCAAAGAACGAGCGCTTTGTTGCATTTATTTTTTTCTATTGTTTTGTTTGTTTGTTTGTTTTGTTTTCAATTTCATTTATTTCTGCTGTAATTTTGATTATTTCTTTCCTTCCTCTGACTTTAGGCTTCCTTTGGTCTTCCTTTTCTAGTTTTTTAAGATGAAGCATTAGATTGTTTATTTGGGCTCATTCTTGTTTTTGGAGGTAGGCCTGTAATCATATGAACTTTCCTCTTATGACTGCTTTTGCTGTGTCCCAAAAGTTTTGATATGTTGTACTATCATTATCATGTGTTTCTATGTATCTCTTGATCTCTATTTTTATTTCTTGTGACCCAGTTATTCTTCAGTAGATGTTGTTTAATCTCCATGTATTTGTGGTTCTTCCTGCTTTCTTTTTGCAGTCGATCTCTAGTTTCAAAGCCTTATGATCAGAGAATATGGTTGGTGTGACTTTAACCTTCTCATAGTTGATGAAGCTATCTCTGTGTCCCATTATGTGGTCGATTCTTGAGAATGTCCCATGTGCACTACTAGAGAAGAATGTATAAGCAGCTGTTTGGGGCTCTGTAAATGTCAATTATGTCCAGTCGGACTAATGTGTCATTTAAGATGTTATTTCCTTATTGATTTTCTGTTTGGATGATCTGTCCATATCTGACAGTAGGATAGTTAGGTCCCCTACTATGAGAGTGTTTTGGTCTTTTTCTCCTTTGAGTTCTGTTAGTAATTGCTTTACGTATTTCAGGGCTCCCTGATTGGAAGCATAGATATTAATAAGTGTTATGTCTTCTTGGTACATGATTTCCTTTATCATTAAGAAGCGTCCCTCTGTATCTTTTTTATTTTGAAGTCTATTTTGTCTATTTAGTAGTAGTAGTACCACTACTCCTGCTTTTCTTTGAATACCATTTGTTTGAAATATCATTTTCCACCCTATCACTTTGAGTCTATATTTGTCTTTGGAGCTGAGAAGTGGCAGCATATGGTTGAGTTTTGTTTTGTGATCCATTCTGCAACTCTGTACCTTTTTATTGGTGAGTTCAGTCCATTTCCATTTAGGGTGATTAATGAACTATGAGGTCTTCTTATAGCCATTTTATCTTTTGCTTTCTGGTTGTTCCGTGTTTCCATTGCTTCCTTGTCCTGGTGTTTCTGCTTTCTTTATTTTGGTTGGCTTTTGTTTTATGTTATATATTTCGGTTCTGAATCTTTGATGTGTGGTTACCATTACGAATATGAAAAAGATAGTTATATATATACAGTTGTCCATTTTCTCCTGTGTGTGCCTTATCTCCATTCCACTTTTTAAATTTGGATATTTGAATCCCCCCTTTTCAATGATTGTTATCTCAATTTGTCTCCATGTACGCCGAACATTCATTACTATCTTGTTATAACAATTCTCTTATTATTATTTAAGCTTATAATGCTCTGTTCTTAGTAAGGGTTGCACTCCTCTGCTTCTATTTGCCTGATAGTCACTTTACTTCTAATTATATATTTTGTTTTGTCATTTTGTTTTAGGTGAACTGACCCCCTTCAGTATTTCCTGTAGTGTAGGCCTCATAGTGGAGAATTCTCTCAGTTTCTGTATGTCTGGAAAAGTCTTAATTTCTCCTTCATATCTAAAGGAGAGCTTAGCTGGATACATTATTCTAGGCTAGTAGTTCCTTTCACTTAATAGTTTAAATATTTAATTCCATTCCTTTCTGGCTTGTAAGGTTTGCACTGAGAAGTCCAAGGATAATCTAACGGGTTTACCTTTATAAGTTGCCATTTTTTTCTCCCTGGCTGCCTTGAGAATTCTGTCTTTGTCATTAATTTTTGATAACTTTAATACAATGTGTCTTGGTGAAGGCCTTTTGGGGTTGCGATAATTGGGTGTTCTATTGACTTCTTGAATTCCAAGCTCCAGCTTATTCCTTAGATTTTGGAAATCCTCATCCACTATTTGTCTGAAAATGCTTTTTAGTTCCTGTTCCTTTTTTTCGCTTTCGATAATACCCATTATTCTTGTTTCCTCTCCTAATGGTATCAGCTAGTTCCTGAATTTCTCTTTCATTATTTTTCATTCTTCAGTTTCTCTCTTTTTCCTTCTGATTTACTTCTAGATTTCTGTCTTCGATATCACTGATCCTTTCCTCCATTTAGTCGAAGGTATTTCCTAAGCTTGCTATTTCATTTTTCAACTCTTGTAGTGCGTTCTTCATCTCCAGAAGTTCTATTTGGTTCTTTTTGAGGGTTTCAATCTTTTCGCTCTGCTCATCTAGTTGTTTTTTCAATTCCTGAAATTGTTTATTTGAGTTGTTTTGAACCTCATTGAGTTTTTTTCAGAAGTGCCATTCTGAATTCTCTGTCATTTAAGTTGCCTGTTTCTATGTCTGTAAGCTTATTTTCTGGAGATTTTTCTCTCTTTTTTTTTTTTTTCTGAGATACCTTGTCACCTTGGTTGTCCATGGTGTTTAATGGACTATTTCTCCACCTAGGCATTAATGGAAGTGTATTCTGCTATTTTTTCAGAAATAAGATTTATTATATAAAGGTCTCTCTTTAGCTTGTTGCAAAGAAGGTGTTTTTGTTTTGGTGTCCAGTAGGTGGCGTCTAAGCTTCTTGGATCCCGGCTTTATATAAAACCTTGAAATGCCTTTCTTAGAAATTTTCTTATAGATATTTAATCACGCTCACTACCCTCAGTCTCAGTCCATGTCAGTGTCAACAACAGTCTCGGCAGCATTTGCTCAGATTCTCTGGGGCTCTGCAGCAATTGGTCTTGGAGGGTATGGGGGGAGGGTCCCGCTGGGTTGAGGTTTGGGAGCTGTGGCTCAGCCTCAGTTTTGCAACCATGGCTGGCAAAATTCAGCTGTTGTTCCTCTGCAGTCCTGTCTTGCTTCTCTGCTTTCTACTCTGCTGACTGGGCCCTGCTGCTAGTCAGCCAAGGGATGCTTACAGCTATCCCAGGCAGGAATGTTCAGGGAACTTGCTGCACGAACTTACTGCTCCTTCTCTCCTCCCCCCTCCTCCTGCAGGGAGCTCCAAAGGCTGCAAGAGGCAGTTTCTTCATTACTCCCAGTCCACCGCCTGACATCCTAGGTTCTGACCTGTGGCAGCTCTTACGCTCAGATCCCACACTCAGACATGCTGGTGTGTAATTTGGGTGTTTTTTGTTGAGTTTTAGATGTTCAGCTTATTGTTGTTTCAAGGGGATAGATCTATGGACATCTCTCACACTGCCATGTTTCCAAAGATCCTCTTCAAATGAGTTTTTAAATTGAAAGAAAATCTTAAAGGATATTATCCATTCTAAAAACCCAGCAGGAGAAATTAATCTTTTGTAATTAATGTAGGAAAAATTGGTATTAATAATGTGAACCAAGTTCATTATTCATTTAAAAATGATATTTGCTTCAATTGTCTCAGTTTTGTCATTTGATGCTTGAACAAAATTGGAAAGAAATCTCTTTAGTTACCACCCATATCAAGATTAATGAATAATAAAACAGAAAATTCTGTCTCATGAAAGTTTACAAAATTTGTCTATCATTCTTAACAATCAACTAATTAACTTTTTTTATCTATTCGAGAAATGAAAATCATAGATTTGGGAGGGAAAACAGTTGTTTTTGTGGCCATTGACTGCTTATAATATTTCAGGAGGTAATTACAAAGAATTATTAGCTCATAATTCTATGTGTAGTTTTGCCAGATAAAATACAGGAGACACAATTAAATTTGTTTTTCAGATAAAAAAGTGTTTTAATTTTTTTGGTATAAATATGTCCCTAATATCACATGGAAAAGATTCATACAAAAAATATTTATTGTTTATTTAAAATTCAAATTTAACAAAGTGTTCTGTACTATTATTTGCTATATCTGGCAACCCTATCTAAGCAATATTCATAAGCAAACCTGGAATTGCAGAAATAAAATTCATAGTCTAATAATGTCCAACAAAAAAACAAAGTCACATCATTTTATCGCTCAATTATTATACAAACTATTTATAGATTCCCAGAACACATTTTACTTACAGGTTGAATTATCTAGGAAGCAAATTTTTAATTGACGTATTTCAAATATTCTAGTACAATACTACTCAGAAGTATGTTCTGCAGACCAATTCAATTCTTGAATGTTTTGTTACTAGCAACTGGGTTCATATTATGATAGGGCCAGAATGTAAATCAACTACATCATTAGGCACACTCTTTACTTATCTGACATTTTTTTTAGTACTGAAGCTTTCCTGATGAAAGAAACAGCATGTTGATTGCAATTCTAGCTCTGATTGCAATTCTGACCCAAGCTCCCTATCTACCATTAACCAGGATAAAATACTTCAAGGATCAGCTGCTGCTAGCAGACATGGTTAATTAGAGAAATCCAAAGGTAAATTTTCTTTGTAAAAAATTCTTTGTGGTGAGGTATGAGTTTTCTATTCTTGGATTTAGTATATAAGGCTTCATTTACAAGGATATATCTTTAACAATTAATGTTTTAAAACATTATACTCAACTCTAGTAGAGATCATGAAATGTTGTATTAAGGATCATAAGTAGCATAAGATGGAACAGGAGAATATTAATCAGCAAATTCATCATGTAAATTCCTGTTCTATTGTTCAAATAACCATATGCTTCATTAAATAAAACCCCGTGACTATGTCTTGAAATATGAAAATGATGATGAATTTTAAAATATTATTATAAAATCTAGAACTTATTGGGCGCTTATGCATCAGGGATTATTCTAAGTGCTTTACTCAGTTGATTCATTAAATCTTTTATTAGAAATGTAGGTTTCATGTATTTACCTACAGTAAAAAATTTAGGCATACTATTTCTTATAAACTTTAAAAACCACATTAAATTTAGGATCTCAGTTCATATAAAATTAACAGTAAGAAGGCAAACATGACTCTAATTAATGAATTTCCTAGTGTTTATTCTCTGTTTTGTTCCCCCACTCTCATTTAGTTCTGACATTAACAACAACAACAAAAAAATAGCTTAAATATAACAAATGCAATAAACGTAAGGAGGTTATGAAGCATGTAAATTTTACTTCGTTACCAATAAACATTAGTAATACACTTGTGAATAGAGTTACTTGAATTGTAGAAGGCTTCTACTGTTATTTTAGTAGATCAAGTGCAGCAAAAGAGTTCAGGGAAGAGGGATTCAGTTAACATTGTAGAAAAAGATGATTCATTTGAGTGGCAACAGTTTGGAAACAATAGGCAACTGAATTCTTAGGTTACAGTTTTCCAGGTTATGAGTAAGTGTATGTGTACACACATGGGCAAGGTGCATGTTTGAGCTGGAAAGCAGCCAACATGGAAGCCTAGTGGCTGGTCCAAGGAAGACAGTTGGAAAGAGGAGCGAAACTGTGAAGAAAGATTTGGACTAAAAGGTAAGGAGGGCTTTAACATTGCCCCCAAATAATATAGAGACAAAGAGGAAAATAATGAAAAGAAAAGAAAAGGGAAGTGTGGTATTAAGAATTCGGAAGTGAAAGACTATCTGAAATAAATTAAACAATGATACAAAAAAAAATATTTTAAAAGGTTGTATTTATAACAGGTGGGAGTCCCCCATTGTTAGAACCAGTCTGATGACAAGAGAAAACTGAATCTTACCATTTTGTTTCTAGCTTCAATATTGAGGAAAATGACTTTGAGACTGAAGAGAATGAAATAATTACTTATAAGCAAGAACTGAAGTATAAGCTAAATGAAACATGTGTGTGAGTGTGTGTGTGTGTGTGTGTGTGTGTGTGATTGTACCTAGTAACACCAAATGAATTGATGTCTGTGCCAAAAATGAGGTATGCATCAGTCACCGAGGAAATTGTGAATGAAATCACTTAATCTATCAGTGATTTCTAGTGGAGGGTAAAGAATGAGAAAGACAGAATAATTGCTGATGGATAGATGTGGCTCTACCTTTGAAAACAGAGACACAAGTGGATGCAAACTATAACTAAGTTAGCTTTTGTCCAGAACATTTTATGAGTATGTAGAAAAGGAAAGAATATCACTAAAATCTAGAACAAGTCATGTCATACTAACTTTATTTCATTTTAACAGGATTTCCAAACTGGTAGGTTGTAGAAATCCTGTAGGCACTATGTATTTCTACTTCAGAATTTCATGTGAAAGGCTCTTTTATGCCATTTTATGGGCAAATCAAGATACATGAGCTGAATGACAGTACAGTATGAATGGCAGTTGGCTTTGCAACCATAAAATGATTAAGTAAGGTACTGATGTCAGTGTGGAAAGAAGTTTCTATAGACAAACTGAAGGGCTTGGATTAAAATTTAGAGTCATGATCATCTCATTTTTGGGTTTTTAAAAGCTCAACAGCATAGTAAATGCATTGGCTGATTAAATCAGGGCTTCCAGGACAAAATGACAGGCAAAATCTGACAAGTTGAAATTTAATAGGGAAAGATGACATAACTTACATTTAGGTCCAAAAAGTTACTTTAGAAATGGAAGATAGTACAAATACTGCTCTGCTGCAACACGAACAAATTTTGGTTCATAATGCAAGTCACTGGTGAAGTGTGATTGCCAAAACAGATAATGAGTTTATAGACTGCATTAATTAAAATATAGAACCTCATCCAACAAACACAACAATTCTCCTGCACATGATTAGATAGCTTACACATAAAGTTCAGAGTGGTTGGTGCCTAGCCTTAAAAAGAGATAGAGCTAGTGAAGGATGTCGTAATAACAGCTTCACTGCCAAGTTCAGTCCTCTTTACCTGGCTAAGGGATCACAGATGCCATCTGATCTTTCTTCTCCTGAGAATGCACTTGTCCAAACATGGGCCCCTCTCCTGGAAAGTCATTTCTTATCACTCACCTGACTTTCACCCACACCATTCCCCAAACCATAACCACAGGGGCAAGCCTGCAGCCCACAATCAATTGATATGGAAGTACACAGTCCAGACCCCTTACCCCAATGTGGAGACTCACACTGCGGTATCATTAATTTATGCTATAGAGATGCCCAGGTATCTGGATATGACATCTTGAAGCCCCCTGGACTTGGTGCATTCTGTCAATCAGTTGAAAAACACAGACAACATAAATAATAAAGAAAGCAAAGGAAAGAATAAACTGCTAGAGAAAATGGTGGTACCCTAAAATAACTTGCCCTTCATTGACCTCATTTAAAGTTAGTTCTTTCTGGTATTGCAAATGTACAGTGCAATGAGTTCAGAAAACATCCAGCCACTGGTGATGCTCAATAGTTGTTTGCATACCTAATGCCCAACTCTAAAAATACTATTAAAATGTTTGTAAGGAGGACTGGCCAAGATGGCGTAGAAAATATGTGCTATTCAGGGCTCCTCTCGCGACCACACCAAAATTATAATAAAACTACAGAGCAGCCATCACTGGGAGTCTCCTAAGGTCTGGCTGAACAGAAATTATACAACTGGGGACATACAGAAGGGGTCACCTGGAGGCTGGTAGGAGAGGCAGAGATGTGAAACCGGAGGTCTCACAACTGTGTGTGGAGGTGTGAATTGGAAAGGTTAACTTAGCTGCAAAGCCCACTTCCCTGAGGAGCAAGGGGTTCTGGTTACACACTGAGCTCCCCAGCCCAGGGTTCCAGTGGCAGGAAGAGAAGTCCCTATGACCTCTGGCTGTGAAAACCAGCGGAGATTATAGCTGAGTGAGATGGAGGGCTGCGGGAAGTGGAGAGATTCCTCTTAAAGGGCCTGCATCCGGCCTAACTTGCTGATGGACTCACTGGCTCTGAGCTCTAGTGCTGGGGCAGCTGCTCAAGGAGCACTAGGGACATATGGGGAGGTTGCTGAACTGTCGGGCTTCAGGGCGAAGATTGGAGGTATGGCTTTCTTCTAGACAGAAGTGTAGGCAGTATCCATTGTTCCTTAGTTGATCCTTCTTCACTCAGCCTATAGATGCAGGTACCATCAACACGGGTAATACAGGTTGCTCCCCACAGCTGATTCCCTGAGATTCTGTCTCTTTCAACTTGTGGACCCACCCAAGCTGCCTACAGTGGTTTATTCCATACAAATGGCCTGTCTTGGTTCATGCTGCAGACTTTCTTAAAATCTCTCAAAGGCTTACAAATCCTAAAGAAGCAGTGTCTGTCCTCAGCATGCCCCATAGCTCTTGCTGAGCAGCACCAAGCTTGGTTTCTGGTTTGGCCTCTTGAGGTATCTAAAAGCACAGCACAGGTGGAAGCCATCTGTGGATTGTTTGATGACTCTTACCAGGTGGTCTCAGAAGTGCACAGGCCACAGCTGAACTTGGCTAGCAGCTGGGCCCCTCCCAGAAGGTCTTTGGGCCAGCACACCCAGTGGTCTGCTTCGACTGGAACCAAGCTGAAGCACAACCCATGGCTACATCTGAGGAGGACACACCAAAAGGGCAGACTGGGCAGGCACGAGAGCCCTGATAAAGTGAACCATGCTCTGTAGTGTTGGCACCTCACCAGCCAGTCCTCACAGCCAATCAGCCTAAGGGTCAATCAGTGTACAAACAGCAACCAAGGCTCAACTACAACAGGAGGGCACACACAACTCACAATGGACCATGCCTTGAGCATCTCAGGTGATGAGTGAAGACTCTGTTACTGGACCTGACAGGATACCTACTATGTAAAGTCACTCTACTAAGACCAAGAGACTTAGGAACCCTACTTAACACACAGAAACAAACACAGGGAGGCAGCCAATATGGGGAGACAAAGAAACATGTCCCACATGAAAGAGCAGAACAAACCTCCAGAAAAAGAACTCAACAAAGTGGAGACAACCAATCCACCAGAAGCAGAGTTCAAAACACTTGTTATAAGGATGCTCAATGAACCTAGAGGAAGAGTAGATGAATTCAGGGAAAACTTTAACAAAGAGACAGAAAACATAAAAATGGAGATGGAAAACACAAAAGGGAACCATTCAGAAATGAAGAATACAATATCTGAGATGAAGAGTATATTAGAGGGAATCAACAGATTGGATAAAGCAATTGAATCAGCAATTTATAGGATGGGGCAGCAGAGGACACTCAACAAGAACAACAACAAGAAAAAAGAATCCAAAAAAATGAAAATAATTTAAGGAACCTATGGGACAACATCAAGTGCAAAATGTTTGCATCATAGTGATACCAAAAGTAGAAGAGAGAGAGCAAGGAATTGAAAATCTATTTCAAGAAATAATGACTGAAAGCTTCCCTAACCTGGAGAAAGAAATAGACATACAAACCCAGGAAGCACAGAGTTCCAAACAAGATAAACTGAAAAGAGGCCCATACCAAGACACATCATAATTAAAATGCCAAAGTTTCAAGACAAAGAGAGAATCATAAAAGTAGCAAGAAATAAGCAATTAATTACCTACAAGGGAGCTCCCATAAGACTATCAGCCACTTTCTCTATAGAAACTTTGCAGGCCAGAAGGGCTTGGCACAAAATATTCAAAGTGATGAAAAGCCAGGACCTACAACCAAGATTACTCTACCCAGCAAAGCTATCCTTTAGAATCAAAGGACAGATAAAGAGCTTCTCAGACAAGAAAAGGCTAAAGGAGTTCATTACCACCAAGCCAGTATTACAGGAAATGTGGAGTGACTTCTTTAAGAAGAAGAAAAAAATATGTATCAAAAATATGAATAAAGAATGGTAATAGCTGCATATCTATCAACAAGTACTTCAAATAAAAAATAATTAAATGCTCCAATCAAAAGATAGGGTGGCCGAATGGATAAGAAAACAATATCCTTACATAAGCTGCCTTCAAGAGACTCATTTCAGTTTAAAAGACACACACAGACAAAAAGTAAAGGGTTGAAAAAAGATATTTCGTGATGGAGCTAGAGGGTATTATGCTGAGTGGAGTAAGTCAGATAAAGATAAATGTCATATGAGTTTACATACGTGTGGAATCTAAAGAACAAAATAAACAAACAAACAAACAAACAAAAAAAACAGAAACAAACTCATAGATAGAACGTTTTGAGGGTTACCAGATGGGAAGGGGTTAGGGGGTAGGTTAAAAAGGGGAAAGGGATTAAGAAGTAAGAAATGGTAGTTACAAAATTGTCATGGAGATATAAAGTATAGCATAAGGAATATAGGCAATAATATTGTAATAACTATGTATGGTTTCAGAGTAGTATTATACTTATTGAAGTAATCACTTCATGAGTTATATAGATGTCTAATCACTATATTGTACACCTGAAACTAATATAATATTGTATGCCAATCATAATTGAATAATTAACAAATATTATTTTTAAAAAAGAAAGAAAAAGGTGAAAGGATAAGAAGTACAAATTTCCAGTTAAAAATAGTCATGAGGGTATAAAGTACAGCATAGGAAATATAATCAATAATATTATAATAACTATCTGTGGTGCCAGGTGGGTACTAGAGTTATTGGAGTATCATAAATTATATAATTGTCTAACCATTATACTGTATACCTGAAATTAAAATAATATTGAGTGTTAATTGTAATTGAAAAATAACAGTTAAAAATCTGTCAAAAAATAAAGCGTTTGTAATAAAATAGAGGATAATATATTTTAAAATTAAGATTTATTTTTATGTATCAGACATTTATTTTTTAATGGTACCATTAAATTTTATCATCTCCTTCAGACAAACATTGATTTTTAATATTTGGCATTTTTCCAAAAATGTCTTTGTTCATCTCATATATATATATACACATATGCACACATATGTATATATAAACATGCACAAATACACATATATACAAAGAAAACAAAAATTTCTTTAAACAATACTTAAACTTACTATGTGGGATGCACACCAACATTTGCTATTTTATTCAATTACTTATTTAGACCCATTAAACTCATTTTATAGCCAATAAGAGGCTGAGACCATGTAAATGACCATAACGTTTCCTCAAATTCTAAGCCCTAATATACATTTTAACATAAAGAGCACTATATTTAAAATTCTATCACTCAGTGAAATTCTTGAAGGTCCAAGAGTGGCAAGATCCCTAAGTATTTGGTAAAACAAAATGTTTGTGTGTCCAACTTTCATCTAAGACCCTGACATTCCTTGGAAATCTATATTTAATTAGTTTTGGCCACATGCCCATCCTGAACCACTTATTCTAAGCCCTAAAATACTCTTACTTCTCCTGTTTAAATTTTGCAAACTCCTGGATATTTACTTTCTTGAAAGAACCTAGGTTTTATAGGTAGTACTTTCCCCAAATGATCCATTCATGAAAGAATGTCTGGGAGTGTATTTTTGGAGGAGTCCTAAAAAGGTGTTTTTCATAGAAATGAAGTGTCACATAGAGGCCACATTTGAGATGCACATTGACTGCTCCATATTGGGGAGTGGCACTATTCGCTGCCACCCGCAGCCTCTCTCTGTCTTGTTGGCTTCCCCTTCTTTAGTCCTAGGGCTTTACTTTCTCCAAATTCTCCTCCTCCAGCCCCTGCTGCTAAACTTGCACACTCATGGTGAAGACTTCTGGCAGGTCACCAGGCTGTCTAACTACAAGATGGTTCCATTATTGAACAGTAACTGATGAAAAGTGGTCTATTTTTCTTGGTTGGGTCATTTTTGAGTTTGAATAATCAGCCATGCCAGCCAGCAGAGTCTGTGTATCTGAGTTAATGGTGCTTCTGACACACAAATCCCATATGCTATATAGTGTTATGTTATTTGGGCTTGCATCAGGAGAACAATTTGAAAAAGATAGAACCGTGAAGAAAAACATGAGGATATGGGCTACTTCAAAGTGAAAAAGGAAAAGAAATGCCTAATTTAAAACAGTAAAGCTAGTTTCTATCTAAGATACCTATAAATGAATGAGTTTCTTTCACTATAAAACCTGGTTGGTGTGTGTTAGAATAAGGAGTCAGATATAAGTACAACATAACATCAGCATTTCCCAACCAATAGAGTGTCTTACAATGATAGTTCCAGAGAAGAAGATTATTACTGAAGATGTGATGAGCTTTCTTGGAAAAATAAATAAAAAGCTTTTATTATCAAACATAAAACTACTGAAATCGTAAAATTACTTGAGAGCAGTAATTATAACCCTAGCAGTCTTTATATAGAGAACTGAATTGACTATTTCTTGGTGATTTCTTATTTTCGGTCACAATAATATCTCATCTAGAGCAATTAAGCCAATCACTCTCTACTGTCACTAAATAAAGGAGGCTGCCCTGAGCCAGATGGTGAACTCAATCATTGACATAGCTTTATTCATTCACTCCTCAATTAAGATTTTCATTTATTGAACATTTTCTCCTATGTGTCAAAATTACAAAAATGAATTATGCATGTTCCTTATCCTCGAATGACTTGTGGTTTACGAAAGGATGATAAACACGTGAATTAAGGGTAGTAAAGTGTACAGAGAGCACGGAGAAGGAAGTGGTCACATCCTACTGACAGCCAAGAAGAAATATTCTATGGAGGAATGATGATGTTGCAGGGAGACTTGGCATAAGAATCAGCCTCTTCTGGGACTGGGGCAACAGATAGCAGTGGGGAAATCTCCTCAGCAAAGGAGGCGATGGAGCATAGTGTGAAAGTGTGACACACACTCAAATGTCGTGGTTGGAGCAAAGAGCTCAGGAAATAAAGAACTACAAGAGACGAGCCTGGTGATTGGGAAGGACAAGGGAATGGAAGTCTGGGCAAAGTGTGACTTAACTCATGGGAACTGTGAAATCAGATCTTGGAATGGATATTAGCAGGGCCTTGGAATTTTGGAAAGGTAAGTTGGGCACCTATGAGAAGGAAAGACAGAACCAGGGGACCTGGGGCTTCACCCCATGTTTCCTCTTAAATATCATTTTACTGCATTTCTTTTTAAAACATAATTCTAAGTGTATTATGAGCCTCCACATGCAACACTCTGAGGACACAACGTTGCTTGTGCAGCATTCTGGCCTGGAAATCAAAACCTGACTCTGATCAGGAGCAAACAGCTGATAAACCTAAAAAGAAACATTCCAAGAAAAAAAAAATTAAAGTTTCTTCAAAAATGTCAATATTGTAAAGAAAAAAGAAAGAGGGAGAAAGTAATACAGATTAAAAGAGGCTAAAGAGACATGACAGCAAATATAAGAGAGGGGGAATGTTCTTCAGATCACTATTGGGTCAGCGGGAAAAAAAGGAAGATGAACAATAGATTAGATAAAATGAACAATAGATTAGGAAAAATGGAAGATGAACAATAGATTAGATATTGATGCTAAATGTGTTTAATTTAATGTATTTAATTTACTGAATTTGTTAACCGTACTAAAGTTATGTAAGAGAACATTTCTATTTTTAGAAAATACACTCAAATATTTAAATGTAAAGGGTCATGTTATCACTAAACTCAATGGTTTATTAAATACTGTATGTGTCTGTGTATGATACATATATGTACACATATACATACAGAAAGAAAATGATAACTCAAATGGATTAAAATATTAACAAGAATTAAACACTAGTAAAATGCATATGGGTGTTGTTTATATTACTTTACAATTTTTCTGTGAATTAATATTTCTAAATGAAATGTTAAAAAATAAAATAAAATAATAAGATTATAACAAAATTAGAAGTACACATGTTTCCCCTTTTCTTCCTTCCTTCCTTCCTTCCTTTTCTCTTTCCTTCCCTAGCTCTATCCTTTCTGACTAGCACCATGTGGAAAGCTTCCCAGGACCCACTGGATGAAAAGAGGCAGCACTGGCTCTGGAAACACAGTGCTATCCTCACCTCCCTTGTATGCCCTCTCCCTTCCCACTCAGTACTCTCTCAGCTGGAACCCCACAATCTCCCTGTACACTGCCACTGTCAGTCTTGCACTTTCTAGAAGTTCCATACAGGTGTTCACTCAACAAACACACCCTCAGCACATTCGTAACATATCTGTGCTCAGACACTGGAACAAAGTGTATACTCCAGGATTGCTTGTGGAGTGAGGAGGTTTGGCCCAAGGCCCAGGCCTAGCTCTGCCTTCTATTAACCATCTTTCTGAGCTCAAACAACCTTGAATCTCAGATTCGTGATGGACAACATAGGAACAGTAATAGTACCTATACAGAGGCTGCTGTGAGTGTAAATCAAGTGCGTCCTGAAAAAGCATTCTGTAAATGTGTTGGCTGTTCACACCCAGTAGTCTGGTTGACTGACTCATTACCTGTCTTTTTGTCCCCAGCCAAGTGTGCAGGAAGAAGTGCATCCAACTGGGCTGAGCTGGAGCTTTCTCTCCACTCTTCTTGTTTGCATTTGGCAGGGAAGTCATAACTGGCGAGGAGGAAGAGAAGAGAAATGTTCCCAGAAAAAAACAATTCCAGAAACAGTATCTTAGGGAACTTGTAAAAGGACTACATAAAGACATTCTCACTCTCCACAAGATTGTTTCTTTCAGCAGATGCTCTGTCATCAATCCACCACACATGGTCAACCTCTGGAACTTTTGTAGTTTTAACAGCCAAGTCCTGAGACTGGCTGGTGTTTGTAAATTTACCGCATCGCAAATGTAAACTACGTCTCTAGAGGCTGGAGTGCTGGAGTGAGGGTCAACATCCAGCTTATACCCTTGCATTGTTTTTAAACCATAAGAAATTGCCTACATAAAATTTATACCAGAAAACAAACAAACAAAAAAACCAGGAAATTATGTTCAATATTAGGAAATCTGTTAATATAGTTCAGTGTATTAATTAGGAATAAAGAAAAACTATCATACTATCATCTCCACAGATAGCAAAAAGATTTTCGACAAAACTCAATATTCATTCTTGAATAGACTTTATTCAATAAAACAAATAAAATATAGCCATCTCATTCCAAAAGTCAGCACATGGTTAACGAGAGAATCCTGCCCACTAAAATCAAGATGAAGACGAGAATGCTATGTGTGGCCACCACCAAACCTATACTGGAATGAAATTTATAGGAGATTGCCCTATGCGAAGGGGCCCCCAAGCAGTGAAGGAGCGGAGAGGCCAAAGAAAGAGGCAGACAAATCCAGATCGTTGGTTATTAAGTTTAATAGGGAACTTACATACGAAAACATGATCTGGGGTATAGACCACCGTTTCTACCGCCATTAGAAATGAACTTACGTGACAGGAAAGGAATGCGTGGGTGGTTTGTAGGGAACCAAGGGACCAAATACCAGGAATCTCTGGGGCTGAGATGAGCTATGAGACAACATCCAGGGCGCCCCCTGCTGGAGGAAAGATTAATGGAAATTATGTGACTAGCTCAAAGCCTCTGTACACATTCCAGAGTCCCCCAGAGGAGGGTGGTTAAAAGTTCAGCTTCATTCACTCATAAGTTAAAATGGCAGATTAGCTTCAGGATGTCAGCTCTGTCCACTGAGTTATAATCTACCTCCTCACAAAATTAGAAAAAAAAATTCAGTTTGTATTATGCCCACACTGTAACAAAATTTTACATTTAGAAAAATGTTTTGTATTCCATATGCAAATGTGTAGACACAATTCTATTAGAAGACAAAATGAAGTATTCCTAGATAAATGACTAATTATAATAAATATTTTGGAAATGACAAAAATCATTGAACTGAATGTTGTTAATAATTTTCTTTATATTTGACATCTTGATACAAGGCATAAATGAGCACATTTGTATCTATATAAATGTAAGTCTATATGACCAATGCAGTTGTAACAGCCATGTAAGCTGTTAACTCAAACACCATGAGGATCACTATCATTGGAGACACAATGTTCCAAAATGATAACTCTGAAATTTCAAACATAAAGTACCACTTTCTCTCTATTTACTTGGTAGTTGCTCTATTTGAAAACCCAAAGTATATTAAAACTGCAAATAAGTTTAGAATATATATATAGATATATAGATATATATTAAGCAAAGTTAGATTCTAGGCTCAGATCCTTATATACAGGTTTTATCTACATGATTGTGTGAGAACATTTGACATTCACGATTTGGGGGTGTGAATAAATTTTTTTTAATTAACTAATTTAGCTTTAATTCTTTAATATCACCACATATTTAATCCCTTTTACCCCATCTACCTTCCTCCCATATACGTATATTTTTAATTAATCAATCAATCAATTAATTAATTAATTATGGTGACACTGGTTAACAAGATCTGATAAGTTTCAGCTGTATATTTAACAATATGGCATCTATATATTTACATTGTATGTTCATCTCTCATAGTTATATTTTTTTCTGTCACCACATATTTGACCAGTTTTACCCCATCTACCTCCTCCCTCTCACCTCCCCTCTACCCTTTGGTAACTGCTAGTCTATTGGGGTGCGGACAAATTTTTATCATGGGAAACTTTTTCAGCATTTTCAGGATGTTTAGTGTCCCTAGCTGCCACACACCAATGCCAATCACATCCCAGAATTACTGTGGCAATCCAGAATTATTGACATCAATTCCAAAATAGGCCGGGATAACCACCCTGGTTTGGGCTGGCTTCATGGACCAAGGACCAATGTAGGCCCCCCACCAGAGGATCTCCTCACTCTGGGTTTAATGCTGTGGTTGCCACTTTGAAATTGTTAACAATTTTATCTTTGCATTTGTGTTTTGTAAGTGAAGTCTAATGGGACAATAGAGCATGAGCTGGTGGTTTGGAGGCATCCCATCTTCCACCATTTCCCTGCTTCCACAGGAGGGTATTTGGGTGATCTCTCCTATCCCTGCTGCCCCAGGCCATTCCTAGCCTTCTCTTTTCCATCCCTGCCTTGAGACCGTTGCCACCTTAACCCTGCTCAGAAGCCCGTACATGGCTCAGGGAGGGCCACAGTTGTGTGCCCATGCTGCAGCCTGAGGCATTGGCATCATCGCCAAAACCTGCCCTCAGTGAGCAGCTACATGGAACATGAAATGGGTGACTTGGTGGAAGAGAGCCTCTTGTCCACCCTTAATCCAGGTACCTAGTACATCTGGGCACAGAGATGGCAACATCCTTTTAGGTAACCTATCTGCTGTGAGCTGGGGCCACAGTTCCATAACAAGGGGAGATACTGAGCACAACTTCCCACTCCCAGCTGGAGCAGGAAACCAGTATGGTGGCTGGCGAAAGGGAAAATCCTACAACTGGTACCTTTTTGGCGTATTTTTTCCTGCTTTTTGAATGAGGAGTTTAGTATTTTTATTTTGCATTGGGCCTCACAAATTATGTAATTGGTCCTGGTTCTAATATTGTACCCTGTTATAGAATAGTGGTGTATATGAACTGAATATCTGACTAATTTATTATTATTATTATTATTATTATTATTACCATATTAAAACACAAACTACTTATTATTATTTCCCTGTATTTCCCTTTCATATTAAAATGAGGACATAATATCGATCTTTTGTAAAATCGTGAGTATAAGTAAGTTAATTAACAATAAATTTAGTTTCAGGATTATAAAGAAACTTTTATAAAACATTTGTTATAGAAAGGGAATATCAATTCTAATAGAATTGATCATCACTGTTTAGAGGCAACAGCCAATTCATTTTTTCTTTTTAAAAGAGTAAAATTGTTGTGGTATAAAAATATGGAAGGAAGATATATATGGAGATGATATAATTTTAGAACCAGGAAATCTATAAGAAAACCGATATGTTATGACAGAACATAATATAATTCAGAAAAATGGTAGGATAGAATATTAATATACATAAATCAATAACTGTGATGGATATAAAAAAGATCCAGTTAAAAATTTAAAAGGAGGAAACACCTATTTACAATAGCAGCAAAAAAGTAAGCTATCTAGGAGTAAACTTAAAAAGAACTAGCAAAGAAAACTTTAAAATACACATACTTTAAAATGCTACTAAAGGCTACAAATTAAGACTTGACCAAGTGGAGAGGTCAGATGTGTTCTGAAGCCTCCACAATTAAAATAACATGCACAGACATATTGATGGAACTCAAAAGAAAATCCAGTAACAAACTTTTGTACAAAACTTTAGACATGATAAAGGTGGTTTCTTAAGGATATTCAATAAGTGGGTTTGGACTACTAGGTAGCCATCTAGAAAAAAAATAGTTGGATCTGTACCCTACATTACCTAAAAAGATAATTTCCAAATGGACAAAGATATAAAATCATAAAACCATGAACGAACTCTCTCTCCTTCATACATATGTATATAAAATCCATAGTCATGGCTTCTCTTACATTTCTAATATTGGAATTTTTGTTTTTTCAAACTTTACTCTTGGTTAGCCTGGTTAGAAATGTATCCATATATTAATGCTTTCAAAGACATAGCATTTGGTTTTGTTGATATTCTCTATTAATTTCCTGTTTTCGGTTTTAATAGTTTCTACTCAAATTTTTATTATTTTTTTTCTTCTGCTTAATTTCAGTTTATAATGCTCTTCCGGAGGCTTCCCCTCACAGCAAGCTGTGATTCTCTGATTCCATTTCTTCAATTTTTAAGGCGGCACTTTGCCCTGTGAATTTAATTCTCTGATGGCTATAATAAGAGTGTTAATTTCATTTGTTCATGTTTTTTAGTTATTGTGAAAATGGAAGTGACACCTGTTGAAGTGAAAACCGAAAGCCTCAAATCGATTAA
This sequence comes from Pteropus medius, assembly GCF_902729225.1. NCBI lineage: Eukaryota > Metazoa > Chordata > Mammalia > Chiroptera > Pteropodidae > Pteropus > Pteropus medius. Next base: position 4,617,490 of record NW_024350921.1, on the reverse strand, counting down.
TTATGAGTCCACCAAAAGGGGGAAGGGCACCCTAGTTGGGTCTGAATTAATCTGGTAGAATCTTTAAAAGAGAAACATGGCCCTCCCTGAGAGTTAGAAAAAGTGCCTCACTGGCCTTGCATTTGCAAGCTGTTATGAAGTGAACAGCCTGCAAACAGGACCACATGCTGGAACTTCACTCGACCTGCAGGAGCCAAAGCCTCTGTCATAGAAGGACAAGGAACTGAGTTGTGCCAACAACCATGTGTGCTCGGAGGAGGGCCCTGAACTCAGGAAAGGAACACAGCTCAGCTTATACCTCGATTGCAGCCTTGTGGGACCCTGAGGAGAGGACCCAGGTCAGCTATGTCCACTTGCCCCTTTTGACATTGTGAAATAATGTGAGTTTTAAAGCCACTAATATTGCATCAGTAGAAATCTAATCATGTATATGTATATGAGAGTATATATGTATGTGCATATATATATACCGTAAAGCCCTGAATACACTTATAATTTTGCCAGAAGGATAAATAAGAAACAATGAACAGTAGGTGTTGCTCTAGGTGTTGAAAACTGAACAAAGAAGGAACATGGGGAGTGTGGAAAAGGAGTTTTTTATTTTCTTCCTTCTTGTGATTTTGATGTCCAAATTATGTAAATGTATCGCCTATAGAAACAAATATAAAACCTATAGAATTGATACAGTTTCGGGACACATCCTTTGTGAATGCCAGGTGTGCCCCCTGGGTTCCAGGTTCTATTTGACTTCTTTCAAGGTGAACAGTCCTGACAAAGAGGGTAAGTTAGTGGGAGGATGTATGAAGCAATGTAGAGACAATTGGAAAGCAACCAGGCCAAAATCCATTCCTAACATGAATGGTTAATTGTAATTTAAACAATTACAATTAAAGGATTGCTGGAGGAATAGATGAAAAAAATGGCAGAAATGCAGATCCCTGATCAGGCTACAAATGGATGTGCACTTCATCCCTACATGTTTCATTCTAAACATGAAGCTAATTCTGAGCCGTTTGCCCCACTTTATGATTTGAAAGGAAATTTTAACTATGTTTAGTCCCAAATTTTATAACTGGATTTATGTTAAACACTGGACACTGTAATTTTTATTTTTATCCACCATATATTTAAAGAAAGTTATTTATTCTAGTATAAAACTGGGTTGAGCTAAACCTGCATTATTTAAATGTAAAACGTTTTTGGAGAGCTGCAAAGAAATGTTTCTGTGCTGATATAAATGAGATTTGAAATGGAAAATGTATGAGGCACACTATAAAGTATCATGACCGACTTTTTTCTCTTTTTTTCCTTTTTTAAAAAAACAAATGGGCTCAAATTTTCATGACCAAAGAGATTCTGCTCTCTTCCAAGGCCGCCTTGAGGAAACGTGAGTTTCATTCTAATAGAGCTGCTGCCACCAGGATTCTGTGTGGCCTTTTTGACAGTTGTCTTTGACAGCTTATAGAATGTATCTTTGGATTTCTTTATTGCTCTCCATATTTACTCTTTGTTCACAACCAAAATTTTATTCAGACCATTGTGTTGTCTTAGGGCAAATGGATGATGAAAGAGGAGGAGAAAGACATAAACTATTAGTGATCTTATACAAGAAAGAAAGCAAGGCTTTCACATTCACTACCTCGTGTCTTCCTCACCAAGCCCCACAAGTAAAGCATCATCACATCTTTTGAAGGGAAATTGACTCTTAGACAAGTTAAGCGATTTCCTTAAGGCTCTGCAGCTTAACTGCCCATCCAGGATTCAAATCTGGCCTGTTTCATTGCACATTCAAGATCATATCACCATCTTGTGCTGCCTCCTACAGTGTTGACAAAATGTTTTAGGTAAATAAATAAATAAATTGATAAATAAATGATAGATAGATGATAGATAGATAGAGAGAGAGATGATAGATGATAGATAGAAGATAGATAGATGATAGATAGATGATAGATAAATAGATGATAGATATATGATAAATAAATGATGGCTGTGAATGAATTATGTAAGCCTGAATAGTTAGCTGATGCATAACTGCCTTCACTACCTAAACCACTGCTACCAGAGGCAGAGGAGTAGGGCAAGAAAGAACAGCAACCACCAGGCAACAACCTGGCTGGCCAATGGTGGGCACCGCTACAGTGTTTCTTGGGACACCTGGAGAGAATAGCCACCTCCAGGGAGGATCCTCAAGCCCTCCTGAAGAGCATTTGTCCCATGCTGTGTACTTAGAACACAGAGATCCACCACCTGCCCCCTAGTCAACAAGCCAATTCACTCCAGGGTGTCATACAGTGCCAGTGGTGAGCGCAGGGCATTATGGGAACCAAGGAAGGGGACTACATGAATGTGAGCTCTCTGGCCCGGTTCAGTCAAAAAGATAAGATCACTTGCCTCTATGATAGAGACATCTTGTCCTAACGGGCCAGTGGCAACAAAGGTAGCTGTGTCATCTATATTCATTCCTTGACAACATCAAGAATTCCTCACTCAATCAGAAACTGGCTATTTCCCAGAGAAGACCACGTCTTCCTGTTGGGATGTCTGATTTTGTTTTTTGTTTTGCATGTTTGATTATGCTTACTTGTTTTGTTGGTAATTCTATGGTTAGGCACACTTCATTCTTAGTGTGTATTTGTTTCATCCAGGCTTTGCATGCTATTCCTGTGCTGCCCCTGTTAGGAGGTCAGGTTACTAGTGCTGAGTTTTCCTTCTGCTCAGAAGGACTCCGCCTCCTATCTGCTGTTACTACCTGTGGTCCAGATAGGATTCTCTTCCAGAATCTACCACCTGCACTGTCTTTTCAGACTCTGCCAATGTCAGTAAGCCTGTCCTGGCCTCCCCTGCCCTGCTCTGTCCCACAGAGGTTAAGACTGGGCCAACCCACACATGTGCTTAGATGACACAGGTCTGTCAACACAAACTCTAATGGACAAGAAAAGGATTTCTGAAGACCACAAATGTCCCATAAAAAGGCCCCCATGCCATGCCCCTTTTCAGTGTCTGCAATAAACGTTTGCTGATCTTGTAGAACACCACATCTTTACGAGTCTTGACCTTGCCTAGCCTTGAAGCGACTGATCTCTGATGATGCTACTTCAAGAACTCCCAACAGTTATCGCTTCTCAAAGTGCATCATGATTAAATGTCTTCACTGAAATGTCTTGAGTCTGTGGAACTTCAAGGAGAGTGTTTGAAAAGATCTCAGAAGCAAAGCTGTATTATGACAAAGCTCTGATTAACACAGAATAAAATACAAATTATTTTTAAAAGTTCTTCAACATTTTCAGATATTCATATTTGAGTTAGATAGTTGATGACTATTAATCACCTACTATTTGCGATGTATTACTATAAATGGAAAGAATATAAGATGCTTCAGAGGCTGGTATTCTAAAGGGAAGAAACATAAATAATACAGAAGTAAGTATGATAATTCCAGATACTGATGAGTGTCATGATAAAGACAGAAGAGATAGATTTGGTAGAGAGTGAAATAGTGTGGCTTATGCTTTAGCTCCTTGAGTGCTTAGGGAGTCCCAATCAGTCCCTAAGAAAACAGTCACCTCTGTGCCTTAAGATTGGTTTCTGCCCACTTGAGGAAATTAGCCCTGGGGCAGAGAGGACATCATGAGGGAATATACAGAGCTTCCTTGGTCCTGTCACTCCCTGTACCTCCCCAATCATCTAACCACTAGAGAAGCTGGAAGTGGTGGCCTAATCCTGACCTGATTTTGCCTTTATATAGTCACTGACCATAAAGGAGCATAGCTGGACAAGCAAGAGAAAGCCATCCCACAACCCAGAGAAAGAGTGATTCTGCTTTCAAATGACCTAGTTGCTGAATTAAATTGTATAACCCTAAGACATAATGCACTTGTGGTGAAGTATCACCACTCATCCTCTGAGGGCACAGGAGACTGGATCCCCTTCATACCTCAGGAATAAAAATCCATGTAGTCAGAGATGACTTCTCTGTCAGGCACAGAGGCACAGTACCCAGAGTCTTCCATACTTTTAGTGGCAATAGAAATATTTTCATTTTAATTTATTTTAAAATATATATAGATAAAAGTGAATATAATAGTGATGAATAAATAATATTCATCAATCCATCTGGGATTATACTCATCTTTACACCAATGTAATTGTAAAAAAGAAAGTTTTAATATTTTTTATGAAGGAAATAAAAGTTCATAATGGCAAAAGTGACTCATGAAAGTTCTGCTGCAGTCTTGATGGTGGTTTGGTTATGTCAGCTCAATAAATATCTGCTGAGTGAATGGGTGAACCAATATCTTTAGTGTGATGATCATATTAGGACTGAAAGACAGTCACTACAGATCTTTTTTAAAGAAAAAAAATCTCTCTGAATGCCAACAATGTATCCTGCATATCCAGTGGACTGGGGTGATTTAGTCTCCTTGAGTCTCACCATCCTCTCTAAAAACCATTTAACTGTTGTTTGGCCTAGAAACATGAGTGCGATGTGTGTGTACAGCACATAACCTAGTTGCTGAATTAAATTGTATGACCTTAAGACATAATGCAGACACACGGCTTTGTCATGGTGCTTCCAAATGAGCTTTTTTTATATTTCACAATTTTCTGGCTAATAACAAATCGTAAAGGCATGTACTTAAAAGGTCCATATAATAATACAACAACATGCTCGGCATTACTCTCAAAAAAAAAAACCCAAACAGAAGAGCTGAACAGATATTTCTCCAAAGAGGAAATACAGATGGCTAAATGACATATGAAAAGTTGCTCATTGTCACTAATCATCAGAGAAATGCAAATTAATACCACAATGAGATATCACCTCACACCTGTCAGAATGGCTATTACCAATAAATTAAAAAAACAAGTGTTGGCGAGGATGTGGAGAAAAGGGAATCTTCATACATTGTTGGTGGGATTGCAAATTGATACAGCCACTATGGAAAACAGTCTGGAGGTTCCTCAAAAAATTAAAAATGGATATATCTTTTGACCCAGCAATTGCACTTCTGAGTATTGATCCAACGAAAACCAAAATAATAATTCGTAAAGATCTATGCACCCCAATATTCATGGCAGCACGATGTATAATAGCCAAGATATGGAAGCAACCTAAATGCCCATCTACAGATGATTAAATAAAGAAATTATGGTTCATATATACAATGGAATATTACTCAGCCAGTAAAAAAAAAAATTAAATCCTACCATTTGCAACAAAATGGATGGGCCTAGAGGTTATTATGTTGAGTGAAATAAGTCAGTGAAAAATAAATACCATATGATTTCACTTATAAGTGGAATCCAAGGGACAAAAAGAACAAACTAATCAAAAACAGACTCACAAATATAGTGGGTAATTTGGTAACGGACAGAGGGGAGGGGGTTGGGGGGCTGGGAGAATGGGGTTAAGGGTTAAAGAAGTATAAATTAGTAGTTGATAGATGGTATGGGGATAGGGAGCACAGCACAGGGAATGCAGTTAGCATTAATATGTTGGCTAGGTGGAGGGCAAGAGGAGGGAGGGAGCTATTGGGGGAATCATTTTATGAACTATATAGATGTCTAACCAATGTGCTGTATACTTGAAACTAATTAAAATAAATAAATTAATTTTTTAAGAAAAGTTTCTTCAGAATCGACCAGGAAAGCTTGGTCAAAATTCTGTATTAATTTCTTTTGGACTCGTCAATGAGAAGAACTTGATTGTGCAGGTTTTCCTGTTGAAACTGCTCACTCCTATCTTGGTTACATCTCAAAGATCACCTGTATGGTCATGATGTTTTTATTTCTATGCTCAGTATACATTGATGGATATTGCAGATTGTGACCACAGGTAGGTAATTACCCCAAATGACATACCCTCAGTTGCCACCAGACAGATTCACCCACACTTTCCTGAAATGTCATTTAGTTTCCTAGGATGGGGCCTTTGTTCCCATTAGTCCCTTCTGTGAGAAATCCTTCTCCATGTGTCTACTCCTTAGATAATGCCTAAGTTTGGGAGCCATCTTAATTCCCACCCTCTTTGGGAAGAGCATAGAATTAGATGTTCCAAGGTATACAAAAGGGAGAAGACTGTGGGCCTTACCATCACAAAGCTAGTAAGCTTTGAAATGATGTTCATACACATCAATTCAAGATAGAATATTTTAAGTAAAATAGTAGAGGAACAATTAAGGGATATTCTATAGGCCCCCAGAGGGTTTTCTTATTGCAAAATATAATCACTTGTCATTTTGCTGAAAATTCTCTGCCTTGATTATAGGTAGTAGCATAATTTTGAGTTTGTAACAAATAATTGTCTTGATATAGATAACTGTAGAATATTGTGTATGTAACAAATAATTGACTCATCCTGAATCTTCCCTGGGAAAATAAACACTTGAGATTTAAATATACATGTGAAATGTGCTTACTCTGTCATTTGTGCATGGATGTTATTAATTTTAAGGAATGCAGACATTTTCCCACACACAAAAAAAGAAAAAAGTCATGACAAGAGAAATGAAAACAGCAGATAGAAACTTTCTAATTATGTTTTCCTCATCACCAGCAGTTTAATGTAGTGTGAAGAGCAAGTACTCTGAAGTCAGACCTTCCTGGGTTCTGCCACTTAATAAATGTGAAATTGAGCAAGTCACTGAAATTCTCTAAGCCTCAGTATTTGAAGACAACTCTACTTACCTCTCAAGATCATCATGAGAATTAAATATCATGAATACAAAGGGTATGGCATGGAACATATGGTCAATAAATGGTAGCTAATACTAGTCTGTTCATCTTTTCTTCAAGACAGATGTGCTCCAGATTGGTTTGCTTATGTTCTTGTGTCCTAATGTTGAATTACTATAATATTTTCAAAACCTCTTGGTAGGCATAATTTTGCTTTATTTTGTATAATCTAAAGATAGCTAATGACGAAATGTATGTAGGTGTGTATGTGTATGTTCCTGGAATCAAGATGGCCTTACATTGTTTGTATTCATTTTTTGTGTGTTTTTCCAGTTTTATTGAGATATAATTGACATATAATCTTGTGTAAGTTTATAACATGCATGTTTATTTGGTATATTTGTATATTGCAAAATGATTGCCACCATAGGATTACCTAACATAATTATCATTTTTTTATGTTGAGAATATCTAAGATCTACTCTCTTATCAACATTCAAATATACAATACAGTATTATTCACTATAATCTCCATGCTGTACACTAGATCCCCAGGACTCTATAATCTTATAACTGGAATTTTGTGCCCTTTGACCAATATCTCATTCTCCTCATTCCACAGCCCTTGGTTATCATTACTATATTCTCAGTTTCTCTAGGTTTAGCTTTTTAAGATTTCACTTCCAGATATATAAAGTAACATCATATAGTATTTGTATTTTTTTGTCAGACTTATTTCATTTAGCATAGTGCCCTCAAGTATTATCTAAGTTGTCCCAAATGGCAGTGTTTCCTTCCTCCTTTCTCATGAATGAATAATATTCCATTGTGTATATGTATATAGAGTGCAAAAGAGTTCCCTTTATGCCACATTCTCACCAACACTTATCTCTACCTTATTGTGGTTTTGATTTGCATTTTCCTAGTAATTACTGAGCACCTTTTCGAGTACCTGTTGGCCATTTGAATGTTTTCTTTGAAAAACTCTCTAGTTCCCCTGCCAAATTTTTTCATTGGATTATTTGATTTGTGTTTTATTGCCATTAAGCTGTATGAGTTATTTCTATGTTTTGGATGTTAACCCCTTACTAGATATATGATTTGAAAATGTGTTTTCCCTTTCTATAGGTTGCTTTTTCATTTTGATTGTTTCTTTTGCTGTACAGAAGCTTTTTAGTGTGATATAATCCCACCTATTTATTTTTACTTTTGTTGCCTGTGCTTTTAGTGTCAAATCTAGAAAATCATTGTCAAGACTACTGTCAAGGAGCTTTTTATCCCATGTTTTCTTCTAGGAATTTAAAAGTTTGGGGCCATACAATACATTTTTTTTTTAAGTAATATGTCATAGGGGCCTAATTTCATTCTTCTGCATGCAGTTATCCAGTTTTCCCAACACCATTCATTAAATAGACTTTCCATTCCCCATTAAGTATTCTTGGCTCCCTTGTCAAATGTTAGTTGAACATGTATATAATGGTTCATTTCTGAGTTCTCAATTCTGTTCCGTTGATATATGTGTTTGTTTTTATACAGTAACATATTATTTAGATTACTACAACTTTGTAGCATAGTTTGAAATCAAGAAGTGTGATGCTTCTGGCTTTGTTCCTCTTTTGCAGGATTGCTTTGACTATTAGGGTCCTTTGCAGTTTCATAAAAACTTTAGGATTTTTTTTTCTATTTTTGTGAAAAATACCTTTAGAGTTTTAATAATGTATTGAATCTATAGATCATTTTGTGAAATGTGGACATTTTAAACAATAGTCATTCTTTTAATCAGTGAACATGGGATATCTTTACATTGTGTGTGTGTGTGTGTATGTATGTGTGTGTTGTTTCTTCTTTAATTTCTTCAAGGTCTGTGTGTTTCTTCTTTAATTTCTTCAAGGTCTTATAGTGTGTTTCTTCTTTAATTTCTTCAAGGTCTTATAGTTTTCAGTGTACAGATCTTCTACCTCTTTGGTTAAATTTATTTTACCAAGGCTCCTAAGTGGGGTCAGTAACTAGAGGCAGTGGTGGTGGTTGTAGCCTTTGGTATGCACACATTTGGCTGCAGGGATCTGCTATAATTGCCTCTGTAGTGTCAGGGGCCAGTTATAGACACATTCATAGTGATAGGTTCTAGGTCAACTAGCAAGCTTCAGGACTAATTGTGGGTTCACTGGCAGACCAGAGGCCCTGACTATTGGCGTGTGCTTGTGTGACTGCACACTCTTTTGCCAGGCATGCACACAACAGTGAAAGCCAGTGACAGGGGTTGAGCTGGGGACATGAAGATAACCAGCTAGAAGAACTAGGTATAGGATGGCATGGTTGTGCCAGCCAGTGACAGGAAGCAGGACCTGATCTGGGCTCACTAGCAACTGTGGGAGCCCCAGTTGCACACCCATCCCTCATGCTTGAGTGCTGCAGTGGAGATGAAGGGTGTTAGGCTGCTGGTGTGTAGGTGCACAGCATGAGAGGCTAGTCCTGTGCATGGGCCTGGTGGTGGGATCAACTATGAGGGCTTTGGTTAATGTCTTGCATTCATGCAGCTGCAGAAGCCTGAGCTGGCTGCTAGGGTGGCTCCTGAGCTTTGATGGTAGTGGGAGGGACAGAGATGACTAGTGTGTTCCACTTGCACAACCACAGAGACCTTGTGTGGCTGTCGGTGGGAGTCCTGGGCCCCTGCAGTGGTAGGAAAACAGGAAGTGGGGAAAGACCGAGGTGGTTGGCATCAGCATACATGAATAATTGTGGAGCGAGAGTTATTGAGATCTGCAGAGGGTCCACAGTGGCTGATCTGGCCATTGGCTTTATCAGTGGCAAAATCTGCTAAGTTGTTGCGGAGCAGTTCTCTGAATCACAACTGTTCTCACTGTGTTTTTGCTAATAAAATAGCCTCTGCTTTCCTTCCCTGTTCCTGGCCAGCTTAATATGTCTCAACTTTGCCAGTCTGTATGGAGTGTAACCTAAGTGGGTCCTTCGCAAAATGTCCCAAGAGGCTGAAAAAGCAGGTCATTCACCGCGCTGTTCCTTTCCAGGACAGAGGACGTCTTTCCAGCCAGGAAGTCCCTTCTTGGGGCCAAGCAATGTCATTTGGGGATTGGGGGATGCAGACAAAATGAAGTCGTCCCCCTTTTCTTCTTATGCAGTTATCTCAGTTTTCTGTTCCATGGTGTCACTAAAACTTCCAAAGTGGACTCTAGAGGTCTTCCAGAGCTGATATTGTGAGTAGATTTGTCCAAGTTGATTTTGGTCCAGGGGCAAGGAAGCTAGATTCTCCTACATTGCCATTTTTTTTTTACAATCCCTTTGTATCCATTCCTTCGATTTAACAATGTGAAGCATATTTCAAAATATACTCTAAGTGGTTGTGGTCAAGAGCTTAGCTCAGCTGCTCCACGGTAACGCTGCCTCAGCATGTACTTTGTTTGGCCAAGCAGCCTGTGGGGCCCTTAAACTCTCATTGGCCCCCTCATGCAAGCACATGCCCTGGATAGCAGCCACAGAGTCACAAGTACATGTAAGTTCCTGACACAACTTTCCCAACAGCCTTTCTGATCAATAGTCTGCCTTGTGCACCCCTTACAAAGATCCCTGAAGAGTTTCTCCAAACCCTGTTCTTTTGGGTTAAAATGACTAACCTGGCCTTAGCCTGAGAATCCTAATGTGCTGTACCCAGGCTGCTAACATGTGCCCCGGGTCCTTTCTCTCTCAGCCTGCACCCTTCCTTGACTTCCCCGTGTGGCCCCGAAGCATGAGGCATGCTGCGTACCTCCTCCAGGACCTATGAATAACAAACTGCTCTATTTCAATTCCCTTGTGGTCTTTTGTTGAGTTGTGGCTCACATCCAACCCCATGGGGCTCTACTTAGCAAATGTTAAATTAACAAAGTCACCACAGCTGTACACTCACATTTATGAGAAAAATAATATGTGACTTTTAAAATATATATACATCTTATCAACAGAGCTTAGTGATGGTTTCATTATTGTAAGTTATAATTCTTAATCAGGTTGCAAAAATATTATTTTCAGTCTTAGGAACAGGTAAGTTACTCTAGTGGTTGAGGTCTTCTTGCAAGAAAATGCAGGAAATAAGAAACACTAAAATGCCATCTTAACAAGACTGATAAAATCTGATCCATTTTTATTACAGAATATGATTCTAGTGAAGAGACCCAAAAGTGGTTTTATACCAAATCATTAGATTTTTATAATTTCCCAAGGTGATAAGAGATATCACTTATTTAGATGCATGTATTCTATTTTTAAAATCTGTAACTTATTTTTATATTACAAAAGATATATTTACTTATAGAGAGGGAGAGAAGGAGAGAGGATACAGATAAGGTGAATGGAGGGAAAAAATCCATGCTCGAGCCTGCAAATGATGTGGTGAATACTTCTATAGACTTTTTAATATTTTTAATGTTATAATTTATTTAAGAATAGCTTTGTGCTACAGTGCTATTTTTATAATTTAATTTTTTGCAGTATACACTGCAATCAACATCTTTTCATGACGATAAATAGATTTATATAAGTTAATTTTAGTAGCTGACTATTATTCTATTATAGGACTATACTATAATTTTTCTAACCAATATTCTATCATTAGAGGTTTACATTGTTTTTTTTTTAATTTTCTCCTCTCAAAAACACTGCAATTTTAAGTGTAGATATATATATATGTTAAATATACATGTATACACAGATATACATGCATACATATATACTTGAGATCTTGTTTAATTTATAGATCAATGGGACACTCACTAACAGCTTTAGATTTGCTGACATATTGCTCTCTGGGAGGGCTCTTCACTCTATCCCATCAATGGTATTGAAGTGAGTACATATTTCCACACTCTTCCCATGGTGACCTTTTTTTCATTTTCATCTTTGGGATCTTACAAGGATATAATCGATTCTCATTGTTTAATCAGCCTTTTCCTGGTTTCTAACAACAGTGTTGTTATGTTTTGTATGTTTTGTATGTTTATCACCCAGCTGCATTTTTTCTGTAAACTACTTGTTTATGCTTTCACCCAAACTTTTAAAATTATGATGTGCATTATTTTCTTAATTCATACGTATGCTTTATATATTTGGGATGTTAACACATTATTTGATATGTTACAATTTGTTGCTGGTTTCTCGTGTGACTTTCATTTTTATGTATTTGAGTTAACCCTAAATTGTTGAATTTTATGCCATTAAATATTCTATTATTCTTTAAAGCAGCATAAATATAGTCACACTGCATGTACAAGCAATTTAAATTCAGAGTAAAAACATTTCGAGAACTCTGAGTGAAGTGCCAAGGTGACACCTATTATCAAATAATCCACAGTACTGTCAAAACCCACTAACTCTGCTGTTTTTTATAAAAATTTGCTGTAAGCTTCAGTCATTTGCAGGGCAAGCAAATGAATAAACATCATAATACCCTCTATAGATCTGTGATAATCCTTTGGGCACATATTGAAATTTCTGCAAAGCAGCTAAATGTGTTTCTAGGATTTAAAAAGGCCTAATAAATTAATCTGAAAGCATAGATGGCTATCTGGCCAAACAAAAGAATGCTTAATAAAGTTTTCAGTGGAGAAATTAGGGTTCAACATTTTTAGTAGACCCTAAATGCCATAGGCCATAAATGATAAACAGCTGTGCAGATAGATCTAGAATGTTAAATAACTAAGTGCCAGGAAGGTGCTCCATGTGAGTCATCTTATTTTAATTTTCTTTTATAATAAGAGAAATGTGTTCAATTGGTTTAACACACGGCATTCTTATGGTTTAAAGGGCAAATTATTTATAGGGGTTTGCTTTAATGATTTAAATAATAGATGCTATTATAGCAAGACATAGATGCCCATTCAAAATGGTTCAGGAGTGACAAGAGACTATACAAACAGAGAGTCACTTTGTGCTCTCTGATCCAGCTCACCTGGCAATACACTTTGCATACATGGAAGTTTTAGAAGCTGACTTCTGCAAATTTGATTTTCCCCAACTCAGTAACACACCAGGAATGGTGGAGGTGGAGAAAAAGCAATGATCTGGACTGTTAATTTAAGCAAGATGAGTGTTACTTACAAACCTACAAAACTGGAATAAATTACACCCACAAGAATAATTCTCTGCCCCATTATTCCTATCTGGACAATCTAAGATCATAAGCTGGAGCCAATTACTTATAAAGCAGGCATTGATTTTATTTTTTCTAGCATGAGACAAGGTGGCATAAGAAATGATGGTTCACTACGTTGTTTATTTTAATTGTATGCAGTCACTGAAACCTGGTAGCATAAGATTGATTGTAACTGAGCCATAAATTTAACACAGAGAAACATCATCCATTTACCTGGATGGTTCTTTGCTGAAATATATTTCTAGATCTGGAATAGAAGAGAGAGGGTCTAAAGATAACAAATGATAAATGCCTCCTACCTCTGGCCAAGGGAAGCAAGGGAAGCAATCCTTAGTGTAAACTAGTGACTACTCAGCTAGCAAAGTTACTCTCTTATTATATGAACTATGCAAAATTTGAACATTTAAAGAACTATTTATCACCCAAGATGTCTATATTTGGCAAATATACCTAAACTTTTGGAAGTAAAATGGCTTTTGTAGCAATCTCTGTGTAGTATCCATCTACTTGATTGTCCTCTATCTTTGTCCATCCATGTAAGGTATTTTCAAGGCCAGTTCAGATGCCCAGAGAGTGTCCACCCAATAGCAGCACTGAGGTAGAGATGCCCTTGGGTCTCTGTGAACTACAGTAGCCAGAGAAGGATTTGAAAAGGAACTTTGGGTATGAATAAAGAAGGATGCCACTGGGCCACTGAGAGCCAGCACTGAGACTTGGTGGAACTTATAACTTTAGAAGCAATAAGACAGAACCACTTCAGCTTTTTATATAGAAAGTTGAGGGGAAAACAGGCAGGAAAGAGGAAGGTGAATGTCTGTTCTTTCATGCTCTTCTAGCTACAGGCCTGGTGACAGAGATTGCCTGGCATATGCCTTCCTTCTCCCACTCCCACCATAGTCTAAAATGTAAATAAAGTTAAAATTTGAAAACGAAATAAAACAAATGACCTTTATGTATATTAAGTTAGTGACCTAACCATAAAGAAAAGAAATATTTACAGTCACTTTAAAAGACAATAATTTTACTGAAATATATTTTAACAGCAAAACATAGAGACATTTCAAACATGTTAAATAATTATAGTTAATAATATTGATGTCATTTAAAATTTGCACATATTTGATCAAAAAACATACAAATAATTTAAAAATTATTAAACAAATAAGCAATTGTATTAATATAATTAAAAACGAAGATTATTTAGTGTAAGAGAAGAGATGCAAATACAAAATCAAGAACATAGATAAATCTTAAAGTTGAATTTGAAATATTACTATGGGTTCTTGATCTATTTTCTTATTCTTATAAAACAAAGACATATTTCCTAGCTCTGTTCACTGTAAAGGCCAAGTACGTATAATCACAATCTAGTAGCATTTAGCAAACTTTGTACACAATGGTATCTGGGTACCACAATGCCACCTGAGAGATATTCTTGCCAAAAACCAATAAGAAAGAGCGTTATTCTAATCAAGCTTCTAAATCTAATCACTAAGCACAAGTTACAACGTCTTAAAGATGCCCTCACCAATGCAGAACAGAGTCAATTCTACTCCATTTAAATCGTTTGCTCCCATCAGCTAATATGTGGCCTGGGGATAAAAGAGGATGGAGAAGGAACTAATACAGAAAAAGAGATGTAAGAAACACACCAGCCAGTGCTAGGCGGAAGCCTCGGGCCCTTCCACTTTGTATGTATCTGGAAATTTTATTAATACAAAATAAAGTCAATTGTCAATTCTAAGTCATGTTGCTTTCCTAGGAGCAGAAAAAGGCCCAGGAGGTTCTGAATTGCAGTGCTCAGACTTTCAGCTCAGCCTGCTTCTGTCTCCATCAAGGGAAGATATTTAGATGTAGGTGTCTCTGAAAACATCGTATCTTCAGAAACCATGATCCTAATCCACCCACAAGGTTGTTGGCTTACTCCAAATCTTGGGGAAATTTGAATATTTTACCAGTACCTAGAATGAATAGATCATATTCAGATATGTCACCCAGAGTCCTTTAGCAGACCTTAAAAATCACTAGTACAATTGAGCATACGGCAGCTGGTGAAATGAAGGCACCTCCCTCATCCCTAGGGGAATTCAGTTCTAGGTGAGGGGGAAAAAGCAATAAAGCTGTCATTGTCATAATGCTTCACCCTGTGAAGTGTGGGTGCCTCGATGCCTCCATATATTTTGTTTAGTAAATTACCCCCTGTCTTCTAAGAATGGAAATCACAGCTGCTTGGGCCTGACAGGAAAGTTGCTCTGTGCTTTTTTTCCTTCTCATACACTTCTACATCTGGCAAATACCGGCCCAGACCTTAGTGGGGTCTTCTAATTAGCTGCCAGTAAAGGTGTACTGATGCTACTAAATTCTATGTGCTCACAGGTCATAAAGAGCATATTTTTTCCTATATATATATTTTTTCCATTCATGGGAGAGGGTACAGGCTCTGTGCAGCCACCTCAAATGTGACAGTTAACTTTACATATCAACTTGAAAAATGTTTCTGGATGAGATTAACATATTGGTGAACTTCGGGTAAAGCTGACTGCCTTCTATCATGTGAGTGGGCCTCATAAAATCAGTTGAAGCCCTGAATAGAAACAAAAATCCTCCCTCCCCAAGCTAGGGAGAATTCTCCAGCAGACTGCCTTTGGGCTTCAACTACACCCTCGGCTTTCCTGTCTCCAGCCTGCCGATTTTAAACTAAACGCACTGCAGATTTTTAACTTCCCAGATGCCATAGGTGCATGAGCCAGTTCCTTATTATAAATAAATCTCATTTGTTATATATATGTATATATATTTGCTTTAAAAGCTCATGTTCCCTACTTCACCACCTCAGAGCCTCACTTTATATAGAAATATTGGGAAACTCCTAAGATAAATTCTTATAACTTTCAGTTGCATGTGAAGAGCTGAACTCTGAGACATGATGTGAATGACATAATGTGGCATTACTAGTATGATCTTTAAGGGTGGCCCTTCACCTTCAACATGATATCCTTATCTCCAGCCCTCCCTTCTTTAATTAGAATGTATTTGGGTTTATTTTTTTAAGTATATGTTTACCTTTTTCAGGTGAATATTAATCTTCAAATTAGAAAATACAAATCTGATCTAGAATTTAACCTCTACTAATCACTAGCTATTTAATCTTGGGCAAGTTAAACTCTCTGTGCCTCAGTTTCCTTATCTAAAAAATTAGAGTAATTAAAATGTCTACTTCAGAGATTAATTGTAAAAGTAAAAATAAAATTATAGGTGATAACAGAAATGAAATGTAGAATGTGACCAAACATTCTTGCTGTATTACTAAGGTATGAAAACCTTACTAAAGAAGAAGGGGGAAAATTCTGACCTAAGCAGCATTGGAGAGGAGTGGAATATAAGACTAAAGACAAAAACAAAACAAAACAAAAAAAAAAAAACTGCACTGAAGCACTGTTGTTTAGGTGATAAAATATTTCCCTACAGATACAGGTTACCAATCTTAATACTGCTATACATATATTCTGGAATTGAACAATTAAGTAAAAAGATGGCTGATATTATTTGTGGGTAGGAAGATTAGAAGATTAGAATTATCCATGGGGATTGGAGTTGGAGACAACAGCTTGAACTCATGTACAGCTTAATATAGATACAGACCGTTACCTACAGAAATAATTATAGGTATGTGTATAAACAAGGGTTAGTATACACGAATCTATTTCTTTGCTCTGTCAGTTAAGAGAGCTTAGAAGCAATGAGGCTCCAAGAGCACCAGCATATCTAGAGTCCAAATCTTAGTTTTTAGCACCATTTTCCAGTGAAAGGAACCAGGGGTCCTTGAGAAAATGCTAGATTCTAGAATGAAGCAGAAAATATACAAGATGAGCCTGGAGCATCTTGAGACGCCAGAAAGTAAGGACACTCTCAAAGACAAAAACTAACAACACTCCTTAAGTGTGGCTTGCACATAGTGACTTCCTTCTGAAAAAAGACAGTATGGAAAGTGGGGGAAGAGTAACAATATAGTGAAGAATCCTCACAGACATTACTTCAGCCAGGTGATCAAAGTCAATATCAACAGTGATAAGTCATATTGATAGGATATGCCCTTGATATGGTGTGGTGAAATGACACTTTACCCCTGTGGTCTTCCTCTCAAAACCATATGACCCCAGTCTAATCATGAGGAAAACATCAGACAAATTCTAGTTAAGGGGCCTTCAATAAAATACCTAACCAGTACTCCTCAAAACTGTCAAGTCATCGAAAACAAAGAAAATCTGAGAAATTGTCACAGCCACAAGGAGCCTAAGAAGATACATTGACTAAGTATAATCCTGGTTGGGATTCTGTGATGGAAAAAGGACATTAGGTAAAAATTAAGGTATGGACAAAAACAGTAGGGACTTTAGCTAATAATAATGTGTCAGTATTTGTCCATTAGTTGTAACAAATGTCCATCACAGTGCAAAATTTAATAATAGGGGAAACTGGGTATGGGTATATGAAAACTTTCTATATTTTTTATAATTTCTCTGTAAATCTAAAACTATTCTAAAAATGTATTTTATTTTAAAACAAAGTCACATATTTTAAGTTTTTTACACTGCGAATGTCTATTCAATAATATTTTCTATCAATATCGCTATTATTATTTTTGTTAAATTTTAGAGGAAAGCTAAGAGAATACTAGGTAGATCAAAATAAACCAAGTCTTAAACCCAAACCCATTTTTTTATAGTAATGATTAGAGGCAGGCTAATAAGATTCTTTTGTGAACTTTTTCTATTAATTCCAATCTTAGAGGATTAAAAGAAGAAAAATTACCTGTAAAATCAAAGCTAGTTTACAAAGCATGCATAAGATAATGGTATGAAAAACTTTAGTTTATTTTAGTTGTGAAGCTTAAATAGAAGTGTCTACTCAAAATCTATAATATAATAGAGAAGTATTTTCCCAGTAATTATATGTAGTCCCTGAAAAGAGCTCAAAAGACAATGGAAAGTCTTTCTCCTGCTCCTTAGTTTGCAAAGGCTACCATAATATATACCAGACTTTTGTTATATATGTCAAATATATAACAGAAATATGTTTTCTCTTAGTTCTGGATGCTAGAAGTCAAAGACTAAGGTGTTGGCAGGGTTGGTTTCTTCTGAGAGTGGCCGTCTTTCCTAGTGTATTCACGTGGTCTTTCATCTTTGCGTGTCTGTGTTCCATCTTTTTTTACAAAGACACCAGTTACGCTGGATTAGGGCCCACCTTAATGACTTCAATTTTTACTTAATTACCTCT
Source organism: Pteropus medius (assembly GCF_902729225.1). Taxonomy (NCBI): domain Eukaryota; kingdom Metazoa; phylum Chordata; class Mammalia; order Chiroptera; family Pteropodidae; genus Pteropus; species Pteropus medius. Next base: position 4,599,393 of record NW_024350921.1, on the reverse strand, counting down.
TTAAGGACTTTATCTTCAAATTCAATCACATTCTAAGGTACAAGGATTAGGGCTTCAACAGATGAATTTTGAGGGACATGATTTAGCCTATAACTTGTGACATAGAAGAGAGATCATGAGTTATTACGAAGATCAAAAAAAAGTGATGTATGTAAAAAACACCCAAAAGAGAACTGGCACAGAGTTAGCATCCAATAAAGATTGGCTAATATTTATTTCTCACTGTCTTTGTACATAGGGCTCAAGCAATCCTATCCAGGTGCTTCTGCCCCTTTCTCATCTCCACATACCGAGGTTGGGCCCAGACCTAATGTCAAGCTAAGCAGATATTATTTCTATACTCTCTTGTTAATTCTCTTTTTCTTCTTCTTCCATATATCCAGTGCTTCAACCTGTCCCTCCTAGGAGCATGGGGCTCTCAGGCCCTTTGGATCCTCCATGTCACAAATGCTGTTCTTGGAGATGAATGTAAGCCTTTCTCATATGATGGGACTTACCACAGCCACATAAAATGACCACATAAAATAACCACAGCCACATACAATTGCTATTCTTCACAAGTGTGCTTGTCTCATTGGATAGTGATCAAAAGGTGCAACTTCAAACTTAAATCCTAGAGTAGGTCAAACAATGAGAAAGTTTGTGTGTGTGTGTGTGTGTGTGTGTAACTTGCACACGCTGTGTGTTGGGAACAAAAGGAGATTGGGAGAGGACCATGAGTAGAAAAGTGGAAATTATCCTAGATACTCTAAAATCAGAACAAATATGTGGCCGCCTGATCTACATTTAGACTAAGCTCCTGGAACCTCATTTTTCTTTGCATCTCAGCTTGATTTTTCTAAAAAAGCTATTTCCTGAGTGAGATATCCAGGTGTGAGTTTGTCTGAATTTCTCTATTCATGTATTACTAATCCTTCAAAACTTTTAAAAACTAATAATAACACAATTATAGATGCATTTCACTTTTCCCAGTGTGTGTGTGTGTGTGTGTGTGTGTGTGTCTTGATTTTCTTCTCCAAATAGCTATATGACAAGAGTAATATAAATAATATCGGCCCATTTTATGAAAGACAAAATGGTCCCAGGGTAAATTCTACTTGCTTAGGGCCAGATAACAAGGGCAGAAATTCAGGTCTCCTGAATTTTATACTGTAATACCAGATATTGCTTCCTTTAAGCTAGGGTAATAAACAGAGCTTTAGACTCAATAATTAGACTTTTGTCTGATTTGATTTATGAATTTTAACACTGAATTGTCAATAATTATATTCATACCAAAATTTTGTACTATTTGAATAATATTTTCAATGTTACATGTATGATATGAATCTGTCTACTTGCTACAAAATTTTGCTAGACATGACTATGCTTACGGCTATGTAATACAATATATTTAAGTATACAAATAGAATTCCAATAGGTTTATTTGCTGTGCTTGTCTCTGTGACTTCTGGGGAATTCAGCATGCTGTCAAACATAAGAAACTTCCCAATTAATATAAAGTATAATACAACATAAAGAACTATATAGTTTTGACCATTCAGCTAATTTCTTAGCAGTCATCTATTATAGATATATGAAGAATAAACTTCAGTCTATAAAACCAAATGGTAGACTTTTTCAAAAGCAATTTACAAAGTATATCATATTCTTATTTGAAATATGATAGCTTAAACATTTGATTTCAGATTTATTTTGGCTGTAACGAAGTAGACCAACACCCTCACTGAGAACAACTAGAAAAACTGGATAAAACACTGAAAACAAAAGAAAAAAATATGTTTGAGAGTGTTGATTATTAGCCAAGGTGACCAAGGGTTACCTGGCCAAGGTGCCTGAAGGGACTTCAGAAAGTTGAGCCTAAATTTTGCAGCTTCTTTTGTTACTCTGGAGGCATCACCAACTCTTGGTGTGAGTTTGGGAGGCTGAGAGTGCAGGTAGAGTGCCTGAACACATGACCACTGCTAAGAGGAAAAGACACCAGTAGAACTCTGGGTAAAGTCATGATACAGGACAGACAGAAATCTGAGATTTGAGAATTTGAGACTGCCTAGTCAAGCAAAACTTGGGGAGCTAAATCTAGGTGATAAAGGAAGTACAGGGAAGTGCTACTCACTTAGATTCCTTTTTTTTTTTCTTTTTGAGAAATTTGCTGAAATCTGACACTACAAAGGGCAAGAGAATTTTAAAAAAAAAAACAGGCAGGCAGAAATTGCTGATGGACAGAATGAAGTTTTTCAGTCTGAATGTACTAAGGAGAACATGACTAAAGAGAAGCCCTAGTAGACTCCACAGTATCATGGTTGGAACCTTTGGAGAGAATTTGGAATAATGAGAGGTTGATGTAGCCTCATAAAACTGTAACCTGGTCTCAGTCAGCTCAGTTGATATTTGGATTAAGATAATATACTCTAATCTATCTGCCTTCCAGATGGCAAAGGGATCCTCTCTGGTGTAAAATAACATTATCCTGAGCCTCTATAACTTTATAAAATGTACAGCATTCAATAAAAAGAAATGTTTAAGCATGCCAATAACACGACCAAGAAAGAAAAGATAAAATAAACTAATTCATAGACAGTTCCAATAAAATGAGTAATTTAAAAAATATAACTTAAAAGAGCTTTTTGGAAACAATAAGAAGATTGTTTATGTGTATGTAAAAAAAGTGAAAAATGTTCTACTGAAAAGATGACATTTGAGCTGAATCTTGAAGAGGAAAGGAGAGAAATAGCAAAGGCTGAAATGAAGAGACATGAAAGACAACTGAGCATGTGACACTCACAAGTCCAGAGCAATCCTAGCTTAGAAACCATGGCACAAGTGTGCAGGGCCTGTTGTGAGGAATTCTGAAAGTGAGACTGATGACTTGAACTGTCTCTTTTGAGAAACCTGGAGAAAGTTTAGATAGCCTGGTATATGGTGAGATGGTTTTAGGAAGATGGTACAGGAGACAGCCAGAAGAGGGTATTTTAATGACAGATACACCATTAAAAGTCTTTCAGTGGATCTGTAGGAGATGAAGACTGCCTAAATTAACCAGTAGTCTTGGAAATACAGAGTTGTGAGCAATATTAGAAGGTGACATAAGCAGGACTTGGCAACAGTTTAAATGAAAGTAGACTTAACAAAGGGTGATTGTGAGGTTGAATGTAAGTGGCATAAGTCAAATTAGTAAATTTAGGATGGGAATAAACTTTGGGATAGGGGACAGGACAATGTGTTCAACAGGGGACAGGACAGGATAAATTGCAATAACTACAGGTCATTCAAATTAGAAATATTCCAAGTTTTACACAGTTAGAAACATAAGTCTGTATCTCAAGGGAGAGATCTGTGGATTTGGATTTGAAAGTTATTAGCATGTAGGCAGGGTTAAAGCCAGGATGGTGGATGTGGTCACACAGGAATAGTTTGATAGTATAAAAATCAAACCAATGACCACCAAGATTGATAGGCTAGGCAAAGCAAGTGAACAATTTTTGGTCATTGTTATCATATGTATTGTTATGTCAGAGCTACAAGCAGGTTGGACTCCACTATTAATCTCATCTTCTCATGAAGATGTGGTCACATTGTGTGCACCATTTCAGCTATCAACTATTGCTTAACTTTCCTACCTTCAGCTTCCTAACCTCAAGTGACTACATATGATCTAATTATTATGATGATCAAAAGACACGGAAAACGTGAAAGGCCCAGGCAATTAAAGAACTACAAAAATGGAAGGTGAGGTTATTATTTTTCTTCTCTAACTGTTGAGAGAAATTATTGCCTAGTGGTTCAAGGCTTACACCTGAATTTGTATTTATTTCTATCACTTAAAATTTTAATAAGTTACTTAACTTTCTAAGACTCACATTTATTGGGATGATTAATTTATTCCACAGAAGTGCATCAGACACTCCAGATGAGCTAGGCAGTCAACTTGGCATGAGGATTACATGCAAACAAAACAAACAAACAGAAATCCTTGCTCAGTGGAACTTACGTTTATAGTATTGAATTCAACAGCATATTAAAAGGATCATATACCATGATCAAGTGTTATTCACCACTGGAATGAAAGGATGGTTCAACACATGAAAATCAAAAACTGTGATACATCACATTAATAGAATGAATGTGTTAAGGAGATTATTGCAGAGCAAGAGGAAGTTATCTCTTAATATTTAGATCCAGCAGTGGCGGCAAAACCCATATTGAAGCTCTCATTTCATCAGGAGATTCCAACAGCTTCCTAACACTGTTCAGAAAAACCACAGCCAATCAGCGCAAAGAAGCTTATGCAAACACAGAGCACTTCAGGCTCTGCTTGTCCAAGCAATGGCTATCCTTAGAAATGTATAAGCAGTGCAGCCTTCTCTAAAAGGGACTTTGGAATTAAAATCAAACAAAACAAAACAAAACAAAAAACACAGAATTGTAGTTTTATTTAAAATCTACACCATGGCTGAAGATCACTAATGACGTCATTAGCAACCTGTGGCAAACAGAAACTCAACAGACAATTTATTTGTTTTTTTCTGTTAATATTTAATATCATTATATGACAAGTGGTAACAAATAGGAATTTTTCTTGTAATCAAATTCAATTGACTTTCAAATAGTACGAAATAGTTCTTAAAATCAGAGATTCAGACTGAGGTAGAGGTCCTATACGTTCAACTAAGTTTCATAATGTGAAGGTTAAATAAAGAGAAATGGGGCTGTGAAGATGTTTGTAACAAGCAGCTATTACAGTGCTTTAGGGCAGGGTAAGATGAGCAGGGACAGTGAGTAAAATCTCAAAGAAATAGAAAGCCATGTTTCAGAAAGATGATTTAATTATCTGACTCATCCATAGAAATACACAAATGACAAGAACGAATGAAAAGTTCATAAGAGTAACTGATGTCCATTTGTCCTGAGTTTAATAGTTATTTGGTTTTATGTCCTATTCCTTCCACAATCACATGCTCATGCATAATTATTCCCCAGATAATAGTATTGTTAGCAACCCTAGGGCACTACAAGATCCCAAACCATCATTCAGTCAACTCATGGGCACAATATCACACTTAATAAACACATGGATGCTTTTTAGAAAGATTATTACACTATAAAGGGAAATAAATAGATAAGAAACAAAAGAAATAATAAAATATTCTGTTTACCAAAGTATTCAATAATGAGACCAACCTATATCAACCTATATTTGAGAATTCCACTTCATTATGATTTTAATGCATAAGTACAGATAAGAGCAATTTAGAGTTTTGCCCACTAAATAAATGCCATTTGAAGCATTCATGTGGGGCTTAGATTACTTTAGAAAGATGTGTGGGTGTTCATTCAATTCTGTCATGTTCCTTAGTCCTCTAACTTTTCTTATATATTGTTCCATGCCATTAAAATAACAGTTTTTAATTAGCAGTGGGAAAAAAGTTGCCAATTTTTTTCCACCTTTTTAAAAATTGCACTCATGTAGAAAAAAAGAATTCTTAATAATCTTTACTTTCTTTGTTACTATGAGCTATTTTTGGTTCCTCATTTTAAAAAAGATGCATAATGCATTTGTCTGGCTCTAGGAATATGTTATTTAAGTTACAGAAGAAAGAATCGAGCTAATTACCATCACTTTAAATTCACGCAGGTAATACTGGCACAATATGAGGACTCACTGTTGCCTGGAGCTGTAAATCATACAATCCCTTAACCACCAGCATGAGCTTCCTCCTTCTCTGATTGTAATTTGGGATTATTGGGGGTAGCACATCTGGGGGAATGTATCTTTCCCAAAGGCGTTAGACAAATATATGCCACTCTTATATGTTAATGGCACACCATTATAAAATGTCCTTTGGAAACTACTGGAATTCCATGTTATCGGGGTTAGTGAGGGGAACATAGGTCCTAATAATGGTAGTGATGGCAAATCCATGGACCTACCCTCTCAATCTCGACCCTATCTTTGCCTGGCTCTCAGAGCAACTTTCACCTTCTCATATCCCTGGAAGGTGCTTTCTGCAGCCAGCAGATTCCCCTGCTTCACAGTTGGCTTGGCTTCTCCACTCAAGCTACTAATCACCATGGTGTCAGCCACTTTCTGCTTTTCAGTTTATTTGATTATTTTAATTAACAATCAAATAACAATGCATGAAACTTCATTAGATTCTGGTACAAAAAAAGATCAGTTATAAAAGACATTCTGTCTCCATTTCTCAAATCCCCTTGACATCTTAAACATGTATTTCTTCTTTTTGGCACTTTCATTTCTCAAAATTTGGCCAGTGAGAGATTCTTTAAGATGGTACCTGTATTTTTTGAATCATTTATGTTAGTTTTGAAGCACTTCTTGCTTTTTGGCATATCAAGATGTTCCAGATTTATATTATATTTTTTCTACTCCAGACATGAAATCACCCATTTCTTTAATTATATCTAGTTCCTTTAAAGGAAGAAAGGTATTTAGAAACCAATATATTGGTGCTAGGTGTGCCCAATGCTGTTGAGGTATAATTTTAGATCTTTTCATTAGATGGTCTAGAGTCACACACACACACACACACACACACACACACACTATGTATGTACCTTTCTTTGAAATTTTTCACTACACGTGACTATTCAGGGGTGGTGACAGTAGTATGGAGTCATTAATTCAACAAATGTTTATCTAGCATCTACTGTGAGTGGGTATCAGTACTAGGAATACAGCAATGAAAACAGAAAAGTCCTTGCCTTCACAAAGTTAGGTTTTAGTATAGAAGAGGGACAACAAACTAACAAATGGAAAATGTAACATCACGTAATTAAAGTGCTACAAAAAGTAATAAAGTGAGTTAAGGGATACAAAGTATAGGTTTGTGGGGGAAAAAATGTATTTTTAGTTACATGATCAGAGAAGTTAAAATTTGGTGAGAAACTTGAATAAAGTTGAGAGGCAGCCATGAGCACACCAAGGCAAAGAGACTTTCAGGCAGAAAGAACAACAAGGAGAAGAGCTAGAAGGAGAAACTAGCTTAGCACATTTAAGTGTTTGTGAAAAGACCAATGTGATTGGAATTAAATAAGAGGCGGTGACCAAAAATGAGGTAGGGAAAGTATGCAGGATCGGATTGTTGAAGGATACTTTAACCCATTTAAACTGACATTTTCTCCCAGTGTGATAGAAGCCATTGGGTAATTTTGAGCAAAAATGTGGCATAAATTGTTCTTCTGCAAGGAAACCACTCTGGCTACTAATTGGAAAAGAGACTGCAGCCAAGGCAGGAGAGTGGCCATATGGGTAGTACGTTAGTACCGGCAAGAGACTTCAGCCAAATGCAATGGTAGTGGTGGCTTTGAAGGGAAGCGACTATATTGAAGATGTGTTTAGGGGATGGAGCTGTCAGAATTTGCTAGTGGATTAGATGAAAATATGCAAGAAGGGAATTAGGAAAGATTTTTAGTTTTTGGCACCATTTATAGAGAAGGGAAACCCTGGGGGGGAAAAAAAACGTGATTTAGGGAGTAGATATGGGACTGGGCAGTGAGGACAAACTCAGGAGCTGAGCTCTGAGGCACAATACCATTTTGAGGTTAGGTCAAGGAGGAAGATCCACTGAAGGTGGTCCAGAGGAGCAGTAGGCAAAGTGGGCAGAAAATAGAGAAGGTGTGGTGTTCTAGAAGCTAAACGAGAGATTGTTTCAAGTAAGAAGTGGTCTCCCGTATCAAAAGGATAATAAGCTGAGTAATATGAGGGCCGGAAAGTGACCACTGGTGGGTCAGAATGTAAATTACTGGAGACATTGATAAAGTAAATGTTTGCAGGGTGGTGGGGACAGAGGTTTGGGTAGTGTATGTCTAATGAGAAGGCAAAGAAAGTGGTGATGTGGAACAAAACAACCCAGAAGGTTTCTGTTATAAAAGGAAACAGAGAAATAAATAGAAATGATCAAGTAGAAAAGGAAAAGACCTGAAGAGATTAGTGGAAGTGGGTATGCCTCCTGCCATCATTAATAAGTGGCATGAGTCCAAGTGAAACATACACTAGGGTTGCCAGATGGTTTTAACAAAAATACCTGGCACATTTTGTAAAGGTTCATTATATGCCAGTTTCACTTAATAAGCAAATTGTCATAACAGCAAATGTTGAAAGTCAAGGGAGTGAGCAATAAAATTAATGTTCAAGTCATATTAAAATATAACAATAAAAACTTTTTTAACTTGAAAATGTCAAGCATCAAATGATGAGTATTTAAAAAACTTTTTTCTCAGTAGGAAGCTCCAATACCAGACAATATGGTTCAAAACTGGACAACATGCAACCCTGACATTAATTGTTTTCATCATGCCTTTCTGAGTAACAATATGTGTGATTTAGAAGTGAATGTTCAGTTGCTTGAGATAGTATATATTTCATGGAAGATGCTTCTTGACTCTGGAACTCTCATTTAAAATTCCACTAAAGCTAGGTCTTCATACCATGTTTGACTACAAAGAAATAATAGAAGTAAAACCTTGGCATTTTTCATTACGAAAAAGACCCCGATTAATAATTTGCCTTTTTCTTTTTCTGCTCCTTCTTCCTCTTTTTCTTTTCTCTTTCTTCAGTTTTGAGTGAGAGGAGATCAGAACCACAAGGCCAGGTTAAAAGAAGATGCCATTTCCACAACCTTCTTAATTTCCCTCAGTCTCCCACACACATGCCTTTCCTTCTCTTTCTCATTTTGCTTTTCCTTCACCACTCTCTTCCAACCAGCTGTTTTACTTCTTTTTTATTGATTACGCTCATATTCATCACTGTTTTCATCTTTCTTTTCACAAAACCTTTCCTAATGTATTGCTACTCATTGTTCCACCTTTCATTTTCATTTGACCCTTCACCTTCTTTCCAGCTCCTCACTCTGTGTTTGAATTGTCCTTTCCTTCTATTTAAGCATGTGAGCTAAAGAATTCAAATGTGGGATGCTAATCTGGTCCTTGCCACCAGCCATGTATGGAAACTCTCTTAAGCTCACTTTCTTCATGCGTAAAATAAGCATCATGATAGTACATGCCGGCAAAAGATTTGGGTGAGATTTAAATGAAACAAAGAATATAATGTGCATAGCAGTGTCCAACATGTGTCTAATAAATGATTGCTCTTTTTATTCTGATTTCATTTTTTATTATCTCAGTTATCATGAAATAAATAATATTGAAGAAATATATTAAAAATAATTTTTTAGAGATTAGTTTCATATCATTTGAAGCCCTAATTAATGCTATATATATCAGAGTCAGGATCCAAATAAAAACACATAGCTAATTCAAATGGATAATTTGAAGAGAATTTAATAAAGGATTACTTATAATAATGATCAGGGTATAGTGAACCAAGAAGTAATACAGTACCCTCCAGCTAGCAGTGCTAGAGAGCCATTATCCAAGACCCTGAACAAGCAAAGGGAGGGAGAAGGTAGAAAGGTAGCTAGGGCAATGGGGAGGGCTGCAAGACAGGAATCATGGCTATAAGTAGAGGGTCACATTGCACAACTGGAAGGAAGGGTCCAAAGGAATAAGTTATACAAACTCTCTGTCTCCCTGCCCGCTTAGTAATACTCCCTACTGGCCAAACCCAACATAGGTGTCAGCTTCATTCAACAGACAGCAGATGAGAAAATGTGGAGGATGGCTCTAGAGCAGCAGAAGTCCTAATTTGGTGGTGATTCTGTCATGTGTGGCTAAGGCTATTAGTCTAAATCCACCAGTGGTCATGTTGTACAGGCCTAGTTGTGATTGATACTATTTCTATGTGCAATTAAATAGCTTAATAAAAGTCTAGAGAGTCTAGGTTCCTTGCTGTCTTAGTGATTATCTCCATCTCTAAATCTGAATGAGATATTTTACCATGAATTATTCTAGGCACTCTCTACAAACCATAACTACATTTATGACATCAGGTTACAGCTGCAATTGCCATTATATTTACATATTTATTATAATAACTATGCAATAAGTGTGCCGTAATTAGATGATGATACTGTAACTGACAACCCATAACACTTAATTCATAAAGAAGATTAGAATCAAAATATCGTGTGTATTTACTCTCAAGTTTATACCTACAAGCTCTGCCAACTTGTTTTAATTAGCTCCTCTGAAACACTGTGGGCTCCAGATCATAATTACTTAACTGAGGCAATAGCGGTTTGAGGGATAAATCTATGAGTTAAATGTATATATTCATACAAGTGTATGTGCTTATCAAGATTTAAATATTCGGTGGCTACACAGAACCAATTGAGAAAGAGGTATTTGTCTCCCTTTCAAGGAAAACTATTTTCCACCTTTCTGATCCTTAATTACATAATTTGCCACATTTCCTACTTGCCTTAGCTGAAAGGAAGCTAAAGTCCCAAGATTTTTCTTGCTCATATGTAGCTATTTAATAACTACAATTAAGATACATAATTTTCTTTGCTAATCTACTTCATTTCCCCACATTATGCTCTAATTTTAATGTTCTTATTTTACATTCTTTTAAAGAAACCTGAAGTTTAAGGATTTGGGGCAAATATGTAATATATAAAATAATTTTTAACATTTGTAGATTCCATATCAGGCATATTGTTGAAAACTGTGTGGATTATTTTTTGATAAACAAAAGTCCCAAAATTATGTAGCTCATTTCTTCATGCAAGATTAATTTGCTTATTAAATTATATCAAAATTGGTGCATTTAACTTCTATTGCTTCTCTATTGAACTGAATTCAACCACAAACTCATTTTTATGGTTGCACAATAATAATAACAATAAAAATATATAGGAATAAGCATCCAAATTAGAAAGCCTTTAAAAGAAACCCTCAAACAGCTCAGTGTAGAACTTGATCGTTTCACCCAGATGCTATCATCAAAAAGATCAAAATGTTTATGTTGCCAGAGTCACTAAAAGGGTAGATAAAGCTCTCAGAAGAGAGTTTCTCATTTATGCAACATTAGACACTTTGAGAACAAGTTTCATTTGTCACAGTTCTTTCCTATTGGCAGCAAACAATATGAAACTTGTCCATTATATTAATAATCAAAAGAAATGTTGATACATTTAGTGCAGTTTAGGCTAGAAAGTAATTTGGAATGCAAAGCTTTTATGAATCAGCCAGATATTCCATAATGAGTTGTTCCAGACAAGTTAGTACTGTGAAATTAGCTTTCTTTCTTGGTGGGAAGTGAGAAGACATTGAATTTGAGTCTGTCTAGATACATCCGTCTACCTTTTGATACAGCTCATACTCATCATGAGCCTCTCCTAACAATTTGCTTTAATGTGGAAGGATGAAATGCTAGACAATGAAATATTATCAGTGGCCACAGTAATTCTCAGAAAGAGAAGGTTTTAAAAACAACTGCAAGTAAAGCCTCCAAGAAAAGTGGAAACTGAACTCCTACTTAACTGCCCAATGAAATGTAGCCTTCATCACCAGGATCTTTTACTTACTGAGTACTTAAGCAACCTAATTCTTTGGCAGTGCAGATAGCTAAATGTTTTGAGGGCATTGACTGCTTTTAGCATTAGGCCATATAATCCTGATTTTGAAGACTTTCTACAAACACTCCCTAAATGAGAGAGGGATTGAGGATTAAAGGTTTACACCAGTAGATGGATTAAACTAAGATATAAAATATGCATTAGACTGCATTCCACTGTTTTGTTTGAAAATAAGTTGATTATTTTAGGCTTCTTGTGTCAAGATATTTTTTAGATTTTCAGGGTTGTGGATTAGTGGCTTTGACACAGAAAACACATTATATGATGAAAAAAAGAAGCCCTTCCTTGCTTGCTAAAATATAAGATAGAAAAAGACCCATGTTTCTATTTTTAAAATGTTTTCTCATGACATTTGTTGATAGCAAGTTTGCTTAAGAAGTAGTGAGATAATTTCTAGTAGGTAATAGAAGCTTAAGATACAGTCATAGGTCTGCCTGTCAGGGTCTGTCTGGCTAGTAATGTCCAGCTTTTGACAAATTAGGTGAAAGTGTTGACTTGTAGCCTTCTTCCCATACTAATGATTAACTTATTCCCATAGAAAGAAAAGTAGAAAGAAGAACTCTGTGGGGTTGACTCGAGCCTGCCTGATTTACCCTATCGATTTTGGGAGGTTAAATTTTCTTAAGACTTGTGGGTCTGGTTTGACATCTTCATTATAGTTTGCTTAAATGTAATTTCTATGGTCTTCGCCAGAGCTATCAATTGAGTTTGAGGTTATATTTGGATGTGACTACAGGGAACATTGTTTCAAATATGTTATTATAGGAATTACTGAAGGAATATTTGAAATCAGAAATATCTTGGAGAAGCCCTTAATTTGACTTATTTTGTGTTTTCTGACCATAGTACACAATTTATGATACTGGTTTCCAATTCTTGCCTTGTTTCACATGTGTCTGTTTAATGTCTCATGCTTTCATTCTCTTTTTTTTAATGTAAAATTATTTACTTAGTTATATATTCAAAATAAATATATTTATGTTGTATGGTGCTTAATTCCAATTTCCAAAAATAAACAAACAAACAAACAAAAAATAGAAACAACAAAACAGTCATCTTAAAACAATCAGTATAATGATGTGAGAATTAATAACTCAAGAGCTAACATTTTAAGCCCTTATTTGGAACAGGCAATGTATTAAATGCTGTACAAGTGTTAACTCATTTAATCTTCACAGCACTATGATGTATGCACTATTATTATTCCAATTTTATAAATGAGAAAATGAAGGCAAAAAGAGGTACTGTAACTTACTCAAGGCCACACATTTAATACAGGGCAGAACCAGGACCTAGACCGAGGATATTTGAGTCTAATCCAGATACTTCCAAATATGACACACACTGGATCTGGGAATACTATTCAACAAATTTCAAAGTTATAGAGGAAATGTTTTCTGGTAAAAACTTATTGGCTTGGATATCACATGATTGACCTAAGATTTATTTCCTGAGCATGTCTGTTGAGCTCTGGTAAAAGGGAACCATCACAATTCTTATAACTCGAGAAGACCCAGGCATGTAAAGCAGTATTATTACTATTAGAAGGGAGGCATATTGCCCATGAGCTGCTATCTCTGTCCTATCTAGTGCACAGCTCCAAGATTATGTTTTTACAACCTTGGAAGAGAGAAGAATGTAAGTCAAAACTGAAGAAGTTAGAATTTGTAACATCTGGACACACAAAAAAATGTGGCTTTGTTGTCTTTCAAAGTGCAATTCAAAGATGGAGACGAGTTCTTCCACTTGAACTGGAGCCACCAAGCTGCTCAGCTTTAGCACTGAGGTGCTCCCAGCTATAGGCAAGGCAGTGACAGTCCTGGGGGGTACAAACAGCCTTCTGCATGAACTCATGCAATATTCCTCTTTGGGGCCTCATACACTGGGGGATGGAGATTTGCACTAGAAGTTGGTGGTAAGTCTGAGTGGAATTTGGATAGCTACAAATTGGAGTGAAGATACAGAAATCAAGTGTGCTCTATGCTCAGGATATAAGCCTTGGACATGTATGTATATTAGCTGTGTGATGGGAAAGCTGTTATAAAATCCGAAGCTTAAAATAAACTCATTCATTTAATTTTTTAAAAAAGATAATTCCTATTAATTTTTGTATTCTGTTTCTATGTTATCATTCAAGAACACTGCAAAAACTTAACAATGAGCATGCAGTTAAAACCAGGAGAAACTGTAAAGTCGAAAAATATTTAATGTGTAGCCAAAAGACAGTTATACAGTCAGACATTGAAAAGGACATTAAACAGACAGAGAATATAGATGGCAGTATCAGCAGGGACAAACAGGAGTCCTGGCTCATTCCTGCCCTGGAGTCCCAAATCCTTCCAGCTTGCAAAGCTCTCTTAAAACTTGCAAATGAGGTACCAACCTTGCAGAGAGAAAGAAATCTTTGATTATTTTAAGGAGAGAAGTGCTTAAATTTTCAGAGTTTCCCTTGGCCCTCGGAGTTGAGTGCTGACTGAACCTCCAGACTGCTTATAAAACGAGATATGAAAACATCACTTTTTATTTCAAATAGCAGATTGGGTGAAACTGTTCCACAATTTGCAACATTTTCAACATCTTACTCTCAATAGCCATCATGACCTTTTCTTATTAAGTTATGTACAGACCGTATTCATTAATCATTTTTCTTCATAAGGTTGAATTCATTAGATTTTAAAGCTGATATAGATTCATAGCTGGTTGTCATAATTAGTTGCTTAAAAGGGTGTGTGGGGTGGTGATTAGCACCTCGTTAGCACCTCTATTTCTTCTAAAATGTTAGCAAGTTATTGACTCAGAAAAAGAGAGATCACTCTTGTTCTGGAGAAACTGACCCATAATAATAAATTTTATTTTTATTTTACTTTGAAATTTTACATTGTCCTCTTGAACACAAATTATCAAGCTAGAGATCAAGAGTATCTTTCCCTATGTGTAAATCAAAGGAATATAGGGAAGGGTGCTATGTTCCTTGATTCAATCGACAGACATTTATTGTGTCCTCGTTCCTGCCTATCTCTGTGCTTATTGTGAATAATATGAGATATTTCTATCACAGAAAATATCTGCAAGGAGCAGAAACCTGTCTTTAAGATGCTATGGAAATGCTAATATCCAGGAAGTGGTTAGATAACAGCAAATGGCTTAGACTGGATTAATCGTTATCACCGGACAACTCGGACAACTCGGAAGAAGGCAGGCAGAGGACAGGCACCTTAGAGAAGCTGGGAGGTCAGCCTTCTAACACTGGGTCTGTAGCTCTCCATCACTTCGGACACTGACCTTAATTTTTCAGTCTCTGTTTTCCATTTGCTAACTGGAAACATTGAGAAATGCACAGAAAGTACTCCTGGCACAGTGCCTGACAATGGAGAGCAGTGTGGGGCTGAGATCTGTGTGATATGTCCTTCAGGAGAACTAACAAAGACTTAATTGGTGGGAAAAGCCACATAGAGTCCAGTACTCAGGGAGTCTGGGTTCAATTCTTTACTGGATTTCTCCTTCTATTTGAGTCTTATGCTCATTGTTGGGCCCATTGACAAGTGAGATACATTAATGACAAAGCGCATCTGGTGGTCACATCCTTAGACAGGGGTGTGCTGAGGATTCAATACGTTCATACATAAAAAGCCATTAGCAGATGCCTGGCATCCACTACTTTCTCGATAAATGTTAGCTATTATCTTTATTGTTGTTGTTGTTATTTAATAAAGAGGGCCTTGTTCAAAATAGGCATTCAAGATATAAAAGCATATTAAATGAGAAAATGTATGAAAGCCTTCAGCTACTTAAAAAATTTAGATGTATAAAGTAATGATGGACAGGATTCATTATTATTGAAGAAGACAAATCTAGGACGTTTTAACCAAGAAAGGGATATATTCTACAGAAGGAAACTTTTTTGTGATTATAGCAGCCGACAAATTCAATGGATTATCTTAAAACACTTGGAACTCACAGCAGAAGAGCCTTCATCACACAAAAGCATTTGTTCTGGATGACTGTTAAGATCCCAACCACCTGGCAGAGGATAGATGCTCAGCAAACATAGAGTGCATAAAGAACAAATGTGTTCAGGAAAATCTGCATAGACAAGGAAGATGGTATTTCTGAGTGTGTTCTCCAGACTCAAAGAGGCAAGGTTAGCCTTCCATTTTGTCTGCAGCCAGCTAGGACAGCGTGGGCTCCTCTGAACCTCAGTTTTCCTATGTATAAAGTGTAGGGAATAAAAATAATTTTTGCCTTGTTGTCGTAAGGTATTAATGTAAACCACTTAGAATGGCTGTTAACACTGTCACGCTGCATAATAAAGAGGACATTCTAAAGAGAGAAAATAATGACTAAAGACCAATGTTCTATATAGTAGGCATTTAATAGGTGTTTTTTAATTGTGTATGATGAAGTAATGGGATGAATAGATTGACCAGGGCTGCAGGGTCAGAGAGAGGCAGGGGTCAGATTACTGAAGGTCTTAGAGGTCAAGATAAAGATTATAGATTGGCCTTTTTTTAAAAAAAAAAGATTATAGAATGTTTCTAATAAAGAAGCAACAAAGTAAAAGCATAATTTTAAGATAATTCTTCAAGCAGAACTTAGATATTTGAGAAGTATATTCATATACGTGTTCTCATCAATTTGCACAACCTCCCTTAAGATCTGTGAGCAGTTATTATTATTGTCAGCTTTTACAAGAAACTGAAGGCTCAGAGGAATGAAATTCTTTACTCTTATGGAAAAACTATTAAGTGACTTAAATCCACGTCTTTTAATGTCCCATCTTGTATAATTCATCATGGTGCATCACAGAAAATAGAAAAGATTGCAGAGGCAGCGTTCAAGATTTCACAAGTATTTGATGGTTCAATAGCAATATTTTTATTCCACTGAAATTTAAAAATTCATCATCATGGCAATATCATTCTTATTCTATAGCGTTCTATATTATTTGTTGAACAGGCAGATGGAATCCTTCCTTTCTTCAATTTCTGCAATTCTGAAATTCACCTAGGCTTTTACAAAGTGCTTCTGTCAATTGATTTAGCTTTTAGCCGAATCTCTCTCAGTCAAACCCTCCAGGATCTGTACCATCAATCCACATTCTCTTATAATGGTTTATAACATTAATGGGTTTATTTTAGAACTCTAAGAGAAAGCACATGTATGTATGATGACAATAATGGTTGACATTCATCAAGGACTTTCTATATATCAGGCATTAAGTTCTGTTGATACGTGAAAGCAATTAAAAATTTGCAACAATCTTATAAGGTAAGTACTGTTATTGTCCATACTTCACAGATGGGGAAACCAAGATGCAGAGAATGGTTAAAAAATTCACCCAAGGCCATGCAATGAGTAGGTAGCAGATGTAGGCTGAAGCCTGGTACAGGTAGTTCTCTAGAATCACCATCGTATACGCACTGTGGCCCATAGGAGGGAGGTGGGGCCTCTGATAGAAACCAGGAATATATGCATGTGTGCACGTGCGTGCGTTTGAGAGGTGAGAAGTTGAGAAAAACATGATGTCTGCCAGGAAGTTTGACTTTTGAGCTAATCTCTTCAGACTTGCATCTGAGCCATCTTTAAAAAAAAAAAAAAAAAAAATTAAGAAGATAAATTGAAATTGCAGTGTTCACAGTGAAATTTCTGTGAGACTTTGAGACTGTACACGGCTTTCCTCTTGATTGTTCCTCGTGATTGTATGGTGCAAATGTGTGTTTTCATGTTAGAAGGGATGCATATTCCCATAGCCACTGGCTGCCGAGTTTCAGCAGAGTCCCAAGGTCAGAGGCCCACAGGAAGAGGCAGGTGGAGAGGGGAATGAGCACTCCTTCTGCAAGGCTTTGAGAGACATTGTCCAAGTTTTTCCAAAGGGACAGGACAAGGAACAGTGGACATTACATGTTGCTAGAGGACACTTGTTTGGACCCTTCTTGAGAACAAAACAGTAGTACATGATAGTTGCTGCCAGGCTGATAAAAAGAGACAGCAGTTGTTATATATTCTTCAATCAATATTGTCACACCATACTCAAGGTATCCACTGTGTAATCTCCTTTGTGCCTTTAAAGAAAACCAAGGAAATTACTGCCTCGTTCACCCTCCAACCCAGTGTTAAAGGCAGCAAACAAAAATAAATCTTTAGTCATAAGGTTAGAAGTAGTTTATAAAGCTTAGGGTCTCTAAATTAACATAGCAAATAAGAAAAATGTCACTATCCAAAGTCTTTTCTCAACATAGAAATTACCTGTTAAATAAGCAAGCATTGTCTGTTGAACTTGACAGGAAAGCCATTTCTTTTTTTCCCTCTGACAAAGATTTAATAAATTCCTATAAAGAGGATTTATTTGTCTTTTGGTAATTCTAGATAAACCAGAAGCTTAATGAATCAGATAGGAATAACTTATTAGGTATCTATTTTTTTAGGAGTTTGTCTTAGTTGTTTTTATGAGAGAATGAAAAAAACAGGGTTTTGAGAGTAAGATTCTAATAAATGAAAAGAGACGTGTGACTCTTTTGAAATTCACAGTCTAGCTGGAGAGAGATTAAACTACTCTGGCAGAAAGTCAGGTTTGTCCCAGACTAATCCTCTGCCTCTAACATCTCAGTTAATCTCCCCTCAGTTCTAATCAGGGAGATGAGACAAAAGAAATATATGCAGAGACACAGAAACAAGCACAACTTCACTGATTCCAATGTCTGGGTCCATGTCTACAGGAAAAGGGACGTGACAGCTGAGCATGTCCTGGAACCACCTGTTCTTGCTCTTGTTGGAGAGTGGAGAGTGTCAGCAGAGTCCCATATCCCGAGGGCCGGAGGACACAGAAAGGGAAACACATGGCAGCGACAAGCCTAGATAAGATAGGGGAGCTGGCAGTTGCTTGTCCGATATGACCGGAGGGATACCCTGTAACTGACAAAAATAGTCCTCCAACCAACTTGTCTCAGCACCTGAACTTTTCTCTTCATGCATTTTGGTCTGGAAGGTGCTGTAAGCCAAGTTACTAATATATTTACCTGAGGCTTAAATCAGCCTTTCAGCTTTTAACAGAGTGAAAACATGTCCTCATTTGCTTAGAACAGCCGAAGATTTTATCTATCGTCCCAGCCTGCTTTGAACAGTGCCCCTTTTTGCTCTCAAACTATTTCAATTGGTGATATATTTTGCATGGCCAGCCTAATTTTTAATTGCCTGGAAGAGACCTGATAGAACAGAGTAAGAAAAGAACATGCTAGCAGTAGTGAAGGGAATAAACTAAATGTCTGTTGAAAGGGAAGATTACTTATGCAGACATAGACCCCACCCAAAGGAATTAAGTGGGAAAAAAAAAGATGAAGAAACTGAAAACTAACTCTTTTAAGCCTTAGAGCTTTTCTTGAATGAAATTGGAACAGATTCAGACAAATTTAAAAACTAATGAATTTGTTGTTATAACCGAATGTTATATTAAGTAATCCCCAGGACAGTGTTGATGTGTTCTGATTTAATTGTTTCCACCAATCTTTAACATTCTCGTGTTCTATATACTACTTTGATTTTGAGAACTATAAAATTTTAAGTGAACTAAAATAAACTTTTCTTTTAAAATATTTGGAGAGTTTTACAAAAGTCTACAAAATAGTAGAAGACAAGAGAGGCTAAGGTGTTATAAAACCAGAATAAGATTACAAGGATTTTAAAATTTTTCTATTTTTAAGTTACAGTTGACATACAATATTATATTAGTTTCAGGTGTACAAAATAGTGATTAGATACTTATGTAACTTGCACAGTGATCCTCCCAATAAGTCTGGAATTCACCAACACCATGTATAGTTATTACAACATTATCGACTATATTTCCTCTCTGCACTTTACATCCCCATGACTATTTTGTAACTACCAATTTGTACTTCTCAATCCTTTCACTATTTTGACTCATTCCCCAGTTATCTTCTTATCTGGCAACCATCGTTTGCTCTATGTATCTACGAGTTTGTTTCTGTTTCTGTTAACGAGGGTGTTCATTGTGGCTGTGGTGGTAGCTAGCGACAGACTGTGTGCCTAAGTACAGGATTTCAGGCAGACAAAGTTTGATTATGCATCACAGAGTGCACACCTAGAAGCGCCTAACAGATGAGCTGTGCACATTTGAGGATCTGAAAAATAGAGTGCTGAGGGAAAAATTGAGATTAATTTATTTAATATCAATTTGCTATTCCCATAAAGTTAAGATTTATAAGCATAAAACAATTATACATAACTTATAAGAATGATACAAAACAATATAAAACAAATTAAACATTTTAGACTAGTTTTTGTGATGGGTAGGTACAGAGTGGATTATGAGAACATGAACAATAAATAAATTAAGAAAATGTGGGCCTGAAGTGTGGTGAAGAGGGTGATAAATAAAAATAAGGGACCACAATATTATTGGAATCTATACATTGTTAATCAATTTTGCAATCTTGAGCAGAGAAGTCATGTCAGATACAAAGTATTTTGATGGCTATTTGTCTCTGTGTCCCTCAACAAAATGAAAGTGAATACTTACTATTGTAAATATTGAACACAGCTAGAAAGTTTAGAACGTTGTTTTTTTAAGATTTTTCAACACAATCATTAAAACCAAATTGAGCTTTAAACACAGCCTGTTAAATTGTACAGGGAAACATTTGTGTGTGCGGTTTCTAATGAGATTCTATGTGAACTTAATAAACTTTAAATGTAAAACTGGAGGAAGGAAAAAAAGATGTAGATTAACATCAAGAGAAAGTACTCATAGTGTTAAAAGGCAAAGGAACAGCACCAAGAAACAACTGATAGTAGAGGCAACAGAAACACAATAACTGAGAGCACTACACCATCGGGCAGCTGAGCATGGACGGCTGCTCCATGCTTAGGGCCACCGCAGTGTCCCTCCCAACTGAACGTCCCCTGGTAAATAGTGATTCACTTCCATACTCAACTTTTCCAAGAATAATGCAAATGCTTATATTTAAGCTTTTGAAAATAACTCCTGTTGGGATGTAGTAGCAAAAAAGATGTAGGATTGAGAAAGGAGAGAGGAGATATAGTATAGTGTCTAGAGGAGTAGGGGTCTTTTCAGTGCTGCTTCGGGTATAATGTTAAGAAATTAGGCCTTAGACTTGCATGGGGAAGATGATGGACCCAAGAAAAGAAATGTCAACGGCTTGGAGACAAAAGTCAGCAAGGCTTTGAAGGAGTTGGGACAAACAATGAAACATTCCATTCATACATTAAGTAAAATAAACCCAAATAGTCATCTCAGTGAAATTTTGAGATAGAAAATTTAGTGAATAAGAGGTAATATGTTTAATGTTATATATCCAGCATTATAATTTCGGATATACAAAGTGCTGACAATTAGCCTTTTTATTTAGTGTTGCACAATTATATTAATGAATATCAAACTATTTTAAAGGGCTTTGTAGTTTCTCTCATATTTTAAAATACTTTAATGTAAACAGGGTTTACGTTAAATACCTTTTCCCCCATAAAATCTACAAGCTCTTGAAACTTGGATTCTTTTACTAAAGAATTTTCAGGCACATAACACTTTTAGTTGAAGAAGAAATGTTGTTCCATGACTCTTATTCATAATGATAATAGGGTTTCAGAATATTACACACACACACACACACACACACACATGAATGTGATTATATACAGTGTATTTTGTCTGGAGAAGGATTGTATACTAAATTCAAGAGATACTCTTATAAAATTTGATAATAGTTTTAGGATCATGAAGGGATAATTGTAGATTATATAGGAAATTCATCCATTTAGAAGGATACATTCCATATCCTTCCAGATAACACAGGATTTACAGATGTGGGCTGCCTGGTTTTATAACTATCATTTTATTGCACAGGAAAAGATAGCATCCTGCCAGTGTCAGACATTGTACTAGGCACTTCTATAAATGCTCCCTATTTAATCCTTGTAGAAAATCTTATGAGATGGGGATTTTGAATCACAGATTCACAAAGTTAAACTAAAATTTAGATTAGTTAAAAATTGAGACTATCTTATGAGAGTTCCAGAATTTTCCTGTAGGATAGCTTTAGAGCAGCATGCTGCTTGAAGATGAAGTTAAAGACTTACAGAATGTCCTGTTTACATAGAAAACAGCCCCTCAGCTAGACTCTCCGTTCCCTTGGGAGAGAGGCTAAGTAAGAGATGTGAAATCTTTTCCAATGACCCCTGGTCACTGCCACTGCCCCACATTTACAAAGCTTTGCCGGGTTAAAAATTATGAATCTGCTTGACTCTAAAGTACATTCATTTTCTAGAGAAGAAATCTGTTACTAGGACCAAAAAAGAAAGAGAGGAAAGAGAGCCATTTCACATTTTCATATAAAATTCATCTGCAAATTTTATAGTTACTATTGTTTTAAAATGAAGATAATAAAAAGCACTTACAGCTAACACTAATTGTGTCAATGCCATCATTTGGGGACAATATGAAGCTGAGATACTACAGCCAGGGTAAGAATTTGCAGGATATGGCCTCTCCTTTCATCACTTCCAAATAGATATTGTCAAAAAACTATGTACAGGCTCTGCTGCACCTTCAGATTTCCATTCCATTTACTCACCACATTTAGACTTTTGTCATCAAGGTCAGTGTCTTGATGAATGACTCAAAGATTACAATGAAAGTTGCAGGCAAGAGAAAGAGGAAGTGGTGGGTCGTGAGGGGTGGCAGCATCCCAGTCAGCATGAAGAACTTCACAAAAGGTAATACACTCGCTTGATGAAGATCAATGAGGCGGATCTCATGGCCATTAATATCCACTGGCAGTTCATCTCGGATGGAGAGATAGATAGCGCTGGCTATTTATTTATTTGAGAAATGTTACACAGCTTGACATATTCTCTGTTTCTCTTTCTCTCCAGAGGATGGGTAACACCACAATTAGGGACAATCAGTGTTAATGACAAGCAGTACAAAAATCCAGTTTTCTTCGTCCCTTTGGCAATCCTTCTTGCTCTCTCCTCATTTATTTTACCTGTGTCCTATAAAAAAAAAAAGACCTAATTTTTCAACAAAGCTATCCTGACAGTTCATTTAATAGTGAATGTTATATTGAGGCAGTCTTAGTAGATTGATACTGGATAGACTACTGTATTTAATATTATATGAAGACTCAAGATAACACATGCTCTCAAAAATAAGTACGAGTCAACCAAAATACAACTAAATGTTAGACAGTCTTTCAATTTACAATCTTCCTGTCTGTTTTTGATAGATTCAATTATTTTTATTATCCATATTCTTACTCTCAGATGTTTAAATATTATAATTTCCATTTTAAAGTTGTCAAACCGATTTAACTTTTTACTGATTTCATTATTGTGCTCAACTTGGTCTCACATACAATACAGCCCAAATAAGAAATAGAAAGAAACTCGAGAGTTAGCAGCTAATAAAGGGAAGAATAGCAATAAAACAAACAAACAAACAAACAAATAAAACAAAACAAAAACCTGCAAAGGACAACAGGACAACAGGGATCAGTAAGAAAGAAGAGCATGATGGCAAGATGGTAGACAAGCAGGACTGGCTACATCATCTGTGGAGCGCCATGCAAAATAAAAATTAGGGTCCCTTATTCAAAAATTAAGAATTTCAAGGTGGTAGAGTGTTAAGCCAAGCATAGGGCCCTTCTAGGCTCAGACTCCTGTGGGACTGCATAGGTTGCATGCCCATGAAGCCAGATTTGTGAGGAATGGGTGAGAAATGAGTATACAACCTAATCTCCTCAGCTCTCAGACCAACACAAAACCATTAACTTCTTGTGAGGGTTAATTTTATGTGTCAACTTGACTGACCACAGAGTACCTAGATTAAATATTATCTATGTGTGGGGGAGTGAGGAATGGGTGTGGGTGTGGGTATGGGTGTGAGTATGAGTATGTTTACTGATGACATTATCTGAATTAGTGAAACCCATAGATTGCTCTTCCCAAAGTGGATAGGCATCATTCAGTTCACAGAGGGCCTGAATAGAATAAAGGTGGGTAAAAGAAGAATTGACCCCTTTTTTTCCTGCCTTAGTGCTTGAGCTAGGTTGTCATTTCATCTTCTCCAGCCTTCAGACTGGAATTGACACCGTTAGTTCTCCTAGTTTTCTGGTCTTCAGAATCAGACTGATTTATAACACTGTGTCTCCTGAGTCTCCAGTGTGCTGATGGCAGATCCTGAGACTTCTCAGCCTCTATAATTAGGTGAGCCAGCTCCTCATAGTAAATCCCCTACTGGTTCTGTTTCTCTGGAGAGTTGTAACTACTACACCTCCTCAACAGGGCTATCTTGTTTAGGCATTAAACACAGGAGCACATGTTTTCTAGAAAATCCATGTTGCTTTCTTGGCTGAGACAAAAGTCTTACTCCTAGTACCTAGACCCCCGTTGAGTCAAACTTTCTGATAAATTTCAGCCCACTCTATATATACTTCATCTGAAATTCCCAAAACTCCTAAATTTAGGCATTGATCATTGCTTTCTTATGACTTCCCGAGGTTTTTTTTTAACCTCCTATACCTTAAATTGGTGAAAAAAAGGGGAGTGGAGAGAGTTATTTTCTAAGAGACTTCTTTAATCTCTAAGTCCACCATAAAAAAATGAACATATATTATTGTTTTATATTATAACTAAATATTGTTCATGCTGCATCATGATTGCCTTTGGTCTACACATTTAGCTTGAGCCAGCGTTTAAAGCAGTCTTCACTGAGAAAAAAAAGTGTATTCAAATTCTAGTTCTGAAAATTTGGAGCAAATAGAATCAGTTTTTCAGTCATAAATGCCATCTCCTTTCCATGGTGGTGACCCCAGGCTCCCTTGTCATCCCCTAACTAGAGTATCATCTCATTTCTGCTGTGATTACCCAGTTGTTATGCGTTGCTTAAATTCAAGCTTCCTAATTACAATCTCATCTTCCCCTGCAGACAAAGCCCTTCCAAGAACACTTCTCTGGAGCAGATTCTCCAAAGTGAGCCTTTGAAGAACAGAAAGAAAGTACAACTTTCATTTATATTTATTTTTAAATTTGATCTCTTTAAAAATGTTTAGTCTTTGTGCATTTTAAAAAATGATGTATATATGTTGTTTTGTTTGAAGATGATGCATAGAATATTTATATAATTATATAAAAATAAATACACACATATTGAGAAAGGTGCTGACTTTATCTTTGGATAGGGGTACGCAGTTAAAATATATTAGTATATTGGAACAACTAAGTTGCTGAGTCCTTGCCAAGACTTTGGAGCTCAACCTTGTCCTCTGGCAATCCATAGGTTGGCAGAGGTCCTGTTTCCAATAGAATGGACCACACAGTATTGTGATTATTTAACGTGGAAAGACCCTATTTCTCTGCTCCAACCTTCAGCTATGACCCAGTTGAATGCTAACATCAGCCCAACTGAAACCAAAGTTTCTATGTCTCTTTGCAATTTATTCTCATTCTCAGCCCCCAACAGCAAAGCAGTTCACTCACCATTAGATCTCTTAGTTGCTCTTCTCTGCAAATCCAGGTTGCTGGGGCCCCAGTTTTAACAGACAAACCTTTATAAATTGTTACAGTACTATGTTTTATAGGCTACTGGATGTGTGTGTGTAGACGAAGGTGGAGAAAATGCAATTAAGTAAAGCAAGAAGTAAGATAATGGATTTGGGGTAGGAGGAGAGTGTAGCCATACTTTTCTACTTATTCCTACTTTATAATTTACTGAGAAGCTCTCATACACTTCCTTGTTAGCACCTTGTATTTATGCCTCTAACACTCATCTCTTCCACTTGGGAGCCACACTTTATCTACTATGAAGGATGATGTGGAATGCTTGAGGCATCGTAAGCCCTACTACTGAAGCTATGTGACAGTTAACCTTGGCATCATTTCAGGTTCTAAAGAAAGGAGAAAATTAATCCCATCATCAACCATTTTATTTCAACCTTGTCTTTTGAAACTGGTTCAGAAGCATATTTTACTCACTTATATATCTGTATGGGAAATGTTAGAGAAATGAATACTAAATTGTGTTGTCAACAAGTATCATATGTATGTCTACTGTGTGATACAATAAATCTTGCCAGATTATATAATACTCTACCCTTCATGTTCAAGATATAAAATTTAAAATAAACTATAATTAAGTGGCAACAAGTTAATCATTCCTGAAACTACACCAAGATGAGGGCAAATTTTGCTTAAATTTTGGCAAAGAACTCGAAATATTTTTTTGCTTCATACTTAATTTTCGGGTTTAATCAGCTGTCGGAGCCAAGTAAAAGAGAAAGTATATTGGCAACAAAGAGAGGTAAGTCTGAAGAATACACTGAAAAAGAGGATGGTGCTCTCCTGGCCCGGGTATGCCATCCTGGCACTGTAATAGTTTTAATATCTAGAAAGGACCCGATGTTAGAGAATAGAGCAGTTATCTCTTTATGCTGTGGATTTTCCATCAGTCCCAGTTTCTCCATCTATATAGCTTAAGGGATGCTTTCCAACATGAAATTCATTATTGATTATCCTTGGAAAAAATGACTGGGTAATGAAAATTCCAAATGATCTCAACGGGTCATTTTTAGACTTGTATTTAAACTACGTTAGCAGAATTGAAAGTTAAAAAATCATTATGAAATTTCACTTTGCCTTCCATGACAAAACCTTAAGGGCAGGGCCAGCTCAGAGCTACAGGGGATAGAACTGCAGTAGATTTCAAGAAGTCATTAAGCTGGGCAGTCCACTTGGGCCCAGGGCACCATGCTCAGCATGCTTATTCCTTTTCTCTCAAGTAATATCCTGTTGAGCTTATGAGTAAAGCATTCTTATATGAGGACACAGAGGCACAACGCTTTAAGTAATTTACCCAAGGTCAAGTAGTCAGTAAATTGTGACGATTTAAATCTACCATCAAAACTCAAACAATTTTTGCTGCTGGAATATTTCTGTTGTTGAACAAAACTAGAAGTGAAGAAGGGCCCAAATCAATAAGCAGTTGGCACATTGAAGCAAGAATGGGCTCACCTGAGCCATAGAGTACATTGGAAGGATTCATCTCCTTTTGAAATAAGAAAGGAATAGGTTTAAAGAAATTTAAAATACATCCCGATATTACTGGCCCCTGGTTAAGACAGCAAAGAACAGAACTAACAGTACATAATGGGACACATAAAAGACAAGATGATGGCCCAGGCAGAATACATGACGGAAATTCTTCTGTGTAATACTCAGAATAAATTGTTTTATCTTCTTAACTCACTAATAAAAATTGAAGTAGAACAGTCCTCAAAAGAGAAAAAAAATTCCAGGTAAAACTATTTGAAGTTGAAAAATAGTATATTTGTAATATCTATATTATACTATGCTTTTTTAAAATGCATACATGTGGTACTGGTGGAGCATGAAAACATGTCAATGCTAAAAAAGCACTGACTTCCATGCTGCTGAAACTCGCTAGTGTGTTCATGATTGGTATAGAAATACCTGCCATAAACTGTTGGAAGACACTCAAATTATACCATTTCAAGAATGGTGCAGACCATAAATATTCAGTAATAGGCCTTAATGTTTAATAGCTCTAGCTTGAGCTTGCCAAGTATCCTATGGTTTTTGGCAAGCATGTGCCCTAGGTTTAAACCTACTTGTGAACATAACTATTTCTCATTATTTTAGTGGTTTTGAGAAAACTGAGGTTTCTGCCTTCTGTGCATTCTGACAGAACAGACTTTGCTGTTTTATTCCTAAGGACTGTGCTAAAAATATGAAGCCTTTTTCAATTACATAAGACTAAATCTCACATGAAGAACTGAAGACCAACCCCCCACCCATACTCTTAGCTGGGCCCCAACCTATCTCACTAACCTTATTTTGTACTATTCCACTCTTGCACCCCTTGCTTCAACAAGTTGAATTGCCCTAGCTGGGTCTCCATGTGAAATCTGTGCATTGCCAGCTCCAGGCCTCCTGAAACATTTTTCATTTTCCCTACACATCTCTTTGTTCCAAGTCTCCTTACCTGTTTTTTAAATGCCTTTTTGTTCACATGGAGCCTTTCCTCATCCTGATCCTTCAGTTAGAAGTAATTTCCCTAGAATGTTTTTTTCCTTTTTATAAATGTAATACCTCATATTATCCAAAATTTGGAAACATAAAGAAAAACAAAAGAAGAAAGAGAAAAAAAAAAGCAAAAGAGGAGAAAGAGGAGTAGAAGAAAAATATAAGGAGAAAATAGAAAAGAGGAAGAAAAAGAAAAATACCCTTATAAAATATATTTTAGTAGGTTTTCTTTTTTGTTTGTTTGATTTATATTGGAATATCATTCTAATGTGCTAAATGTGTACTTTTCTATACTGATATCCCCGCCAGACACCTCCATTCTTCCCTACATCATTACCCGCCATTCACACAATATGGCGGCACAAGAGCAGTCTCAAAGGATCACTCTTTGTAACGTGATATTCAATGGCTACATAATTTTCTACCGCCAAACAATATCATGATTTGTACACTCATTTTCTCTTTTGTGGGGCATGCAGATAATTTCCTATTCTTGTTTTTGTAAATTACTTTGTCTAAAGTTGTCTCATGAAAACGAAGTAGTGCAATATTTGGAATTTGGAATCAAATGATCTGAGTTAAATTGGTTACATAGTGGCTGTATGACTTTCAATAAACCTCTGTGCTTTCACATACCTTGCTATTACTCAGCTTGAGTTTCATCCACTCATACCTCTCACTACAGAAATCATTGTTACTCAACACATAACTGCTAAGTAGCTATGATGTTCCTACTCTATCATAGCATTATGAGTAAAAATGAGGTAAACCTGCAATTTATCAAAGTAAAATATTATGTATGCTTATGGTTGATATTTTCCTATAGATGATCATCTCCTAGATCCATGTATACCTCATGATTATACCCTTACCTCATGGGTAAATGCTCATAGAATAAATTAATAGAATAAATAATTTGTTAAATAACATAGCAACAGAAAAAGATACGTGTGTGTGTGTGTGTGTGTGTGTGTGTATCTCGAGAGAGAGAGAACAAGATACCAATATACATGAGAGAGAGAGAGAGAGAGAGAGAGAGGACAAGATGCCATAATCTCTGCTCTGCAAATTGCTTGCCTACCCACCTACTACAGTTCAACACTTCCCTTAGTTGCCTGAGCATTGAGGTTTAATATAAAATATTAATATCTTTATCTTCCAAACTGATCACTACTCACAAGTTTCAGGATGATGATAAAATTCTAATAGTATTTTCTATCACACATTCTTTTATTTAAAAGACTGTGGTGACTTTCTCCTGAGTCAGTCATTCAATCTGAATTTTTCAAAGGTTTGAAGAAAATTAAAATTTTTATAAAATGTCTGTGGCTCTTGCCTTCCGCTGTAGTAAACTCCCTCTCCTATACCTGTTTTTTTCCTGATGACCCGAAAACCTGTAATACAAATTTTCCTGCTTATTCCACTCAACCATGTCAGGCCCAGAGATAAACTGCCGTGCAACCTCTAGCTAGAACAGATGACTCAGCTTTCGCTTTAAAGACACTCTATCCTTCAAACTGATATGTGGGACTCTTACTGTCCACAACTATTACATGCTACTCAGAGCTTCCTGCTGGGGATGCAAAAAATGTGGACTTAAGCTGAAACAGTCAGTTTAAAACGAAGGGACCAGAACTGACAGGAGCAGCTGATTAAAATCCATGGAAACACAGAAACACAGAGTATAAATCATATTTAGATAATTTATCATTAAAATTCAGACAATGGCTAATGCTCACAAGAGGAGAACAACCCAAATGCAAACACACTCCAGGCAGACGCACCCTGCCTCCTGGGGAATTCCTGATCAGCGAGGCAGGTCACATAGAAAAGACCAAGCTGGAGGGATGGTTATGATAATTCTTGATGGTCAGAGAGGCCAGGTCTACCCATCTCCTGGCTAACAAAAGATAGAATGTTTATTTGCCATGTGGAGGCTAATATAAAATAATTTAAGACATAAACTCCTGTCTGTGTGATGTTATCCTAGTAGCAAAACAATGAAAAACATGAAATATATTAATCATATAAATTATAAGTTCACAAATTACTCCTACGTTGACCATTTAGAAAATTCACACTCATGAAAACTCACTTTTAACTCTGTAACTGTTCAGTCTCTGAAGGGACAATTTCCAATAGATTTTTAAACTAGACCTTGAACATTAATACTTTCTTCAGCATCCTTGGTCCTAGAAACTCTGGAAGTTTAGTTGAGACTCTGATGTTGTCTTTAAACATATAATAATTATTACTACATCTAGCCTTTTATCATTTATGTCTGGAAACGCTCACTCATTTGATATTTGGTTCTTAAGTCAAACTCTCATGCTGTAACAACAAATTAGACAGTCAACAGTTATCTGTTTAAAAGTCCATTCTGCTTGCAATTCTCTTTTTAATTAAATTTATTGGAGTGACGTTGATTCATAAAATTATATAGGTTTCAAGTGTACAATTCTATACTACATCATCTGTATATAGCATTGTGTATTCATCGCCCAAAGTCAAATCTCCATCTGTCACCATATATTTGATCTCCTTTACCTTTTCTTAGCCATACTATTCTAAACACACCCAATCTGTCTCCTTGTGATTCTTAATTAGGTGTTTTAAAAATCTGTAGGGGTGATTTTTGGCAGTTATAATATTTGAGAGACATCGCTAGTATTCAGTCATTGAGATCCAAGTATGCTAGACTTCTTGCAAAATACAGAAGAGTCCCATCGATTGAAGAATTATCCTGTACCCTGCAGGAAGTAAAAAAAAATGTCTCAAGGAAAATTTATGTAAGTGAAAAAAATAGAAAACCTATTTAAACTTATATGAGCTAGAACTTAATTGTTTTTTTATAAAAATCATAAAAATTTTACATGTTCTTATTTCATGCTGAATTTTCCAGAATGCAATGTATTATAAATTGAAAAAAGAATGTATTTTGTTTTATTCTGCACTTGTGATAGTGGAGTAGTCTATGTTGACAATTTTCTTACTAACTGCTGGCATAATCATATCCAAGGACTTACATATACTATTGCGTATATTATTATATCATAAATTATTTTCACTTAAACTAGACTGTGAACTTCAATACTTTTGTTAGCATCTTTGATCCCCCATATATTATAATTGAGAAATTTTATTGATTTTTTGAAATTGAGGATGTAGATTAATTATATTCATTATACTTTTATTTCACCAGTTAAAATACTGGCATCTACCAGTTTATGTCATGAATTCATTTCTGAAAGTCAGACATTCTTTACAAAAACACTAACCAGGAATTTTTCTTTATTATCTTAAAAGGGAAAATTTGTGGCGTGTTACATTATCTTAACCCTAACCAATAACCCTAACCAATTTCCTAAAATAAAAAATTATAATGGTAGGATGAAATTCCTTGTAGCATTGCTTCCTGATGACAAAATAATTACTATTATTGTTAAAAATGTATAGTTGTTTTGTATACAGTTACATATACAGTTTGCATGTAAACCATAAACACTATCTTTATGACACAGCAAAACAATAATAAATAAATTAACAAGAAAATGCAGGAAATAACTACTAAAAATTACATATAATGACCTACTCTTTAATAAATGAAGTGAAAGCTTGAAAAATAAGGACAGTTAAAGGGAGAGGATAATTGAAGCAATCATTTTGCCACTTGTTAAGAAAGATGACAAAATGGAGAAGTTGGGTATTGAAGGTAAAATGTTCAGCAAAGAAAGTCAACATAGTATTAGTAGTGCCTGCCTGTGCATTAAGACAGAAAAAGAAAAGAGCCTATAGGTATACTATTATCATTAATAAATAAAGTTAGCAAATTTGCTATATATAAGGTTGACCACCAAAATTCCAATGAATTTCTATATGTAAACAAGAATTATAGGATGACAATTTAAGTGATACCATTTACAATATAATAGAGAAACAGCAAATATCTAGAAATGAATATCATAAAATTTCTACAGAAACCTAAAAAACACATATTTTTGTAAAAATTAAAGAAATTCTATATAAATGGAAGGTATACTATATAAATAGATGGGAATACTCAGTGTGCCATCAGCAATTTGCACGGGAAAATTGACAAGATAATTCTAAATTTTATATGGAAGACTTAGATTAACAGATATCTAGATTTACTAGAGCTACAGCAATTAAGATGGTGTAAAATTAGTGCAAAGATAAAGATGGGCAGATTGAACAAAATAGAAAATCTAGAAATAGACATATACACAAGTGTTCACTTGGTTTATGACCAAGTTTTACTGCAGAATAGTGATGAAAAGATGGTCTTTTAAATAAATAATACTGAACTGAATGGATATTCACATAGAGAAAAAATAAATTTTACCCTTACCTCACTCCAGGTAAACCGTATGCATAAACATGAAAGATACAAATAACAAAATCTCTAGAAGATAATATAGAATAACCACATCTTTATAGTATTTTCAAGACTTTGGGATTGGCAAAGATTCCTTGAATAAAATTTTAAAAGAAACATAAATATCATGGAAATCTTAACAAATTGGACATTCATGAAAATTATAAACTTCTTTGTATCAAAAAACATGAAAAAGTAAATCAAGAGAATTGGGGGTAGTATTTGCTCTATATAGATAATATCAAACGTTTATGTTAAAGTATATAAATAAATCTTGAAAATCAATAAGAGAAAGACAATATACCTAATTTTTTTAACAGGTAAAGAACTTGAACAAATATTTCTTAAAGTAGATAGAAAAGTACCAAAAAAAACATGAAAATATGCTCATCCACATTACTAATCATTGAGATTTATATAAAAACCACAATGAGATACCACTTTATTACCATGCAATTGGTAAATGTTAAAACAAAAGCAAAAACTAAAAATTGATAATATCAAATAGTAGCGAGGAACAACTAGAATACTTATCTACTGTTGCTGGGAGTGTAAATTGGTACAACCACTTTGGATATCTAGTTGTTTGACCATACCTATTAAAATATATCTAATTCATGAACCACGAATTCCATTCCTAGGAATATATCCAGCAAAGATACAAACATATGCTCACCAAAGTAGGTATACAAGATTTTTCACAGTTGCATTATTCATAAAATGATAAACTGAAAATTATATACATGTCCATTAATAGAAAAATAGTGATATATTTTCGTAATGAAATACTATAGCACCATGACAAAGAACAAACAACCACTATACCTGACGTGGATAAATCTCACAATGTCAGGTAAAAGAATCTTGACAGAAGAGAATGCGAGATGTATTTTTTATTTTTTAAAAACAGGCCAACCTGACCTTTATATGAGTGAAGGCAGGTATGTAGTGAGCAGTTAGGGAACAAGAACAGCTTCTGCGGTGCTAGCAATTTTCTAATATTTTTGATTAAGCTTAAATGAGAGTTTTTATTTGATAAAAATTTATGAAGCTGTATTTTTATGATTTTATGTTTGTATCATACCTCACTCAGTAAGTTTACTTAAAAGATAGATAGGTAGATAGATAGATAGATAGATAGATAGATAGATAGATAGATAGATAGATAGCAGAGACCTGAAGTCTAGGTTGAGAATATAGTTAGATAACTTTAGCTTAAGCTACAATAAAATATAATAGATCAATGGATAAACAAGGACATTATCTTATTTCAGAATCTGTAACTTATTTTGGTCACTGACATTGATACTACTACTCCTAGCTAGGAGTATTCTTTCTGAGACACACCTTCCTTATGATTTTATGAAAATAGGCAACTTATTTTGGTCACTGACATTGATACTACCACTCCTAGCTAGGAGTATTCTTTCTGAGACACACCTTCCTTATGATTTTGGGCCATTTCTCAAATCAGTACACACCTATGTGTCCATAGGGATTCTGCTGCATACCTCCTCTACCATGAACTCTTTGGCATGGCTACTGAGAAGCCTATTTGGCTGGGCAGATGTTGTAAAACACCTGGGAGTCTGATTAACAGAAACATAGATCGTGTCTTTCTCTAAAAGAGTCTTTCCCTTAATCAGACTTGTTTTTTAGTTTACATGAGAATTTAATTTTCATGCAAATTTTCATGAGAATTCATTCATCCATTTACCTGACATTATTTGGTGTTGTACATTACAGGGTGAATAGACTGAAAGACCCATGAGAGAGAATAGGTCTGTATTCTCTATTTAGTATCTTGCACCGGGCCTACTGTGTGTGTTTATTATTGGTTAAATATATGAAGTATTCTACACTAGCTTTCTTAACTTGACCATGGAAATTGGGATTCAAAAGCTGGTTTTAGTGGATGTGTTAGTCACTCTATAAGTCAATTTTATATACATGTATGCATACATGTATCTGATACAAGAATACAGCTTGTATTTGATTGATAGAAGAACCTCAACCTAAAAAAAAGTAATGACTGGACAATCTAGTGAATTTTGAATGCAACAATTATCAAGAGAGTGGAAAGTGACAAAGTAGATTTAGATAATTAGATTAAGAGAATGGTAAAGTAGCTTTGGGACATTTACCTGCACCCTGAGTCACTTTGAAGTCGAATAACAGCAGCTGTTGGTGTATAAATTTTCAGGCAATTTGAATTTTTTGTGAGTTTGACCCCTGGAGGATGATTTTCATATGTTGGCTCTTCACTCGTCACTGCTGGAATGCCAGAGTTGGCCACCTAGAGCGGCCTGTTTGCTCTCTCCCTTCCACTTTGGTGTCCTTCTCGAGGTTAGGATTTAGACACATTTGTAGAACAAGGCTGAATCAGAAGACTGAATCTCTGTAGCTGTTTGCTTTTTCAGAGCATCAGTAGCTTCAATTCAAGCAGGGGTTCCTGCAGGAGGTGGTGTGGGAGTAAGGTTATTCAATATCTGATCCATGTTACTGGGCTTGACATCAAGGATACAGTGTACAGAATTCCCATTTCCTGGATTTATATTCTAGACAGAGATGAACAGTAATTAAGCAGTTCTTATGAGTGACTAAATGTCCCATGTCAGGCATTATGGGTGATACAGAAATGAATAAGATAAGGAGTATATATTCAAGGAACAAAACTCCTCATCAGGGAGCAGAGGGCCAGATATGGATCTTCCCACCACATGAAAGCTGCCATATCTACAGAGACTGCAGCCACTTACCATGCAATGTGTCAGGTGTCTTACACATCCAATCTAAGTTAATCCTCACAATAGTTCTGTGAGATAATAATTATCTCCATTCCACAAACATGAACCAGATATTCAGAGCTATTATAAAACCTGCCTAAGAATGCAAATAAATGTTGTGAAACAAGGTAACACCCACCAGGAACTTGGATTAGCAGTTCACCAGTTCATATATAATTAAGGTTCACAGAAGAGTAAAGTCAGAAATCTGTGAGATTAGAATGGGATTAATATAGCCCAGATCCTTATAGAAAGTCTAATATTTACACAACATTATTGACTGTGTTGAAAATGGTGACAGCAGCAGGAAAAAATAAAAGAGCACTGCTATCAGATTCTCTTAAGTCTTCTTCGTTTGATATGCCAAATGCTTTGGGTTAGAACTTGCAGTTGGCAATTTAGTCAGAGGCATAACAGCATAACTCTAACATCAAATCTGAAATTGTTAAGAATATCGACTGCCAAGAAAGGATGACCGTGCTGATGACGAGGAGCTATGCTGCTTATCAGCAGCCACCTGTGTTGGCCGTGTGGGCTCCCAACATTCAGTTTGCATTTGGCGGTATGATTATTTAAAGAATGTAAATTCAACCTCTGTGCTTTCAGACACCTTGACACTGCTCCCATTGTGTGTTCATGAAAATGTTTTCGGCTGTTAAATGGTAACCTGATAATCAAGTGTTTAAAATAAGATGAAGAATTTTAATTTGGAGTGTAACTGTAGAGAACAGAGTAACAGGACAATGCAGAGGTAAAGAGCTAATATTGTCAAGATGCAGCTCCCTTTAGTCAAATCCCCTAAAGCAATAGAAAAGGATCAATTGTCTCAGCTGGTAAGAAGTGCCTAATGAAAGATGGAGTGAGCATTTGGCTAATAAATGGGAGACACAGCCAACAAGAAGTTAGCATTTGATCCCATAGAGCCCCAAAAGGACTGAATGGCAGCATGATATCTTCTAAGTAGCCACTCATGGACAATTTAATAGTTAAATAAATACATACCTTTTGACAAGCCTCTAGCCCCTGCCTTTGTAGTATGAGACTGAATAGCTTAGCCAATGGGCTCTGAAATTTTTTACACTCCCAAATATAACTTTTCTTTGATTCTTCTTCCCTCCTCTTTGTTTTCTTATTCCTTTCTATGTAGATGGCCTTGGTCTGGAGGACTGTACCCTCTCCTACCTCTTCCTTGACAATATTTTCAGGTAGTTCCTTGTTAATTCTCTAGTTCTCCAGCAAAACCTCTAGGAACCAGACTAGTTCTAGTGAGACTTTCCTGGAGGTGGTGTGACAGGACAGTGGACAGGAGTTGGAAAAGGAACAAAGGTTGTGGGCAAAGAATAATCTAAACGTTGTAGGAGGGAGAAAGAGGAGTAGCTAGAAATAATATACATTAACAACACTTTGCAAAGGACATTAGCTGGAGATATCAAAATTAGGTTTGGAGTTTGGTTAATGGTAATGTACCAATGTTAATTTCTTAGTTTTGATAAGAGTGCCATGATTGTGCAAGATGTTAACACTATGAGAGAGTGATGTCCACCATAAAGTTACTCTTTTTTTTTAATTTCCATAGTGTATCCTTTAAAAGGAAGACATTATTAAATTATTCAGAATTCTTTTCCTCCATATATTTATACTATCGTTTTTATATCAATATGAACTGAAGGCTATTTATTTTATACTTTGGGTTATAATCCAATACACTCTTGTTCAAATTGTTCCAGTTTTGCCCAGCAAGGACTCTTTTAGTTAGCTTTAATTTCTGTGTTCTTTGGAAATATATCCCATCAGTGTGTGTATGAGTGCATGCGTGCATACGTGAGTGTGTGTTTAAGCTTCTTTCATTTAGCAATATGACTTTATAATTCATCCATGTCTTTGCATGGGTTAATAGTTCACTCTTTTATATTACTAAATCATATTCCAATGTACAAATAGTAATAGGATGTTCGTTCATTAACCTTTTGAAGGCCATCTTGGTTCCTTTGAATTTGGGGGTAACTATGAATAAATCTGCCAAGAAAATTAAAAACAAATTTTCAAATCAGTTGGCTAAATATCTAGGAATACATTTGTAGGATTGTATGATAAGATAAAATTTTGCTTTGTAAGAAGCAGTCAAACTTCTTCCTGAAGGGATGAGTCATTTTGAATTTCTATCAGCAATGAATAAGAGTTTCTGTTGCTCTGCATCCTTGCCAGCAATTGATGTCTTCAATTTTGGATTTTAGCTATTCTAGTTAAGTATATAGGGACATCTCATTGTTCTATTGGTTCTATTCCTCTGAAGTACCCTGACAGATACATGTGTCCTATCTGAGTCTAGCCCTGATGCTTGCTTTGTGTCTTCAGATTGTGTGTGTGTGTGCGTGTGAGTGTTCGCCTTTGGTATGTCTTGTAATTGTTTGATGAAATGAGAAATATTGTATTGAGTAATAGAAACTGAGAAAAATAGGTATTTAATGTAAGGATTTACACTAAGCTGAGTAAGAATTGGACAGTGTTCAATGTTTGTTGAAATTATGGCTACCAGAGACTTCAAACCGCTCTAGTGTCCTTTATTTTATGTCCCCTATTGTCCTTGCAGCCTTAATTTGTATTGCTTTTCAGATATAATCTACATCTTTCAACACTTTCAACTGTAATCCACTGTTATTACACTAAAAGCTTGTTGGTATGGAGATAGGGTATAGGAGAGGGAAGGCATTCTTATAATTTCCTGTCTTAGTAAACTTATGTCTTGAAAGGTGTGTCCTCTGCCTGTGTTTCTGTTCCTCCTCCAAAGGTATAGCTTTCCCTTCTTTGGCATTTTCATCCTATTTCTATGAAACTCTTCCCTCTATTGATTACTATTTTTTATTTACCTCTCTTGAAATTAGCTGGAATGAATGGGATTTTCTCTCCAGGTAAAATAAGGTTTTAGAATTGCTCTCTGGTTAACTGTTTTTTGATACAGAGAAGACTCCTCTGGAGTCTGTGTTTTTGTTACAGATAACAATCTAGAGGTATTTCACAATGATTATTTTTTCCTCCATCTTTTGAGGAATTTAAGGGGATCTTGCTCATACCCTTACCCTGAGAACCTGAAGGTCCATAAAAGTGGGGGGCCCCCTATGACTATAACACACAAGAGTTTCTCATTTTGACACTAGTTTACACTTAGCCTCCAACAATTTGTCAGAATTACAATTTAAATGCTTCTAATGGTTTATGGAGCCAAATGGCTTCTGCTTCAGGTAAGAAAAATCTCAGCTACTGTATCTCTCTGAATGTACTTGTCACTACAGATTTCAAGGTGCAATTTGCCTTGTGAATTCAATTCTCTGTTTGTTTTCAGTTTGTTAAACTTATTCTGGTTTAAGGACAAGAATCAACTACTGTTAAGCTCTTTACATTTGGAAATGAAATTGAAATTCCTGATGTGTTAATTTTGCTATTCTTACTTTACACATGAGAGAATGTTACATTGTATGCTAACATATTGGAGTGGTCCATTTTAATACAGCTAATAAGTGATAGACCACAGATTCAACCCCAGGTTTCTGATGCCACATCCCATGCAGTCTTCAGTTCCCTGCCTTGATTTCAAATGACATTTTAAACCTTTGGGCTTCTATCTCATATAAATTCTTCCTAGCCGAACATTATATAACTTATTAGCTATCTACTATGTAAAAATCATAATCTATGTGACTTATTGAGATTCTAAAGATATAGATGACAACGTTCTCTCAAATAATCATAATGTAAATTAAAAGATTAAGTATATATGAGGCAATTAAAAAATAAGTATAAAGCCACATAAGTCTAAAGTCATTTAGTATCCCAAATCACATCCACAGACCCTATGTAACCTGCCAATATATAGTCAGGATCCCACAAATTCTTGATAACATTTTTTTAATTAAGTAAATTTGTTTTGACATAATATTTTAGATAATGCACTGCCATTAAATTTTAGTCCTAGTGTTTATGTTTTATTTATGTATACAAATGTAATGACTCAAATAAATTAACTAGAGTAATAATATTTATTTTTTAACATGTTGAATAGCTTATCTGGCTTCCCTGAAGCTGTCATGTCATAATGTCCAAATGACACAATCATCCTTCATTTCTCCTTGAACTCATTAACTTATTTTATAATATAAAAATAACAGAGATAATGGATATAATTCATAATTGAAAGATACTTTCATGTAAGATCTAATTTATTATATTATTTAGTGTATTTGACACCACAGAAATTATATAGTGTGTTTGAGAAATATATTACTTCACCAGCTGAGAGCTAATAAGAAAAGAACAGAAAGAATTGATAAGTAAATAATGCATCTCATCAAAGTGAAAACCAAATGGCATAACAGTGCACTGTACAAATGAAAATTTCACAGTTATTTAGATAGAAAATGTGGTAAGAGAATTGAGTCCTCCTACAATTTACAGTAGTATAAAACCTTAAGTTAATAAAAACCTGTACTACAGCAAGCAGTATTATATTTACATTGTATGCTAACATATTGTTCTCTTCATTTTCCTCTTCAATCAAATATCAATAATATAGTATTGTATATGTAATGAATAGTTTTCGTTGTATGTTATTTTTATGTTCTACTAAAGAATGTGTAGTGGACACAGTGCTATGTTCAGTATCCTCTCGATGTTTCTGCAAACCCTATTTCTCAGTCCTGTGTACTCTTTCATTAAGAGCTGGTACTGGAAAGTCTTAGGGGAACTGTTCTTTCACTGTTGGAGATACTTTATCCATATCTGTGAGGAACCATACATGCCTAGAAGTATATATTGCTAAGGCATCTTTAGGCAATGGCTGAGTGGTTCAGTGAGAATAAAAGTCCAGCTCCTTGGACTCAATGCTGGACAAACTCTGAGGTATATTTTGCACTTCACAGTTCCCTGGAGGATCAAGATAAGACTAGAACTTCTAATGAAATCACAACTTTGTCTGGCTTCTTTTCTTTCCCCATCATGTTTTTATCATTTTCTTCTCAGTTTCTCCTGAGAACACTTTCTAAATGAGTCATTTTCATGAGAATCTTCATCTCAGGGCCAGCTTTTGTGGACACCAAACTAAGAAAAGATGTTTGATTGAAATGATTGCCTTTCAAAGTAAATAATCTTTGCTAGCTTATTTAGCAAGTTCATTGTTAAAAAAAATAAAAATGGTAATAATTATGATTCAAAGGAATCATTTTCACAATCAAAATCAAACCAAATCAAATCGTCAAGAATAAAAATAAGGTAAATAATTTTTCTACTTGAACCAGCATCACTAATTTTATCTCATCAAAAGAATCTCACATTAAATCAAGTTGTTAATTTTAACTGCATTGATTTTTGTTTCTTACATTTATTAATGTAGTAAATACAAAAAATGCAGCTTTGTTTGTATATGTATTTAAGTTATATTAAATGAAAAACAATTTAATTAAACGATAAAGGTCCACCACAGATTTTTTACATTAAAACAGGGTCTGCAAACTTTTTCTGGAAAGGTCCAGATACTTAAGTTTTGTGGGCCATACATTCTCTGTTGAAATCACCCAGCTTTTAAACTGTAGCACAAAAGAAGCTATAGATAATACTCAAGCAAATAAGCATGGTTTTTCCAATAAGCTTTATTTATTAAAGTAGGCAACAGACTGTATGTGGTTCAAGGCTATAATTTTTCAACTCCTCCTTTAAAAGTAAACCTAGCATGATTTTGGGGGGAAAAAAGAGTTAACCACTACTAGAATGATGCTAGCAAATTGGCAGAGTAGGAAGCACCAACTTCCTGCCCTGATTCACTAGAAACATCAAAAAACAAGCAGAAACTATCCAAAACAACTTTCTCAGAATGCTAGAAAATAGTCAAAGTTTTATAGCTACAAAGAAAATGCTGAATCGGGGGAAAAAAGGCAAGCTAAAAATGGTAAGAAAGCCTGTGGCATTTTTTTTTTTTCATTCTTTTGTTACATGCCCTCACCAAATCAGTAACAGCTTTAAACATGGTAACCTTTATTCATGTCTCTGGTTCCAAAAGAAACAGAGTGAACTTTATTTGCAAGTTGTTGTGTATATTTGTTCTAAGCTGCCTGAAGAACTAAAAGAAGGTGACCATCTTT
The DNA here is from genome assembly GCF_902729225.1 of Pteropus medius. NCBI lineage: Eukaryota > Metazoa > Chordata > Mammalia > Chiroptera > Pteropodidae > Pteropus > Pteropus medius. Next base: position 4,558,511 of record NW_024350921.1, on the reverse strand, counting down.
CTTTCACCTAATGTAGAACCTACTCAAAGTAGAAAAGTGGCATGCAATGGTCGTAAGGATAACTAACAAACTATAACAACCTAGGACAAAATATCATAGTTTAGACATACAATAGACTGCCTACACTCTCTGAGGCAAAGCACCCACGTATACAGGGAAATTTAGAAATTTATGTACATATTTAGAGCAAGGCACATGTTCAAAAATACTAGAGAAAATCCTAATTTTTCACCTCTGACTTATCTCTAGGCTCAGTGCAAGACTGGGTAACTGTTGAAGGAGTACCTCAGCAAGAGACAATCTAAAGACAGAAAGAGGTTGTTTTATTTATTGTTGTTATTGTTGTTTTTGTAACTCCTAGCATTCAAGGAAATCTCTGTTAAAAGATTAGTTGAACACAAGCTAAAGGAAGAGAGATTTCAATGATCACAAACAAGGAATATATTATTTTCAAAAATAAAAAAAGTCACTAAACAAACTAAATTAGATAACCTTCGACCATCACGAATGAGCAAACCCTAGAGAAGAGTGAAAACTTGATTTCCAGAGTTACTACATTATAATATTCAAACTCCAAATATCAACAAAACCTCTCAAGTCATACAGAGAAACAAAAGTATAGCTCATCCAGTAAACAAAATGAATGAAAAGAAATCGTTCCTGAGCAAGTCCAATCACTGGACTTCCTAAACAGAAATTTTAAAAGAACTGTCTTAAATGTGCTCAAAGAACTAAAGAAAGCATTGGACAAATAAGTATAAAAGATAAAGAAAACAATGTATGAGCCAAATGAAAATGTTTTTAAAGATATGGAAATATAAAGAAGAGCAAAGCAAAATTACTAGAGCTGAAAACTATAGTAACTGAAATGAAAATGTTACTAAATGGGATCAACAGTAGATTTGAGCAAGCAGAATAAGAAATTAGTGAACTTTTATTGTAAGACTATTAAAATTGTCAAGTCTGAGAAACAGAGAGAAAAAGAAATGAAAAAAATTAACAAAGTGCAATGGACTTATGCGAAAGCAATAAACAGATCAATATATGTCATATGGGAATCCCCGAAATAGAAGAAAGAGAAAATTGGATGAAAAGAATACTTGAAGACAAAGACAGTATCTTAAAGGCAAAAAGAGAGAAGCAACTTATCACAACAAGGAACCCTCAATAAGGCTATCGGCCGATTTCTTATTAGATAGCATGGAGACCAGCTGCTATATATTTAAAGTGCTAAAAGAAAAGAAAATAGACAAGAAAATAAATAGAAGGCATTTGGAAATGAAGACGTAATACTATCTATTCAGATGTAAGATGATCCTATTTATGGAATATTGCAAAAGAATCCACAAAAGTATAATAGAGCCGTAAACAAACTCAGCAAAGTTGCACAGTACAAGATCAACAGTTGTGTTTCTAAATATCAACAACTAACATCTCAAAAGTAAATTAAGAAATCAATTCCAATTGCAATAGCAACCAAAAAATGAAAAGATCTAGGAATAACTTTAACCAAAGAAGTAAAAGACTTGCACATTACAACTATATAACATTGCTGAAAGAAATTAAAGAGCTAAATAAATGAAAAGACATCCTGGGTTCATGGTTTAGAAGATTTAATATTGTTAAGATATTAATACTAACCAATGCGATCTATAGATTCAATAAAAATTCTATCAAAATTCCAATAGTCTTTTTAGCCGGAATGGAAAAGCTGATCCTCAAATTTATATATAATTATAAAAGACTCCAAATAGCTAAAAAATACTGAAAACCAAAAACAAACTTGCAGGACTCATGTATCTTGTTTTCAAAATATACTACAACACTATAGTAATCCAAAAAGTGTGATACTGGCATAAGAATAGACATATAGGCCAATGGAGTAGAATAGAGAGCCAAGAAATCAATTCATGTATCTATGGTAAGTTGATTTCAACAAGGTGTCAAGACTATCCAAGGGAGAAAGAATAATGTCTTCAACAAATGATGCTTGGAAAAACAAATTTTCACATGTAAAAGAAAGAAGTCAGACTCTTACCACATCATGTACAAAAATTAACTCAAAATGGATCAAAGATTTAAAAAAGGTAAACCATGAAATACTTAGAAGAAAATACTTCTAAGTATTACTTAGAAGAAAGACTTCAAATTTGGCAATGGATTCTTAGATATGACAACAAAAGCACAAACAAAAAAAAAGTAGATAAATTGGACTACATTAAAATTAAAAAGTTGTGTGTGTCAAAGGACATTGTCAAGAAGGAAAAAGACAACACACAGAATGTGAGAATATATTCCAAATCATATATCTGGTAAGGGTCTACTAACCAAAATATATAAAGAATGCCTGAAACTTAACAACAAAATTGGTAAAAAAAAAACTTGAACAGGTATTTCTCCAAAGAAGATTTATAAATATATTATAAGTATTTGAAAAGATCTTCAATGTAATTAGTCATCAGAGAGCTAAAAGTCAAAACTGTTGGAAATGAGATGCTATTAGGATGGTTGTAACTTAAAAAAAAGGAGGTGGGGAAATAATGTGTTCACGAGAATGGGGAGAAATTGGAAGCCTCATTAATACTGGTGGAAATGTAAAACAGTGCAAATACCATAGAAAAGTTTGACAGTTCATCAAAAAGTTAAATTTAGAATTCCATATGACCTATAAACTCCAGTCCTAAGTACATAATCAAAAGAATGGAAAACAATGACTCAAGCAGATATTTGTATACCAGTGTTCATAGCAATATTACTCACAGTAGCAGAAATGTAGATCTTATCTAGTTATATGCTATACATTAATTTATAGGAAAAATAATGATATACATTTTGCTTTTGATTTTTATTATAGAAAATAACTCAGAACATTACAAATTATACATAGATTATTTTCTCTCTGTGTGCAACTTTTTCTACCAATTTTCCCTCCTACCAATGAGCCCTGGAAAACCAGCTGCACATATCAAGTATTCAACATCCACTGCCTTCTTAGCCCTAGGTGATGAGTTCTGAGGGTAGCCACTTGGTCCAATGAATGTGACCATTCCAATTTTGAGGTAAGACGCTGTATATATTTGATATTGAAAGCTAGAACTAAAAGATTGTGTAGACCCAAAGGTGGAGTGATCCATCTTGAACTATTTGATCTCCTCAGCCACTGTACATATTTGCATGAAAGCATATGAGAAATATTGAAAGGCTAACCATTCACATCTGTTAACATCTCCTCTATGAAAGCCACAGCAAATAGCCATGCAGGTTCCAAGTAAATTTCCCCAGCAACACATGACATCCAACATGCTGAACTATGACAATGCACACTCTCCTCCCCAATGGAAACACTAACTCCCATCTTGGTGGTGGCAAGCTCAGAGGAAGAGGAAAAAAACACAGAGAGCTTTTCACCTGAGGAACCAGCTCTGTGTCTCTGGGGTGCCTCCCTTTTGTAACATACAATCAAAACACACATATGTCTGACAGCTTGAAACTGCTAAATAGACAAACAGACTCCAGCTCTAATGTACCTTTTGAAAATTGCATGGAGTTTAGATAGTGTGGTGTCAGCACAACCATGAAAAATTCCCACCAGAGAAACTGGGCACGTCACCTTGTCCTTATTGCTGCTAACCTGGAAGGATATTTAGCAAAGCTTAAAAAGGTATATGTCACTAGACTTAAGCAAGGAGATTTATCACTGCTGTTCTGACAGCAGCAGCAGCTGGAAGTGTAAATCATTATTAACTAGTGTTGTATATATGTTACACCACTGCTGAGTGAGAGCTGTAAAGAGATGCAGCTCAGAACAAGTAGCAATATGCAATTAGCCTGGAGGTCTCTTTTTCTGTTGAAGAAGAAATGCAATCACATATTTCCGAACACCAAGGATGCCACCACCCAATCTATACAACTTATAAAGAAGGCTTATCTTATTTTTTTGCCACATTTTGTATTTATGACATTTCAAAAGAGAGGAGTGTTATATACAGCCATGTTTATGGATTACAAGATTCTTCATGGTAATCTTCATGGCAAAATGAGCCAACAATCCATAGATGCTTTAGGTGCAAATGACTAAGAATGTCTGTGCCATGAGCCCTCCCTCAACCCCAGAGGCTCAGGTCTGCTGATGACCCAGATCATCCTCTCTGGTCAGCAAGCTCGGTGTTGGTTATTAATTTCTCCTAAAAGTAAAGCAGATTGTGATGAGGCACTAGTTTGCCTTCTAATGAGGCATTGAGTAAACCTTCTTTTGTGCAGGCATTTCCCTAAGTCATGAAATTGCTCTTGTTCTTCTCATAAAATTTCACTCAAGAAAGAAAATTTACTCAAATTTCTGAGGAAAAATGAGCCTTGATTTTTCCTGAAAGAAGACATAAAATTCTTGTCTTATTTCTTCTGAGAGAGAAAGGCCAGAGACATAGTGGCATAAAATAAAGATCAGATCAGGTCTTCCTTTGGTGTTTAGGGTAACTGAAAAGGAGAGTCTCCTAAATGTTTCCTCTATGGCACAGATGCCAACTGCTATCTATATCTATCCATCATTTGTCTGTCTGTCTGTCTGTCTGTCTGTCCATCATCTATCTACTATCTCTACTATCTCTCTCTCTCTCTCTCTCTCTCTCTCTCTCTCTCACACACACACACACACACACACACACACACATACCATTGCCCTTTGTAAGTTCTACTGATTAAAAAGACGTGTCAAGCTATGTATTCGTATTATTGTTCAGGAGGTAGAGGTGACACTTTAGTTTTCTGCCATACATTTTTAAAGTGGGAAATAAACTACCTAGAGACTATCTACATGGAATTCTTTCTGTAGTCAGGATGGAGGTATAAGGAAGCAGCAATAAATGAGCAATAGTGGAAGGGGAGGACTAGAAATAAGAAAGATATTAAATGAGAAGGAGTAAAACTCATGGGAGTTAAACAAAAGAGCAATATTAGCACACTCCTCACCCGACAGTACCTCTGCAGTATACAGTTAACATTCACAGGTCCTGTGTCCTTGTTCTCAACTCCCTACCACAAAAATAACTACAACCCCTCACACAAATCAGGTCATTTACAGTTAAATATTAAAGAATGTAGCATATCAAATTCTAAACAGAAAGGAAAGTCATGAATAAACTGTTCTTTTAAAATCATAAAAAGGGTCCGTAAATTAGAAATGTAGGGCTTATTTACCTCTAGAAAGTTAATCCACTTTAAAATACAAATCTTCACATCACTTTTTTGTATGATTCTTGGGAAGGATTATTTTCATTCTGATAAGAGGAAATACAGAAAGATAGGGGCTTTGCCTATGCCTCAAGTAAAATGTAGAAAATTCCAGCTCATCACTCAGCAACTTGAAGATACCTAAATGGGACACATCATTCAGGTAAATGTTTGGATGCCCACTTACTCCCAGATCTTCTGCTCCTATGTAGACCCAACCTTAATGATTTTACAAGTCTCAGCTTGTCTCCTTTTCAGATTCTTTAATAGTAATGATATAAGTAGCTGCTAAGTATTAAGAGCTCACTCTTTGCCTGGTGCTTAATATCTATTTCTTCAAAGAATCCACCTGCCATCCAAGATAGATCTACTCTTATATAGAGGAATCAAAGAAGTGAAAGAAGTGGCCCCAAGTCACACATCTCGGGATAGCAGAGATCAGACTGAGAGACTCTCAGTCCCTGAGCAGCCTTCTCACCATGCTCTTAAAACCACAAAGAATTTGCTCAGATAAATTTATTTATTAAGAAACTACCCAAATTGGAAGAGTAGGACTTAATTTTACTTCGGAGATATACTGTTTTCCGTTAAGAGTTCCTTAAGTAATCATTTTGATGTTCCTATAATGTTGGTGCTTTAGATGAATTGCAGTGTAGTGGGTGTTTGAACACAGACGTATGTGTTGGAGTTTGACTGCAGCATTTATGCATTGTGCAACCTGAGCTAGTGACTAAATCTTTATAATCTTCAGTTTTCTCATGAGTAAAATGAATATACTAACCATATCCCCTGATTGAGTTATTGGGATTATTAGATAAATTAAAGGATATACAATTGTTTTGTGAATAATAAACATGAATTGAATATTATCATTGTTTTAATGTGATTCTTAGAGTAGTTGTTATTTTTATTGAATATGTATAAAAGCTTGAAAGATGTTGCATTCTTCCAGTCCTGTATTGACAAACGTTGGTAAGCCTTTCCATAAAGATATGCTCTGAAGAACTTTGGGTCTGATCACCTGAATATATGCATTTTCCTGCTGATAATCTACCTTTATACATACTCACACATTTAAATATTCCCATTGAAGTGGTCCCCTGTTGAATCTGAATGCATACATAGTTTATTCATTCTGCATTTATTAGGAATGCAGTTAGCTTGACTTAATCATCACTTTCCCTGACAACACTTGATTCCGAGAGGATTTGCCCCAGCCCCAGGCCTTGCTACCAACCACATTATAGATACTGTGACCAAGAATCTCCAGTCAAAAGTGACTGGACAAAGGGAATCCCCTTAATGAAAAGGTGATCACCCAGATTATGGTTGGTCACCTAGGGCCAACCTGAAGAAGTAAGTTGGTCTATTTAGTTATGTTTTGAAGAATGTGCAAAGCAACAGGACAAAATAGTCTATCAACACATGTGTGCTCCCCCTCACGTTCCTCCCCTTAACTACTTTTGGGTATCTCTATTGGCCCCTTAACTCCTCTCCTCTACAGAGTTCTGTCTTTGTCAGAAATTTTTCTTTATCCTTTTGTAATTAAGGATTGAAAAACTATCAACGAACCAAATGAAAAAGAATTCATAAGAGTGGATTTCTGCAAAAAGGCAGTAGGAACACAAGAAGAGCCAAATAACAGCAGGCAATTGGGGAAAGTAACCCGTTGTGAGATGGACAGGGAGTAAAGTGAGAAAATTTTTCTAGGTGCAAAAGTATAATAATAAAAGATAATATACTTTAATAATCATTGCTAAAAACTCTGCGTGGTCCTTTTGGACTGAAAACCCGGTTGAATACAGGACTGAACTACTCGTGTCAGTCGAGGATGTGATCTCAGGAAGTGTGTAAGAACACAGGAAGAATGTCACAAATAGCAATGGGAGCAGATGCAAAATAAACAAGCAGAATGCCGTGGATGGCCGCAATGGGCCATGTGCATTCTGTGAACATGACAGATAAGTATGAGGACACAAGTCAAGGAAGAGGGTTGGTAGAGAAAGGGAATTAAGCAGATGGCCGAAGAAAGACTTTCATTGGTGGTGTTGAACTGAGAATTCCTTAAAACAAACTCCTGTTTTGTGGAGGCGGTATGGAAAGTCTTTGTATTCTAGTACCTAAAATGGACAAAAAGAGAGTGCAAATGATTGAAAGATCTCAAGGGGCTGATCCCAATCCTTAAAGAGCTTCTCTTTAGAGCAGATGGTTTTACAATGACTCACAAGCAGATGTGGCAGGCACCTCTAAGACAGCCTGCAATGATCTCCGCCTCCTTTGTGTAATTCCCTTCCCTGAGTGTGGGTTGGACCTACTGAGTCACTTCTATGGAAAAGTTTATGGCAAAAGTGATGGGATTTCACATCTGATGTGAGGTACACAAAGACTGTGACCTCCCTCTTGAGTGTATTCTCCCCCTCACTTTGGGAGAAGCCAGCTGTTATACTGTGAGCTACCCTATGGAAGACCAATGCTCTTGACAACAGACAGTGATGACCTAGGCCTGCCAACCACCATGTAAGTGTGCCCAGAAGTCGATCATCTCCCCATTGAGCCTCGATATGACTGCAACACTAGCAGACACCTCAATCACACTTTTGTGAGGAGCCCTGAGCTAAGGTGCACTCATACTTCTGACTTGTAGAAAGTGAAATAATAAACATTCATTGTTTAAGTCACTAATTTGTGGGATAAGTTTTACACAATAAGAGATAACAAACCCAGCAGGATTCATCTTTTTTTAAAAGTACAAATCTGATGGAAGAAGAAAAGATAGGTAAAGGTATAGGGAAGAGTTTGGGTGACTTTTCTAAAAACAAGATAGCCTTAAACTCAAGGCAGGTTGAGTTTGCTAAATAGATGGGAAGGAGACATCAACATGACTGATCATATGCTTTGTATTCATGTGGATAATGTCTATAGTAGCAGTTACTGCAATCTTCAGGACACTACAGAATCCTCCAAATTCCACAGTGGTCCTTCAAAGGGTGTATTTTTAGCTTTACAGAAACCCTTATAAAGAATGCAGTTAAAGGAACATTGGAGAAAATAATGGCACAGCAAGGAAGAAAGATAATTTATTTTTATTTTCTGCCCTGGAAATAGACAAAATAGAGTTGCCCGTAGGCATCTATCTAGTGTCTTTCCAGCCCAAAATGGTAACTCTTCTTTCCTCCCACTTGCAAATTTCCATTTCATTCGTTTCGTCTGATGAGATCTTCTATAATGATGCAGACTTGGATTTAAAACCTATTTTAAGTCTTACCTAGTTAATCAGGATCTTATCTGAAAATCTTTCCTAGTAACAAGAGAAGGGAAAATAAGGATACTTATTGTCATGTTGAGAAACAAAAGGCAGGAAGAAATGAGGACCAGGGAACAGAGAGAGAAAGAAACAAACAGAAAATTCATAAGCTAGAAACACACTGGAAATCCTGGACTTAGGGCAGTTGTGTGACCTTCAAAAATCAATCAACACCTGTATATTTAGGGTCTTTTGTCAGATTTTTTTTATCGGCCCAAATGTCAAGTTTTATTTAGTAAAATAAATCAATGCACTCTACCTCCGCATCAGTCAGCCTGAGAAATAGAGGGACTAACTCTGAAGGAAGGCAACAATAATCAACTTCTGACATGATTTCTATTTATTCTTTCTCCTCCTCCTCTTGATTAAGTACTTCTTGAGTTTTCAAAAGAGTTTCATGAAACATTCTTGGCTGCTTAATATTAATAGTAATGGTATTTATTCTATTGAAATGGGTTCATTATTATGCCAGCTGCCAAGCTTGCATCTCCAAATAGGCTTCTGGAAATAGAGCCTTCTAAATACTTTTCTTTCAAGAGAACCGAAGACTAAAAATGGGAAAATATACAAGTTATCTCCACGGTTCACATTAAGGTCAACACAAACTGACAATTGAAGCTTACCAAACCACTCAAAGCAATATCTCTTACACTCTTTCTATGGATTTCTTTTAGCTCCTTAAGTATCCTCAAACTTTCTGTATGTTTCTCAGTACACTGTCCTTCCTTAAATTATCTTTTAACCTATCTAGAAAATGCCTCTCCCATAACACCTTGTTCATTCTCTTTAGTCAGAAATTATTTCTCTCTACTTTGTGCACATTTATTGCATCTGCATCTGTCCTCTCTAGAAGATTCTAAGCTCTTTAAAGACAGACCCTATGTCTGTGTTACAGGACCTAGCATAGCACCCAGAGAAGAACCATCATTCAATACACCCGTGTTGAATTCCATTGATTATCCACAGAGTTCCCCACCCTTCATGGCCAGTATAAGGCACAGCAAGCAACATAGAAACTAGAATGTGCCTTTCTAGGTATGTTCTCCAAATTAAGCCAATTTGAATTAAATTTCACAAACCAAAAACCATAGTTCAAAGACATTATTGAGCCCATCAAGTGAGTTTAAGAAAATCTAAAAAAGGATGGTCACAAGAGGAAGAATAAACCAGTTTGCAAATTAGCATACAAGGTAGAGCGATTTCCCTCACCTTGAACATTATAGGATTGACTGCTTAATCATGTCCAAGCTTATTTCCAGGTTCCAAGTTCCCAAGGCAGGAACCATGCTTCATATTTCCCTTCATTCAAATAGTATCTTGCATGGTGCCAAACACATAGGAGGTTCCCAGTGATTACATTCTTCATAAATTAGTGATGACAAGAAAAAGAAAAGAAAAAGAAGAGAACCAGACGAGAAGTGCTCAGGCCCTGACAAATTTAAACATAATCATCCTTCTTTAGATATTCTTTAAACAACTGGTTTCTTTACAAGCTACAGACTAACTTATTTGTGTGTGTATGTGTATATTTATATATATATAAAGGACTGAGTATTCAGAGAAATTCTTCATTCTTTGTGCAAATTTGAATTTCACTTAGTGGGCTGGCTCCCTGTGACACATTCCCAAGGGTATGGAGAAACTGGTGGCTCTTTGCCTCTTATCTTGACTGTTGTTGACGAGAACTATACAATAAAGAGAATGCCAGATGGCAACTGTGAGGAGAAACCTAGATTTCAAAAGGCAAATGTGAAGAAAATGCCAAAATTCTGCTACTGAAATAAGTAAAACAGAAGCCAGCAGCTGGCCTGGCCCTAGGCAATGGTTGAATAGGCCGGTTTGATATCTGATATCCTCTTTCTCTAAGGAAATAAAACCCTGTTGTCACCTGCTGTCAGAATCTTCTCCTTGCTGCCTCTGTTTGTTTGATTTTCTGGGGAAGTAAATTTTCCCTTAAGAAAAAAAAAACAACCTTTATGTATGACCTTCTCTCGACACTGAAATGTACTAAGGGCACTTGGCAAAGCACCACATCTGCTCTTTTCTCTCCTGAATGTCCCTTTCTTCCATCCTTGTTTCTTTCTGCTTAGGAGATCAAGAGATCGATATTCTAACCTTATCCCATGTGTTTGATCCTCGCCCTCTTCCCCCCTCCATTTCTGTCTGTTACTAGAAGTGAAAGAGAGATTTAAAAAATAAGAAAAACAAAAGGAAGAAAAGGAAGGTGAGAAAAGACCTTCCTACAGAGGGAGTAGGAAAAAAGGAAGGAAAAGAAGAAATTCATTAGAAACCTTTGAAATGGTGCTTCGAGTTGTCCTTGTACATAAATCCTGTGGCACTCAATTCACTGGGTGTAATGTTTCTCAGATTTTTAAAGAAATGTTCTCATTCAGTGTAACTTTGTAGGGATAAAGTGACTATTCGTATTGAATTCTCTGTTTCAAATTGAATATTATTTTCTGTCTACAGAAATGTAACGAACATGTTTATAACATGGTGCATAAGCACAGATTAAAATAAAATAAATGTTTACTGAGCACTTACTTTGAGCTTATACATTATCTGCTCAACCACCTCCACCCTGTCGGACCAACGTTATCATTATCACACTCACAGGAGAGAAACAAAAGCTCAGAGGATATAGGAATATTGAGGATATTGCTTAAGTCACCCTGTTAGGAAGTGACAGAATAAGATTTCATATTTGGTTCCATCTGACCCCAGAGTTTATTTATTCATTTTATGTTTGTTTGCTTGTTTTTTTCTTCAACAAATATCTACTAGGCACCTACTAAAAATGTGTGAGGTATTGCCGGGGACACAACGGAAATCAAATAGACAAAATTCATGAAGTTCACGCTTGGATCTGGTCTCCATTCAGTGGAATGCACAGATAAAATGGTTTTATTTTTTCTTGTCACTGCTTTCAGTTACACTCATTTTTTTTCTACATGTCAGACAGATTCCCCGCCCCCACCTCCCTGCTTTTTTTTTTTCTTTTAACTATACTGAACTTAAATCTCAATTTTATAGTCAGTTAAGAATGTATCTCCTCTTCTACCTGCTGCACCAGCCAGGCTTCAGATCTGTGGAATTTGAGGAGAGTTGAGGACAAAGCCTGCACTTTTGCTCCTCCTCTTTTTCTCTAAAGAAATGCTAATGTGAGTGTTCATAGTCTACTACAGAGAAGGGTGAGGACTGTGGGAATGTGGGACAAGGATAAAGAATTCCTAAAGGAGTTTTCCTAAACTCTTCTGGGAAGCTGGGGAACCCTGCCAGAGGCTGACCAAGCACTTCTTGTAAGTAGATGTCTACCTTGCCCAGGCCTAAGCCAGTTCTGTATGAGAAAGCTTCACGGTCCTGGAAGAACCATTCTGCTCAAATCAAAGCAGCAGTTTTGATGGAACATAACAATGACTGAATTCAATCATCTGGCTCTATTTGCCATGAGAAAAAATAAAGAGCAAAAGCAGAGAATTATAAATAAAAAGAAAAAAAGAAAAGAAATAAAATGAAACTGTATCAGCAAGTACTTTTCATGCATATTTTAAATTGTCCAAATATGTTCCATTTATTTCTGCAAAATCTAAAATTAATTTTCAATTTAGGATTGAATGGTTACACGTTCTGTTCGGATCTGTTTACCTCTAAGCGATAATATGTTTTTATAGCTGCTTAGAGAACAGACAGAGAGGCATAAAATTTTTCAAAGAAAGTTGAATGAATTGCCAACTTAAAGAATTAGTGATACTGATAAGAATTTCAGTAGCAATGAGTAAGTACCTACAAAGTCCTGAGAACATCAGGCTCCAAAATGCTAAGTGAGGACTCAGTATGGATTCTGAGGCCCAGGAATGTAACCACTAGTTTGGAGTAACTCACAGTGTGATCAAATAATTCTAAGAAATCTTAGCAAATGAAGAGTTCTTTTTTTAAAATTTTAATTGTGGTAAAATACACATAATATAAAACTTACAATTTTAGCCAATTTTTAACTGTACAGTTCACTAGTATTAGTTTCACACTGTTGTGCAATCCATCTCCAGAACATTTTTCATTATGCAAAACCGAAACTCTGCACCCATTAAACATTAACTCCCCATCCCCCTTCACCCAGACCCTGGCAACCATGATACTGTTTCCTGTCTGTGAATTTGACTTTTCTAGATATCTTTTAGAAAAAGTGGGATCATAAAGTGCTTTTCTTTTATGACTGGCTTAATTTACTTAGCGTAATCTCCTTACGATGCATCCGTGTTGTAGCAGGTGTTAGAATTTCTTTCCTTTTAAAGGAACTCTAAGTATATATATATATAATTTTCCATTTTATATATATATACTTAGAGTTCCTTTAAAATAATTACTTGTGATTATTTTTTAATTTTCTAAAATACTTTTATTTAGCTTTCTTGCATTTGGTCTCCTTGAATTCCACTAGGAAGTGAATTCCACAGAGAAAAGAGAACACTTTTTCTTTTCCCTAAATTGTCCAGGTGGTTTAGTGTCATGTCAATATATAAGCAGTATCTCTTAAAGTCTTTTAAAACTTACTTTTCACTTGATAAGAACTTCGTATTATGGTGTTTCAAAAAACAATCTGTTTTTCCCTGGGTCCACTGTCTCTTTATGATTCAAACAGAGAGCAGACCACAATTCTGTTCACCTGGATAAATAACCCGAAGTGGTCTCTCCGCATAGACTCTTCGTTCTTCCATCTATTCTGATTCTAGCTGGGAGATATCTTCCACCAGCCTTCCATTGCCTTTGAGATGAAACTCAAACCTCTTAACTCAGAAGATGAAGATCTGTAAGCCTAGGCTATGGGTTGGCATCAGCCTCATGCTGCTCCTTATCCAAATACTTTGCATTCTGCTCCAGAGCTGGAGCAACTTGCTGTCCTCAGGCTGCTTTTGCCCTGTGGTCTTTTCTGTCCATATCATCTGTCTCATACCTCCTCACCCTTCAACTCTCAGCACATGATCATCCTCCTAAATACATTCCTGAATCCCCAAGCAAAGGTTAAGGTACTTTTTTGGTCATCATACAATAATTTTACTATTGTCTTTGTCATTCTGTCTTGAAATAACTTCTTTACTTATCAGTCTCTTCCACTTGATTTTTCACACCTTGAGGAAAGAATCTTTGACTTTTTTACAATTCGATCCCTAAATTCTAGTATAATAGCTCAAATGGAATAGACAGCCTATTTGAATGAATGATTGGATGGGTAGTGTAATGTTTAAGAAATAGACTTCAGAGGCAGAATATCTGGATTCTAGTCTTTGCTCTGACACAACAGCTTTTTGATCTCTATCATTTTACTTAACTTCTCTGTGCCTGTTTCTTCATCTGGAAAAGGAAAATTCAATGTGAAAGGGAAGTTGGATTTAAGGGAACTCTATACTGGATAAATACCTTATATGATGAGTTATTTTGTGGAATGATTGTACATCCTCTAACATACCTGCAGTTCATGCTTTCTCTCTGCACATACAAATCTTCTCCATTACAAAATGCTGAATCCACTGTTAAACTTTCCCTCAGCGTTACAGCTGGAGGGGCTTTTTCTCTTCTGCACACTGATAAAACTCTTATCTCTTCTTCACTTTGTATGTCCCCTTGTGCATGTTGCCTTATATTTTAGTTTGATGTATATGTGCGTATTTTCATGATCCTTGAGCACCAGAGGTGGACCTTTCACTTCTCTGTGACCCCACACTTCCTAGCAAGGTAGATTGGATATGAGGCATCTAATATATCTGTAGGTAGAATTCAGATTTTCACCAATGATATTTACTTCCCAGGAGTCACAACCACACTCAAACTAGTTGTTTACAAAGAATTCCAATTCCAATTTCAAGAGATGGAACTATCATTTGTATACAGCTTCAAATGCTAAAAGAAAGAATTATTGATAAGAAGAAATGGAGCTGAAATACCAACTTCTTAGCAAGCAAGAAGAGGCTTCTTTCTGAGTGCTTTGTAGATTTAATAAACAGGGAAAGCAGAAAGATATGAAGAAAAGAATGTGTTTATGCACATGTATGTGTAGTTTATTAAGTCACCTTCTGTGTAAAAGTCTGTATGACACAACTGAGCATCACTGACCATCAAGTCCTATGATAAATAGCAAAAAAATAAAAATAAAAATAAAAATAAAAATAAAAATAAAAATAAAAATAAAAATAAAAAAGGAAGGGTCACCGTCCCAGTCAGAACTGCAAAGGTAATAGCCTACCAGGATATTTCAAACTCGTGGTTCTGTAAGTCTGTCTGGTAAAACAATTTATTTTTAGAAATTTATGTGAAATAAAGTTTGGTCGTAGCTTTTAAATGGATCTAATATAGAACGAGACTATAGCCATAGGTGTAAGGGACACTTGATCATTATTGACTGGACTTAGTACAACCTCCTTATTCTGTCACACATGATAAAATCCATTACTCTATAACACCTCTAACCAAGTAGATTTGAGAAAACATGTCAAGAAAATGTTTCTTTCTCACCAAGTGTATTACAAGCTTGCTTAATATTTCTCCCTTATGAAATATATACATGAAGTGTTTAATACCTTAGAGACCTTGAAAGCTCTATTACTTATTCTAACTCAAGTTTCACATTGAAAAACATTAATTGATTCTTTCAATTCAATATTTATATTAATTCAAGAATGTTAGCACCTTAGTACTTGAATAAATCTCTTTGGATAATAGAGTAGCCTTTCAGATAAGAAATATATGCATGCTGGTAGATAAATAGAGGGCGAACTGACTCTATCAATATGCAGTGGTTTCTATGGAAATCTAAACTTCTGATGAGAAAGCGGCCCAAGAGTCAGGCTATGAAAGCAATGGCGTAAGAATTCTGTGGAATGTAGCATTCTAACTGGTCTCATAGCAGAGGGATGAAATACCTTGCCCCACACAGAAGTCTTTCTTGATAAAGGCCACACATTAGCTTGAGGAACTTTCTGAGCACATCTTCCACCCACAATGCAGAATATTAAAAACACAGTGTGTCCACGTGTTTTATATTAGCCAACCAAACAGACTCTGCCCTGATGCTCCACAGTTACAGTCCAAGTGGTGCTGCTCTTTCCTGGCCCCGACCCTGAAAGAAGGGAGTGACATTTCTTAGCCACTCACATCACTTCTGCATTACAGAGGCTCAAAGTTTCTCCTTCCAGAGCCTTCATCTCTGGATAGCCATGCTCTTTCTCCATCCAAGAAAGAGTTCAGATCAAAGCTGCCTTAGCCCTTCCTCAGTAGCTTCGTCATTGCCCGAAATTGAGATTTTTATTCCAACAATACATCTTTGTCAGTCTACAGCTTAAGTTTTCCACTTATAATTCTGACATGCTAGATACCTCATCCCCTCTATATCTCTCAGCTCGCTCTGAGTGCCCCCCACTTTTATTGAACCCCTGGTTTCTTTAAAGATCCCGAATACCTCCAGGGCTTTATATTTTTTCATCTGGAGCCTTGAATCCAACCTCCTTTAGAAATCATCACCTCTTCTTTCATATCCACCATTCTTACTATGGATGTAAATCCTTACATCTTTGGTTCTTCTTGGTTTCTTTTGTGAAAAGAGTTGCATAGAAATTAAACCTGCAACACTTAAAAAAAAAATTCCATCTCACACTGTTTTTGAATCACACTGTTTTCGGCTACTTAGGAGTTTTGTGGAGATGGTGGTAGGGAAAGAATAATGAGCCAGGAGATAAGGTACCACGGGCGTACATCTCGAATTCCAATTCAGTCTAGTTATCCAGAAGAAACCTCGCCTACAGTATTAAGAGATAAGGGGCAATGTTGCAGACCACTGTGGTATATTCAGTCCATTGTTGACCATAATGTCAGTATGCAGGGCATGAATATGTATGCAGCTCAGTGAATTTCCACAAATTGAATACACAAGTGTAACTACTACACTTGTCAAGAAATAGAACATTATTAGCATCCAAATATATCTCTTCACACACTTCCCTCAACTGACTAATCCAACCCCAACTTTGAAAAGATAAACACAATAGGTTAGCTGTGCCAGATTTTGCCCATTATATAAAGAGGGTGGTACAGTATGATTCATGTGTCTCTGACTTCTTATGTTTATGAGAGTCATCTTTGTTATTTTGCACAACAATTTATTCATTTTCATTATAGTATAGTATTCTGCTATATGTCAATAGTACAATATATTGATCCACTAATTTATGTCCAACTTTTGGCTGTTTTGAATAATGTGATACTGTCAGCAGCATCTGAGATAGCCCCTAGTGATCTCTGTCTCCTGGCATTCACACTTTTGTATAATTCCATCCTAAGGGACTGTGGCATTTGTCTTGATCACTCTTGCTGGTTCACTTGTTGAGGAAAGCCTGCTATGTTGTGAGCTACCCTATGGGTAGGTACACAAGGCAATAAAGTGAGGGTGCCCTTGGCCAACAGCTCACGAAGAACTACATCTGGCCAACAATCTTGAGTGCGCTAGGAAGTTGATCCACCCACAGGTCCAGTTTGGCCTTCGGGAAAAACACCCTAACTGGATCCTCATGAGAGACCTTAAGCTAGGGGCACCCAGATAAACTATACACAGATTGCTGAACCACAAAAACTGTGACATAATAAATGTTCCTTATTGTAAGGTGCTACAATTTCGGTCTAATTTGTTAAACAGAAAGAGAACTAATATAGTGAAATAAATATTTTTACACATGTTTTATGAGCACATTTTTGTTGCATATAAACCCAAGAATGGTATTGCTGGGTCACAAGTTATGCATATGTTCAACCTTAATTGATCTTACCAATTTCCAAAGCAGTCATAGCAATTTAGTCTCCCACAAGCAAAATTTGAATATCCCACTTTACAAAGTGCCTACTTTTCTGTTGGGTTGTCTGTCTTTTTTTATTGATATGAAATAAGTCTTTTTATATTTTTTCATATAAGGTCTTTGTTATATATGTTGCAGATGCTGTCTCCCAAATTGAGATGCTCTTTTCACATTTTTAATGTGGTTTTGATAGTCATAAATTCTCAATTTTAATATAATCTTGCTTATTCTTTATAATTAGTATTTTTTGTGTCTTATTTCACAAATCTTCCTCTACATCAAGAACCTGAAGCTATTTTCCTGTTATAGAAGCTATATTGCTTTACCATTTACATTTAGACCTATGATCTATTTGAAAATGATTTTTATGTATGCTGAAAGTATGGGTCAACATTCATTTTTTTTCTGTATGGATAACCAATGAACTCATCACCATTTTATTTTTAAAAAGGCTTTATTATTATTACCCACTGCACTACACTGCTTTCTTTGCAATAAATAGAGTTTGTATATACAAGGATCTATTTGTGAAGTCGATTTTTTTCTATTGGTTTATATATCTACTCTTGAACCAAAACCATGTTAAATTAATTACTGTGGCTTTATAATAAGTCTTTATATGTGCTAAAATATGTCCTCCCAATTCTTCAAGATTGTCATGATTATTTTTAGCCCTATCATTTTAATATAAATTTTTAAAGGAATTTGACATTTTAAAAAATCAATCATCTGGTATTTTTATTGGAGCTACATTTAGTCTATAGATCAATATGAGGGTCATTATAGTCTTTTTTTAATATTGAGTCATCAAATTCATGAACATGGTATATGGCTTCAATTATTTAGGTGTTCTTCAATTTTTAAAAAATAATATATTATACTTTTCTGTGTAGAGTCTTAACATATTTTTCTTTACATTTATTTTTAGATATTTGAAGATTTTTGATACTTTTGTAAAACTATATTTCTATTAAATTTTATTTTCTATTTTTTATTCACATGAAAATTAAATTGCTTTATATGGAGTTGCAAATACACAGATGGGTTGCTGAATTAATTTATTAATTCTAAGAATGTATCATGTATAATATATAAAATTTATATTTTATATATACACAATCATCAGCAGCAAATAATATTTGTGTTTCTTTCTAATGTTTACACTGTTTACTTCTTTTTCTTACCGTATTGTACCATGACCTCCTTTAAAATTTTGAATAATACAGAGATAGAGAACATCTTTGTTAAATTCCTGATCTCAGAATAAAAGCTTTCAATAATGTTTGCTGTAAGTTGCATGCAGATAATCACTATAAAATCAAAAAGTTACTTTTTCTCCTTAGTTTGCTAAGACCTTTAATTGTATTTTTCAATTATGGTAGACATTTAATTTTATTTTACATTAGTTTCAGGTGTACAGCATAGTGGTTAGACATTTGTATAATTTACAAAGCGATTGCCCTTAATTAGTCTAGTACTCACCTGGCACTATACATATTATTACAATATAATTGACTTTGTTCCCTGGGCTGTACTTTACAACCACATGTATATTTACAAACAGCTACCAATAATATACTTCTTAATACTTTCATCTATTTCACCCCGTCTCCCAATCCCCCTTCCATCTATTAACTGTTATTCATTCTCTATATCTATGAGTCTGTTTCTGTTTTGTTTGTTCATTTATTTTGTTCTTTAGATTCCACATATAAATGAGATCATATGGTATTTGTCTTTCTCTGTCTGATTTATTTCACTTAGCATAATACCCTCTAGGTCCATCCATGTTGTCACAAATGGTAAAATTTTGTTATTTTTTATGACTGAGTAATATTCCATTGTTTATATGTACCACAACTTCTTTATCCGATCATCTATTGATGGGCACTTTGGTCGCTTCCATATCTTGGCTATTGTAAGTAACACTGCAATGAACATAGGAGTGCATGTATCTTTTCAAAATAGTGTTTTGGATTTCTTCAGGAAAATACCTAAAAGTGGAATTTCTGGATCACTTTCACTATGCATTTTTAATTTTTTGCAGAACCTCTATACTTTTTTCCATAGTGGCTGCATCAATCCCACCAACAATGCACAGGGGTTCCTTTTCTCCACATCCTCACCAACACTTGTTGATTTACTTGATGATAACAATAGACATTCTGACAGGTATGAGGTAACATCATTGTGGTTTTAACTTGCATTTCTCTGACTATTAGGGATGTTGAGTATATTTTCATATGTCTATTGGCCATCTGTATGTCCTCTTTGGAGAAATGTCTGTTTAGGTCCTCTGCCTATTTGTTAATTGGGCTGTTTGGGGATTTTTTGGTGTTGAGTTGTATGAGTTCTTTATGAATTTTGAATATTAACCCCTTATGAGATGTATCATTGGCAAATGCCTTCTCTCAATCAGCAGGTTGTCTTTTTGTTTTGTGGGTTCCCTTTGCTGTGTAAAATGTTTTTACTTTATGCGGTCCTATTTGTTTATTTCTTTTTTCTTTTGTTTTCCTTGTCTGAGGAAATACATCAGAAAAAAATATTACTAAGAGCAATGTCACAGATTTTGCTGCCTATGCTTTCTTCTGGGAGTTTTATGGTTTCGGGACTTACATTTAACTCTTTAATCCATTTGAGTTTATTCTTATGTATGGTGTAAAGAGGTAGCCTAGTTTTCTTTTTTTTGCATGTGTCTGTTTAGTTTTCCCAGCACCATTTATTGAATAGACTGTCTTTACTCCATTGTGCATTCTTGCCTCCTTTGTCATAGATTAATTGACCAGGTAGGTTTGAGTTTCTTTCTGGGCTCTCTATCCTGTTCAATTGATTGGTGTGTCTGTTTTATATGCCATTACCATGATTTTTGATCACTATAGAATTATAGTTTGAAATCAGGTAGCTGCAAATTTGTTCTTTCTCAAGAGCTGCCATCAAGCCAGTGGTTAAGACAGGGAATGAGACAGGGTTGGTAGTTGCTCACTACCAACCAAGCATGATCTTAGTGTGTTACAGCCATCATCGCAGGCACCTCACATCCTGGCCACCAGAGGTATGGACAAGCAGGAGTTCCAACAAGTCTCATGAACAGGGATGCAGGTTGAGCAACTACTGAGAACTGGATTGAGCTTTGAGAATTCTCCCAAAGCAGGCAAGCAGACTGTCTGTGGCCCAAGCTGAATCCAAGTGAACAAAAATGTCAAAGCCAGAGCCAACTGTCTAGGAGCAGCACAGAGGGGCCTCGTTCTACTATTTGTTTTCTGGGCCTACCCATGGGTCGTTATCAGAAATGATGAGCAAGGCAGCCAGGCATCAGTATGTCAAGATTGCTTCTACTTTTTTAACCTGTGTGGCACCAAAAGTTGTGTTTATGGATCCTGCATTTTGTTCCCTCTCAGGAGAGCCATGATAAGATAATGTCAGCTGGCATGTGTGAAACTGGCAATCAGGGGGTTAAACTTGGGAATTCTTTGGGAAATTCTCAAAATACTACCATGGACTGTCTGAACTCTGCCAGTTCTACTTCCTGGATGCATTATCCTCCATCTGTCTCTTCTCTTCCCAAACCCCAATGCTAGCACTCTAGTACATGTCTTCAATACTGGCTTTGGTGATTATTAGAACCTCATTACTGACTTTCTGGCTCTAATTTATTATCTTTTACTTTCATTTCATTCAGAGTAATTTATTCAAAACATAAAATTGACTGAGATACTTTCATGATTAATAATCTCAGATGGCTTTCTAGTGCCTTAGTATCTAAAGGAGAGAGGTTATAGGAATATTTTCAGCAGGGCTCCCATCCCTGCCAAACATCTTATACTCTTACTATGGTGTCCCTCCAACTTGGAATCTCCTCTCTCTCTCTCTCTCCTCTCTCTCTCTCTCTCTCTTCTTCCCTTCCCTCCCCTCCCCACTGAGCTTCCAGTTCATTCTGTGGTCCTCAGCTCCCAAATCCTGAGATAGGAACTGATGAACCTCTCCTTTTTAAGATTTTAACACCTTTTGTTAAAATCTGTAGGTTTCTGGAAGCCTACAGGGTTTCCTTTGCATGCCATGCCTACCCTCATGAATTATTTAACTTGAGGGTAGAAGTGAGGATGTTGGCAAAGAGAAGGCCTAAGTAGAAATTCTGGCTATGGGCAAGGATGGGGAATCGAGGAGATCTTAAAGAGGCCAACAGAGGATCAGCATCTCTTCTATGTGCTTTAATAGCATCCTATGTTCTTTGTAATGTGTGCAATTAAAAAAATATGTTGTGTGGGCTGAAGTAGAATATTTAACTTTATATTCTATAGTTTGAGAGCACACATATAACTCTATACATATATTAGTTCATATTTATTAATTATGCTGTTGAAATGTTTTTATTATTGATATTCATTTTCCAGCTTGAGTTATCCTTGAAAAAGAGATATTGAACTATTTTTATGTGATTGAGTTTTCTCATTTATACTACAAATTTGGTTATATAATTTTCTCTAGAATACATCAACATAAACAACTATATATGATAAGTGATATATATGTACATATAGGTGTTTAATCCATACTCTATCAACAGTTTGGTAATACTATAAGTATCTTAATTGTGAATACACGACCCAAAGGTGTTTGGAAGATTCTAATCAAAAGTTAACATTATGAGAGCTGTGGGTCCCAGGCCTGGCTGGTCCCAGGTCTGGCTGTGATTCACAGCTAGGAATAGGACCACGGATTTAGAATGTTACATTTGTATAGTAAGGAACCTGTGCCTAACATATGTAAACATCATTCAGCTTATTGTATCACACATGTGTGGCTGAATGCCACTATTGCACTCTGATATGTATGGAGCCCACACAGTTCCCTGGGGAGCAGAAGAAGAGCAAAGAAGAAGTGTACTCCCCTCAATAGAAGCGTGCTCCCCGTAGTAAGGTTTGTGCCTGCTTGACGTTTCATTCTCATGTCAGCCCCTTGTGCATTCTTCCAACTGGGTGTCTCACCACCGGAACCTTCCCTTCTTGATCAACTCGGCTCTGACAAATGCAAAATGATACAGACACTTTAAAAAATAGTTTGTCAGTTTCTTACAAAACTAAATACACTTCTACCATATGATCAGCAGTCATGTTCCTTGGTATTTACCCAAAGGAGTTCAAAACTTATGTCCACACAAAAAACCTCACACACACATTTATGGCAGCTTTATTCATGAATGCCAAAACTTAGAAGCAAACCAAGATGTCCTCCAGCAAGTGATGGATAAAATTTTGAGTCTTTAGTGGTATCTCTCCTGCTCCTTCTCTTTCTTGCCCTTTCCTCTTCCTATATGGTAATTTTGAGTTTATATCTATCCAATCACAGGTCTGTCCAGAACCAGGTTATATAAGAATTACTCCAATCTCTGCCCCATTTAACATTAACAAAAAATTTACTCCTTAGAAGTCAGACTGTAAACATAAAAATTTGAACTCAGTCTATATAACAAGATAAACTGAACAGAAATGAGCAAGAGTGTGAATTGTGTTAAACAAAAGGAAAGTGAGTGAAGGAAAGGACGATAGTACCAGAAATGTTTGTGCACAGGTTCATTCAAGTTTTTTAGCATCCAACACCAAGAGGCGGATGATCTGTGATAAGTTCCAGAGTCAATAAGATACAAAAACAAATTCTTTGCCACTTAAAAATAGTTTTTTTTTTCTGATGGTAAAACTTAAACAGACATTTCCCAGTTATTTTTATAGAGCACATGGCATCACATAATCAGCAGTGTCTGTGATAACATCCTTACACTAACACACTGAGATGAGTTTCATGGGCTACTTTTAATAATATCCTTCAATTGTTCTCACTGCATGAAAAATAAAACGAAGAACCTAAAAAGTCCATTGAGATATTTGAAAAGAGGTGATATGTGATGGTGCCCAGCAAATGGCCCTACGTGTCTGGCTCTATATGCCAGTTTGTGACCTCTGTTTCTGAGTATCTGGAACAGAGGTCGCAAACTGGCAACAGAATTTGTTTCCATATTGTCTCTTCTTAAAAATTATATTTTAACATAAAAATTAGGCAAGTTCACATAAAAATCCAGATTTTTAGCAATTATAAAGTGGGACACAGACAACACTGGATGTTCATTCCCACAAGGAACTCCTGGCTGGGGTGTGCCCCTGTTGCACTTGGCTGGTGTGCACTCCCCACTTCACACCCTAGTACAGAATAGATTGACTTCACTCACACATCAACTCTGCCCAAATATATTTGTTCATCGACAACCGTCCTGCAGAGACAAAATGCAACCATTATTCTTCAAGTAATCTCACTAGTGTTGCTTCTCTCTGCCTAACATTGCAAAGTTTTTGAATGACAATGTCATTTCTTGTGTGTATACCCAGCCAAATATTAAGCTGTATTATTCGAGTCAGCTGAGCTGATGGTAGAATCTAGGGCTTGATAAAAATTGTGTGGAATAGAATGACAAACCAATGGGTTTATTCCTGCTCCACACGCCAATGCATTTTTCACCAACAATGGTGACCCGACAATGTTTGTACCTCTAATAAGAATTGGATGCAGGTTGTTGCAGCTCACGCTACTTTAAAGATGTATGTTAGACAGTGTTGGAATCCTGGGCAAAAAACAGCTCTATTTCCATTGGAGTGCTAAGGAGACATGACATCATCCTATGGCTGTTGGTGGCCATCTTGCTTTATAAAGGAAAAGGCCATCTGAGAATGACACCGGCACAGAAGGAAGTAAGCAAAACCAAGAGATTAGGAGAGATGATTTCTGCTGACATTATGAAGCACTCAGAAAGGTAAATCTCTCACAGAAGCTCCATAGACTCCCCTTAATATTTCATTGACCAAATAAAATCACGAGTCAGACCAATCACTAGCAGAGATGGGTGTGGGAGGGGTTGCCAGTTGGCTTGGATCAATGTGATTCCTTCCAAATGAGCACTCACAGGAAGAAGACAGTGTGCTGTGTGAGCAATCAACACCATCTTGCAATAAAGGAGAAATGGATGAGGGAGTTGAGGGTTCAAAGCCAAGGGAACAGAAGACCAAGAGAAGCACAACATGCAAAGGTGCAGAGCTATTCTGATGAAGTCCAAACATGACGTTACTACCCACTGCTCAAACTGGAGGATGCACAGCCCAAATTCTGTGCAGGTAGGTTGTGAAACAGGAATTCTCAACACTTCTTTCTGAAGTATCAAGTTTATTACAAGATTAGGAAGAACTAAGTACTTTAGTAAGAACCACTCCCCTGCCACAAACATGGAAGAAGAGCAGAGGAAGGAGAAAGGCCCCAGGAGAAATAGTTCCGAAGTGTCTCCCGGGTGGGAGCAGAGGGGTGGATCTGTAGAAAAGGTGGCCTCTCCTCTTGCCCTCCCAACCCGGGGCGGGGCACCAGGTGTCTTCCAAGCTTACCAGGTGTTTTGGACACGATGCTTCTGAAGGTCACAGTGCTGCCAGTTATCCTCCTGACATGAATCCCATGCAGACAGCAACAGTGTGCACACCTCCATCATCCACTGAACCACGTCTTCTTGCCCAAGGGTCCTTGTACACACAGTGTGTACTTCTTGCACTACTGCCACCTGCAGTTTATATCCAGCCTCTGGCGAATCTCTCCCACCACATGGCCAGGTTCCCTGGAGCTCAGCATCTTCTAGTTCAGCATTTAGAATGCAGGGAGCTCGGCTTGACCTCCTTGAGGTCTGGTTGTAGCCCTGCCTTGGCCATCCACAAGTTAAAAGGGTTTCTTTCTATTTTTTTTTTTGCCCACCTTCAAGTGGATGGCCTAAGGCAGAGTATTTTCATATGGTCCCAGCACATCCTAACAGCTCTGGCTGGTTCCTTCTGGTAGATGGACAGGGGAGGGTCACTGCAGCTGGTGCTATGGGTGGAGGAGGAGTCCCTAGGACCACACTGGGGGAGCTGAGCTAGAGGTGGCAGTCCATGACTCTAGACCGAGTGTGGGACCAGCAGGCTCTTTGCCCTTCCACTCTGACTCCTGGTCTTTAGGCTGCCAGTCCTGGAGCTCTCTACCTGAACCTCCTGAGTAGGGCAGGAACCACTGCTTTTGGGGTCCAGGAGACAGAAAGACCTTGCCACAATGCTATGGCAATCCATTCTTTAAAATCTTTTTTTAATATTTATTTATCTTTGTCTTCAGATGAGGTACATGGTCATCACATCATTGCATTGCTTTCTTTTTAAAATGTCCTGGATCTGGTCTTCCTGAAACGCCAGGTTCATCATCTAGTCTGTCACCAGGGTCCATGCCATCACTGGGAGACTGCATGTAAGGCCTGAGTTCTGCTTCCAAGTCTATGTTGAGTCACGGGTACTGCAGGACTTTATCTAAACTTCCCCTGATCTTGGGGTTGACGGTTATTAATTTATTTAGAAACTCTTCCAACTCGAAAGAAAGATTAAAATGTCATGAGATACCTCTGGCTCACTGCCTGCTGCCGCAGCACCCTTATGCTCTTTCCCTTGAAGGGTAGGTCCCCATCACCATCCTGTAGAGCATCACTTTCAGGCTCTATGCATCCACTAGGGAATAGTCATCATTTTGGCCCAGGAAAAACTCTGCAGCAGCATAAATGGGGCTGCCACAGAATATGCTCAACTTGGTCGCACTGAACTGGAAGCTGAATCCAAAGGCCATGATTTTGACATTCATTTCAGAGTCGAAGAGCACATTCTGTGGCTTCAGTCTCCTTGGATGACACTCCTCTGGTGGCAGTAGTGGACAGCAGATGCGAGCTGCTGGAAAATACCTCTTGTCTCATGCCCTTTTATCCAGCCGTGGTCCCACAGGTAATCTTACATGTCCCTTCTGAGATGCTCCATGACCAGGAACAATAGACAATATCAGGATGATGTAAGGTCTTCATACAGTCAAATTCCTGCTGCGGAAGCCCCTGGAGCCTGGAGGAACCCTGCTGATGGATGACTTTGACAGCCACCTCTGTCCTGGTCAGAATGTGCTGCTCCGATCTCACCAGGAACTCATAATGGCCTATACGGGGCTTCTGGTCAGCAGAAATGGCTGCAAGGTCATGGTGACAGGCTAACTACACTAACTGGTAACAATGCTAACTCTACTAATCATACTAACAAAGCTAACTAAAAATGTTAATCTAAAAAAAATGTAGAGAGAGAAAGAAAATAATGAAAAAATATGAAGAAATAAAAACTTGAGAAAATTAAAAAATGGAGGAAAAGTAATCTATAAGCAATTGTTTTTAAAACCCATCTTCTGTTTATTAATACCATAGGTGTGTGTTTTGGATACCTTAAGGTTTTATTTGTTTATTTGTTTGTTTTAAATAAATGAATCCTTGCTAAAAGTGAATATGCTTACAAAAGTGGCTACTTCATATGCATAAAATTGGTTGGGTACTTACTAGGGAGTCAGACTGAAATAATAATAAAGACAAAGTCTAAGAATTTTCACCGTGGATTCAATTCAGTTAAGTCTTTGCACAATTTGTTTCATATCTTACAGAAGTGTTGCTTATTTTTTTATAATTGATAAGTTACCATATGTCAATATATGTGCTTTAGAACAGATTTTTGTCAAGTTTTGTATCAGTTTAATATCATATACTTGAAACATTCAAGAATTATGAATATTTATTGAGTTATTGGAACTGACCTCAGTTTTCTTGAAAGGATACTTTTTTTCTTTAACTGACTAATCCATTGTATTTAACCTCCAGACATAGCTGAAACTTTTGAAAACTAAACCTTTAAACCCTTCAGACTGCACCTCTCATTTTTCTTTTTTAACAGCACAGAAAGTGGAGTGAAAGAAATATGTTGGGATTATTATAGTCCGATGCGTTCAGATAATGTATTTGTGCCATAATTTTTTCAAATGTGCTTTTGTTCTTTTGTAATTTTTATTTTTCAGATGTGGCATTCAATAATATTTTATATTAGTTTCAGTTTTACAGCATAGTGGTTAGAAATTTACATAATTTATGAAGGGATCCCGCTGTTAGTCTACTATCCACCTGGCACTATATATAGTTGGTACCATATTACTGACTATATTTCCTATGCTGTACTTTACATACCCATGTCTATTTTGTAAATACCAATTTGTGCTTCTTAATTCCTTCACTTTTTCACCCACACCCCCAATACACCTACCATCTGGCCATCATCAGTTTGTTCTCTGTATCACTGAGTCTATTTTGTTTGTTCATTTATTTTGTTCTTTAGAATCCACATATAAGTGAAATCATATGTGTTTGCCATTTTTAGGACTTACAGAATGATTCTCTGTCATGATCTAAAGCTGGTCACTGGGCATATTGGTTATGGCACCTTTTGGGCGGGGCTCCTGTGCAGGCCAAGGCCAGCCACTGCCTATGACTATCTCAGGGCTACCTGGTAGAAGTTACAGAGCAATCTGTAGTTGGTTACTGTCTGTACTGGACCTGGAGGTGAGTGGAAAAAGCCATGGTATGAACTGAGGGCAGTTGCCACCAGTACCAAGCCTGGGGCAGTTCAGCAAAAGGCCCAAGACACCCTTGAAGCTTGCAGCCATCTTCTGGCTGCCTGTAAGGCTCAGCTGCTGAAGGAACCTCAGGTGGCATGTGAGTTGCATGCAGTGGGGTCTTAGGGAGTCACCAGGGTAGAGCGAGTGATGTTTACCAGCTTAATGTAGTTTCAGATTTGGTACCACTGCTGAGCCTGAGGCCTCTTAGTGGTAGGCTCAGGGCACACCAAGGCCAGCCGCTGCCCACCTGGGGCCAGTGAATCCCCAAATATTGTCCTAGAAAGATTGCAGCATGGGCCAACACTGACCGCCCCCCCACCAGAAGAGCTTCAGGTGATACGCAAGCTGGGTGGAGTGGGGTCCTAGGAAACCACTGGGGTGGAGCGAGTCTCACCAGGCCAAAGCATTTTCAGATTTGGCCATTTGAGGGGTGGGGCACTCAACACAGGAAAGATGGCAGACATCCCTTCAGTCGTCGCCCTGAAGCCACATAACTTGGTATTTCCCTATAAGACTCTGGCACCTCCCTAGCTGTCCTCCCTCCAGCAGATCCCAAGGTGACTGCCTGACTGATTGAGTCTGTGTGTGGGCCCTTTAAGAGAATGCCTGGGCTTTTGGCAGACTTTTGTCTCACCAAGACCGATGGAATCCCTGATGATTTTCACAGCCAGTTATTGTGGGGGACTCCTCATTTTGGCACTAATGATCCAGGATTGGGGAGCCTGGTGTGGGGCAAGGGCCCCTGGCTCTTCAGGAGAGACCTCTGCAGCTGATATGTCCCTCTTGACTCTCTACCACCACCCATGGGTGCAGGGCCAGCACGTTTCGCACCTCTGCCCCACCTACCAGTCTTGATGTGACTTCTTTGTATCCTTAGTTATAGGACTTCTGTTCATTTAGTCTTCAGAGGGTACTCCAGGTTAACTGTTCTATAATTGTAATTTTAATATGGTCATAAGAAAAGGAAAGCACTGTATTCACCTACTCTGCCATCTTGACAGGAACCAGCCTTGACTCCAGATGCTGTGTCTTGGCCTCTGCCACTCTGTTCACCTCCCTCTGCAGCAGACATAGCGTCATCTTCCTGACATGCTAAAATTTTTTTTAAATTATGAGCAAATGTTCAATTTTGTATAATATTTATCTACATTTATTAAAATTACCATTTGTTTTCTTTTATATTCCATCAAAATAGAATTAGATTAATTAATTTTTGAAAGTTCAATCAAACTCTCATTACTAGGATAAAGACAACATAATACTCATGTGTTATCTCTTTTATATTGCTAGATTTCTTTTGTTTATATTTTAAGAGTTTTACATTGATGTTCCTGAGAGAGATTGATCTATAATTTTCTTTTCATAGATTGTTCTCGTTATATTTTGGTGTCTAAATTTTTTTGTTCTCATAGGATAAATTGGGAACTATCTAAAATATTTCTATTCTATGAAAGAGTTTGTGAAATATTAAAGTTATTATTTTATCATTTGTACAATTCATGAGTGAAATCAATTTGGCCTATGATTTTTTCCATGAGGTTTTTCAATATGAATTTAATTTTTAATAAGTATAGGATTATCCAGTTTGTCTATTTTTTTCTTGTGCCTTCTAAATTTTCTAATATATTGACGTAATCTTACACATAATATCTTATGATATATATAATGTCTCTAAGTTCTGTGGTAATAATCTATTTTGTCATTTCTATATTGGTTTTATATGTCTTTTTTCTTATATTCTTAATTGGTTTTGCCAGCTATTTATCAATTTTATTAGTCTCTTCAAAGAACTAACTTTTGGATTTGTTAAATCCAAATACTCTTTATTGTATGTTTATTTTTTAATTTCAGTAATATCTGCTTTTATCTTTATCATTTCCTTTTCTATGCATTAGATTTAATCTTTCACTCTTTCACTTCTTGAAGTGGATATTTAGGTAGTTATTTTCAGCTTTTCTTTTCAACATATGCATTTAATGCTATGAAATTTCTTCTAATCTGTGCTTTAGCTGCTTCCCACAAGTATTATCACATACACCTGTTTTTCACTTTTTATTTCTCCAGTAATTGGTTTTTTACCATGGCTAGTCCTCCCTTATGGGCCCTGGATTCCAATGTGTCAGGCATGTTCTATCAGCAAGCTGAAAAAAAAACCTGCTAAATGTTTCAGCCATTGGCAGTTATATTGAAGGGAACAGTAAGGCCAACCAGGGGGCTTAACTCTCTGGTCTTTCCTCTTCTTCTGAATTGTGACTTGGTAGCTTACCAATACCTTCAAACAAAAGTTTTACATAATTTGACCAATATTTCTAAACGTTCTCATCTGGAATTTGAGATTTTCCCAAAACTCTTTAAGCACAACTTACATTAACTTTTGATTTACTGCTAAAATAATGATAGCAAGAGTCTGTACGCACATTATTTGATGTAATAGAAAACTAGTAGTTTCTGAAAGAAAAGTGGCTATGTGTATAAAAATTATCCTGGTATTATCAAATAATGCACTATAGTTGAAAAACCACAAGATTTATGAAATACAATCTGAGAGAATTTGAATATAAAGCTCAACTTGAGATCTTTACAAAATTTAATAAATCATTTTGGACAGTACATATAAATGCAGAAAAATACTACTTTCTTCACGACCTTGTTGAGAAGATTATAAGTCTTGTACAAATGGTAACAATTATTTTTGGTTCCAGAAACATAAGGCAATCCATGAAACTTAGACACCCATACTACACATACAAAATCACTATTATTATTCACTTGAGTACATTAAATCACAAACATTTTTCTTTGAATTTTAGGAGAATGTAAAATTATTTGCCCCATCTTTGGAATACACTGTCTTCATCCTTACATCCTTATTAAATATAACGCCTCCAATTCTGATGAGATAAAGTCTAATGAACTAAAAATAAACCATTAGAATTTTTCAAAAAATAGCATGTCCAAACTCATCTATCCCCAGCCTAAGCCCCAGGAGTAATGAGTAAAACACTATAATTGGCCTTCTGAAATTTCCTACTTAAATTATTTACTGGTTTACTTAAAGTGATTAAAATGTGACTACCCATATAATAATTCATCCTACTTCCAAGAAGGCTCAAGATTTAAAGAAATAATATAATAATCCCGGCGCACTTAAATATGTTGATTAGCATAGGGGAAGAAAAATTTTCCTTCTTCCCTTCTAGGTTCTTTGTCGGTATAATAATCAAATTGACATAAGACAGATTAACAGCAGAAAAACAAACAGAAGTTTAAACATGTATATCTCCAGTATAAATGGGAGAGATCCAGGAAAACAAAGTAACTCACTCAAATTGCCAAAGATATCACCTTAAATACCATCTTCAACTAAAGACAAAAATAGATATTGGGGTGGAGAGGCAGTTTGTGGAGTTTACCAGAAAAAAGCATAGTAAAAAAAAGGTAAGCTTATTATTCAGATTTAAGTCATTGCCTTCTGCACTAATAAATTTCTAGAGATTGAGTCATCTGCTTCTTCTGATACAATGAGAAGGCACTCCTCTTACAAACGGACACCATTGTAAGTGTAGATGTCTCTTATAAGAGGGTAATTTTTACTCAGTTTTCAGAGCTTCTCCTATGTCTCGAGTTTCATAAAAATAACCAGCTTAAAATAATCAACATTCCAAAAAGGCATATCTTGAGATGACAAATTCTGCTTCCCTACACTAGTAATGTGAAAATTCTTCTTAAATAAGATAAAGATTATAAACGACAATTAATTATTCTAATATCTTGTAAGTTATTAAATCAACTCCAGGTAAGTCATAAGCATGTCTTATTAAATATCATTAAGCAGTTTACCTTTTTTATTGCTTTGCCACCAGCCACAATAGTTTGATTAAGTAGTAATTCAATCTAAGTTATTGCTATATAAATATATTTAACATTCATACATTTTAACTTGCATGATGTATTACCTTTGTTTAATATATTTTCTGTCATCTCTTCTCCAATTAAAAAATATATATACTTTCCAAATGGCATTTTAGCTATTAAAAAAGAACTTCCATTTATGATGCATAATAAGCCACATGTGAATCTGTATTTTGGACTTTAAAAGCTGCTCTTTCACAGGGCCTTTTTACATCTCAAACATTCTTCAAATCAAGTGATTAGGCCATTAACTTCGGCATTTCTGAGAACTGTTTGCTTTGTCTGGGAGTTCTTAGCTAAATCGTTTCTTCCTGTTTATGAAATGTTTTAGCAAATTTTCTCCACAGCAACTAAGACTACATGAAGAAGAACTTATAAATTCCCTGCCATTTTCTTTTTTGTGAATAGCTGTGCTGTGAATCAAAAAATCAAGAGAATGATCAGAAATATTTGTGTGTGTTTGTGTATGTGTGTGTGTATATACACACGTATATATATACACATACATACAAACATACATACATACATACATACGTACACATCTATAAAATGGTCTTAAACCCACATCTTCTTATATCACACTCCAAGTCTGACATCCATTTCATCTTCATAGGGTTGGATCTGAACTCTACACTTTAATTTATCACAATGTCTGCTGCAGGATTTCAAGCACCATAGAGGTCTCAATAAGGGGTATAAACAGAATTGCAGCCCAAAGTAGTGTTTCGAATATAAACTAAGTCTCTCTTATTACTAGTTATTATGACAACTTTTCACTTTACTTGAGTTTTTGCTTTTGTACCAATAACTTTTGGTTTCCAGCTTTATCATTTTATTAGATTTCTTTGACTGTTGTATTTTGAGGCTACTGAGATGTGAGGTCACCATAAGAAAACAGAGCTTTCATTCTAGCTGTTTCTGATTTCAGCAAATAGTCCCCGTTCTCCAATCTTACACTTTCTATAAAAGTGAATGTAATTACGTATTCTTATGTGTACTGTGTGATAAGGAATAAACAATAGGAAGGAAAACAGAAAGACTCCAATTATTTGCAAGAGAGGAATTTTACCTCTAGAAGTGTGGTTGGCTCTAATAATTCTTAAAGTCTTAGTTTCCTTGCCTTCTATCTTTAAAGGAAAATTTTTAATCCTTTTCTACACCTAAATATTGAGGGAGTCCTCAAATAGGCCCTTCCTTGCCCTCTAAAACTTCGCATGCATTACCCACTTCCTGAGACTGGGATTCTCATCTCCACTAAATCTGGTTGCCTTCCATCCAACTGTATTTATCAGCTTGAGCATTATTTCCTTCAAGATCTCTCCCCAAATTAATTTAAATCCTCCTGGTATCGAAACCATAGCATCCAGTACGTTTCCTTTTCAGCACTTTGCATTCTTCTAAATACTGATTTACTTATAATTACGTGTTTCACATGTGCATCTCTGCTGAGTCTGTTTTCCTTACAGTGATTGTCCAAGTCTGCCATGGGCTTCCAGAGAGATGATCAATAATTGTCGTTGACCACGATGGTGTCTCAGCACCACTGGGCTTGGCGTGGTTTTAATTCTCCTCCCAAAACTGTCAGTACTCTCTCAAGCCTTAGGGGATAAAAATAATAGATAAAAATCTCATGGAAAGGATGAATATATGAATCATTAAAAAAACATTATGATATTTAATGATCTGTTACAAATAGTGTCTATGAAAACTCTCTACTGCTCTACAAATACAGATTCAAAAGAAATCTTCCTTTTTCCAACCCCAGATCAAGTATCTCCCTTACAACTTCCTGCAAAGTGGTTCCATTCCTACAATCAGTCACTGATTTTTTTCTCTTCTTTGTTTTTTGCAATTATTAATTTCTCTCTTCTATAATTATTATTGTATCCAGGTAAAGTTGAAGGATTTTTATATCCATTCCATGACTTGAAAAAGTGGATCTTAGAGCACCTTTATAAAAATATACCCAATACTTGAAGGGTATGAATTAATACATTTTTTTTTCCACGCTTACTGCACCCAATCTTCCTAGGTGGTCTCTCAACCAAGTACCAACCAGGCCCAACTCTGCTTAGCTTCCAAGATGAGCCAGGATTGGGTGTGTTCAGAGTGGCATGGTCGTAGACAACACAACATTTCTGAAGAGTAAATTGGTGATTTTAAAATTCTCATACCTTTTAAAAGTCTCATAATTTCATATTCTTCATGAGAAATCATCACTGTGTATACATATTGCATCTACGATAATATTCATTGCAATAACATCTGTAACAGTACAAATTAGGAAAAAGTACCCAACAATATCAGAATAATAATATTCATATGCACATTATCTGATTATGTAAAAGAAATGCTTATAATATAAGGTAATAAAATGCAGTTTGAAAATTGCATATACAGTATGGAACCAACTATATAAAATGATTAGTTAACAATAAAAGCTAAAATATTTTTTCTAAAGAACTAACTTTATCAGGCAGATCATGCATGGTTCTATCAGATCTTAGTGTTTATAAATAGAATGTATAAATTCAGTGTATTTAACTGTGTTCCCAACTTCTCTTCATTGCAGCACTCCTGTTGTAGAGAAGTCTCTTTGCTCTGCTCTTGCAGGGTGACTATAGGATAGTTACTGAAGAGTTTCCTGTCACGCGAGGCCTGTAGCTTCCTCCTTCCTCCTGCTTCTGCTCATTTTTCGTGTCCTCAGCATTCTCAGTTCATCTTCATCTTCGTAGTATTTCATCTCTGCTCAAATACTTCTTTTACCATTTCTCAGGATTCTTAGATACAGTACAACAAATTTTATCTCTTTAAACTTTTCAACCTTTGATTAACTAACTGAACACTGGAAATTTTAAGTACTAATCTGAGTTTCCTATGGCTGCTATAACAAATTACTACCAATTTAGTGGCTTAAAACAACACAGATTTCTTATCCTACAGTTCAAGAGGTCAAAAGGTTAAAATCAGTCTCTCGGGGTTTAACTGGTTCACAGGATATCAGCAGGGCTATGTCCCTCCTCGGGCTCTTGGGACAAATCCTTTCTTTTACCTTTTCCAGTTTCTAGAGGCTGCCTGCATTTTTTGGCTCATGGCCCTGCATCACTCTGACCACTGCTTCCATCAACGCATATCTTCTCTCACTTTGACACTCCTGCCTCCATCTCTCCCTTGTAAAGATGCTTGTGATTACACTGGGCCCAGGATATCTCCCCAATTCAAGATCCCAAACTTTATCTCATCGGCAAAATCTCTGTAGCATGCGAGGTCACATATTTATAGGTTTCAGGAATTAGGTGTCTTAAAACACTGTAGTAGGCAGAATAATAACCACATTAGGATGTGGTTATTATTCTGCCTACTACAGTGTTTTAAAACACCTAACAAAAATTAAACGCGTCGAAGAAATTTTGTGCCTAAATTCAAAAAGTAATCACTCAGAATCTGATATAATTACTATAATAACCAATTCACTAAGAGCAAGTCATTTATAACTGTTAACAGAGGTGGATTGGCACACCCCTCTCCATATTTTCATTGCTTAAGAGGAGCACGTGAAAACTAAACCCAGCTGAATCTAGAAGAAACAATAATGCTCAGCAATTTACATTTATAGAATAAATATGTTTGCCTCTAGGTCATTTATTCCTGTTTCTCCATATTCCACTTTCCAAATTTTTTACCAAGGGTATATTGCTACTTATTAATTAAGAAAGATGGTTAACAAATTACAGATATTAAGGAAAAGTAGAAAAATATGAATGAACAAACTTTCTTTCAATAAGGACTTAGAGAATATCAACCTACCAATCTTTTAGGACCAACTCAGATCTGACCTTTAAGGAGGCTTCGTAAGGCTCTGACCACCAGCCTTCACTTTCACCATCCATGGCTTTGAAATTTAAAGCCACTTGTCCCTATATTCCCCTAGCATTTAATTTAAACTCCTAAAGCACACTGTACGATCAGATTGTATTCAGATTGATATGATGTAATGAAGTCTTTCTATCATATTGTGAAGCTGTGCAAGAGAGAGAATGCATTTCGTTCATTTCTATACCACTCAGCTCCCACCCTTGTCTTGATTCTGCTTCAATGCTTTGATAGATAATCATTAAATTGTGGTAAATTGTGGATAATGGAGGTATGATATATTTACATATATATACTATACAAAACTTATATTCAGATGCGTGTTTTTATAGTAAAATTACAAACTATGTAAACCAACATCCATTAAATGCAAGAATCTTGGGAGATTGTGACTGTACTGACACTTCTTTATTTAATGGTTTGTTTAGATCATTACTCTTATTAGGGGACCTTAATTCATTAAAAGGGTACTTGTTTTTTGCTTCACAAATAGCCTTGGGACAAAATAGTAAACCAAAGCAATTTATCACCTTGCCAGGCTAAGAAAACATTACAAATGGCACAGTGAAGAAACACTAATTAAACCTAATTGAGAGAAATTAACAGAGTCAAATTATCAAGTATTTTAAAAGAAATTGAGTCTTTTGGTTTTAAATACAGAAGAAATCTTCAGCTAATTCCTGATAATGTGCTGCCAAATGATAGTCCTACTGGGCTTGTTTAATAAATAAATAAATAAAATCACATTCTATTCAGCATATTATTTGCTAGGGTTCAAATTAAAGCTGGTAAAACACATGACATTCTCCAGGCTCCAGGCTTTCTGATTTTTGTTTGTTAATACATATTGGTCTTTATTCCAGCTCTTGCTCTCAATCGAGGGACTTCCTGACTGTGGCCCCTGAGATTGATCACACTGTGGTCCCTTCCTCTATCTCAGCTTTGTCTCCTCATACTCCCCCTCATCTCCAGCCATCCCAACCTCCATGTAGGGTGTTCCTGCGATGATGAAACTGCCTATACTTCTCATAATGATGTGCACCTGCTACTGAGCCCTCGCTGTGTGCCGGGAATACTTTAAGATGAATTATCTTATTGAATCTGTAGGAGTAAATGTCTATTTAGCAGAAGAGGAAACTAACACTCTTGGAAGTTAATAATTTGACAAAGGTCAATGACAGGGCCAGGATATAAGTCCAGCTCTGCTGGCTCTAATCCCAGTCTCAGCCTCTCAGTCATTCCTTTATCTCCAGAAGACGCCTGCTCCTCCTGTATCCAGTTAAAAACCTTAGGCCCTGCCCTTAAGCCTTTTTGAACTTTCTCAAGCAATTAATCACTCTTTTCTCTATTCTCATCCACATAACTAGAAAGACCTCCTGTTCTGGTGTAACCTGAAGCACATACAAACAGAGGTAACCAGGTGAAGAACACACTCTCTAAGGTGATGCTCATCTGATTGTCCTCACATTGAGTGCAACAGTCAGAACAATGCAGCTGAGGTGGCTTTCTGTGTCTAACACCTGCACCGGCAACCTTAACTTGGGGACTTATGAAAATAAAAATAGCCCTTTCTGAGTTAGGAATGGGTATATGTTATTATTTATTAATGGGAGGAGGATGCTCTACCATATAAAATCTAGTGAACTTAAGAGTAATTATATAGCAGAAACAATAGAGGATATTTGGGGTTTGAGGTAAATTCATTTTTTCCTCACAAAGGGATTAGTGAAATTGTGCTAGACAGTAACAATAGTAATGAACCTGGCCCTGTTCAATGTGTTTTACGAACAGTAACACCTCCGATGGCCACACCTCTGCATGAGCAAGGACTAATAGACCATGCTCTTTTCTGGAAGAATCAATTCCTGATTGGGGGCAGCTCTTAAACCAGGGAGCCCATTTGTCAGAGCCACAGGCACGGTGATATTTTCCTTGCAAATTACTAAATAACCTCCCTGGCTGCTTTAAGTTGGGGGTATTGCTTGCAACTATTTTACTCCCAATTTTGTGGGACCTATAACAGAGATGTAGTGATGATGGGCTTCTCAAGGACAAGGTCAGATGATGGGCTTTCCAGATGATGGGCTTCTCAAGGACAAGGTCAGATTTGTATTTCCCTTTGGTTCTGCACAGTGTCTCTGACTGTAGTAAAAGCTGTGTAATATTTCTGAAGTGGCATATGAATGAATGAATCAATGAGTGAGTGGAATTCTTTTGAAGGTGGAGAAGAGGTTTACATTCATGTGCCAGTTGAACCATCTGCTTACCGAGTCACAGCAGGACCTCCCCAAGTAATTTACTTTTAAGAAGCTTGGAAAAAGTGGGATGGGGGTTGCACCAAAATAGACACAAAATTCTTGTCAGTACATCTGAAGCCTCATCCATTAAAAAATTTACTCTTACACATTTTTACCAAATAAAGATTAATTTAACTTAATAAAGCCCTTTTAAAAATATAAGTGCCCCTCAAAGCAAGGTTATATTAGTGAAATACTACAATAAATGTCAAACTAGGGGTTATTCAGGACCCGAGGACGATGTTTGCATTAAGTAGAGAAATTTTACAATTGGAGTCAGGGATGAGGGAAGGTAGAATGACTTGAAGAGCCATGAGGTTGCCTAACGGTGAACAGAGGGGAGGAACAAATATTGGAGATTGGAAATAAAGATAGAATCATAGAGGAAATGAAACATAAACACAAGAAATCTGTTGCTCTACCTGGAGGGCCACTCATTGACCACGTGAAGCTGTGACCAAGATCGGTTTGCCCAGCTACACACCTTGGCATCCCAGCACTGCCATTTTGACCAGGCTCCATTGTTTCTTCTCATGGTGGACCTCCTTTAAGTCCTAGCCTGCCCAGCCCACGGTAGGAGAAGAGAGAAAGGGAAGAGCAGAAAAGATATAAGTGTGGTGGTGCTTCCTCTCCTCCTCTCTCACACTGATCCTGGCACAGTGTGTCTCAGTAAGAGCTCAGAAGACAGGGCCTTGCCCCAGTGCTCCAGGGTCAAGGCCAAGAAGCACAGGAGTGACTGACCTGTGTGCACATAAGCACATGTGTTACTACAATTGCCTGACTTTTTACTGTGCCCTATAACATATTTGTGCATATTTCAACTTAAAAAAAAATGTTTTAAGTTACCCAACATCATATAAAAATATCTCAGGAAGAACATATGCCATATTTATCCTTTCTTGCCTCTTCCTTTTTGTTAGGACATCAAGCATCAAGTGATACATTTACCTCAGTTTAAGAAGTCAATCAGTACTTTATATTTTGGTATTTTCGTATTTGAGATTCAATGAGAGGAAATCTACATTTATATCAGGAGAGCTTGATAGACATGAAAAGTTTATTACCTAGCTCATTTGAACATCTTATCAATCTTGTCCCCACTTAATATATTCAATAAAATTGTCCCCAGTGTTAAAAAAGAAAATGAGTCTGACCAGGCCAGATGTTGACAAATTCCACACCCGGCTCTGCACAAGGCTTCATTGTACAGGCATAAAAGAGAGTTGGATGGATGGATGGATGGATGGAGGATGGATGGATGGATGGAGGATGGTTGGATAAGATAGGCAGAAGTATAAGCTAGCACTAGGTGCCTCTTTTTCACATCACCCACGTCAGACATCAGGGGCTCCTCTACTCTACCTACCATCCACAGGGTTTTTCTGCCAAGTGAACATCTAAGGAAGTGAATACATAGTAGTTTCTGTTTTAAAAAATACTGATAATGGAAACGCCCATAATTCCAAAAAGGCATTAAAGAAAAAAAAATGTTAGGAGACTAAAATCATATTCCCCTATAAAAACCCTATGTAAACTTTCATTTCAAAATAAAGGCAATGCGATTTATGTGTGTTTTCTACTTGACATAATTTTGTTTCTCATATGAGCAGTACTGGGCCATCCACAATTAATTTCCTTTTGAAACTTTACGGTTCCCCTTCCACCATGCTTTCATAGCAATTCTCGTAAAGTTGTTGGTGTTGTGAATACAGATAATGTGCATCCTAGGAGGTAGTTTATCCTGAGTCCCATCCTCCATCCAGAAGTTCAACGCCTGTGTTTGATTTTAGGACTTCGAGTTATCGACAACTGCTTTCTAAGTCCTATAAATTTATCAATAGGAAAAAATATTTTGAGTATTTAAGTAGGAAAAGAATTTGGCATTAAGTATATGTTGGTTTTCTCTCTCAGGAAGAGCCTTGATCCCGGACCGTGACCGACTCTGAAGGCACCAAGCTGCTTCCCCTACTACACCTTCACTCCCTGAATAATTGGTTCAGTCCATACAAAAGTGATGACTTTTTTTTAGTCTCACAAGGTGTATTTTCAAACTCTCACCTACAACTGGACTTTCAAGATGTCGACTAGACTTTCCTACAGAAAAGTTACATATCATATAAATTTGGGGAAAGTCATGTTAAGGAAGCTAACTAATTTCTTTACTGTGGGTTTTCTCAAAGACTTTAATATGTAATAGGGTCCTCCAAAAAAGGGACGTCATGTGTGGGGTTTCTAAAATTTATTTTAGGTGAAGACTCAGGCTCAATATATTCCTTATTTAAAATCATGTTTTTAATAACACCAGGGAAGAAATTTTTTTTTTCTATTAAAGTAGGCCCGCATCTTACCAAGAACTGCCAATCAATGGAAAGTATTTTTTCTGAGATTCCTTGATAGGAAATTAAACTCTATACATAATATTCACACTCTATGAACAAGGCCCACTCTCGCAAACAAGTAGATAGACTGAAGCAAGAAAAATTTAATTTATGAAAGCAATAAACATGATCGCCATCAATAAATTTGCTCCTAGTTATTTTCTTACTCTCTTTCCCACCCGCTTAATCACACTAATAATCAATACATAATAAGGCAGTAAACAGAGCTCTTGACTAATGGTGCAGGGACAGAATTTAAGCTCCTGCTGACTTGGACCCTCTCTGAACTTGGTTCAGCCCAGGCTTTTCCTCGTTTGGCCACTATCATTGAAGAACTGGGACTAACTCTCCATCATCCTTTCTGGCTCTGTGCCTTGCATTAATAATAGGAAAATAAGTGAAAGTATTCACAGAAATTAGCAACCTGAATAGTGATAGAGTATACACGAGGATGGGCTGAGTAAGGGAGCAAAGGGAGTCATCTATGAGGGTGAATTGAGGTTTAGTGGGCGAGCACCCCTGCCCGATACCACTCTCACATGTGTTACAAATATCTTAAAAAAGGAACTATTCTGTGCCAAAGACAGGATCTCAGTGACATTCCACATATTCCTTATTTGCAACATGCCTGTCACAACAAGCAGAATCCTACTCAGAACTTCCAAAGACAGGGTCACATCTTAGTAGCCAAAGTGTTCTAGATCCAAATCCTGATCTTGTACTTATTAGCAATCAGAATTGCCTTCTCTGAGCATCTGCACTTACATTTTCCTCTAAGATTTATTGTGAGCATGAAATAGTTGGTATATACGATATTTCTAGCTCAGTGCCTAGCACATATCAGGTGCTGAGTAAATGCTATTTTATTTTCTCATATACTCCAGCACCTCTGAGATCTGCAACACCATAAGCACTACTGAAAACAAAGAATCAAAGGATTAGATTTTCCTTGAGCAGAACAGACTTGAATAGAGTTGAAATGAGCATCCTTGAAACACCTGGAACAGCCAAAGACATTTATAGGATTGTAGAACATGTATGTGTACATTCGAGGAGGCAGAGGAAATTGCTAGCAGAATGAATTGGGAAAGGCTTAGAATATGCCAGTAGCCCTTTTGTAAAGTCTAAATATAGATATCAACCAGAAAAGGATTTGGTTAAGTATCAAAGGTCAGGAAAAAGTACTGAGATCAGAATTAATGGTCATGATATAAAGGCCTAGTCTTCTGAACGATGAAGTCTCACGCTAATTTATTTTATTAAAATTCATTGAGCTACTGTCATGTGTCTGCTTCATGTTCTTTTAAAATGAAACAGCATGTATCTGCATGGAGGGATGGGTGAATGGAAGAGCTAAGCCAGAAGATAAATAAGAAGGACACTGCCATTGTTTACCTACTGATCCAGCAAGGTCAATATGAAATATCATGCACTTCTAACTTGGCTTAGAAATTTTGGAATGTATACTGCTCAATACTTGCTATGTATATTATCTATTTTAACTGATTCCTTTAAAGTACTCCAAGATTAAAATAAGATCTAATTTTCAGCAAGCAGGGTATGAAAACTTTAAGAAACTATTCATCTGTAGAACTCATGGTCCACTCCCTGTTTTTTTACTAAATCTTTCCAGAACACAAATTCCAATACTAGACTAACAATTAACTCCTTGTGGTAAGGATTTTTCCACCCATGCCTTGATCCAGACCCAGCAAGAATATTCAGTCAGGCCTAGCAATTCCATCCTATTGGATATACTACCACATTTTCTTATAATGGCAACAATTTACGACAAGGAACCTCTGCAGGAAGCTGCCATAATAATATAAAATCTAATTTGAGACCATAATATAACAGACATGTAACCCTGAACTCATGAGAAGGTGATATAGATTAACCCATATAGTGGAATTGAAACAATGCTCAAAGATCTACTTCCTTTTCCTATATCCTCCTCTCACACTCTGAATGATATATGAAATTCAAATTTCATATGTCTGTCCCTATACTAAAAGACTCTGGTTCCTTTAAAATTAGATATCCACCTGGGTAACATTTTAAGACATCAGTTATTTATAATTCGATGTAAATTATCTGTGAGCAAGACATGGTAGGACCACTAGACACTGCAGAAAATGTCAGAGTAATAGGTATGAATAGGTTAGGAAGCAAAAGAAGGTTTCCTGCTACTTCACGATTTTTAAAACTCAACCTTTTTCACAACCATGCTCAATTCCATTCGATTTGCGGACGAAACATAGTGAACTCTGCAGTGAATGCCAAGAGATACAAAGCCAGCACATCAAGGACCTGGTATTGTACCAGGTATACTAGATACACCTAAAACTGACTCACATAAACAAAGCAAGAACAGAAAAGTGACCAATTCTAATTAGGACACTTCAGAAAAGGGTCAATAGAGGTTATAACATGAGAAATAATCTTTCTTCCATTTTCACTATGTGGTTCTAAGTACAAGGCCCATGGAAAGGGTAGAAATAAAGACAGAACAAGAAGTTTGGTTTTGAAACTGCTATAAGCAAAGGACTAGAGGAGGAAAGAGAATGGGTCTGTTCAGTACAAACTCATGTAATACAAACTCCTGTGGCCACCCAAACAACCTTCGAGAGGTAAAAGAATAAACAAACCATGATCTACTGATGCAGTGATTAATAGAAAGAGACAAATAGCTGATACATTCAACAATATAAATGAACACCAAAGAGATTATGCTGAGCTAAAGACCCCAATCTCAAAAGGTTGCATACTGTATAATTCCATTTATATAACATTCTCAAATAAACAAAACAACAAAAGGCAAAAAGAACTATAAGAAATGGCTGAGAACAAATGAGTGGTTGCCAAGTGAGGGGAGAGTTTGACTTCAAAAAGTCAGCCTGAGGGAATTTGTTTGGATGATATAAAAGTAATTACACAAATGTCTCCGTGTGTTAAAATTCAAAGAACTGCATGCATACAAAAATAGTCAATTTTACAGTACATAATCTTTTAAGAAAATTTAAATCACCCCAAAAAGATGCAAAGGCAAAGAATAAGAGAGTGAGTAAAATGATAGATGGTTTAACTTCAATGAAAATACAGTTTAGGCCAGATTATGATGGGCCACAGCAGGGGAACCTCGAGAGGAACTGAATACTTACGCGCTTCAGGCATTATTCATTTGTGCTCACGTGAATCTCCTTGGCGCAGATCAAAAAACCTGAACTTGGGGGAACTAATTATCTTGCTAAGAAACATCTAGTTATTCAATAGCATATCGAGAATTCTAACCCTCCTCTGCATCTCTCTAAACCTGTGATCTTTGCAGTAAAATACTTAAAACTGGAAAAGTAACTTTTCTCATACACCACTGGTAAAATACAGACAGTATAGAGGTGGCTTGAGTCTACTGTTTCTTGTTCTTGACTTGTTTGGTTTTCAAGGTCATCCTTGAACTAAAGTCAAATCTTATAATAAAAGCTATTTTAAAAATTATGTATTTAGAAGAATGCTTCAAAAGCCAGCTAGCTGACAAATTATTACAGATTTCAATGCAAAAAGATTTAAATGCAACCAGAAAATTAAGACATTGCTTTCATATTGGAAGAATTAGGGAATCAGAGGCACCTCGATTCAACAGTGGAGAAAGAGGTGATAGAAAGTTGTGTAGAAAAGTCCCTGTTGTTTTTCAATTTGCACTAAATATATATGGTGATTACAGGTTACAGGTGAGTCAGAAAAATAGTTTCTTGATGATATAGAAATGATCTTAATGTCCAAGAAATTAAGTTTCAAAATTTGAATAACACCCTTTAAATCATTATCTGGAGGGGAAAATCAGTATAGACTTTTCTAAAATAAAAATGGCTCTTTGACTTTACCTAATTATACAAATTGTAAAAATTATTAAACAAAAAGTCAGATTATCTACTGACTCCTTCTAGAATTAGAAACATGAAAATATACCAATTAAAGGCACTAAAAGAACAATTCGATCTCTCTCCAATAGCAGTTAAAACTTTCTTTTCATCAACATAGCAGCCCATATTTTCAGATCCAAGCAATATCCTGCTGAGTCTTAATTCAAAATAGCATATGGCAAGTGGCTCTGGGGACCACACAGAGAAAGACACCACTCCTGACAGTCATGCTAAATCAGCCTCTTTCAACGTCTCTGGCTCTGAATACTCAGACAGGCATTTCTCATGCCAAGAGAGCAATTTAATGAACTTTTATATTTTCTTTTCATT
Organism: Pteropus medius; assembly: GCF_902729225.1. Taxonomy (NCBI): domain Eukaryota; kingdom Metazoa; phylum Chordata; class Mammalia; order Chiroptera; family Pteropodidae; genus Pteropus; species Pteropus medius. Next base: position 4,513,925 of record NW_024350921.1, on the reverse strand, counting down.
ACCTCAAATCTACTACACTATTTCTGATTTTTTTCTCTTCTACAGCCTTAAGTTTTTCTAGCTTAACTCATAAATGTAAGACAATGCTTTTGTGTTATTCCATAATGAACCTCGTTTTCCTCTACATGCATCTTTCAATATACAAGTATGCAACATGCTCTGTCCAGGACACAGTGTAAGTTTATACATGAAACTTAATTGGAGAAACTAGAATTTAAATCATCTCAGCCTATCTTAGTAACTACAGAATTCCTTCTTGGGAAGGACTGTTTACCTCTGTGCCATTCTTCATTCTTCTTTACCTATTCTAGTTCACTAACATCTTACATTTTTGTTGTATTGACATTTCTTAACAGCTTTACTGAAGAATCATTTACATACCATAGGATTCACTCATTTTAAGTGTACTGCATTGGTATTTGTATTAGGTTTCTATTGCTTCCATAACAAATTGCCATACATTTAGCAGCTTAAAAGAACACAAATATATTATCTGACAATTTATATAGCTCAAAAGTCTGGCTGGCTTCAGCTGTGTCCTCTGCTTAGGGCTTCACAAGGCTGAAATCAAGGCATCTGCAGGGCTCCATTCATCGCTGGAGGCAAAAATCCGCTCACAAGCTCAAGCAAGTCGTTGGCCAAATTTAGTCCCTTGTGGTTATAGGACTGAGGTTCCCATTTCCTGCTGTCCACATTCCTTCTCACATTTTCCATGTGGCTCCTGCTCTGGCAGTGGTAGGTCCAGTTCCTCTCACCCTTTTAATCTTCCCTTTCTGCCTCATCTCTCTGATTCCAGTCAGAGAACGTTCTCTGCTTTTAAGGGCTCATGTTATTAGGAATGGGCCCATCTGGATAATTAATGCAGGATAATCTCCCCATTTTAAAGTCTATACTTTAATGGCTTCCGCAAAGTCCCTTTTGCCATGTAATATAACTAATCACAGCTGGCAGGAACATCTCTGGGTTACCATTCAGTATACTGCAGTTTTATTTCATTAAACCCGCAAAAAATCTGATTTCATGAACCAACCGTGCATGTGGACTGTCTACCACCAGAGTTATCATAAGAACTCTGCATTTTGATTCAAAGTATATTGACATCTTTAGGGTAAAAGGATAAAAATTTGAACTTTTAGCAGTACCCTTCTATGTCAAGCACTTTCAAATCTATTTTCTCACTTAATCCTGGCTTGCCTGTTGGTGGGTATTATTGTCCTCATTTTAGAGACGAAATAGCTGAGACTCAATGAAGTAAAGTAATTTGCTCGAGGTTACACTATTGGTAGAGGAGTCAAGATTTGAATTTGGATCTTTTCTAAAATCCAAATTCCGTCCAGGTGAGGTGGACAAAATTTTATGATCATTTCCTAAGTGTCTTAGCTTTATTACCTAATGGAACTTTATCATAAAGACATGCATTATTTCTTTCTTTCACTCAGCAAATATTTACTGAATTCCTACTACCTGTCAGCTACTATTTCAAGGAAGTAGAGATTCAGCAGTAAAAGAACAAATACCCTGGCTTCATGGAGCTCACATTCTAATGATGCAAGATAGATAACAACCTAACAAATAAGTTTTATGGTATCCTTAAAAAATTATAAATACCATTGAGAAAATTAAAACAAGATATGACACAGGTCAGAACCATAATGGGGTTTGATGAGGGAGTAAGACTTGAATTTTAAATAAAATAGTCAGACCTCACTATGAAGATGACATTTGAGCAAAAAAAATTGGAGGAGGTGAGGCAAACACACAAGCAAAATGTATATAGGAACAGAATATATTGATGTATAGAAGCCAGAAGAATATATATCATTAATTTAAATCTTGATTTTTCTCTACGCTTAAAGGGATTCATGATCTAAGTGGAGCAGAGATGCAGTGTCTTGATTGTAATAACAAATGCACTAGTTGTTTACTAATGAAGTGGCCAGGCTACACAGTTTTTATGTCTCACAACAATCTTATGAAAGAAGGATTCATTGTCTCTATTTTTACTGATGCACATATAGGGTCTTAGACTACGTAACCAACTTCCCAAGGTCATTGACCTGACCTGCATCCCGTAGTCATGGTTCCTGGACATTGTGCCCTATTTCCTTTGGATAGAAAGAGGACAAGTGATGGCCTCAGGCATTATAAACAATTCCATGGTCTCCTTGATACTTCTCCATTTGTGCAGAAAATCCCCAAACAAGGAGGCATAAAATTGCAGGCTAACTTCTAAACACACTCAGAAACTAGAACAAACATGCAAGGAATTTACTTTTCATGATGTGCTTTTTCAGAGTAGGGAAGATAACGAGAGGCCTGTGTGCAGCAGAGAATCCCTGAAGTTGTTAGACGAATCAAGACAGCTAAATGCAAGGCAGAGGACAGGCAGAGGACACCACACATCTGTAAAATCATAAGTTCTCCCAGGCAGCTTTAACAGCATGGGGATGGCCTCCCCGGAACTCACCAGGTCATATTTCATTTTCTCTCCTTCAGGAAATATCCCTTCACTTACTTAAAGGAAAGCAGATCCCATCGGATAGGGCAAGGCTAGTACACGGTTCATGAATTCATCTTAGCTATTAACTCACATGAATTTCATAATTACAGTAGTCTTCTAAGAAAAAGGAAGGTAGAAAAAATAGAATGAAATGAAAGAGGAAGGGGAAAGAGAGAAGAACAAAAGATCAAAAGATTCAATTTCCATACGATTCCCCCTTGCAACTTAACTTTGCCCAAAGCCAAGAAAGAAAATGCACATTTCTTATATCAGATCTGTTGAGATTATATTGTTTATTTCTTTGGATGCCATGTCTCATATTACTTTTTTAATATTATTTTTTTATCTAAGATCCATTCAGGGCAGCTCACTAAAATTGTTTCTGCCTTCATTTGGTTTTAATAATAGCTCAGGAATCCAGCCACTCTTTTTTTTGCCTAAATCCATTGGTTTTCATTTAAAACTGAAATTTGAAATAACATAACCTGCTCAGCTTAAATTAACTTCATCATTGTATCTCACAAGCAGTGATAGAAATTTCAAAGTTCTGTTTAGACACTTTTCTTAGTTTTGAAACAAGCTCCCTAAAAAGTGCCATTTATAATGTTCTAATTTGAAGAACAAATTCTGGTGCAAAGAGATAAGATTTCGAATTTATTTATATCGACTATGTTCAGAATTTGAGGGCTGCAGGACGAATCCTGAGGTTGAGTTCAATAACTGTAGAGTCAGAAGTGAACAACGCAAGGAGAGAGTTCTTCACCAAGTCTATGTGTAAACAGACACTTGGGTGTTTTAACTGAGTAGGGCCCCAACACTCTTACGCCTTCCCCACTAAATGTATGTGGATGTTGGTAGTTGACGTTACATGACATTTTTTTTCTCATGTATTTTTTGTAAACATATTTGTTAATCAATGTGTTACATCGATATTGGAAAGTATACAAATCAATGTACAGATTGATGAATTATGATGAAACTAACATTCCTAGGTAACCTGCATCCAAGTCAAATAATAGCTAGGTATCTTTTTGCATTCACAGTTTGTGTGTGAGGTAAGACATTGCCTATTTAAATGTTATTTGAAACACGCCTTATGAGCTGAGATAATCCTGACCAAGGTTAGTGTGCAAGAAAGCACAAGGTCCCTGTGGGGGAAAATAATCACAAGAAAGTAGAAAGTGTACCTGACTGTCTGAGGGGGAGGTTGAGGTAAGTCCTCAAGTGGGGACAGAGGGATTTCTTCAGTTCAGCACCCAGAAGGCAGCTTCCCCCAACCCCCTAGCAACCTGGGAGTCTTTTGATGTACCCAATACCTAGGGCTGTTACTCTGCTATGGCCCCTCCATGAACATAACACAAAAAAGAGAACAGTGTTTCTCATCAACTAAGAGGGAATGTAGGCTTTCAGTTTCATAAACATTACAGAATCCTAACTTTATGTACTAGTTGAAGTTGAAGAGATGGAGACAGTAAAGAGGACACTGAAATTATATGAGCAGTCTGCTCCTGAGATGAAACTAATTAAAATCTTTATAAGCAATTCTGTTTGACTCTAGAGTAATGTTAACTCTAAGTCTACAGCCATGCTACCCTGAACAAGCCCAATCCTGTCTGATCTCAGAAGCTAAGCAGAGTCAGGCTTGGTTAGTACTTGAATGAGAGATCACCTAGGAGGACCAGGTGCTGTAGGCATAAAAAATAAAAATAAAAAATAAGGGATTGTAAGCAGACAAGTTCCTTGCAATCCGTGAGGTCAACCAAGGGTTGCCTCGCTAAAAAAAAAAAAAAGTTAACTTTAGGTCAAAAATTAAGAGTGCAATGTAACTTTTTGTTATTACGTAATTATATAAAAATAAGTAAATATGATTTAAATATCACAAAAGCCACTCTAGTCAGATTTACCAAGAGGTTCTTTATCAATACACTATTAATTAATATCATAAGTGGTTTTTGGAAATCGCTACTTTCTACATACAAAAAACATTTGTATATTTTATTTTTTAACAATATCTCTAATGAACTTACTAGGTCCGAGAAGAAAAAGAGAAACAAGTGATTCACAAAACAAGGACAAATATAAGGCAACTCTAAAGTGTCCAGAAATACCATGGACATATAACAAGGTATCCTATTTTTATGGTCTAATATAATTTTTCAGGGTAGAAGTCTATAGAGAACTTAACCAATTTGTGTCATTAATAACTGATGCAAATTACTTTTCCCAATGTTAATAAGAAAGAATACAAGACAGATGTCATAAACAGCTATAGATTTCCCATGCGAGGAAAGATAAGTACGGAAGAAAATCGGGTACCAGCAATAAAGGCGAACAAGCACTACTATGGGGCTTTTTTTGCATGAGCACATCCACCAGCTTTCATAAAGAGTGCATTGCACTTGCTACAGTGCTGCATGAGGCCCAAGCAGAAAGCATCTGAACTATGGAGGAGATACCCCTGGAAACCTAACTCTATGTGCCCTGAGCCTGACACTCCCCTTTCCATGCAGTGGTTCAGAGGCCACAGCCAGGTTGCCCAGCATCACATTCCTCCCACACCACTGACCTGTGGGTGGCCTGGGGCAAGTTGCTCATCCTCTCTAAGCTTTGGTTTTGTCCTCTGTAAAATGGATGTAATAAAAGTACCTATCTTCTAGTGTTGTCCTGAGGATTGAATGAGATAGTATATGTCTAGAAGAGTGGCTGGCACTTAATGACTGCTCACTTAAAAAGTTTTTGTGTTGATTATGGTCTGCAACAATTGCCTATGCTGCAAAATAAAATTCGACTTTGTCATTTCTCACAAGCTGCTGAGTTTTAGAAAGAGTAGAATGCATTTAAAGCTGATAAATATCAGCTTGGAGAAAGGAATAGGAAATGAAGTGGCAGAAAATCAAAGCGTGATTAGGATTTTAAAGTCACAAGGTTGGTCGGGAGTAGTGTAGGAGGCATGTACAAAGAGCATGCAAGCCTGGACTCGGGTGCCATCTCTACTGTGGGCAGCAAGGCGGCCAACCCGTCTCTGAGAATGGGCCTCTGAGTACCCATCATACTTTTAAGTCATCCTGTGATCTGGCGCTGGATGTGGGGAGAAGCCCCATAGGAAGAGTTCATCTGCGCCAGGACACAGGAGACAGGAAGCACCGTGGCTGGGGCAGAACACTAATCCCAGGTGGACAGCGGTTACTGTTACCACCGGAAATTCAATAGGTTCCTTGCTATGAGTGGTCTCACAATTCAATTCAAAAAAAGAGGACCAGGAAGTAAGCAGAACTCAAATGATTCACCCCAAATCTGCCTTTCTCTGTATATCTCCTTCCTTGTTTTGGATAAACGCCAGCTCTCTATTTTACAAAGCCATAAATCTTTGGCTTTATGGGGTTAAATTCTTGCCAACTCCCTCATTAGGTCTCAACATAGTACTAAGAAGGCAACACTGAGTTATCCCACTCAGCAGGTTTAAGCTATGGACAGGAGAAGGTGCTAGAAGCTGTTGGCTGCCACAAAAGAGATCGGAATTCAAAGAGAAACACCTCTGCCCAAGCAGTGCTCAGGCGAGGGGGAAACACCACTACTGGAAGGTGTGGCAACAGGATTTGCTGAGGGGGCAACCACACTGCAACCAGTGCCAGGGAACCCGCTGGCATTGAGCAGAACTGGGGCCATTGCGGGGGAAGCTCCCAGCAGCCTCACCACCTAGAGGGGATGTGGGTATCAACATCGGACATGTGGAGATCCCACCAGACAACACCGTCTCTCAGTGGACACTGGGTCTTCATATGAAAGGTTCCTGATTTCTCAATGTAATTCTCACTGAGAAGAGAGAATAATCATTTCTTCCTTACTAACAAACTGGTGAAAATCTTGGGGTAGGGAATTAATTCAACCGTGGAAACATAAAATAATAATCTGACCCTAATTCCCAAGTGAGACTGTGGACTGAGAACAGAGGATTACAGTAAGAAAGAAAAAACCAAACAAATAAACAAATACCGTGGTTGCAGAAGATAGCTATCCATCTGTCTAAGCTTGAGTGTTGCTTAATGGCACTTAGAGAAATCTTTCCTCATCATTGAGGAGGCATTTGCAAAGAGTTCCATGAGCTTTAGGAATAAAACAAGCTAAGAAAAATATTGAGTGTCAGGTGTATATTTACTGGGCCAGACATAAATAATAGAGCAAGGGCATATTGATTATTCTCAAAACCTGACATAAATACAATTAGCTGTGCTCACCTCTGACTGTTGTTTATGTTTCAGCCAGACATGTTTTAGCAGAGTGTCTGATAGTGAAATGCTATTAAGTTGGAGAAAAGGCAGTGGGCTTTTCCTAGCAGTAAGAAATAATGAAGATGACAAAATTTCCCGTTTCAACACTTCCATGTCATGTTTTGTTTTGTTTGTTTGTTTTTGTTTTATAATCAATGTTTGATTCAAATAAAGTAATCTTTCTCCTCTGCTGTGCACAGATGAGTCAGCAAGTGCTCTTTAAGTACACGCAGTACACACTCCTTTCCTAGCTGGGAAAGTACTCACACCTGGAAAGGGCAAGGAAGGATGGTCCCAAAGCGAAGACCTCTTTTATTACACAAAAGAATACTAAGACTTTGGATCACACAGATAAGATGGTTTGTACTGTAGCAGTTACGTGCATATTCCAACTTTTATTTTAAAAGCCAAGTTCTTAGAGCAATCTAAATGTATCTTTTCAGCAGAGTTCTGCCAAAGGGGTACAGAAATGTAAGCAGAGAATTTATTCCACCTGAATTCATTGAAATAATTACTACAGAGTCATTCATCTGTATCCTGCTATCATTTTTGTGACAAAGTAAGGTTTGCCAGAATAATTAAGACTGAGACGTCAAAAAAAAAAAAGGTTATTTTTATTAAAATGTGCAGACTGCTTTCCAAGGTACTTTTTATCTCATGCATAGGGATTCTGAAAAATGAATATGAGTTGGGAAAAGTCACAGGATCTAGAAAGAAAGTAAATATCTTGAAATGGTTTGTGTTGTACACAACTCCCACAGAATGAAGGAGGGGTGAGGAGAAAGCAGCACGGTCCTTCCTGCTCCTGGAAGTGGGTCTGTTCCTCAAACTGGAATGGGACCCGCCCCCCACATCCTAAGGTGGCCTGACTCCCTCCTGAAGCAGCCTGTCAGGCTCTTCGGGACACTCCCCCTTTTTGTAAGGGAACACGGTTCTGGAGAATTTCTTCCAATTTTCTTTGCTTCTCTCTCCACATCTTTAAATCTTCTTTTCCTGTTTCTTCATCTTTTCTGCACATAACCAAAAACTTTCAAGTAAAATTAAAAAAAAAAACTTAAGTAAATGAAAGACAGTATGGGAGGGGGTTGGCAAAGAGAACAAAGAAAATTTTTCTTGTAGCTGTAGGATCCTAGGACAAAGGTATATTTAGAGAGTTGATGTCTCATATCCCCTAAAAGGACACCAAGATTTAATGGTCCCCTCATTGCCTAGAGCAGTGGTTTTAATTTTTTTTAATCCTTTGACCCATTTGAATCATTTGTTTAACAAATTTTTATATTTTGTGTCAGGCGTTATTCTAAGATCTGGGGATACAGTCGTACTCAAAATAAAGAGCCCTACTCTCATGGGCTTTATAACTCTGATGAAGGTAGATAGGAGATAAACAAAGAAGCAGGGAAACACAGTTTGGAGATTAGTAATAGAGAGGAAAACAACCAGGTCTTGAGAGGAGGTGGGCTGGGGTTACAGGCGGCAGAGTGACGTCAAAAGCCTCAAGTCCACGAAACCCCTCAGTACAGGGCAAGCCAAAAGGATCGATCACTCTAAAAAATGTCAGGATCAGCCCCACTGAGAAGACGAGGTTTGGGCAGGGCCTGAAAGAGGTGTGGGTGAACAGGTGTGAGTGGGCAGAATGAGTCAAAGGAGCAGAGAAGGCCTTGAAGTGGGAGGAGGTGGGGACAATAGGGAGGCCCTGGGTAGCTGGTGGGGCTAGGAGGAGAGAGGGAGAGCAGAGAGAGTGGGGGAGGGGAGGGGAACTCGGAGGAGGAGGGAAGGAGAAATGCTGGGATGCTGAAGGGTCAGGAGCGTGAGCATAAGGAAGAGGGAGGGCAAAGGAGGCCTTCTCGCAGCATTAAAAGACTTTGGCTTTTACTCTGAGAGGAAGTAGAGGAAGCCATAAAGCAGTTTTGAACATGCAGCTCTGTCGAAGTTAGATTATAAGAGTAAGAATGGAACCTGGGATGTAGTTCGCACGAACAAAATATTTCAAGTAAGCACAGTGAAGCCTATACAGCAAAAAGCAATGTCTTTCTGGCTCATGAGGCCATATCTCTCTCAAAGAACTTCTGAGGCAGAGAAGGTGCTGAGAACATGCTCTGAAAAGGATACCTCTAGATGTGGGAATAATCCATTTCCAGCAAAGTAGAGAAATAAAATAGCAAAGAGTATGCACTCTAGAGCTAGACAGTCCTGGTTTCAGATTCTGATTGCCATTTACTGGCTATGTGACCTTAGGCAATTTATTTAACCTTTCTTGGACTTAGTTTCCCCTTTTGTGAAGTGGACATAATTAACTACTTAATAGAGGATTAAAGAAGTTAGGACTTGTAAAGTGTCTAGCACACAGTAAATGCTATACAATGATTGTTAAATACATTAATTCTTGCATCAAAGAACTATCTTATAAACATAGTTTTACTACCCCATAAGATAACTTTGCCCTCTAAGACCTGCCATTATTAAAATTAAAAAAAAAAAAACCTTCTTGTCTCAATCACTTCTACATCTCATGTGATATTTTCTCCAATTGAATATCAGTGGAGCTTCATTTTGCTATGAATATTAGGCTGTCTTATAAAAAGAATATGTACATTAACTAGCACTGGAATCTTCTCTCCAAGGGAACGACAATGAGAAAGCTATCAGAATTTTTCAGCAGTCTTTAATTCTAGAAAAATATGGAGTAATGCCTCCAAAGTTTTAAGAAAAAATATTTTAACACAGAAATCTAAACCAAATCAAACTGTTAACAAGACTGTAAAGACAAAACAAAGGCAATTTCAGACATGCAAAAAATAAGCATGTTTTACTAGTTTTATTTAAGATATATTTCATCGTAACAAAAATATAGTCTAAGAAAGATCTTGAGGAATTCAAGAAACATGAGTATATAATCGAACATATCAGAATGACACTGAATGTGGGGTTGGAGGTAAAGAAAGTCATTAGTCCAAATTAGTAGCAAATCAGAGATCTGAGAAAATATTTTCAAGGAAAAAATATGGATTTCATTAAACAGAATGACACCACTGTTACCGTTTAGGGGAGAATTGAACTTCGGTGTTGCCCTAGCAGCACAGGTTGGGTAATGATGCAGAAGTGTAATTAGCATTTTTCCTCAGTTCTTCTCCACTGACACCATTAAAAATCACAGGTCAGCGAGATTTAGAAAAGATTTATTAAAGTATATTGTAGAAAGATAGAGCATGCTCCAAGGGAGAAATGAGTTTTCAGCAAAGAGAGCCATAACTATGCAGAAGTGGGTTATATTCAGGCCATGATGGATGGCTATCAATGTATTCCTAGGTGATTAGCATGTGAGGTCATTTTGATTAACACTTGGCTGCTTTATAACTCTGTCTAGTGTACATGCACTTACCCAGAATTCAGTCTGTTATAATTAGATTCATGAACTTCCGGGCATAAACACGGTATTATGATGATGGTATAATAAGCACGAGGTTGCGGGCAGGTTAGGGAAGTACCTACTGCTCATGTACCTGTGGCTGGATTAAATCAACTATAGATTATGCCTCTGCCCAGCTCCTATCCTTTGTCTCTGAGATGCAGGGGGATTCTCTAGCTACCAACAGGGTGTTCTTTGGGTGGTCTCTAGACTGGGCCTCTATTCCTCTGTTCCCCTGTCATTCATGTCTGACTAGCTACCTAAAAACACAATTAAGATGTGGAAGATATTATTGTTTGGTAAGAATGCTATGTATTTCCTGTTAAGAAGAAAAATTTTAAATGCAATTAAAAATCAAGAAAAACAAAGCACTTTGCAAAAAAAGCATCGTATAAACATGGAGAAGTCTAGAAGGTAGAATGCTACTGTGGACACGGAGAAAGAAGATGCCTACCTACCAAAAAGGGCTCCTGGTGGCTAACAGTTCATATTTAAAAGCAGTACCTAGCAGCCTTTTCTAAATAGGGGCCTCTTATGCAAATCACACATCAGGGAGAAGCCTGCACTGAACTGCCTGCCTGCACTGTGTTCCTGCCATCTGAGTCAATCTTTATACAGGAGTTCCTAGAACCGTATTTATAGGACCGAGGCTTTCCATGTCCAATTGAAGCTGTGCAGCTATATCATTATCTTTACCAATCAATCAGAGCAGCTCCATTCTGATCAATCAGGAAAATGCCTTTTGGGCCAAACTTCTAGGATTTGGAGTGCTCATGGCACAGACCAGTCAGGGACCAAGGGCAGGACTTCTGATTCTATAAATCAACTTCCTTCTGGCTTAAAGAGTGCCCTTTCCTTTCCACTAAAGACTATGTTTCCCAGGCTTGAACTGAAACACCAGAGATATCTCGCAGGGACAGAGTGGAGCGGAGTTTACAAGAACAAGGTGAGCAGAGCAGAGGTGTCTCACTGGAAAGGATCTCCACATCAGGGCCACCTAACAGCTCTGCTGTGCTGCTTTATAATTGAGCTGTAACACTACTGAGCTGCTCCGTGGCTGTGCTATTCTCACAGCTGTGCTGTATCACAATAAAGATGTTTGCACTGAATAAAGTTTCCCTCTTCACCACACCCCAAATTGGGGATTTCTGTTCACATTGAATTGGTACCAATGACCATAGGTTGACACTACTAATAACTGAAGAATATAGAAATAATTTTACCTTTCTCTTGAGACTTCACATTTGCGCAGAGTTTAGTGACATGAAATCACATTCGTTATATTAGGACTCAATCATAAAACTCAGTTCTAGAGTGAATATTATTTTGTAATCTTAATATTTTAAGGATTATTATTGTTTTCAAATTTATAATCTACCAAAAGCAAAAATATGATTTAATTTTAGTCACCAAACATAATTTAAATAAGAAGCTTTGACAATGCAAAAGTAATATGAAGATGACAGAGCTAAAAGGAGAGTGAGTGAAGTGGAAAGTAGTAAAGGAGTGATATTTTCATAAGGTATGTGGATAAACTTTGATAAAAACAAGCATTTATTGTGATTTAAAACTAGAAACCTTACTAATTAGGAACAGGATAAAACATTTCTAAATAAATATATTTTTTAGCAACACCTACAATAATCACCATACTTAATAGAGAAACTTTAAAAACATATTTTAATATCCTTTAATATCTTATCATACCATTAATATTAGGGTTTCAAACCAGTAGGCCTAGCCAATAATATAAGGAAAGAAAAAGAAATAAGAAGTAGAAGGTGTAACACAGGAGCCTCAGGCCAGGAATTTGCACCTGGGCTTTGGATAGTCTGAAAAAACCACCAGGAGGAGCAGAGGGGTGAGCCATGCTTGTTTGTTATTCACAGGCAGGGAAGCTTCAGCAGCAGCCATTGGGAGCTGCAGGAAAAAGCACTCAGCCAAAGGTGAACAACGTTTTTCTACAGGAGCAGAAGGGGAAGAATCACCTCATTGAGGAAGCAGTGGCCTTCTCAGGAGTTTTGGAGCAAAATATGCTGCTTAGTGACAGGTAGCATCCATGAGAATGGTGGACCAATAGCCTTCTCAAGTGGATCAAGCAGATAATGTCCACAGGAGCAGCAGAAAACACCCTTGGGAGCAGGCACTGCCCAGAGCTCTGTGCACTGCCCTCCTGATGGCTGCAGGACAGGCAGCCATCTGCCTTCTGCGTACACAGAGGGGCTATGTTCTGAGTTAACCCTACAGAAGGAGGGGAAGAAAAGAGATAAAATTGTTATTTTATAGAATGTAATAAAACTAAACTATTAGAAATTCTAAGTGATGTCAGCAAGTTGCCAGGTAAAGTATTACCTTATGAAAATTGACAGCATTGTTCTCTAAGAGCAATAGCTAACTTGAAAATATAATTAAAAATAAGATCATAGTGACGATAGCAACAAAACTATAAAACATCGAGGAATAAAATTTTACAATGTCAAGGCCCAGGGCTTCACAGAAAATGAACATTAAATTCCATTAATGACATAAAAAAAGCTATTTAATATTCTTAGATGGGATGTTATGATGTGAGTTTTTATTAAATTAATCTATAAAATTAACACAATTTCAATGAAAATTCCAGCTTAAATTCGTATGCTAGAATAACTAATTCAATTTTGAAAAAGAAAATTAAATAAATGACCCTTATCTTTCTAGATAGTAAAGCATACTATAAAGCCATGGTAGTATAAGTTATAATAAGAGCACAATGCTAGTGCAAGAAGACACAATTAGACCAAAACAAAAGAGACCAGAGAAATAGATTAGCTCAGAGATAGACCTATTTGCATATATATATATGCATACATAAAATATACACATATATAAATCTAAGAAATATATCATAAAGGTGGCAGTGCAAAAACAAATAGGAGAATAAAGTCTATTCATTATATGGTGGTAGAAAACATGGAGAAAAAAGATACTGTACCTCTATCCAACATCTATCTCACAATACAAAGTAGATCCGGGGTGAATAAGCACCTAAAGAAGAAATATAAAAATATAAAATAAATAGAAGGGAGTGTAGGATGATATCATTGTGTATTAGGAGAGGAGAAAGACTTAAGAGAAGTCCTTAACAAGGACTTCTTTTTTTTCTTAAACAAAGTTCAGAAAGCACAAATCATAAAGCCAACAACAAAAAAATGCTTCCAAAGGAATTTTAAGGCACAATTTCTCATCTTTTATAGTAGAAATCCAAATCCAAAGTTGTTAAATTGAGAATCAATAGCACAGAAGTATTATTTTTAAGTATAGTAATAACTACAAAATAATATAAAACAAACTCAAAATTAAATTTTGTTATTGCAGGAAGTAGAAGTAGGATTCTAAAAAATAGAATGAAATTATTTCTTTTCAGTTCATACATTTGGTATTGTTTGAATACAGTCATCATGTACATTCATTGCTCTTAACTTATTTTTAAAGCATTGGTGTTAGACTTTGCTTTCTCCCTTCCTGGTGTATGGAAGCTCTATCAAGTGCGGGGAGGAATCTATATACAGATGTAGAACTAGAGAGCTTTAATTTTTAAAATCACCTAGTAGATCACTCCAATGAAAGCTTTCCTTTTATGCATAATAGAAAGATAAATATTCTCTCCACTGATCAAAAGTAGTCAATACTAGTAAGTGTATACGTACGTTAATAAGAGCTATATGGGGAATTAACTTTTGGTCAAACCCTATCAACACAATCATCACCAAAAATGCAATTTCACCTGAACGATAGGTTAAACAAATAAGGATTTTTTTCCCCTCCGGTAAAATAAGTCCAGAGCTGTCATTTCAAGGCTGTTAAGAAGCTTTATAACTTTATCAATTTATCAGGCTGCTTCTATTTTTCTGCTCTGCTCTCCCCAGCACACTGTAACCAATCTCAAGGTCACAAAATATTTACTTTGATGCCAGACATCACATACTCTTCCCAGACATCAAGAACTACCAAGTGGGAAAAGGAAGGGTAGGAAAAGGAATATTCCTTCCATTTGAATTATTTCCTTTGGTGGAACTTTCTGAAAAATTCCATGTAACATTTTCATTTTCATGACCTTGCCTACTAGTTCCTTACATTTTTATTAAAATTCTTCCTCTGGCTAGATAAATTTTATGTATTTCCGTTATTATCTTGAAATTATATAATCTTAGAGAGAGGTCTAAATGTGTAAAATAAAGGGGTATGAGTACTGATTTGAGTTTTTATGTGTCTATATAATTTGTTAACTACAGAATATTCTTTGGGATCCAAATACATAAATTGAGAATTAGATATAAATATGGTTATATGTACAGACTAAGCATACGCTGTATATGATTAAATTATTTAATATTTTTATTCATCTGTAGAACCAGAAACTCCATGGTAATTAATGTCTAATGACCTATAACCGTGGTTTTAAACTCTCCAAAGCCAACTCTCTCTTTTATGACAAATATTTGTTATTCATACTTTACTATTCTGAGACTATTATATACCCCTAAAGGACTGCATCAGTAGAATTCAAGTTGAATTGTCACTAAAATTCACATGACACAGTAGGCTTATCCAGCACCAACTAAACTTTAGAAAAGAAACAGAACAGGTTGCACAACAGCCGCCACAAGACAAAGCTTTATGAAGGCCTTAGATACACAGACAAGATTTCCAATGTCCACCCACAACCTATATATTGAACTTGAGAGAGGAGCACTGACATGAACGCAAATCACATCAGCACAGGTAACTCCCAGACCTGAGATATATCAGTTTGAATACCTTGCTAGTTGTGTAGCTCTTGGATGGGTAAGTGCCTTCATTCCATTATTTAATGCAGCTGACAGTAAATTGTAGGTGAAAAAATAGCTAGCAATCAAGAATGGCATGCTTAGGAACGTTCTCAGTTCAGTAATCAATATTAGCAATCCAGCAAGATCCTGGATATACTCATCGAATTGATATTGCAAAAATGTTGACTAAGGGTCAAATTTTTCTTAAGCATCCCTGAGGCTAGCTAAAGGAAAGATTACAGACCAGCTCTTAAATCCTTTTATAGAAGTAACTTATATTTCAAAATATACATTCTTACAGATAACAGTACCAGAAAATATAAAATACTCAGGTCCCGCTTCTATAGAGGTGTTTATGTTCTGTGTATGTTTCCAATTCTTCTAGCACAAAAGTTTCTGCCCTTCGTTGATGTACTTTTTCCCCATATAGTGAACAACTATTAACTTCCCTTAGTGCACAAGTAACTTATATCTGGTACAACATTTGAAGGTTGAAAATTCACTATCTATGGTGCCTAGTCTTCCCTCCCTGCCCACCCTCACTAAATGCCAATGGTACTACTTCAATCATGGTGAAAATTAAAAATTTCCCCAGAAATTTAGAAAATGTCATGTAGAGTGGGGAGGACATAAGACACTTATACACCACTTGAGGACCACTTGCCTAAAATAACCCATTTACAAGTTTTTACAATGTTAATTATTGCCTCAGTTATTTTTTGGGGAAATGAAAATTAGTAAAAACATTTTTTGCAATTGAAAATCATATTATCAAATAAGCCTTTAAAGTTTAGAACATCAGATAATGCCAAAAACAGTATCAAGAGTAGTTTTAGCCCATTTACTTTCTAGCCCCTGTTACTAAACCCTATTGTCAATCATTTTTAAATATTTAGCTACTTATTCTGATAGTTGCATCTATATTTTTAAGTATTAAGTTTATTGTGGTCATTTAGATTTATTAATTTGGGGGAATTTTTACTGAATTCAAACAGGTCAAAGATTTTAGTTTTTGGACCCTCAACATACCTTCCTTTATGTCTCGTATAAAGTTTTTCTGATTTAATAATTGTCCATTTTCATTTTCATGTCTCTATTAATCTACTTATTTTTTTCTAGTTGTTCTATTATGTCAGCTAACATGTCATCTAAGCCATAAGGACTACCTTACCTTGGAGAGCTTCTCTTGCTGCCTTCTCTGTTGTTGTAGGCTGGACTAGTTGCTTTCTAAATCTGTGGCAGTCCAATGACTAGTCTTCAATACTCTCCTATTAAAAGCACCGTTGCCTGGATTTTTTGTCTTCTGCTTTTAAAAATATATATTATTAAACATTTGTTTAGCTGAAAAATATCTTCCAATGTCTTTCTTAGAAAGGGTGCATGGGATATAAACTTTGAATCCTAGCATATAAAAAAGTTTTAATTTGCTTTTTTCAGTTGATCGGTAGTTAAGCTAGGTTTCAAATTCTGATGGAAAATCATCTTTTTCAGTATTTAAAGGTATTCTTCAACTTAATGTTGTCTTTAAGGAGTATGCTTATTCTTTTTTATGGTTGCTAAAGATTTTTAAATATTTTCTATTCCTGGTGAGATGAAATATTATGATGATGAACATTGTTATTGTTGTTTTTCATTCATTGTGTTTGGCACTGAGTGATTACATTAAATTAATTATCTGACTAGGGACCAGTTCTTCATAATCCAAAAGGAGACTTCTATTTAATAGAAGTTTCTAAGTCTAGTTTTGTCTTGTTTTGTTTTGCTGATTTTAGTATTGACTGCATTCCCTAAGTATCCATATGAAGTAGTTTCTTTTTTAAATACTTTGTCTATTTTGTTTTTATTACATCTTTGATGCAGGGGTTATTTAGAAGTATGTTTCTAAATTTTCATGCAGTTTTGTTGTTGTTTGTTATGTTTGTTTATAGGAGAAAGGTGTCTTAATCTATTTTTGTTTTCTTTTTACTTGTAACATAGTTTACTGTTGATTTCTGTTTGTTCTTATGGTGAGAAAATATGACCTGTAAAATCTCGACATTTTGGAAATATGAAAGCAATACCAATATGATTTTTACATAATGGTATACATGGAAATGATAATATTTATAAGGCACACTGGATAAATGAATGAGATTACCCAAGGGTAGGGGTTCTGAATCACCCAGGCATTGTCTAACTTTCTGGATAACCAAGAGGAGCTACATCTCAGCAGATTTGTAAGCCATTCATTCACCGAGCATTAGTTGGGAAGTTCTGCATTAAAGTTTTATTTATGACCAGTATTTGCCTAAGAAACCAATAAATATATAGTATGTCCTACATTCTATTTATAAATGCAGCATTTCGTATAGATGTGATTGAGCACGGTTGCTTTAATTTTTTTATATTCTTGATTGATTTTTGTCTTCTTAATGTCAAATTCTGAGAGTTCTGGTTGCATTTAATGCTGACTATTTTTTCACATTTTTATTAGTCATTCTAGATTTTCCTTCTGTGAATTATCTGTTTATATCCATTGATCATTTTTATTCAATTTTCTATTTGTTGATTTATATGAATTATTTACAATTCTAAGTACTACTCCTTGGACTTTTATATCTTCATCCGGTTTATCCCCCTTAAACTTTGTGTGCTGTTTTTGTTATATATATTTTTAAAACTTTATACAAATATATCAATATTTACCTTAAAGATCTATATTGTGTGTCTCGTTGTGATATTTCTCTGTATTTTATTTTGCTAATTTAAAGAGGTTTTTAATAATTAAATCTTGATCCATTTGTGTTTATGTATGGTGTGAAAAATGATCTATTTTTTTCCATTTGTAATGCCATTAAATAGTAAATTCTATTTTCAAAATTATAATACCTCCTCTATCATATATCAAGGTCATTTAAATGCTTAGGTATATTTCCTGACACTCTCCTTCACTGTATCAGTATATCTACTGTGCATATCTGTACTAATTGACTTATAAATGATAGTGTTATAATACATTTCAGTGTATAGTGGGGAAATTTCCCCTTTTGTTCCTTATTAAGATTTTTTTGAAATTTAGTCTCGTAAATAAGTTTTAGGAACTACTGATCAAGTTCTACCAAAAATCAGGTTTAAGAATTTCCTTAAATTGCTTGAATTTATGAATTAATTCAGAGAGAATCGATACCATTATAATATAGACTTTCCCATTCATGAACAAAGTACATATTGCCAATTATTTAGATCTTATTTAATGTTCTTTGGTATTATTTTGTATTTTTTCCCATTAAAAAAACTGTATTTTTTTAAAGACACTTTCTAGGTATCTTGAATTTTTTGTTGATATTGTGAATGTTAATTTGTAATATTTCATTTTCTAATTGATTTTATAGTAACACTATTAATTTTATATATTTATCCTTTATCCAACAACTTGTTAAACTTTATAATTTGTTTTAAATATTTGTCTATAGATATTTATGTACATAATATTATTATCTGCAAAAATGAACATCTTTTTTTCCTCATCCTTAAAGTTTTTTGTTCTCTCTTGTTTTATTATACTGCCTAATACCTTTCATAGAACATTAAATTATAGTGGTAAATAGGGGGTAGCCTTGCTTTGCTCTGGATTTAATTAAAAAACACCTCTGAAATTTTGTCTTTAAGTATGATGTCTATTGTAAATTTTGAATACATGTCCTTTATATCCTTTGGTTGGTTACAAGCCTGTGTGTGTCTAGTAGAATATGTGTGTTGTTAAAACCATCAATATGCTTCTATGTTTCTTATTATTTGATCTTTTATTTCCTAAGATAGGTGTAAGTCATCCACTGTGTTAATGAACTTTTCAGTTTCTGCTTGTAATTTGATCTGGTTTTATTTGCTTAATTTGAAGCTATGTTCTTGGGTTCATAACTAGTTTGTAATTGTTTTATTTTCTGATGGCTTTTTATTTTATCATTATTTACCTTTTATCTTAAATTCCATTTTGTTTAATAAGTCAACTTTCTTTTGACTTTCTTTTGACTAACACATATTTTTCTGACATTTTTATTCCAATCTTTTGATGTTGTGCCTCTTTGTTAACTGATTTTGTTCCTGTTATCAATGTGATTATGTTGCTGTTTTGTTTTCTGTCTTTTAACATGTGACTTTAATTCTTAGTATTTTGTAATTCCACTATGAGAGATCTAGGTGAAGATCGAAAAATCTATGATTTATATTAATATGTCAGGATACATTTCTAAGATAGTTTTAATTAAGAAATCTGCTTTTTTAATTTTTAGAATTGTTTAGCCATTAATTCTGCATATTTTGCTTCTCAAATTTCCCTATTCAGAAAATTTGGATATATCTTGGATACTCTAAATATGCCTCTATGCCCCTTAACATCCTAAACATATTTTTGTCTCTTTATCTCTTTGGGATGCTTATAGTGTAAATTCCTCAACATAATATTTTAATTCACTAAGTCCCTCTTTATTTGTCCAGTTGTGACTTAGTTACATTTAAGTTTTTCTTTTAAATTAAAGAGTGCATTTTTTATTTATCAGTAGTGTAATTTATTCATATTTGACTACTTTATTTCATAATTTCTCATTTTAGTGTTGTGACTATTATTCCTCTCTTAACATCTCTTTATCTTGTACATGTCATATGATTTTAAAGTTATCTCTATTCACAAAAGAAGACAGTAATGTAGAAACAGAAAAATAGATTCATCTATATATTGCTCAATGTTTTTGCAATTTTCGATCTCCCAATTTTTAGATTGTTGGCTGTATTTCCAGTCTTTCACTATAAATATGCTGCTATTGTTTTAAAATTAAATTAAATAATACTACATGTATTATTTTCTCCTGGCATTACATATTCTTCAAATACAACACCTTCCATTGCTTAGTAATATTCAGTGAAATGAAAGGCTCATAATGTAATTAACCACTTCTCTATTATTGTGTTTTTAGTTTGTTTCCAAGCTTTCCCTTTATTTCTTTACAAAATAAATAGTGAAAAAAATGTGTGAAAATTATAGATTTAACAGGAACATAGTTTTAAGAAAATATCTTTACAACTATTACCTATTCACTTTAGAAAAAATTAAGCTAATTAGATTTCACCACTAAAATTTGAGTCAACTGTACCTTCTTAGTACTGATTATCTAATTTTGCTCCTTTTATAATTGAAAATTAGTATCTGGTGGTTATATAAATTTACATTTCTTTAATTATTCGTGAAGGAAGCTTCTTTTGTGTTTATTAACCATTTCAGATTGCTTTTCTTTTGAGAATTTTTTTTATTCATGTCTCGAAAGATTTTATGTTGGTATCTTTTACAGATTTTCTTTTAACTGTTTGTGGGCTCTCTATATTACCATTTGTTTCAACTAGAGAAAAAATGGATTGTCTTGGTAATGTGGTTGAGAAGTTTGAATAAGTTAATTTATATAAGTCTCTTAGAACAATGTCTGGCACACAATAAAGTCTCACTAACTATTAGTGTTAATAATGGCAATTTTATTTATTTTATGATCCTGGAGATAAAATTTCAATATAGTCACAAATATTGATCGTGGTGACTAGACTCACGTGATAGGGTTAGGTGTATGCTTTAATTTGAATATTTACAGTAAAATTAACAAGAGACAAAATTTAGCATAAGATTCCTTCAGAAATGCATTAGTTTGAAGACCAACATCCCATGAGGCTAAATAAGTTCAACACTTCCAGTATTTCTGCTAACATGAAATGACTCACACTGATTTGCATTCAGGGGTCTTGTTATATTATCTTCACAAAAATTCAGATTTAAACACTAGAATCACATTTACATCAGAGAGATAATATAAAAAACTCTTGAGAATGTAGACATAGTTAACAACAGATTCACGTATCTTCATCATGTTCACTTTACAAACTTTTTGGAAAGAATGAAATATTTTTTAAAGAATTTTTTATCTAAGTGCATATAGCTGAAAGCACAAAATTTATGTGCACATGGCAGGTATTAAATATTTATTTTTGTGAAAGATAACTAAGATATTCCTTTAAAACCTGTCACAACATTTTCAATTTATTGCTACATTCTAAAGTGACACAATTTTAAATTATTATATATTTTAAATATATATAACTTATTCCAAAAGAACATGTCTTTTTCTCAAAAATTAAAATTATAATGAGAACTTTCCCACTTATATATTTTTCCCAAATGTATGCTAGCACTAGAAATAAAACATCATGTTAGTGAATATTAATCTATTGACTCAATTATTATAAAGTTATATAATAAGTTTATTCCCAAATTTTAAAAATTGTATTCTTCCTCTACTGGAGTCAATGTGATATTTTTTCTTCTAATACAACTCTTTTTTCCAAAAGAAAACTAAGCCATATAAAACATAGCATATTTTCAGGGAAAGGGTAAATTATTATATAACTAAAGCTTAGCCCTATAATCACAAATGCTCTTTGTAAACATTAACTAATTCTGTTTATGTTATTATAATATTTGCTATTCATGTCCTTGTTTAATAAGCTGATTTCACATGATATTGGGTTTGCAGGGCCAATTCTATATTGACCATGTTTATTCTATTCTAAGCACTATCATTCTAATTTAGAAAGCTTCCATCTGCCAAATCGAGATGCTTCCAGTAATGCTGCATGGGTTTCCCAGGAATCCCTCAGGTGTGAATAACTGGCAAGTATAAGTTTGCAGAAAAGAGAATTAGTATAAAATAAAAAGATAAAACAGTGTTATTAAGATACCAGTACTAATATTTATAATATATCCATCAAATTACTAAATTAAGCAATATAAATCAAGAATAAAAACAAAATTATGTAAATTTAAGTCTTTAAATGAATTTTAAAAGTTGCTTACATATGTGTTAAAAATAAGTCTGTAATATATATAATTCTTCAACTTATATTTTTACTTAACAATAGATCATAAATATCTTTCTAAATATCACTATTCACTTTAAAAAAATAGTTACATAACATTACATGATAATCGGATATATTATTCTAGGCTCCAGTGGGAAGGACTCTTGTGTTTCACCATTAAATATGTTCCCTGCAGTTTTCTAATAGTCTTTGAAAAGTTAAGGAAATTTCCTCCTTTAAATTTACTAAACATTTCTATCAGAAATGGTAAAGCTTGATCACTGATTATTTGACATCAGATGAAATAATCATGTTTTTTAAAAAATGCTTTAATAAGTAATGTGATTTATATAGGTAGATGTCTTAATATTGAACAACACATGTATCTAGAGAAAAAGAGATAGAGCTAAGAGAGAGAGAGAGAGAGAAAAGTAGGTCATATAGTTAGATTATGAAGCATTATAATAAATTGAATACTCAAAAAACTTATATTTTAGAAATCATTCCATCTAATTTTGTACTCTTCTCTATTACCTCACTGATGCCTCTGAATTTTATAATCATCAGTCTTTCCTCTTCTCTTTAATAGTTTTTTAATCAATATACATGTGTATACTAAAAATGCATATATGTATATTGTATATACAACAATGTGTATGTATATATACATATGCAGACACAAACACATACAAGCAGACTCTAAAGGAAGATTTTAGATTTTTTAAACTGCTTTTTTTAGGACCCAGTTCAATATGGATAAAGGTCTTTGAGGATCACAGAGTAGAATAATACATAAGACCAAGGGAAAACTGTACTGTTTGCAGTGGTAAGGAGTGCCACTTAGCGCTAATTATCTCTTTTAAATCCTTTCATGGAAAGCCAATGATCTTCAAGAGAAGTTAGTTTTATTCAGAGATGAGTAGTTCAAAACAAAGCCTTAGCCAGTTTTCTTTCTCCTTTGATCTGTGAATTGGCTCTGACCTTGCTTGAGTGGAGGGACAAAACTTTGGCTCCCTGCCAACTCTTTTATCTACATCCTCTGGGCAAAGGTCTTAAAAATGAACACTAGGATATTTTATAGACATTATAGGAGCTCCGCATGTGTTAGCTTAGGGAGAATATTGTTCTAGGATCTTTAAAATTCACCACAAATGGTCCTTTCAGAGGCAGATCAGTCTGAAGTGGAAAAAAATAAAACCAAATATACTTACAAAAATTAGGTATAAATTCAGAAAATCATTAATTAATCTGTAAGAACTTTGGAAAATGAGTCCTTGAAGAATATTATGTAATAAAATAATTTGATCATTAGAAGAGAATTTAACTGAAGAAGAGAGTTTTAGGTAACTTGATGTTTCAATGTTTGTTTGCTCGCATAACAAAAGAAACAAGCTTAAAAGTTTTGATTGGAAGGAACTAAAATAAAATTTTTTTAATAATTATGGTGGTGGCTGCCCATCTCTGGGAACTTACAAAAAGTCATTGAATGGTACAATAAATTTTACAGAATATAAATTACATCTTAGTAAAGCTCTTGGGAAAAAAATTAGTTTATTATATTTCAAGACATATAATGCTGGAATTACATATCTGGTAAAATTTTCAACCTCTCTTTAACGATGTTGAAATACAGAAAAGAAAAATCTAAAAATGTTTTAGTAGAATAGCATATTTGAAAGTCCATGTTCAAAAATAATTCTGATTTTGGGAACCAGCCCTTTCAACACATGAGAATGACAACCCCTAAGCTAAGTAGTGCACAATCCATATAATTGCACGTACAGCCCTCGGCCTTCTCTTGCCTTGTTATGGCAGCATGCTTTAGGAGGCAGTCAGATACTTCTGCTTAAAACTGGAACCTTAAACTGAGCCATGTTAACTCATTCAGTCCAAAGGTGGAATCTCGAAGTTAATACACACTACCTGCAGCACACACACACACACACACACACACACACACACACACGTATTATTTAAATAAATATATTTTATATTTTTCAATTATTTAGAGACTGTTTCAATTACTGGCAATCCAAGAACCATGGCTGACAGGGTGCCTGTGCTATGATGGAAATTCACCATTTTCCCATCAACCCTGTTCTTTGAGAAAAATATATATTGAAGTTCAAGTAGTTCACAGTATTGCAAGAAAAGCTGAAGAATTAGGTCTCAAATCAGAAACCAAAGCAGCTCCAGGGGCACAGGTGGAAGAAACTAATGAGCTATTTTTTCATGGTTATTTGAGAAATTCTGGCTAGGAGATATGGCTCTATCATACTGAGCTGACATTTGCCTTCTCAAATGCTTCTCAAAGCTTCTACTCTAGTGTCCTAACTATACTTTTAACACTGCCAATCAAATTGAATTATAGATCTCTAATTATTTAAAGATTGGTTCTATCTTCATTCTACCCAAATTTGGTTAAAACCCCTGTGTTTCTTCAGTTGTTCCTTTTTTTTTTTTTTTGACATGTCAGTTCTTATGTAGATATTCCTAGCAGGTCTCTTAATTTTGCATGAAGAAAGTATATGATTTATGTCTCCCAGTTATAACTTAACAAACATCTTACCAGGTATATTCTTGGTTATAATTGGAACCTAGTGAATGAACATGGATGTTTTAAAACATGCCCAACATCACACCTAAAAATGCAGCACAAAGTTAACAATGAGCTAGGGAGAGATGTGTTGGGTCTTATTTTGTTCTGTGTTGTTTTGAATGTTGTTAAGATTCTAGAAAACTACTTGCAGCATAGGTAACTTATTAGTAAGCCTTGTCCTTATCTGAAGGATTTACTTCTGCATTAATTCATTTAACTGGAGTTTGTGTTCAAGAATTTTCTTAAAAGGAGGAAAGCACTGCTGAAAACTTATGTCCTTCTTTGCATTTGCTTAGATTCCTGGCTGATTACATACTTTCAGAGCTACATTAAAGACCACCACTTTTTACAACTCTTTATGACAGTTAAGATGAGTATATACATCCAGCTTACAGCTCCTAAGTCCCACACTCACTACACTGGACACAATGATTCACTGCACAACTCAAAGATACCCTTTCCCTGTAAGTCTCAGCCTCTGTCAGTCAAGAGGACTTCCTGAGCCTCAGGGTGTGATGGGAAGAAAGTAGTTTCTGTCCATGCCATACCGCTTTCTACTCTATGAATTTCGGCCAATGTTTTAGATTATGTGCTTATATATGAAGGAAGCTACAAAAAACTATAGTTATAAAAATCAAATTGATAATCATGGTATATAAATACCAATACAACTAAAATATCACACTGAGACAAACTAATTACACTTTCTTTGTGGAGATTCTCCTTGTGAATTAAAATAAGAAAAACTTTTTACATTTACTATTCGTAAACACTTCTTCAAAGAGTCTTGACTTGTTTCAGTATATGCAGGATGATTTGGTCTGCTAATAGCTGCTACTAACTGTGCTCATTTTTTAAACCTTTCTGATTAACTTGTTTGAATTGAGGGTTTGGAAACAAATTTTAGGTCCTGTAGACTCAGGCAGGATCTATCTTCAGTAACTTGGGTAAAGAGAACTCAAAGGGGTTTTGTGTTCCCCTCTTCTAGCCACATTCCCACCCCACCTCTCCAAGGCTACAAGAACACCATGCCCTTGTAGGTCAGAGGAAAGGTGGGCAAGGGTATTGCTGGAAGCTGTCTCCCACAGACACTTCTTTGCAGCAAGTCCTTTGAGTTAATGTATACGTTTGGTTATATGAAGTATTCCCAACTTCATGCTATTATCTGGTAGAGGATATGCCCACTCTGTGTTCTTAGAGGATAGGGATAAGATAATAGAAATTAGGATTGTACAAAAGAGTTCTGTATTCTATTTCCAGAGGTGCAACTACATGGGAGTATATCCATGGACAAGATATGGAACTTTGTTAGGCCTTAGATTTTTCATCAATAAAACACAAGGGGTGGACTAGATGACCTCTAGCTCTTTCTGGATCCATATGCTAGGATGCTCAAGAAATTTTTTAAAGAATGAAGAGAAGGTAGAACTGCACTCCTTTCTGCCCATTCATGGTTTCATTACTACATTGATAAGACACCACTGAAGCTCAAAAGACCTAGAAAAGAGCTATTTTTCCTTCTTGTATATGTTTGAAAACTATTACTTCATAATATTACAAACCTGAATCATGGAAGCTTTGTCAATATGTCACTTGGCTCTGCTGGACTACACTTCCCAGAATTCCTTCCCCTGTATGTTTCCAGATAGGGTAAGACACAAGAGATCTTCTCGTGCAAGATTTGGTGGGTGGAAATGAAGTAGCAGCCATTTGGAAGCTGGTACATATTGTCCTTTATCTGCTGGCTTGTCTCATTGGCATGGGGCAGCAGACAGGACTGAAACTTACCGTGGAACCTCCATAGTTGCTCTGACTCCTGGGCCTGGTGCGTGCTTAGCTACATGACAAGGATGCCAGCCTCTGCAGGACCCAGCCATCAAGATTGGGGTAATAAGAACCAGCAGGTTCAATGTATCCTCATGAGCTCCAGTTTGTCTTTTCTTTCCCAAGCTTTCCATCTTTGCTTTCATCTGCCTGCTCTGTGGAATTTAAGGACTGGCATCAGTTACAAAGGCAACAGGTTTACAGAGGCTTCTTAACTCATTCACCTAATTGCTCAAGGTCAAGTCTCTGTAATAAGTCCCTTTGTATATGTTTTATACATCCCACTGGTTCCTAGTGGTTTTCTTATTGAATGCTAGTTATACACACTTCATTAAGTACTTTTAAAATGGAATATTTTCATAAATTCTTTTTTAAAAAATGTTTTATAGATATTAGATATGGTAGAAATCTTAGAAAA
Source organism: Pteropus medius (assembly GCF_902729225.1). Lineage (NCBI taxonomy): Eukaryota > Metazoa > Chordata > Mammalia > Chiroptera > Pteropodidae > Pteropus > Pteropus medius. The sequence continues at coordinate 4,487,229 of NW_024350921.1, read as the reverse complement.
TGGTCATGAAGATCAACCCCTCATTTCAAGTATGAAGACACTGAAACTCAGGTAGTGCAGATACATTTAGAAGCAGAGCAGGGACCAGAACTCAGCCATTCTGACTCATTCTCATGCTCTACCATGGAAGACCTAACATGATGAAAATCCAGAGTTTCTAAAATTATTTACAGTTACTTTAAATTACTTCTGAGATTATTACTTGTTTATATGCATTTAAACACTTCCGAGACCATTAGCATTTCAAAAGCATTCAATCCAGTATTAGAGGGAGAAAGATTATGATACAATTTAATCTTCAAAGTTTGAACTAAAAACATTCAGAATCTCTCCCAAAATATGTCTTTCATTTATTTATTCACTAAAGAAATATTTGTTGAGTATTTGTTATATGCATGTGCAGACACTGTTCTACGTGTTGGGAATACAGAGATGAATGTGATGGATAAGGCCCTTGTTCTCATGGACTCTTGGGAAGACAAAAGGGGACAAGTAAAAATGTACATATTTTATAAAGTGATAATTTCCCAGGAAGAAAAATAAAAATAGTGAGGCTGTAGAGGTTACTATAGGAGGGTCTTAAATTTCAAGAGCTAAGAGTTGAATACACACCCAAATGAAATGAGGAGGCAAGTGCTATGAGTTGCTGGGAGAAGACAGGTCTAGGAGGAAAGAACCACAAATTCAAAAACCCCAAGTTCTTTTTATTGACAATGACCATATTGACCCCAAGGGAGAATAACAGAAGATTAGCTCTTTGTACATTAGAACTTTAGATTTTATTTTGAAAATTATAGGAAATCCTTGAAGAGTTTTGAGCAGGGGAATAAAGGACTTAATTTAAGTTTTAAAAAGCTCGCTCTAGCTGCTACACAAAAAAATTCTCTGTAGGGAGACAAGAACGAAGAGGAAGACCTATTGATGGAGTCCTGGACTAAGGTTTTAGTTGTAAAGAAGGTGAAGTATAATTGGATCCAGAATGTATCTTAAAGATACAGCAGGCGAACTTAAAGATGAGTTTTATACGAAACATGATGGAAAGAGAGTAATCAGGGAACTCATAGATTTTGACCTAAGTAACTGATTGCCTGGTTATGTCATTTACTGAGATGAGAAATAGGTTAAGTTGGGCAAAATCAAGAGCTCTCTTTTTGAATATGTTAAAATTTTGACATCTCTCAGACATAAAAGTGGAGATGTCAAATAAGTGGTAGTTTATGCTCACAAAGTCATATCTATAATATTTTTGGTATGGGAACAGATTAAAGTTTTAGTGTCTGCATTTTTTGTGGTCACACAAATTAATATTTACCATAGGAATATATATCAAGTAGGACTTGGATATACCTACTTATACCAACTTAAGAAATAATTGTCAGCCCATCACTGTTTTGTTGTTTTTTCTCTCTTTATCTACATTTTTTCACATACTTAAAAAAATAAATAAAATCATTAGGATAAATTTTTTCTTATCCAGGCAAATGAATTCCAACATCCTTCCCCTCCTCACCATGTGTCCAAACACTACTGCTTTTTAAAACAAATTCCAGTTTTACATCTGATGTCAAATCCCACCTCTTCCAGAAAGATCTTTTCTAGTAAACCACACCACCATGATCTCTTTCCTCACACTTCCCCCAGCAGCTGGAGTTAGGGCTGTACCATTTGAGCACATAATTATTTTTAGATGGCTTCATATGTGTTATCCTTACCTCTTTCACTAGATTATAACTTGAGAACAAGTATCACCTGTCTATTTCTCCCTATAATCCATTCTGGCAAATACCGAGGTGGTGTTCACCAAATCTAGTTCTCTTTCTTTTTGGACACACAGCTAGACTATATTTCCAAGTCTTCTTGGCTGTTAATTGAACAACAACCAAGAAAAAGTGAATGGAAGTGCTATATAACATTTCCAGGCCTATCCCATGAGAATCTCCCAAATGATCTTCTTCTCTCTTCCTGTATTCTGGCTGGATGCCAATATCCAGCATAACCTTGGGAGACTATGTTGAAGATGGCAGATTTTTTTGTCACCCTGGGTGCCTGAACAACTGCACGGGGCAGAATCTAAGCCAGCAATTAGAACTTTAATGAGTGAGAAATAAATTCTACTATGTTAATCCATAAGATTTGTGGCTTTATCTGTTGTAACAGTTAGTACATACTTTAATATCTTGTGCCTGGAACAGGCTTGCAAAGCCTTTATTTGCAAGGCTGTTGGAGCCCATGCAAACACATACTATTTTTACCAGGCAAGTACTGTTGCTCACTCAGGTCATGCATCTAGTACGTGAGAAGAGACAAAGCTGTCTGATTCCAAAGCCTGTTCTTTTAATCAATCAGTGCCTTATACTGGATTTCCAATATCATTAATAATAGATGTCCTGGCGATAAAAGAATTATTACAACTTTAGGTGAGAACAGACAAAAACAGCAACAACAACAAAAACCTTCGATGTAAATTTCATCAGACAAATGAGGGGACTGAGAAGTGGCTTGGGTGAGCCACTCAGAGGAAGAGAGTAAGAAAACACAGAGACAGATGGGTAGAACTAGAATGTTTCTTCTCCCAAATGCTATAACACACATGATTCACTGCCATTGACTGTAAACAAATCACCAGGTTATGATTAATTTGTGAAACAGACCCCACTCATCAAGAGATAAAGAGCAAGGCCTCCAACATTTCATTCCAAATGTCTTACACAAGATGAAAATCGTCACATAATTGAAGAGTGGGAAGAAAAATGTAAGAAATAAGCTTATAGAAGCAGTAAACCTTCTAAAAATTGAAGAAGAATCAAACCAAAAAGTCCTTCTCAGGAACAATACATCAAAATGAATGTTTATGTACATATATCACAATTCCATGTCAATTAACTTTAGCAAAATTTCAAATCCATATATTTTAAACTCAAAAAGCAAACAGGATAAAAACAGCTCAAAACCTTCAAAATTTAATATAAAAAATGTGTCTATGCTATAAATACTATGTAATTTATATGTTATAAATATATGATGCTGCTATGAAGTGTATAATATAATTTATAATGGTAAAACTTGAAATGAATAAAGTGAAACCTATATCATCATGAGCTTAACCCTATGAGTTTCCTTTTGCATTACTCAAAGAAAACTTGACTAAATAAATTAACCACATCCCCAGTTCAGATCATCAGAATTACAAATCTAGGTCACTGTTCACAGGAGGGCCTGAATAAAAGATTATGGATCATTTATCATTTCCTTTAGGCATTTGAAGATAATTCAAAATTTATAATCATGAAGATAGTAACAATACTTATATTTCATGTGAGAGTTTTAAATCACTTTTTAAAAACTTTTTTAGTGTTCTATTTTTTAAATTAAATTTAAATTAAATTAAATTTATTGGGATGACATTGATTAATACAATTATATAGGTTTTAAGTGTACAATTCAATAATATGTCATGTGCATATTGCATTGTGTGTTCACCACCCAAAGTCAAATCTTCCTTCACTATATATTTGACACCATTTACTCTTAACTACCTTTCTCCCTGCCTTTCCTTCTGGTAATCACTAAACTGTTGTCTCTGTCTATGTTTTCTTTGCCTTGTTTCTTTGTCGCTTTTTTTTAATATCCCACATATAAGTAAAATCACATGGTTCTCAACTTTTTCTGTCTGACTTATTTTGCTTAGCATGATAATCTCAGGATCCATCCATGTTGTCACAAATGACAGTATTTCATCTTTTCATATGACTGAGTAGTATTCTATTGTATGTATGTACCACATCTTTAACCAATCATCCCTCGAAGGACACCTCAATTGTTTCCATGTCCTGGTCACCATAAATAATGATGCAATGAAAATCAAGGTGCAAATATCCTTATGGATAAATGGTTTCAAATTCTCTTGGTAGATACCTAAAAGAGGGATTGCTGGGTATGGTAATTCTATTCTTAATTTTTTAAAAACCTCCATACTGTTTTCCAGAGTGACTTATTCATTATGTAACTTGACCTCACAACAACAAATATTAGTTCTTCATAATTATCATTATCTAGATTTTACAGAAAAGATAAAGTAGACACTGAGAGTTCAGTTCACTTCCCAGAGGCCATACAGTTAGTTCTTGAACCCAGGACTTAGGAGTGAAACCTAGCGCTTTTTCCGCAAAGTGGCCATGATAACTTACATTGCTAAAGCAAATATCATTTACAAAACATTGAAGCAAGTAGGGCAGATTTCATAGTTCCAAATTACAAATGAGGAAATCGAGTCTCTGAAACTGAAATGTATTACCTAAGAACTTTATGAGTGGAAAAAAATTTCAATTCAAATAAAAGAGTCTGAGTTCAAGTTCACCCTTCTTTTCCTTGTAGCATTATGACCAATTGGCCAGAGGTAAAGTCTCATTCACAAAAAGAGCAAGCTTTGGAGTCAGAACAAGCCTCCCATTCCAGCTGCACCATGATCCATGAGCTGAACTGTTGAACTAGGGGCCAGCCTCTCCGTCTGCCTCATGCGACACATCAAACACAACATGATTAAACTGAACTTGTTATTCACTGAAGCTTCTCCTAACGATGCTATTTTAATGTTGCCTCTCTTTACAGCTGGTACCAGAATCTACCCAATGACTCTTCACTCTCCCTTACCCACATTGGTAACCTACATCATTGCTACCTCTCAGACTCATATCTTTGCTTTCTCCATGTCCAATAGCCCCTACACTGGTCTCCCTGGTCTTCCTCCCTTCCAACCCACTCACAACTCTATAAAGCATCCAATCTGATCAGAAAGTGTCCCTCTCTGCAAAAAATTCTGCAGTTATTTCACAATGTTTTGGCAAAACCAAAATCCTCTACATGGCCCTGAATGACCTAGATTCAGCCTTCTTCCTCAGCCTCATGTCAGTCTTCTCTTCCATCCTCTCCATTGGGCCCTGTACTAACACCCTTATGTGCATTTTCTCAATGAATTCTCAAAATCTCCACCAATCTACACAAGTGTATTACACAGCCTGTGCACGGAACCTCTCTTTCCTGTGCTATCTCTTATGTATAACAAGAAAAGTCAAATAAATACAATTTGAAACCATTGCTTTTGTTTTTAGTTTTTACTTCTAAGCTTAATCTTTTATTATCATAAAGCCATATGGTATTAAAATAATTATTATAAAATTATAGTGATTTGCTGAGCCTAACCAACCAGCATAAAGCATAAACATATTCCAAGCACATTTGCAGGACAATACAATACTTAACTACTAATAGTTATAAGAAAACAGATACTTGCCCATAAATTTCTAAATTAAAATTTAACTCATGGATTCTCAGATTGTTCTTTTTTAATGAAGGTTTTAATTTGTGTTTATTATTCATAGGTGATGCGTGTACATGAGTACCTGCATACACAGCCCCTGACATGGAGAACCACAGCACAACTTCAGAAACAGTCTCCTTGACCTTCTTGTGGTGTAGAGGTAGAATTCTAGAACAATTACTGGTATATTTTTGGTAAGACTTTCAAACATATAGAGTTTGGTATTTCAGTGTTTACACTTATTGGGTAATTCAATCAGTGATAACGAAGTAAAACTGGCCCTGCCTGGGGAAGACCTTTGATCAAAGTACTTACTTTGTCAAATACAGAAAAAAAAATTTTTTTAATAAGTTTTTGAGAGGTCTCAGAGCATGAAAAGGGGAAGCTGAAGAACACATATGGTGGAAGTTAGGTAATTCAATCCTAGTTACTTTAAATTATGAGAAATTTCTTATTTGTTGTTGGTGGTGGTGGGAGGAATTGAATGCTTCCTGTCCCAGGAAAGCACATAAGCATTAAAATTTATGGCAGCCAGAGGGTATCAAGACTTTTTTTCCTTGTAGAATACCTAACAAAGTTTAGATTAAAAAAAAAAAAAAAAAAAAAAATGCTTCACCAAGAAGGTGAAAGACCTTAAACACTGAAAACTATAAGACATTAATGAAAGAAAGTGAGAAGACACAAATAAATGAAAGCATATTACATGCTCATGGATTGGAAGAATTAATATTGTTAAAATGTCCATACTACTCAAAGCAATCTATAGGTTCAATGCAATCCTCATTAAAATTTCAATAGCATTTTTCACAGAAATAGAATCAATAATTCTAAAATTTGTATGGAACTACAAAAGACCCCAAATAGCCGAAACAGTCTTGAGAAAGAACAAAGTTGGAGGCATCATGCTCCCTGATTTCAAATTGTATTGCAGAGTTATAGTAATCAAAATAGTGTGGGATTAGCATTAAAAAAAAAGACAAATAGATCAATTGAACGGAATGGAGATCCCATAAATAAACCCATGCAGATATGGTCATTTAATTTACAACAAAGGCGTAAGACTATACTAAAGGGAAAGAAGAGTATGTTCGATAAATGGTGTTTGAAAAAATGAACAACCATATGGAAAAGAATGAAACTGGTCAACTTTCTTTCATCATACAAAAAATTACCTCCTTGAGGTAAGTTCTTTAACAATGGTCTTAGTGATGATTTTTTAGATACAACACCAAAAGCAAAAGCATGAAAAGGAAAAATAAATAAGTAGGATAACATCGAACTAAAAAGCTTCTGCACAACAAAGATAAGCATCAACAAAATGAAAAAGCAACCTACTGAACTGAAGAAAATACTTCCAAATCACATATCTGATAAGGCAGGGGTCTCATAGGAGCATGACCCCTACTGTGAACTGCGCGTGTGAGTGATCTAGGTTGCGCTCTCCTTATGAGAATCTAATGCCTGATGATCTGAGGTGGAGCTGAGACGGTGATGCTAGTGCTGGGGAATGGCTGCAAGTACACATTAACATTAGCAGAGAGGTTTGACTGCACAGAGACCATAATAAATCAATTGCTTGCAGACTCATATCAAAACCCTATCAGTGAGTGGCAAGTGACAATTGGCCTGCATCTGGTGGTGGGCTTTAAGTCAGAATCCAACACTTATTTCAGTCTATACATGGCCCGCCCATTATTTTATTTAGCATTTCCATTTGCACCTCTTTCTCGCACTGCACACTTGTCTCAGTTGCAGTTTTGGTAAGCCCATAAGCTAACCCTAGCCAAAATGAGTAAAAAAAAAAAAATCACTGGAAAGCTACTTTGAAAAGGGGAAAAGATCCAATGATGGGACAGCTGAAGACTCTAAGACTGCCAACAAAAAGAAAGCTGCATTTGAAAGAAAATACCAAGAATCCGACTTAAAATACAAGTTCATTGCAACAGGTGATTCACATTCTCTGAACCTGCTTTGTATAATATGTGGTGACTGGTCATCCAATGAATTCATGAAACCTTCAAAACTACTTTGCTACATGGAAACCAAGAACCCTGCGTTAGAAGACAAGTCTTTGGAGTTTTTTCTAAAGAAAAAAATGTGAACACAAAGAACAGAAGCAATTATTGAAGGCCACCACTTCATCAAATGTGTCTACACTGAGAGCATCATTTTTAGTGGCTAACCACACTGCTAAAGCTAAGAAGCCCTTTACTATTGGTGAAGTTGATCCTGCCTGCTGTTAAAGACATCTGCCATAAACTTTTAGGAGAGGCTGCAGTTCAAAAAGTGATGTTCCTCTTCTAGCTAGTACCATAACTAGACAAATTGATGAAATGGCAGAGGATATTGAGAAACAATTGTTAGAGAGGATTCATGAGTCACTGTGGTATGCAGTCCAGGTTGACGAGTCTACTGATGTTAACCACAAGGCAACAATGCTTGTTTTTGTGTGACCTATTTTCCAGGAGGATGTGCATGAGGACATGTTATATGCAATTTTGTTGCCAACATCACAGCTGCAGAACTATTCAAGTCTTTGAATAATTACATATCAAGAAAACTGAATTGGTCCTTTTGTGTTGGTATATGCATGGATGGAGTGGCTGCCATGAGTGGACGGCTTTCCAGTTTCACCACACATGTCAAAGAGGTCACTTCTGACTATGAGTCCACGCACTGTGTCATCTATAGGAAATGCTGGCTAGCTGAAAAATGTCACCTGAACTTAACAATGCTTTGCAGGATGTGATCAACCACATTAAAGTATATGCCCTTAACTCACGTCTGTTCATGCAGCTCTGTGAGGAGATGGATGCAGAGCACACACGTCTTCTCTTATACATGGAAGTGAGCTGGCTTTCTAAAGGTAGATCACTGGCCAGAGTTTTTGAATTAGGAGAGCTGCTCCAGAGATTTCTTTTAGAAAAACAGTCACCACTGGCAGCACATTTCAATGACACAGAATGGGTTGCAAAACTTGCTTACTCATGTGACATATTCAACTTGCTTAACCAACTCAATCTGTCACTTCACGGGAGAACAACTGTGTTTATGTCGGCAGATAAAATGGCTGCATTCAAAGCCAAACTGGAATTATGGGGGCGACAAGTGAACGTCGGGATTTTTGACATGTTTCAAACATTAACAGAAATTTTGAAAGAGACTGAGCCAGGGCCTTCTTTCTCCCAGCTAGCACACAATCAGCTATCTCAGCATTCAAAGAGTTTGAGCATTACTTCCCAACCACAAAAGACCCCTGAACTGAGAAGGAATGGATCTGTGACCCATTTGTGAATAAGACAGGTCAATCGACTTTGTCTGTTCTAGGAGAGGATCAACTGCTTGAGATTGCAAATAACAGTGGCTTTAACAGTATGTTTGAGACAATTTCAAATCTCTATATATTCTGGATTGAAGTCAAGGCGGAATATCCTGAGTTTGCCACAAAAGCACTGAAAGGCCTGCTTCCATTTCCAACACCCTATCGTTGTGAAACAGGATTTTCTGCAGTGACAGCAACCAAACCGAGTTTACAGAGGAGACTGGACATAAGCAACACACTTCGGGTGTCACTGTCTCACATCAACCCCAGATGCGACCATCTAGTTGCAGGAAAACAAGCTCAGAGCTCCCACTAATTCTGCATTATGGTGAGTTATATAATTATTTCATTATATATTACAATGTAATAATAATGGAAATAAAGTGCACAATAAATGTAATGCACTTGAATCATCCTGAAACCACCCTCCCCCCACCCTAGTTCGTGGAAAATTGTCTTCCACGAAACTGGTCCCTGGTGCCAAAACGATTGGAGACCACGGTATAAGGGACTAATATCCAAAATAAAGTAGTTCTCCCCTTATCTGCAGTTTCTCTTTCAGGTCTCAGTTACCCTTGTAACTGAAAATGTTAAATGGAAGTAATTAAATGGAAACAAAATATTAAATGGAAAGTTCCAGAAATAAACAACTCATAAGTTTTAAATTGTGTACTGTTCTGAGTAATGTAATGAAATCTTGTCCCATTTCATTACATCTCATCTTGATCATGAATCATCCCTCTATCCAGTATATCCAAACTGTATATGCAACCTGTCTGTTAATCACTTAAAAGCCAACTCAGTTATCAGATCTGTTATGAGAGGAATAGAGAGACTACATTCATACAACTTTTATTATAGTATATTTTATAATTGTTCTATTTTATTATTAGTTATTGTTGTTAATCTCTTACTGTGTCTAGTTTATAAATTAATTTTTTATCATTTGTATGTATATATAGGAAAAAATAGAGTATAAGTACTGTCTACACCTTCAGGCATCCACTGGGGGTCTTGGAATGTATCTCCCTAAGATAAGACTCATACAAGCCAATAGCAGAATAAACAAACAACCCGATTTAAAAATAAGCGGAGAATCTGATTGGACATTTTCCTAAAGAAGACACACAGATGGCCAACAGGTACATGAAAAGGTGTTCAACATCACTAATTATCAAGAAAATGCTAATTAATACCACCATGAGCTATCACCTCACATCTGTTAGAATAACTATTATCAAAAAGACAAGAAACAACATGATTTGGTGAGAATGTAGAGAAAAGAAAACACTTGAGCATTGTTGCAAAAATGTAAATTGTTGCAGCCACCATGGAAAACAGTATGGAGATTCCTCAAAAATTTTTTTAAAAACTACCATATGATCCAACCATTCTGCTTCTGAGTATTTAGCTGAAAACAACAACAACAAGAACAACACTAACTTGAAAAGATACATGCACCCCCGTGTTCACTGCAGCAATTACTTACAGTAGCCAAAACATGGAAAATGTAGAATATATATGAAATATCATTCAGCCAAAGAAAAAAAAATGAAATCTTGCCATTTGCGACAACATGAATGGACCTTAAGGGCATTATGCTAAGTGAAACAAGTCAGACAGATTAAGATACATACTGTATGATCTCACTTATATATTGAATCTAAAACAAAAATGAACTCATAGACATAGAGAACAGATTGATGCTTGCCTGAGGTGTGCAGTAAGGAATGGATGGAGGAGGTCAAAAGGTACAAACTTCTAGTTATAAAATACATAAGTCACGGGGATGTAAGGTACAGCATGGTGACTATAGTTAATAGTAATGTACTGCACATTTAAAAGTTGCTAAGAGAGTAGATCTTAAAAGTTCTCATCACAAGATAAAAATTTTTTTCTAACTATGTATGGCAATAGATGTTAGACTTACTGTGGTGATCATTTCACAATATATTCAAATACTGACTCATTATGGGGTTTACCTGAGACTAATATAATGTTATATGTCAATTATACATCAATAAAAAAAGAATTGGGTGAGATTTAAAAAATGATTAAATGAATAATAATCAACACATGTATATATATTCCTAAATTTTATTACTTTCACCATTATACATACTTTGTTTGAATGAAATGAGGTGAATTATTAAATCAAATTACTGAATCATTGGGAGAATTTTCCCAGGATATTTTGGTTACTAGGAACACAAATTGCATGGTAATTGTGGTTTTTGCTTTTCAACTGAACTGTTCACTAGACTATTAGTATCAAATGAAGATGCCAAGTGCACAAAAGTGAATGCCAGGAGTAGCAAGATCAGCAAGACCCGTTTGCACTGTTGAGTCCTTATAATCAACCACACTGGTAATAAGGAAGTTTTGTTTCCTTGAACTACATCCGAAGCACTTACTAAATACTTATTTTAAAAATAACTGAAACAGCACAGGCAACAAAAGAAAAAATTAAAGTGAATTTAATCAAAATTAAAAACATTTATACATCAAAAGATACATCAAGAGAGTAAAAAGACAACCCACAGAATGGGAGAAAATATTTGCAAAACATATACCCAATAAGAGATTAATATTAAGAATATATAAAAAATTCCTGCAATTCGACAACAGAAAAAAAAAAATCCAACTCAAAACCTGGGCAAACAACTTGAACAGAAATTTTTCCAAAAAAGACATACAAATGGCCATAAAAAAATTTAGTGGACGATCACTCTGTAAGTTATATAGATCTCTAATCACTACACTGTACAACTGAAACTAATATATCATTGTATGCCAACTATAATTGAAAAAAAACTCATTGAATTGTAAAATGTAAATATAAGCAACTAATTGTCTATTATATTTCAATAAAGCTAGGAGAAAAATAGTAGAAGTTGTTATGCATATTTTACCACAATTTTAAAAATCACTTAAAAAGTTTAGAAGAGTGTACTTCTGTAAAATATGGAAAGAGAAATTTATCTGTTAGCTATGTGGGCTAGATGAAATTAAACTGAAGTCTAGATTATGAGATAGAGGTTCCTCGTCCCCAAATTACAAGGCAGTATAAACAGTCTTCGACGATGCCGAACTTTCTTAATCAAACAGAAGGCAAGTAATCCCATGGTTGAGATTTAAGAAACAAAAGGAAAATAGTGGGGGGAGAAAGAGAAGATATTTCATTTCTTATTATATTCAAACAAAAGTTTTCGACCTGTGCTTTACAAAAACTTACCCTCCCAAAAAGAAAACTGAAGTGAAAACATTTAAATAATTTACCAATAAATGTACACCCAGAAATCAAGCTGAGAAAAAAAAATTAAATCATCCAAGATTAAAAGCCCAGTGTTTGCTCCACTTCACTAAGCATTTCTAAACAATACACACACGTATGTACATGCACTCACAGGCGCGCGCGCGCGCACACACACACACACACACACACACTTTTGTTTTAAAAGAAGCACCAGCTTCTATCATTCCTTCTGATTCTGATTCATCCAATTCTTCCCTTTGACTATACTCTCTCATGCATAAATCCATATAATATGGGGATGTGTGTGTCTGTATAAATATTTGACAACTGACGGAAAAATAATGGAATTTTTAGCTGTTATCTGCTGATAAAGGAGCCTACCAACAGCACTCAGCAACGCCACCTGAATTAGCCACGGATTAGACCTACCCTATTCACAACATGTTTCCATTGGGACCTCAGAGAGATCTGCCTTCAGTCTCAAATTACATTTTCACTTCAAGCAAACAACACCGAGAGGAAGGTGGCAAACCACCATCCTCAGCCTTGTTGTTATCTCTTGACCTTTTTGTCCCCTGCTTTGCCTTTAATGAGATCAGGTTTTAAAACCTGGAAATTCAGAGCCAAGCTGTGATTCCAAGGACTGGCTGTGTTTATATTAACTGAAGGTCCCACAGGCCATGCCAGCAGTTCCCCAGACTGACCAGAACTCTCAAAACAGAGCCATTCCTCCAGGCAGGTTTCCTTCACTCTATTTCCTTAACTTTTTTAACACAATTGTCAATATTTATTGGTTTATTATCAATTGAGGATTCCTTAGTAACTGAGTTTGTTTTTGAATTTGCAAGTATCACATTATGTTGATCTCAATATGTTTCTTTAGTGAAATACCACTGATTTCAGGGTGCTCTGTTTCTCCTCGCTTTGTGCATGTGCAGACTTTACCGCCTTGATGCTGCTTGAGTTACCTACTGTCCAACATCTTCCCAGAGAACAAACCTTCATAATTCCTTTGAAGCCTATCACAGACAAATACTTGCATATTTTCCTTGATGATACTATTGGAAATCATATTTATAACAATCTGGGTTTTTGAAGGTTATTTCTATAATGTAAACCTGCTATTCCTCCTTCCTATTTTATTAAAGAAAATTCTATTTTACAGGGGATTAATGTATTTTTATCTTCATTTCTTTTGGAGGGAGCAGAGTTCAATAATAAACAGAGTTTTGCTTTGTATTTTTACAAATACCCCACACAGTCATAGCCCAGAGTCCTCTTCACCCTTTCCAGCTATGGATGACACCCATAAATATTTATATAAGGCCATTCAACAGTTATTCAGAAAAGAAATGGCAAATGATCTTCTTGCCTTCATCTTCCTTTCACTGGCCCCAAGCACTCATCAACTATAGGGCTTTTGGCAATTTTAAGGTATCTTGCTTGTGTGCTTCCACATATGAGAGGAAAAATTGGGGTAGACAATAATAAAATAACAACAAAAAAAGTGTAGTCTACCGGTCACTCCCAGTTTCTAAGTAAGCTCCTTTCTATAATCCTTCCCAGTAGATAATGCAAATCCTGTCATTTTCCTTTCTATCTTGTCATATGCAGTTTGATTTATGAGGGCTACTTTCAGCTTACTGAAAGCTAAGCACAAAAGTATGGCAAACCTGGTGAATAGCAATCATAATAATGGATCGAGGGGTGATTCTTAGCGTAGTATCCACTGGATACATGTATTTACAAGACCCTGTCAGTATCATTTGGGTCTATATCAAGTCTGCACAAATCTGTGTATATGATGCCTGGGATCTAGAGGCAACTCATACTATCTCTGAGTCTTCCATCACAACCGAAGACCTCTGTTGACTGGCTTACACCAAGCCAGCAATTCTACTACCTATGTATAAGATATGCTGGGGCCATGCTAATCATCAGTCATAAGGAATAATTATTATAAAGATTCCAGCTGCTCTCCCTAATGTAGGAAAGCCCAATGTGTATACAGACAGCTTCACAGCTTCCCCTCCCCAAGGACATAAGGATATGAAGGCTTCTCTCTGCCAACACTCATTCATTGTCACAGGCAACTTTCAACTTATACGTACTGTCAATGCTTCATCCCAGGCACTATGTGCTAGGTGCTGAGGTATAACATGGTGAGAGGGGAAAGAGAAGGGAGGGAAGGAAAAAAAGAGGGAGGGAGGGGGGAACGAGAGATGGAGAAAAGAGAAAGAGAGGAAAGAACACACAGAATTTTAAATTTGGGAGAAATGGATATTAATATAAAAAATCTGCATTTATAAAATAACAACTTTAAAGGGTGCTATTAAATTAGAGGTACAGCATGTTGAAAGTGAGGATAATACTGAGAATTGACCTAGTTAGATGGTGTGTGAGTGTTGGTGTTTGTGAATATGAGTGTGTATGTTGGAGGTATTGTCTAAAATGCAAATGAAGATCTCAAATATGGTAAAACAACTGAAAAGCCCTATTTTTTTCCACCAGTAATATTACACACTATAGTTATTAAAGGATTTGAGGATTTTATCCTGCCTTTTTTATTAGTATCCATCTGTCTTTTTCAAAGTGATGTATAGCGATATATCTTAATAATGGAAAAGTGACTGTTGAAAGATCAACATCATGCCTAGTACACAGGAAGTACTCAATAAATGGCAGGGTATTTTTTTGATGTTAGGGGCCTCAGGAGTAAGAAGTGACTGTTATGAGAGGGCCCATGTGAAGCCCTGTTCTAACACCAGGAGGCCTCACCGCTGAGGTCACTGAGTTGGCCCTGGAGCCAGTCACTAAGTTTCCCTGAGACAGCTTGGAGCTAGGAATCTTTGAGCACAGATTCCCCACCAGACACTCTGAAGTTGACTTCTGGGGATAAGGTCCCTAGGAAAATGTAACGGGGCATTATAATATTTGTGTCTTTTCTCCATCTTTGAATGACTCTCTATCTGAAATGGTCTCCCATTCCCTCTACCATGTCAAACTATTTCCATTTATTTGCACTATGGACCTCTTTTCCTGACTCTCATCCCATTGATAAGTGCTCTTAATTTCTCTCTCTTTCATATTACTTGGACATTTTGTAAGTTTAAGAAATTAAATCTAAAAATTATATTCATATCATAATTTTGACTATGTCTGAAACTGTATGTGGATGAACATGCAAACACTCTGTGGAAATAGATGATGTGTGAGGTTATGGGGCTTTTTTTACACTTTAAAAGCTTTTTATGTTGTTAGTATGTTAGATATATATTTTACAATTAAATTCAGACTACATTTTACTGTATAATATCAGAGAAAAAAAAACATGATTATATGTATTACGTTATAAAGGTACATCTTGATAAGATAGTTCAATATTTCTATTATAATTGTCTAGAGATATTTTTAAATCTGAAAAACAACAAAAAGAAAATCTTTTTAAAAGTGCCATGAACTTTTCTACTCACCACACCTCCCAGAACGTCTTTAAGAAGATGACAAGGTAAGGACACAAGAGTCCAGAATTACTGAGTCATACATGAGACACCTGAACCATCAAGGATTGTTATCAAAATGCCACCTTGTGCTTGGACAATAGTCTTTGTTACTTTTAGAATATTTGGAAACTTGATAAGCACAACTTTCTCATTCATATTTAAAAATCTAGCTGGATTAAATGTCCAAGACCAAAACAATGAAATAAGAATGCTGGGAATAGACATCTCCCCCTAAAATCTTAGCCTATGATAACACTGAAAATGTATGTGTATGGCAATTAGATGTATTATTGTAGAGATGATGTGTCCTCTTTTTTTAAAAAAACTGGAATGTAATCTTTCCTTTTGACATAAAATTTTATAACATTTCTGCTTCAGTTTTGTGGATTGCCCCCAGATTAAAGATAATGCAACTAAATATTTAAATTAATTGGCCATAACATTTTAAGCAGTTACACTAAAAATATATATTATAAATCTACTACAGTGAGCTATCATTTCTAGGGAAATATTATTTTAAAAATTAAATATGATCAGCCTTTTGAGCCATACTGCTTTTGCTCAGGCTTGCTTCCACATCTAGAAGTATACTTTCCCTTCTAATAAAGCTTTTTTTTCCTGCTATAAATATATATATATACATATTTATGGATATATGTATGATCTAATATATGAGAACTAACTAAATTTAAAGTGAATCCTCATTATTTAAGAATTTGCTAAGTCAAAATTACTGCTGATTTAGATTGTGCGTAACGAAGCTACCTTTACCTATTTGATATCTTTGAAAACAAATTGCTTGCTCAAAATAATAATAAATAACAATAAACAATAAAAAAATGATAGAGAATATATGTAAATTTAATTTTTTTTCACACCCATTTTCTGTCTTATAGTTTTTATTTCAGCTAATGGCAGGGGCATCCATTCAATGTTAGTCATTTAGTCTTTCATGCAATAAATATTTACTGAGATCTGTCTGTGCTCTGCTGTAGGCTTAGACATGGGGAATTAAAGATTAAATAAGACTCAGAATAAGCTCCCAAAAAGCTACACAGTCTACTGTTACACACATTTGAACAAATAACTATAACACTTTGTTGGAACAATTAACTATAACACATTGCTATAATCAAGACAACAGGTATTTGATAGTCTAGAAGAAGGGCAGATAAACTCACCTTCAGGAGAGAGTCAGAAAAGGATTCCTAGAGAAAATGACCTTGAGTTAACCCTTAAATAATGAGTTGAAAATTTTTTCTGCCTCCACTTGGACCCCAACATTCCTTTCCTGACTATAACCAAGACTTCTTTTCCAGGCTCCCCACCAGCCTCTACCAGTGGATCCCCCACATCATCTACAGAATGATATCATTGAAATTCACCCCAAAACTCTTTCTCTTCAACTGCTCATGACTGCTTCTTGTAATATTATAATAAAAAATTCTAATGCTAAAGACAAAGAATCCAAAACCTCAAGGGTGTCTACCAGCCAAGGGCCAACCTGCCAGCTGCTTCTGCAACTTGTTTCTGAAGTCCCCTGCTTTGTTTTTCCAACATATACACATTTAAAATCTAGTTTATACTATGCCTATGTTTGTTTTCATATATTAATAATTTTTCCTCAAAGTGTTTAATAAATTTGTAACTCCAGGAACACAAGTCATGTTGATGTGGTTATTTCTCACAGCCCTGTGAATGGACACCAACCCCTCAGAGTGAAAGCCACAGCGAAAGAAGGAAACCTAAGGATTCAGAACAACAGGCAAATGCTTCACAGTTATGTTAGTCAGTGTTCTCTAGAGAACAGTACCATTTGGATATGTATATATAAGAAGAGACTTATTTTAAGGAATAAACTCAAGCAACTATGGAGATAGACAAGTCCAAAATCTGCAGAGTGAACCATCAACCTGGAGACCCAGGAAGAGCCAATATTGGAGTTCAAGTCAAAAAGCTGTTTGCTGGAAGAATTCTCTTTTGATCAGGAGAGGTCAATCTTTTGTTCTATTCAGACCATCAACTGATTGGTTGAGGCCCACTCACATTATGAAGAGCAATCTGCTGTACTCGAAGTATACCAATTAAATAGTAACCTCATCCAAAAATTCTCACTGTCACATTTAAAATAATGATTGACTATCTGGGCACCAAGGCCCAGCCAAAGTGACATATAAAATTAACTAATTAAATATTTGTACCACCTGGTCTAACTGCATTGTCTTTGGCTTGCTTGTTATTCTCCTTATTATTTATTCCTTTAACATCCATTGCATATATAATAGAACAAAAATAAATTCAATTCCTGACTTCATGGAATATATATTCTAATGAGGAACACATAATGACTCTAGAGAGACATTAATCAAATAAACACAAAAATGAATGTAAAATTGGAAGGATGAAAGCTGCTATCAACTGGTAGTAAAAAGTAATAGAAGGCATTAAACTATAAATTTGATCAGATCTGATAATTGAAGGAAATTTTCCTTGAAGGAGAGGTGCTTGAATGGTGCTAGGATAGAGTGTAAGTAAACTAAACTGTGCCTTATGTTCTTCCTTTCTCACTGATGCTATCGGTGTCTTTAAAATGTCATGGCAGCCCATCATATATTAATGTTTAAAAAGTTACAGGAGTCATCTTTAAGAGTGTCGTCAAGTTCTCCCTTCCTACCTTGGAGTAGCATTATTTTATTCAATATGGAGGATGAGAAATAGAGAGGCACTAAAAATGCCTTGTAGAGTTTTAGGGACCATAATTGATGACTTTAGTTATCACAAGTGTATTTTATTCTGTGTCAGGATTGCACTTGTACCACACACAAAGACAGCGTACTCATCTTCAAGGAGTGAACAGTCAATGAGAGAATGTAACAGGAAAACAGTGTATAATTTAGTTCTTTGAATTCTACATCATCTCTTGCTAAGGTGTTGGGGTAACACTGGAGGAGGTTAAGGTAGAGAGTGGCAGGTGGAGAGACAGAAAAACTTCCCAGAAGGCAATCTATGAGTTGAATCTTGACTGATGAGTCCTAATTTTCTGAGTAAAGGAGAACAAAGCAGGGTCTCTGTAGACATGGAAAGCATGAGCGAAGTCCCAAAGGGAAGAAAAATGTTCCGAAGCTTTTAGAAGGCTGCAAGTATTTAGACATGTCTGCAAAGTCATTTGGTTACAGGAGAAGCTGTTTTTGACAACAGAGAAAATAGGCAGAGGGTTTTAAGAGTGTTTTTCAAACTTATTTGACCATGTTTCACTGTAAGAAATACATTTTGCACTGATACCCTGTCTACACACACACATACACACACACACACACATATACAGTAACACAAGTTTCATGAGAAAATATGTATGAATAGTCCTACTCACAATGTGTTCTAATATTTCCTATTTTAGTTTATCATATTTTTTATCAGATGCTGGTCTTGACCAACTAATGTGAATCTATGACCCACATAACTGTTACTCATGGCATTTTGACAAACACTACTCTAAGACATAGTAAAAAGTTTAATTTCATCTTGAAGGCACTAGGGAACTATTCAAGAATTATAAACTGGGTGGCTGACATAGCAAGACTCACATTTTATAAAGATCTGCATGGTAACAGCGAGCGAATGGAGTCAAGGGAGACACTCCCAGAGACTCAAATATCAGTTTGAAGGCCGTCTATTTATTCAAGGGGAATAGTTCGGGCCCCTGAACTAAAGGGTAGAGCTGGAAATGGTGCAGTGTTAAGTTGAAAGAATACT
This sequence comes from Pteropus medius, assembly GCF_902729225.1. Classification (NCBI taxonomy): domain Eukaryota; kingdom Metazoa; phylum Chordata; class Mammalia; order Chiroptera; family Pteropodidae; genus Pteropus; species Pteropus medius. Next base: position 4,468,078 of record NW_024350921.1, on the reverse strand, counting down.
AAGAACTAAGAGACTAATTGATAACGAAGATGGAGGAAGGAGAAGAAGCCAAGGTGACTTTCATTTTCTGGGTTAGACAAAATATGGAATATAGGAAATGAGATGTGCATGAAAGAGGCCAGCTATAGAAATCCTGAGGCACCTGTGGACATCCTACTGGAAGTGGCCTTGGACAGTGGAAGGGACCCAATGGGTGAGGGTTCAGGAGAGAGGCCTATGCAAAACAGACATTTTACATCTCAAAGGCCAGCCAAGCCATGGGTGTGTGCTAGCTCCCCTAGGATGATTAGAGAGGGAATTTAGGGAAGAACCCTATAAAGTACATTTTCAATAGAAATATCTGGTATTCTGCTCATGCTATTCCTTCGACCTAGAACAGCTGTTCTCAAAGCATGGTCTGAGGACTTCTGGGTGTCCTTTGAAAATCTCTGAGAACCTTTCAGATGGTTTAAAACATCAAAGCTATTTGATCATAATGTTAGGATATTATTCGCCTCTTTTACCCTCTTTCTTCCCTAAATACACAACGGAGTTTTCCAAAGGCTTTATAACATATGATATCACAATAGATTGAATGCATAAGCAGATGTGAAAATGCAGCTGGATAGAGAAGAAACTTGCCACAATGTGAAACAGTGCAACTCGTTTCACTACACTTTTTGTTTTGGAAAATAAATTTATTTTTTATAAAATGTATTATTTATGACAACATGTAATGAGTTTGCTATTGTTCTTAAATGAATTAATAAATATTTTTAAAACCAAAAGTGTTTTACTTTAATCTCTAATAGTTTACATATCAGTCTACAGAATATACATAAATGAAAATTCTTTGAGGTTCTCCATTATTTTAAAGATTGTAAAGGAAGCCTGGTATTAAAATTTTTGAAAATTACAAGACTAGAAGATTATTCTCTCCCTGACATTCATCTCTCAGTCACAACTATACAAGCCTACATCCTATTTTTCCTTCTAGGTCAGACGCAGGTGCCCTTATCTGTGTAGTTTTCGCTAAGCTCATAAGGCATAATCATTGCTGCCTCTTCTGTACCCACCAAACCTGAGATGTTTACTTCTCCTACAGTACTTCTGCTATTTTTTTTTAATATTGGTCCTCTATCAGCATGCTTTGAAGCATTTTTTTTGAACAACCAACTGCATGCTAGCTATTGCAAATAGATATAGATGGCATGCGAAATGGGGCTAAAAGTTACCTCACAGTTATCACAGTTTCCTGACAGTCTAGAAGCTTGTTACTATTTTAATACTTTTTGCTCCTAAAGTATAAAACCCATTAACAATGACCATGTATATTATTAGCAAAGGAAGAAAGGGAGAGAGGAAGGGAGGGAGGCAATAGGGAGGAAAGGAGGAAAGGAGAAAATGAAAGTTGGTTATAGATTAAGAATAATAATACAGTAAAATTTCAATTGACCGTGGTGTAAGAAGAGAGAGTTAGATTTAATTAATGACCCTCATAGACAAATGAACTCCCAGAAGTCCAATTTTAGCAAACAGTTTTCTTCACCAAACTTGACACACTGGAGTCTGTTTTCTTTCTGTTTCAGCTACTAATGAGCAGTGAAGATAGAGCAAGAATAACAAGAAACTTAAACCATCTCTAAATGTGTGATATCAAGAATTGGTGTTATCCTGAACATCTAAAGGAGTCCTCTCTGGATCTTCCTCTCTGAGACTTCCAGTTTCTGCTATGCTTCCAAAGGAAAAGAAAATTTTCTCTCTTTGCTAGGATGTTTGACCAGTGTTTGACCTTATGGTTGTTGGAGCTATGGACCTTCTCCTATTTGAAATATGCACCAAGATAAAGTGACACAGAGAACTGACTTCAACTTGGCGTACAGATGAAAGTGCTGGAAACTATTCTAAACTGTAATCTTTTCTTATACATCCAGTCCATAATGTGTTTCCTTAAGACCAGGGTCTGGAACGTTCTTCTCCTCAAGCGCCTAGAGAGCAAGGGGAGAAGGCAATAAGGAAGCACCTACTGGATATGTTGTGATTCTCTCCAACAACAACGTAGTAATCCTCATGGTATCAGCAATCAGGCTCTGAAGGCCCTCCTTTAGATGCCCGCCCCGTGCTCTTACTCTAATTGGCACAAGGCATCAGTGTTAAGCAGTTCTTTAATATGACTCAATATTTAACATGACTCATCGTTTAACACATTGAGTTGTGTTAAATGTATTAGTATAATGACAGCCTTCCAAACAAAAAAAGTATCTTTTGTGTAGATACATCTTTTGAAAAAAATTATGAATTCTCTCAACTTTTTATTTTTCAATTACAGTTGACATTCAATATTATTTTATATTAATATCAGGTGTACAGGATAGTGGTTAGACATTTATATAATTCATGAAATAATCCTCCTGATTAGTCTAGTAACTTCTTGGCATTATACATAGTTATTGCAGTATAATTTTCTACATTGCATATGCTATATTTCATATCCCCGTGACTGCCAATTTGCACACCTTAATTCCTTCATTTGTTTCACCAGCCCCATCTAGCAATCACCAGCTTGCTCTCTGTATCTGTGAGTCTATCTCTGTTTTGTTTGTTCATTTATTTTGTTCTTTAGATTCCACATATAAGTGAGATCATATGGTATTTATCTTTCTCTGTCTAACTTATTTCACTTGGCATCATACCCTCTAGGTCCATCCATGTTGTCACAAATAGTAAGATTTCATTTTATTTATGGTCAAGTAATATTTAATTGTATATATGTACCACATCTCCTTTATTCAATTGTCTACTGATGATTGCTTCCATATCTTGGCTATTGTAAATAGTGCTTCAGGGGTGCATATATCTTTTCTAATCAGTGTTTTGGTTCTCTTCATATAAATACCCAGAAGTAGAATTGCTGAGTCATAAGATAGTTCTATTTTTTAATTTTTTGAGGAACCTCCATACTGTTTTCCACAGTGGCTGCACCAATTTGCAATCCCACCAATAGTGCACGAGGATTATCTTTTCTCCACATCCTGGCCAACGATTGTTTAATGATTTTTTGATGATAACGATTCTAACAAGTGTGAGGGGATATCTCATTGTGGTTTAAATTTGCATTTCTCTGATGATTAGTGATGTTGAGCATCTTTTCATATGTCTTATGGACATCTGTATCCCCTCTTTGGTAAAATGTCTATTCAGGGCCTCTGCCCATTTTTTAATTGGGTTTGTGTGTGTGTGTGTGTTAAATTGTATGAGTTCTTTATAAATTATGTATATTAATCCCTTATCAGATGCATTCTCTCAAATTTTGAACCTGGAAGTATTATGTGATAGCCAAATATTTGAATTACTAACCATAAGATAATGATCTTCTCCCTAATTGAAAGACTATTCATTTTGACCCAGTTTCAACATCATTTAAGTCTGTATGGATTTTGCCTAACATAAATTTATTGTTCTGAGACTACTATTAATTGTAAGAAAAGTCTTTACTGCAATTATTTTCGTAGACTTATCTAGGAACTCACTATTCGGCCTCAACATTTACAAAATTAATACATAGTTTTAGTCCGCTCCATTCAATCAAAGTCGATTACATTTCTAAGAACAAAATGGCTTTATAGTTTGTTCTGAACTACGGATTGAGAGATTAAATGACACATGCTTATTTAAAGCATGTCATGTACTATTATTCTCAGGCATAATTTAAAGCCATAAAAGGCTTTAAATCAGTAAATCATCAGTGAACTAGGCAAGAAATAATACACATGGCTGCCACGAGATTTCCAATTCTTCTCCACAAAAGAAATGTGCAAGTTTCAAATTCAGACAGGTGAGGCCAGGTTCTGAGCAGTAGGACAGAGTGAGTCCAGGCTCACACATACTTAGAGGAAGATCTCTTAAAAAGCTGTACTTTAATGAGTCTCCTCATATATGCCATATGCCCTAAAGCTTCCAGAGAATTTCCAGCTCTTTTCATTGAAGTAATAAATTATGTAATTAATTAGTGTTTATAATTTTATGATGTTTCATGTAAATAAATTTATAAATCTGATAAATAAATTTTTATTAAAGTATGAGTCTTGATTATGGATCCTCAGAATACAGTCAGTATTTATATAACAGGACTCTTAACCTCATGGAACAGGATCCCTGATCAGGCAAAAATGCTACAGGCCCCACCCAACCCTGTCCTGTTAAAATTTCCTACATAACGTTTATATTCCCTCCATAGTTATACACTCGACGCAAAGAATATTAACTTGCCATTTCTTTTTAAAATGTTGTTTCTGTAAGAAAATCAGAGTGGTACAGGTTATTTCTCTAGTTATCTCATCGTTCCTTTTCACTGGAGCTCTTTGGAAGATGCTGGATCAAGGATAGGCAATCTGTGACCCACAAGCCAATTCCAAGCTAGCCACCTGTTTTTTGCATGGCCTGCAAAATAAGAATGTTTTTTACATTTTTTTTTTGTAATTTTACAATTTTTGTAAAAAATTTTAAATGGTTGAAAAAATTCTAAATAAGAATTTCATGACACATGAAACTTACAAACTTCAAATTTCAGTATCCATAAATAAAGCTATATTGGAGCAGCCCAGCCCATTCATCTCCATCTGGTTCATGGTCACTTCAGACTATAGCAGCGGAGGTGAGTAGCTGCAACGGGTACCAGAGAGCCCACAAAGTCTAAATATTTGTTACTTGGCCCTTGACGGAAAAGTTGTGCCAACCCTGTGTTAGCGGATAATGAGATCTAATGATGCAGATGGTGAAGAGAGACATTCCTGCAGTCTATCTGTCCATGCCCCTAAATATTTGGAACTTTTGAAGGTGCTTGGTGGACTTATTTTTTAAAACGCTCTCAACGAGAACCAAGATACACCCTGACAGATACCACCTTCTTCTTCTTTGCTATGACATTTACATTGTCCAATTTTTAAAAAAGAGTTCGATCTCCATAGACAGTGATAACTCATGAATCCCAAATGAAAGAACATAAGCTTTTTATTGCGTTTCCATTCTCAGTTCCTTCTGGAGTATCTTTCTTATTTTAGAGATGTGGATGTATAAAGGAGATCCAAAGAGATTTATAAAGATGGCTAGATAGTTGATCTAGGAAACCAAAAATCCTTAAATGATTAGGAAAGATATTGCAGAAGCTTGGGCAGAATGTGGTGTTTACCAAGGGTATAAAAAGTCCTGCAAGTAAGGTGCATGACTTTTCTCTAAAAAATATAAGGACCAGATCAAAAGAAAATGATAAAATAAGGTAAGGAAGCTTGGCAATGAGAGACAGAATTTTCTGAGAATGACTAAGCATTATAACATGTCCTGGTGTTTCCCTGTTAAATTCTTTGAAAGTGAGGATGGTTTGTTATCTTGAAGGCTTACCCAAAGGCAGAGAGATGGAATCCATGTCCCCTTTCTACTCTTCTTGCTTGTGACTCTATGATAAAGAATAAGGCTCATTATTTGGCCCTAGAGAAGACTGCACCCTCCCCAAGAAGACTGAGGAAAAGAGGCAATAAGGAGCTCATGTGGCTGCCTGTAGAATAAAAGTGAGAGTGTTCTTCTGTTTCCTTTATAATATCTCTGGCGGACATATTTAATCCTCATCTTCTGGAACTGGTATATACAGTGACTCAGAAAACAAGAAGAAGCTGTAAGGGAGGAAGTAATTTTCTCTGAAGTCCAGAGATATTTCCTCCTCTCAAATCTAAACCAATTGGCCAGCTTACCTGGTTGGTCTGGGAGTCAAGTGCAAGCGTGAGTCACTTGAGGTCATCATCAAGAACGAATCAAAATACTAGATGCTGCCTCTTTGCTGTCTTCTTTTTGCTGTAAAGCTAGATTCTTTCATGCAGAATAAGGTAGGAAAAAGGAGAGGGAGCTAAATGAAACAAGACTGACCATGGAGATGACTGTCGAAGCTGGTTAGATGATGTCTTATAGTCATCGGGCTTATTATATTCTCTCTACTTTGCCATGTTTGAAATGTTCCATAATAAAGACTTAAAATATTGCAGTTCCCATGCCTGATAAAGTTAGTAGATTTCCTGGTTCCAAAAATGAATTATTTTATCAAATCATTTTTTCACCCCAGTGCTTATACCTTTACATATCTTGAGCAAAATTGGTTACACATATTTCAGTTTCACTTGCTTTTAAAAATAGAAAAAATGTAGGATTTCTCTTAAGGAGTCATAAGATGTCCCAGATGGTTTGGCTCAGACTTACTAAATCCTTCTTATAAGCAGAAAATTACATCTGCCAACTCAATGTTAATCTAAACTCCCAGACCCAAGAGAAGTTTCAGGAGCCCACGATAATTGGAAGTTCATGCAATACCCATTTCTTCTTTGCTAAGGTAAAATACAGGGAAGGCAGAATTCAAGACACCTTCAACTGTAAATAATACAAAAAGAAAAAATGAACATTATTCCAACATTTTTATGGGTTAGACTTTGGTTAGCGTTGATATTTCAATGATTTCTGGACTACTTGTGTTTCTGGTCCCCTCTCCTCTGGGACTCCGTGAGCCCAAATGCCTACTCACATCAGATCCCAGGTAAGAAATATGCATTACTTACGTCCACAATTTTCTGGGAAAACTACAATTTTGAATTTCTGTGTACCATTTAGACTAAATGTTGATTTTATTATAAAAATGTGCCTGTCATTTACTTGTCATTTTCCGGTGACCCAATGACAGTTGGTGCTGTCCCTCCCTGGTTCCCTGTTACTTTCTGAGCTGCCACCAGCTCTGGCCATACCACAAAGAGAGTGGTCAACTCATAAGCACACTCTCTCAGGTTGTGTGAAGTTGTTCAGGCCCTAGGTTAGTACAGGGCTGGACCAGTCTTCTATGCTATATAACAAATCAACACAAATTTAGAGACTTGAAGCAACATCATTTATCATCTCACAGTTCCCGTGCATTAACAGTCTGGCACAGCTGAGCTAGTCCAGCTTAGACTTATAAGGCTACCATTGAGGTATCAATGGGTCTGGGGTCTCATCTGAAGTTCAGATTCTTCCAAGCATATGTGGTTGTTGATCAGTTTTAAAATTTATAGTGGCTCACTTTCTTCAAGGCCACAGGACAAACAGTTTCTCTGCTTTAATCTCACTGCTTCTTTTAGCGAGTCTATTAGGTCAGGTCGCTCCAGGAAAACCTCCTTTTTAATGAACTCAAAATCAATTGATTTGAGACCTTATTTACATCTGCAAAATCCTATCAGTTTTGCCATATAAGTAACCTATCAAAGGAGTGGCATCCATAATATTCACGGATTCCCCCGACACTCAAGGGGAAAGGTTTATACAGGGGTTTATATTGAGGCTGAGAATGTTGGGGACTGTCTCAGGATTTTGCTCCACCACAGAGTTCAACACTTCCTAAAGCCTGTGAGCTCTGACTATGAATGAGTAACACAGGTAATAAACTTGGGCAGGTTCTACCTGAAGATAGGTCAAGACCAGTAGTTCTAAATTATGGCTGCACATTGGAGTCATCTGGAGCTTTAAAAAATCCTGATCTGGGGTTGAAAATTGCATAATATCACTTATTTGTGAGATATAAACCTAAAAGCAACAAAATGAACAGGACAAACAAACAGAGACTCATGGACATGGACTATAGACTAGTGGTTACCAGAGGGTAGGGGGAGGGGGGTGAGGAAGTAGATGGAGTAAAGGGGGTCAAATATGTGGTGACAGAAATAAATCAACATGGGAGGTGAACACAGTGTAAATATATATGCTTTTACTGTTAACGGTACAGCTGAAACTTATTGATTATCAACCACTGTCAAAAAAAAAATTAAAAAAAAAAAAAATCCTGATCTGGAACCCCACACCCAGAGATTCTGATGTGATTTTTATGGCCTGGGCATCAGGTCTTTTTAAAGTTTCCCAGGTGATTATGCTGCATGGCCAGGCATGAAAATCACTGGTCTAGACAAATAAGAAACTTACTTACTCTAAGTCATGCTAATAGAAGAGACCACTCCAGTAAAAGGAGTGGTAACCAGTATGACAATCGCAAGGACCAGACTTTACTGTTTGGTAGATGCATAAAAAGATAGATTTTAACAAACTTCATCTCAGATGAAGTCAAACCATCCCAGTGATTGTAAAATCACTAAGAAAGATTCAGGGCGAGCACAGTAATTCTCGCCGTTTTTTAAAAGAGAAATAATATGTAAATCTGAGACTTTTGCTCAGGGTCACACAGCTGCGTAGTAAATTAGCAAGGCTGGAATTCACTTCTCAGTACTTACCAGCTGTATGACTTTAAATAAATTGCTGAATCTCTCTATTCAGTTTTCTCATCTGTTAAATGGGGCAATTTTAGTGCCTAGCTCATAGAATGCTTAAGAAGGTTAAAATGAGTTGCTTTGTGGCAAAAACAATTTGAACTTCAGGCTAAGAGGTACTTTAACTAAAGCCTCATGTCCACTTAGAGTAGTTATTCATTACAATAAAATGAGATCCTCATACAGTTAAGAACTAGTTGGCCGTCTTCAGAATTTGAATTTATATATGTAATTGGACTAGATTTAACCTGGGAACAGATTGAAAGCACTATTCAATGTTCTTTATCATGATTAGTTAGGCGAAGGTGGAAGTTGAATTTTTCTTGACACTCCAGCCTGCCCTATATTCCTTTTATCTCCTTTGAGGTGCCTCTTTTTCAACACCCTCCCTAATGCTTTTCTAACGCTTAGCATCTCATTGCTTCTTCTTATGCCCTCTCTTCTCAAGAATCCATTGTCTAAATCATCCCACACTTAGTCTTCACACTTTTTCCTCTACATTCTTTCTCTGACCAATCACTGGATATAAATATCATTTGTATAAGTACTATCTCCCATATTGCAATGTCTGAAACCTCCTCATTTTCAAACTCTAGTTCGGAATGTTCAACTACTAGCAGAATGTTGTCCTGCAGTCCACAGACATCTCAAACTCCACATCTAAAGCTGTGTGCCTCCTTCTCAGTGAACGTGCCATCACCCTCCTGGAAGGCAAACCAAGCACCAAACCAAACTGGAATCCCACTCTCTCAGCCAGCACACCAGCTAGTGACCAAACTCAATGGATTTCTTCTTCTTTCTGCCCAGCTTCCTCTCACTCGTGGCCAGTGCTGTAGATGTTCTACGAATATTCAAATTGCTCTGTCTCTAGTCTTGCAGTTTTCTCTCCACTTGCCCCCTCACACATAGCTGCCACTTATCTGTTGAAAATGTATGTGGTTATGTTATTTTCCTTTTTATGAGACTTCAATGGCTCTTTAAAAGCTACAGAGTCAAGTCCAAATCCTTCTCCTTCTCAAAGCTTTCCATGGCCAAGTCCCCATGAGGAAGTTAGCCAGACCTTCTAATGTTCTCATATCACTTGGGCCCAGCATTATGATAACCTTGACCTCCACTCCATGCCCAAAGTCCATGTCCTCTACGAGACAGGGAGCTACTTGAAGACAAAAACTGTACCTAGTGCATATCTGTATATAATATAGCTCAAAAAATATTTGCAGAATTTATTGGCACTAGAAAACCAAACTTCTCTCAAGGTATCTGTGGGTCAAGCCTTAAGCTTTTGAAGTCATGAAATATATGAACTACTCAGCTCCAAGCTTGATTAATTTCCTCCTCTGTTCTCTAATAACATGCCCATATATATTTTATGGACCGCTTTTGTCTCAATTATTAATAAAATTTTTCCAAGTCAGTGTTGCTGTGACTATGTAACATATGGTAAAATCATGGACTTTCAGATCCTTAGTGGAGATTCTCCATCTTTCTTTCAGTGCAAAGGTAGAATCTGAACTGAAGGGCTCTGTAGGTTATTGGCTCTCAGAGCAGGTTGGGTGACTCTCAGCTACATAGAACCAGAGAAGAGAAAGCCAAGGCTGGAAAACTGCTCCACTCTGTGCTGGAGAAAAAAAAGGAGGATCTTTCAGGAGAAAGAGAGGTCTGAGCAGCTCAGGACTGATGGGGAGAGGAGCAGCTGGCAGAATATTCCTTATCCAAGGAGAAGGCGTGTGCCATCCATAAACCTGCTTCATCTTGGTTGCACTTTCTCTCCATTCAAATGAGCAAAAGTTTTGTTTTGAGAGTTTAAAAAAATTCCTTGAGCCAAATCTAGCTTTGTTTTCAGAGGGCAGGGAAAGTGAAGGTAGGGGCAAGCATAGTGATGGGGAAGCAGAGAAAATGTCAAGCCTGGGTTTGTCATAATTGATCAAACACAGAAGGCTGGGGCCTCTGTCTCCTCAGGCGCCACCAGGTACAGTGAGATTTCGCAGGGGCTGGTGACAGAGTTTCTGCCATCTGGCTGACTCTCTTCAGCATGAGTGCTTTTGTATATAGAGCAAGCTCCCCAAAATAAGTGCCCTAAAGATCTCAAGGCTGATAACTGTGTGACAGCTGTAGCACATCTGTGTAGGCACTGAGGAGGTTAAATCAGCCATCAGCATCCTGTCCAGGGACTGAATAAATGAATGGCTCCACTTCTGCATCCCTCATGTTTCCCACAGACTTCTCGAGTGCTTTAATAGGTGGGGAGGGTCATATGCAGGAACATAAACTCTGCTTCCACGGTTTTGTCTTTTGTGGTCAAATTTACAAATGGAAATGTTTACGGTGGGTTTTATTATCTTGAAGCTACCTGCCAAGCTTTCAAGAAGGAAGGGTGGGGGTTCGCTTGTTAGTTAGTTAGTTAGTTAGTTAGTTAGTTAGTTAGTTAGTCTTGTGGTAGCCCCTCCCCTCTCTCCTACTAACCTCCAACTGGCTCACAGTGTGGAAAAGTCACATTGGATAGAAAGAAATATGATAAGGGCATGTGAGGAAAGGTGAGGAGGGAAAATTACCCAAAAGAGACAAGCTTCCAACCACTGGTGCAGGGGGCACATGGGCCCTGGACACCCAGAATAACTTTAAGAAAGAATCGAATGCCGAAACCGGAAATTACCTTCACTGGCTTTGTCTCTCTGGATCTGTTTTGCTGGAAAGCCCAATGAAGAGCAATTTGTCTTTGTTTTGACTTGTATTGTCTTCCCTTAGAAGGCACCCACACTGGGAGACTGGAATTTCCTGTAGATGTTGATGTGCCCGTATCTTCACTGACAAATAAGCCAGTAACTTATTTTTAGAGATCTGGTGTTGACAGTGCAAGAAGTAACTCTTTTTCTTTTAAAGGGGAAAATAAATTACAAACACACTTTAGTCATTTCTCTCAACTGTACAGTGTCACAAATTTATGATTTATTACCCTGTTTTCTCACAGACTATTATATTTCCCTGAGCCTCCCTCTAAGGCCTGTTTTGGGGCTTGATTAGCCCACATGTTCCCAGGTGTTTCCTCAAATGGGAGCTTAAGGGATACAGGGAGCTGGGGAGAGATCAGAGTAATAGAAGCTGCTGCATTTGACAGGGGTGTCAAGCAGTGACCTTGTGTCTCCATAAATGGCCCTCCAACCTTCTGATTCAGCTTATTGCATTGCATCTTCTGCCCAGTTACAAACCCTGCATTGTCTTAGGGCTAAAGAAAGTTCAAGATTTGGGGGGGTATGAACGGGGGTTTATGGTAGAGGAGGTAACTTGAGACATGCCTGCTTCTAGAAATCTTGGCAGAACTCCTTAATTTAATAAAAAAATAAATGTGTGTGAGCTCATTCAGGTTCTATGGTATTTTTAGAGCCCAGACTAGTGTCTGGCTCATAGTAACCTGGTAAATAAGTGCCTGCAGTATTAGCATCGCTATCATGGATATTCATTCATTGCTTGCCATGCACCATGCATTATAATCACTGTGGAAATTGCAACTGCACACAGTTCTTTATCTATTCATCTGTTTTCATTCATTCAATAAATACTTACTGAGTACCTTTTTTAGTACCAGCCACTGTTAGTCTCAAGAACTTCAATGATGGATAAGACCTGATCCCCAAGTTACTCACAGTTTTGTAAGAGAGACAGATATAAATAAATAAGTATGAATCATGTGTTGAGTCCTAAACAGCATTATGCAGAACATGTTACAGGCATGGCTAGGTAGAGAATGACTAACATGGAGATGGATATATTTTACAAATATAGATATATAATGTGTACGTATATATATAGAGAGAGATTTATTTTAAGGAATAAGCTTACATGATTGTGGGGACTAGCAAGTCCAAAATCTGCAGGGTAGGCTCCCAGGCTGGAGACCCAGGGAAGAGCTGTAGTTCCCATTCAAATGCTGTCTGCTGGCAGAATTCTTTCCTCTTCAGAGAGGTCAATCTTTTTCTTAAGGACTTCTCTGATTGGATAAGACCCACCCACCTTGTGGAAATTAATCTGCTTTATTCAGCCTATTGATTTAATCCATTTCCCATTTGCCCCAAGAATACTTGCCAGTAGCATTTGTGGCTGGAGTGTTTACCCCGAGATAACTCACAGATTACAGTCCTAACTTTATCCCCAAAGTATGCCATGAATTATCTCACTTTTAATATTATTTTCGCATCATTCTAGTATGACAATAGTCTTTGGAAACAAATGACGTCATTCTATTTTAGCATTCTGTTTTTAGTAGCGGTGTTTCCATTTACGAAATATAGTAATTCTTGATCCCTTAAAATGTCAAATCCTAGAAAACATAACATTCTCACGCGTGAGGTTAACATCGTTCTTGAACAGTTGTTAGCCGAACATCCATTCGATGAATCCGATTTATGTATATGTTTTTCTTACATTAGGATCAGAGATAAGTTTTGTTTAGAAATAACTCCAAGAACAGTTTTTATATTTTATTTTCACATTGAAAATCAGGTAAATTTGCTTCAGCCTAAAAGAGCGTGTTTATGTAAAATTAAATTAATGCTGGCAGCAAATTGCACTTTTTTTTTCTAAATGGGAAATGGGTTAAATGTTTATCCCAAACAACAAAAAAAAAAATTAAGAAAGAAAGGAAGAAAAAAACACCTTCACAGAAATATCCGGAGTTTCTGTGGTCAAATATTTGGGTACTGTGGAGCAGTCTAACTGACACATAAATTAACCATCACAAGTAGAGATAAGAGTTTGAAGATCAAAAGAAGAGAGGAAAGACTGAAAATCCTTTCGTAGCTCCTCCTGGTCTTCATGATAACCTCTAAGTTCATTAGCAAGGCAATACAGGCCAATCGCTGAAACTCCTTGGCAATCTCTCTTAAGCCACATGATTTCACTCTTCCCTGTGGATGGGATTTGTGCACCAGCCAGAGCCAATGACTTACAACTCCCCAAAGGGGATCTATGACTTTAACCAGCCCCTACCAGCCTGGATTACCTCGCCATTCTATGGCTCCAGAATCCTCCCCATGGGACTCTCCTTTGCTCTGTGGTCAAGTCAGGAATGAGTCTGCACAGGTCTACCCAACAGCACATGTGGCAAGGACAGTATAATAGCTAACAGCTTGTAAGATATAAGTGAAACTTATATGGTAAGTAAACATAATAAGTAAGCAAATAGTTTATAGGACACAGGCAATAGTCGCAAGATGTGTTAAATAAGTCAGTAGTCTCTAAGACATGCCAAAACTACACAGAATTAATAGAAAGTATGATGGGACATACAGAAGTGTTACTTATAGATCAAAAGAATTACAAAAACCAAGTCATGAGCATGCCACATGTGGCCTGGTAGCTCTGTCACCCCTAAACCAGCCAACATGGGTTACCCCAGTGTGATCCCATCCTAGCCCCAATATACTCTATCCAAGAACCACAAATATAGTCCACAGCTGAAATTCAGCACAGTAATGGTTGAGCTACATCCAGGGCCAGCAATGTGCCAGGGTCTCCTCAATACAGCAAGAGTGTGTTCTGGTTCCTGGCACCTCCAATCAGTGGGCTCCCTTATCGCAAGCTCAACTCTAGTCCTCACAACCACATCATCAGTGGGCGGGGCTAAAGTGGTAGAGAAACGACAGGACCTGAGAGCACCGCACAACTGAGGGGGCATGGCCCTTCCTCTGCTGACAGTCAACCTTCATGTGTTGACCTACCCGATCTGTCTCCCTTTATTCTCACTGAGAGTTAGTCTGTGAGATGTTTGTTTCATGATCTCTAGGTGAGTTTCTCTGGTAGGGTGCTTTGGGGTAACCATTGCATCGAGCTAATTTCCTACTCAACACATTTCCACATACTCATTTTTAGTACAATGTCTTGCACAAATTAAACACAGACTCAATAAATATTACAGTAATGAATGGGTGAATGGGTGAATGAATGAAAGAATGAATGAATTACAAGCTGGAAGAGTACATCTTTGCCTGAACTGGAAAAGACAAGAAGCATGGAGGTACGTTTCTTCCTTACCTGGCTGGCTAGAGCATAGGTTTTAAAGAAAGCATGATTTAAGTATAGGAAGGTAGGCAGGAGTCACTTTAAGAATTTAAATTTCATACTGAGGCATTTCAACTTTACCTTTTAATCAAAAGAAACCATTAAAGATTTTTAAGTAGTTCAAATTTTTAACTCAGATCAGGTCTGACTTTCTGAAAAATCACTGTGACAGAAGAACAGAGATGGATTAAAAGAGAAAGAGACCAGAGGCAGAGGCCGGGTAGGAGTGTAATGAACTCAGAACTTATCTGGGGAGATAAAAAGATAATTAAGCAGGTAGAAAAGATAGAAAGGTCAAAGTCGAGATGAGAAATTTACACCATCAGAGTTCAGATATGATAAAATATATATATATATATATATGAGCATTTATTGAAACTCTACTGTGTGCCAAAAATTCACTCACACTGCCTAATTTTAGCCTCAGAATTCCTCTTTTAGGTGGTTCAATTACCCACATTTATGCCTATAGAAACCATGTCCAGAGAAGAACTATCCTAAGCCCCATGCTAGAGTAGATCCAGGTTTTGTGAGGTCTGAAGCTTTTTACAATTTTTAAGCACTCTGTAATACAAAATTACAAATACAAAAGTACATTTATTCAGGATGAAAAAAGAAATTGCAACTTTAAAAGCAAATATTACAAAGACCATAAAATGTAGTAAAATAACATGTTTTCATGAATTAACTGTCTGGGAATATTATTAATACTCTTTTCCTCTATTTTTTATCCATATATTCATTAACCTCTTCTTTGGATAACTATAATCTTGATTTTCTATTGAAAGAATAGAAATATAATTTTACATGTTGTTCTTAGAATAATTTAACAAATTTGTTTTTACCACTGATGGTTTTGAAACTTTTATCTTTACAACTCAGTATTGGTAATATCATGGAAATTTTTAGAATTGTTGTCAAATTTAGGAAACTTTTATACAGTTTCTTTTTAACATGAGAGTGTGAGGCGGTATCTCATTGTGGCTTAGATTATTATTTCCCTAATTATTAGTGATATTGAGAATCTTTTTGCGTGCTTATTGACTTCAAAACTACATTTATCAGAATTATCCAGTTAATTATACTGAAGCGCTCATAAAAATCTTGACTTTTTTTTCATTCATTAGTTAGTTCATCAATAAGATAAGTATAACTAACTTTCAATGGGTCAAACTATAGAGGATTTTCCTGGGCATTGGGGACTAGGTTACAATCAGCAGAAACAGAGTTCTATAATTTATAGAGGCTTCCGAAGATATCTGGATTACAGGCAGCATAATTCAGGGGTAGGAAGTCACTGCACACATGGGTTTGCCATGACTAGGAGGCATTTTTATTGGTGGGGTAGGGATACTTACCATCTCTAAGTTTTGACAGTCATGGTTTTAAGGATGCTATAAACTGTATGTCTGTGTCCACCCCAAAAATCATATGTTGAAATCAAATGCCACAAGTGATGGTATTTGGATATGAGGCTTTCGGGAGGTGATTAGGTCATGAGGGTGGAATCTTTGTGGATAGGATTAGCACCCTTGGATGAAGAGGCTGGAGAGCTTACTTATCCCTTCTGCCGTGGAAGGACACTGTGAAGCAGGCACCAAATCTGCCGGTGCCTTGATCTTAGGCTTCCAGGCTCTAGAACTGTGAGTGGTAAATTTCTGTTGTTTGTAAGTCACCCAGTCTACGGTATTTTTGTTATAACAGCCAAAGCAGACTAAGACAAAGGATCTCTAGGGATCCTTCCAGCTTAGTCTAGAATCTCTGTCTCCACGACAGTTTCTAAACCCTCCCATAAATATGTGTGTCATCTTACAGCACGCTGCCATCTCTTTTACTGTGTGCCAATATTTGTCAATTTTTGCCATAGAGAAATGTTAGACCAAAGGCATTTATATTGGGCTCCTTCACAAACATGGAATTGAGTCACGGACAATGTCCCTGTTCACACTGACATCCTTTCATAGAAAATGCATACTTATGATCCTGTTTTAGTAACAGTCATCTGTAGACCCTGTCTCTTTCCAGCAGCTTCACAGAATGCATCAGACATCAGATGAAAAACTGTGAGTTGATTCCATCTGACCTGTCTAACCATCCTTTTCACAGACATGATCAGTGTCTGGACTAGTTTTGACTCTAACGCTGTCGCAAAGAAAGACTATAACAGGCAACTGTGGATGATGTGACAATGAATACAACCTCCTAAGGTATTAATTGACCTATAAGTTACACTATATATCTAAAAGCTAGAAACTATTTCTCAATCGATAACTTCAGATAGCATAATGGAATAGTGCAACTTAGCTTTAAATGTCTAGAATGAGTTAACTAGCACATCTACAGAATGAAATATGGAGTACATCAGCCTATAACATGACTGCCAGCATAAATTTCAGAGATCACTGCTATTACTAGGAAAAGGAGAAAGGTTAACTTCCCAGGTCAGAGATACATTTTTAACATAAAAGTTATAAACTGAATGCTGAAGTTGGGTACGTGACATTTTGCCAGAATGTTCAAAAACCTCTACTAAGATGTACTAACAGATTTGTGAAACACTGGAACCCATTATGTATCACAGTACCTGGCTTATGACTAGGCTGTTAAAACTGAGTTACCATAGTGCTTATTCTAATCATTGCTTTGCAAAGATTTGTACTTCAATCAGTCTATGACACTCAGAACCAATTCTGTTTAAAGCTTCAGATGAGAAAAAAAATTATTTATGTTTTTTAATTGCTTTAGCCAAATGGTAAAAATTATCAAATGTTAATTTTTAAATGAGTTCCGTAGAACCCTCAAAAAGTTTTATTTAACATAACTTTAAATGTCTTCATTCCATTGCTTTTAAATGGCTATTTTTAATATTGGATATAGTTACCAATTTGTTAAAGTCAGCAGCTGCACAAGTGTCAAATAATGTCAGTTCCAAAAAAATGAACATCATATAATTTGAGATTATTATAAACTCAAAAAGTGCTGCTGGTATTTATGACAGTTTTTGATATTTATATATGGATTTATAGCAAGAAAAGAACCATTTTTAGCTGAATGATTCATTTTAAGTGATTTTTTTCATCTATTTAAAATACTCATAATGAATTTCCACCCTCTTTGAGAAATAGCAAATTACTTTGTCATCCTGATTTTCAGTTTTTGAATGCTAAGGTGCAAGTTAACCACCCCCTAGTACTTTGTGGTAAATGAAAAAAATGGTAATTGTGTTCGTATTTCCTACAGTACAAATCCACTGTATCCTCTAAATACAAAACATGCAACTAACCAAAAAAAAAGCTTATATTCTTTTATATATGGAAGAGCTCAAGTAATTTGGACTATGATATGGACACCCTGCAAAATCTGAATTTGAATGGAAAATAGATGCCACAGAACAGCTTTGTCTTCGTCTCCCCCATCAGTAAATCAAAAACCTACCACTCAAGTATAGTTCAACTGAAGTAAATACTGCAATTCTCCTACTCTTGATTATGAGAAAGATAGTTCAGATCTCAGAGGATAACTTGAGAAAACATAGAGGGAAATTGAAATTGGAGAGAAAGGAAAGGTTCATGTATCGGGAGTGGAAGAAACAAGGCTTTGAGCATATGGTTTAATCACCTACTTATCTCAGCAATCTGCTCTTAATTAATATTACCCTTGGTAGAGGAGTGAGTGAAAGCATATTTCTTTACATAGAATTTCTCAGCAAGATTCCTGCAGTTAAAATATGGGAAGGATGGGAGAGCAAGCCAAAAGCAGAAAACTGTTTTGCAACCCTTTAGAAATGCAGGTAAAACTTTCCTTTTGAAATAGCAGACACCATGGGTTCTCTGCAGAATGGCCAAGCCTTTAACTTTCTGGTACATTTGAATATGCAGGGCATCAGCACATTGATCAATAGAACCTTAGCTGAATACTTTTAGATATAATACTTGCTTCCAATGATCTGAGACTATAGACCCACAGATTGACTTCCTTTTCTGGTTTCTTCTAGTGACAATAAATGATTACCTTTAATCCTTGCCTCTTCTTGGAAGAGGATTTAAAGTTAAGAAACTGATGGTGGTTAACTAGACTTATTGTGATCATTTCACAGTATATACATGTATCAAATCATTATGTCGTATACATGAAACTAATATATATTCTATGTCAATTATACCGTGATAATACGTAAATGCGGTTAAGAGAGGTGCTTAACTCTGCTTGTTCAAGCTCCAGAATGTTTTTCCATCCAGTACTTCAGAGTCTGCAGTGTTTCCAGTTGTCCCTTCATCTCCGCTGTCCCAAGCCCAATTCTATATTTTATTTGATTGCCCTTCCCATCTGTACATGCATAAGAAAGGTTTCTTTCCTGGAGGTTCAATACTCTATGTAAAAAGATTCATAATTTGCAACTCCAGATGAGAGATGTTTGAAGAAGAGGCATTTTTATGCTCTGTGTAAGGTGCCCCAAACACCCCCACAGGTCTCTCTTGACATTAGACCAAGAGTGTCATTGGCCCAGTGTCTCCTGACATGTCTGTCAGACTCTTCACCCCCATCTTGGATCATAAGGTCTCAAAGTCTAAGCACTTATTAATAACATTAGTTGTCATTTATTGTGCCCTACCTGTGTTACATCCTGTGCCAGGCATTCTATATCTATTACCTCATATCATTTTACAACTTTATCACCCCCCCAAAAAGCTACTATTATTCTCATTTTTACAAAAGAGAGATTATAGCTGACATGGCAGTACCACTATTGAAATCCAATCTGTCTTCAAATTTCATCACTTTCCCCTGCCATGACCCCCAGTGCCCTCAGAAGTGTTCATAGAAGGAAAGTAATAAAACAGAAAACCTTTTTTTTGGTTCCATTCCAGTTACATAACAAGAGTAGGTCATGGTCTCCTTGAGTTACTTCATCTGCTAAATGAGGTAGCTGAATTTGTACTAAAAAGTTTACCCAGAAAACAAACAAACAACAAACAAACAGAACTGTGATCGGTTTCCTTCTGCCTGGATCCGGATATCGATGCAAGAGACAAGAATGTTCAAGCTCTTTCTTTGTCATTATCTCCTTGAACTTGTATTTTCTACAGAATTCAGTGTCTGTCACATTTTCCCCAAACTCTATGATATTGACTTTACTCCTTTGCTCTGGATTTCATTTGTACTGTCCCAGAGCTTGTCATTCTCTTTAAATTCTGCAAGTGAATATGGTTTCCAATTGTTATCTGAGCTCAATTATGAGCACTGATCTCCAAGCTACATTGTTTTATTCTCTAAATATCTTCAAGACATTGTCCAGAAACCACCCACAAGGGCAGTTACCAGGCTCAAACACGAGAGCCAAGATGCTCTTGGAATTCTCATTTCTAAAATTTACTTGCCTAATCTGAATTTGAGAAATCAAATTTAACTGTCAGAGTAAAGGACTGATCTGAAGAAACCATATTTAAAATAGCCTATGTCAAAAATTCTCAAATCCCAATTATTGTCTAATTGTACAAGAACTCAGTAACATTGCATTCCACTAGGAATTGGCATCAACTAAACAATTAAAGTTGATGCATGTGCCAGAGACTTAATATACTAGGGAAATATTTAGAAAATGATTGATATTTCACTAGTAAAGAGCATAGGTGTTGAAAAGAAGAAAAAGAATGTGAGACAATGCCATACACAACACTGTACTGTTTTGGCATTTACTGGACCCACACTGCTGCCAGCGTATTTCCATACATTTAGTCTGTACATCTCTATCCAACAAAATATAAAAAAGATGTTATAAATTGCTAACCATGTTAGTTGAAGTATAGATTATTTTTAAAGTCCCACTAAACCCTTTCTCCTTGTTTTTATTACCCAATAAAAAAGAAGTTAAACCAACAATGACATTAAAATGACATTAAGATTTATAGAACAAAACAAATCCTAAGAAGCTCTCCCAGTTTTGCCCTAGGTAGCATGTCTATCAAGCAACCAGCCTCCATCTGGTTTGCCAGTATCCCCACATGTTCTATTTGAAGAAAACTATCATTAACATAATTTCATGTATAATTTTTAAAAAGGCAATGGTAGCATCACTAAATACATTTTACACAGAAAATTGTACCTTAAATCTAAAGAACTGATAGCTATATAAATCCACTTGTGGTTTTATATATCAAATAATTGTCTCCTAGAGAGAAAATATTTTCCAATTGTATTATGTGTTTGAACTCGTGAAAATAGGTTAAATATCTGCTGTTTCTTGTTTGTTTATTTGCTTGCTTGCTTTTTATATATGGTATTTTTAAAATTATTTCTTATGCTGAGATCTTTAAAACCTACTCTTTAAGCAACTTTCAAATATGCAATACAATATTATGAATTATAGTCACCACTGGACACTACATTACCATGTCTTATTTATTTTATAACTGAAAGCTCATACATTTTGACCTCCTTCGCCCATTTTGCCCACTACCCACACCCTGCCTCTGGCAACCATCAGTCTGTTGTCTGTATCTGTAAGCTGTTTGTTTTTGTTTGTTTGTTTCCTTGCTTTGATTTTAGATTTCACATACAAATGAGATTATATGATGTTTGTCTCTCTTTGCCCAGCTTTTTTAACTTAGCATAATTTCTTCATGGTCCATTTATGTTGTTGCAAATGGCAAAATATACTATTCTATTCTGTGTGTGTGTATCATATTTTCATTTATTCATAAACACTTCAGGTGTTTCCGTATTTTGTTATTGTAAACAACACTGTAATGAACTTGGGGGTACATCCACTGTTTTTAATTAAAACAAAAAGTTCAAATAAAGCCAATATGTCAAAACTCAGATTTGCATAAAAGAAGGAAGAGGAGGAAGAAAAAAGGAGAAAAAAAGAGTACCTCACTTTCAAAAGAACATATAATGGGATCTTTTTTAAATATTCTTTCGGTCTACAGCCATGCTACCCTGAACAAGCCTGATCCTGTCTGATCTTGGGAGCTAAGCAGGGTGGGGCCTGGTTAGTACTTGGATGAAAGACCACCTAGGAAGACCAGGTGCTGTAGGCATAAAAAATAAAAAAATAAGGGATTGTAAGCTGACAAGGTCCTTGTAATCTGTGAGGTCAAGGAAGGGTTGCCTCACCTAAAAAAGAAAAAAAGAAATATTCTTTCACAGGAATCCATTATATACTTTCCCTTTGTTTACACAGCCAGACGCACAATCTTTTTTAAAGAGCAAAATATATCCTTTGTAATAGCCCGCTGAAATGTGAAAGGGTTAAAGAATAATTAAAACCTGAAACTGGACAAAGGAAGTCTATAACTTAGGCCTAGTTTCTGGAACCCCTAACCACATTCTGTTAATCATGAAACTTGTAACAATGAGCTCATACGCTAACTGCCAATTTTAGCCTGTGTAACCCTGCTTGCTTGCGTGGCATGAAAAATAATCAATTGTATATAAGCTGAAAATTACTGTTTGGCCATCGCCCATGGGAACACTGGCTATTGCCCATGGGAACATAGGCAATCACCCATAGGAACATAACATTCTAACAACAAGCTTTCTGCTTCTGTACTTCCCTCTTGCACACCTGACCAGTGGGTAGACAGGTAGTGAATAGGAGAAAGATGGACCTTTGTGTTTAAGACAGAATGAGGAATGGGATTTGGGGCTTAAATACCTTGTATCTTGGCAATTCGGTGCTGCTCCTTTGCAAGGACAGCCGCCGGCTAATAAACTGTCTCCTGGTTAAGAGCACTCAAGTTGGGTCTGGTTATTCTGGACACAACACTTATGAAAGGTACATAATTTTTATTTGTTACAGAGGTTTGTACCATAACTGAAATTCCAAGTCCTTAGCTGGCATGCGAAGCCCTCCATAGTCGAGTATCATCTAACACTGACAACCTTCTTTCCCGCGGAAGCCCATTCCTCACCATTCTCTAGCTACAGTTCACTGCTTGCCCTTCTCCAAAAATATAAAGATTGTATTTTCATTTCCAGTTTGCTCCTGCCTTTCTTTCAGCCTAGAATTTCCTTCTCTTCTTTCCTTGCCAATAGAATTCATACTCAACGAATTCCAACTCCTTCACAAAATTTCCCCTTTTCAATCCTTAGAAATCAATAATAAGTAAATAATGGAGAGACACATTTATACAAAAGAATTCCATATAATTAATGTAGATGTTACCCCCACCCCCGCTCCCTTCAAGAAGTTGTGCTTAGTGACTAGCTTCCAAAAAGTAGAGTAGGGAAAGAGGGGATGGGGACTTACCAGTGAAGCCAGGTGACAAACACTACCTTGGCCAGGTGATCGAGGTTAACATCATCAATGGAAAGTGATGTCGAGAACATGTGCCTTTAATATTACTGTTGAGAACATGCACCTTTAATATTACGAGATAAGAGTGACACTTCACCTCTGGTCATTTTCTCAAAAACTTGTAATACCAGTCTAATCAGGAGAATGAGCAAACAAACACAGATGGAAGGATATCTATAAAACACCTGACCAGCTCTCCTCAAAACTGTCAAGATCATTGGAAACAAGAAAAATCTGAGAGACTATCACACACCAGACAAGGCTGAAAAGATCTGGTGACTAAATTCAGTGTGGTATCCTGGTTTAGAACCTGGACCAGAAAAAGGAAATTAGGGAAAAACATAAAGCCAAATAAAGTGTGGAGTTTAGTTCATAGTAATATGAATGAAACCCTTTTTGGTTTTCTAGTCATAACTAATTTACCATAGTAATGTAAGAGGTTAACAGTAAGAGAAACTAGATGAGAGGTATATGGAAACTTTGTATTCTCTTTGAAACCTTTCTATAAGTCTAAAACTATTCTAAAATTAAGTTATTTTTTTAAAGTGAAGCATATATATTGAAAGTACCATACATAACAGGAAAAATTGATAAACTGGGTCTTACCAAAATGTAAAACTTTGCTTTGTGAAAGACCCTTTAGAAAATATGAAAAGACAAGGCACAGACTGGGAGAAAATATTTGCAAACCACATATATGAAAGTGGATTCATATTTACCACATATAAAGAACTCTCAAAACTCAACAATAAAAAAATCAAATGATCCAATTTTAAAAAATGGGCAAAAATCATGAAAAGACATCTCATCTAAGAGAATATACAGATGACAAACGAAAAGATTTTCACATCAATAACCATTAGAGAAATAGAAATTAAAACCACAATGAGCTATTACTATATACCTATTAGAGCAATTAAATAAAAAAATAACACCACAACAAATGCTAGTGAGAATATAGAAAAACTGAATCTTTCATACGTTGCTAGTGGAAATGTAAAATAGTAAAATCACTCTGGAAAGGAGAAGGATAATTTCTCACAAAATAAACATGCACTTACCATTTGACCCAGGGATTGCTCTCTTAGGTATTTAACACACACACAAAAATGAAAAGTTACAGTCACCCCAAAATTCATAAACAAATCGTCATAGCAGCCTTATTAGTAATTGCCAAAAACCTGGAAACAACTCAAATATCTTTCATTGAGTAAATGGTTAAACAAACTGTGATACATCCATACAACTGGATACCAATGAATACCATCCAGTAATAAAAAAGAATGAGCTATTAATACAGGAAACAACCTGGATGGATCTCAAGAAAATTGAGATGCTGAGTGGAAAATGCCTGTCTCAAAAGGTTATGTACTGTATGATTCTATTTATATAGATTTTATACAGCATTCGTGACATGACAAAATTATAGAGATGAAAACAGATTAGCAGTTGGTGGAGGCTGAGGGGTCGGGGGCAGACAGAGATCCTAGCCATAAAGGATAGCACAAGGAATCCTTGTGATGGAGCAGATCTTTCTGTCTATTGTCTGTACTGGTGATCACATGAACCTGGAGATGTGATAAAATTTCATAGAACTAAATACACACACACATAGAAAATATTTTTCAATATTGAAATAGCTGAATCATCACCACCTATTTTGTCTAATCGATTCAATTTTATATATATATATATTTATATGTATGTATGTATGTGTGTGTATGTGTGTGTATATATATACACATATACATACATATATATACACATATATACATATATATGTATATATACATATATACATATATATACATAAAAGCTTTATGTACAAATATGAAAAGATGCTTAAAATATTATATTAGATAGGATAAATGAAAAGAGAAAATTGCAAGGACATACACATATAATTACACACATATATACACAGGCAATAATAGTATTTGTTAGTGTATAGATAGAAACCTAGCAAAACATACAATAAATTGTTAATAATTGTCCAGATAAGGAAGGATAATGGACACTTTTGTATTCTATTTATTCCTTTAATGTTTGATTTCTTGATATAAACATCATATAGACTGAAGAAATAATCTAATAAGAGAAGCAAGCATCACACCATCTAAAAATCAAAGGAAGGTATAGATTGGGAATAGCTTTTTTAATGTCACATCTAACAGCCTCCATGTCCCCAATACATCTAATACATAGATCAGGAATTGGAGACTGAAGAATGATGGTCAATATAATTTTATGTACCAAATTAACTAGTTTGGGGTTCATGTTTTCTACAGAGAATGAGACTTTTTAAAGGATTGTAATATTATTAAGTCTGAATTTTAAAAGATAACTCATTCATTATTTTTATCGTTAATTATGCCAACTCTGTCCATCTTGGAGCTATACTTTTAAGATCATACAAGCCCCACTCGTTTTTTGAAATGTCACTTCTCTGCCAATTCCTCCTCTTTTTCTCATTGAGGTGCCTCATAATCATGTGATAACAACCTGCTTCAGAGTCACCCCTTCTTCTACAGCCTCATTTCCTTCAGAGTGTAGCTTTGTGCCCATTGGCTCTTCTCTGACCATTTTGAAGTAAAGTAAACCCATAGTTGTACAAAATATTTATATAAGTATGCTTTTATAGTTTCTAAGGTAATATGATCACTTTCCCATTTTCTATCATTGGCCCTGAGCCAGTTTTTCCTTATTGTCCAAAGTAAGTCTAAAGTAGGTTTTCATCATTGATTCCTCTACTTCCCAAGGCCCAGCCCCCTCACTTGCCATCACTGTTGAGCTGAGAAAACTGATGCCCAAAATAAGCTCAATGATTAGTTTAGAGGCACAGAGCTAGATCCACAATCAGGGAGCCTGACCTTGGACTCAGAGTTCTCTTCTACACTGCATGAAACATAGGTAAGTGTGTGGCTGGGGAGGGGCTGTGGATAAGAAGCAATTTTCTTCTCTGAGTTAGCACTTTTCGCTTAAATGGGTGAACCTCTTACAGAAGGTGGGTGTTAATGCAGAAGAGAAATTATAGCTTATTTCTAAAAAGTTAATTTAAATCAGATAGACTAGTTCTTGTCCTTACTTCAAACTCCAATCTTTTTAAAAGACCCATTTAATGTGCATTTACAGCATAATATGAGGCTCAGCATTTTAATAGGAGTCAACTCAGGTGTCTAAATCCTATTAGTCTTGTCTCTTGAACTTTTTTTCTCTATTATAGGTACTGGTCCGCGGCTTGTTAGGGACCAGGCCGCACAGCAGGAGGTGAGCGATGGTGGGCGAGCAAATGAAGGTTCATGTGTATTTGCAGCCACTCCCCAGTGCGAGCATCACCACCTCAGCTCCACCTCAGATAATCAGGCATTATATTCTCATAGGAGCACCGGTCCCTGATGCCAAAAAGTTTGGGGACCACAAACACGGGCTGGGGAAGATGTCAGTGGGATATTTCTCCCCGTTCTTATCTATCCACCTATTGCCCTGTAATAGTTAATCTACCCACTACTACCACCACCACCATCACTAAAATATTAATATTTTGGCAGAAAAAAAACAACAGGGAAAATAAATTTGCCCATGTGCACTTGGATGATGTTAAAGCAACAGAAGACCCAGTCCTGCCCCATTCAGATTTCAAGAAATGAGTGGAAATCTATGAAGCTTCCCTAAAACTCTGATCTAGAATTCCTATCAGCATGAGTGCTGTGTCCTCCCACAATTGAGAGCTTGCCACGTAATAAAGAAAAGTCATAAAGAGTAACTTTCGGCAGAGCAAGAGGACTGACATCTGCTGACGTGGCTATTTGCAACCCACATGTGGGAAGGCAACCTCAGGAGCCCGGAAAAAGTCTCAGGCAAGCTGGAAAGTCCCAGCAGATGCTGGTGTGGTTTGTGTAACCGGAGCAATCAAGGACTTGTCGTTGTCTGTGGGATTACACATACTTTAGTCACAAACGGATGTGCAGGAAAGCACTTCAGAGGAAACAGAGTTTCTCAAATCACCTGACAATATTCCAGTTAGGAAGATCTTGCAGACAAAGAAAATATTTCACCAGCCCACAGATTTGTGTGGTCCATCCTTCTTGGCCACAGGACAGAAATAATGAAATAGCTTATACTATCATTCTCCCCATTTACCTAGAGCAAATGACTGCTTTTTTTGAACGCCTGGGCAAAATTGTTATTTAAAACTCAGTGACAGCTGATCCTTATAGTTTCCTGGAGCAGAGGTTGGAACATGGGACCATAGGATTTTAGTTCTGGAAGGAGCCTTCAAATTCTCCCCTGAATTCCACGCATATCTGCTGTCACCAAGTCACTCCAGAATTCCAACCTCTCTTCACAGTGCCCTGGCCAGGCTCTTAGACCTTGCCATTGTTTAAAACAACTGAAAATTTTTCTCCTCTTTCAAGAAGAAGGTTAAAGGTTACTTTCTTCGGAAGCCTTCCCAGAAACCCCAGACAGAGGCAGAGCCATTTCTGGCCTCTAAGGGGCTTTGTATTTATTTTTATTATAACACATAAAACACTGCATCGTAATTATTTGTTTGCCTGTCTTTCTCCACTTCTCATTCCCCTAAAAAAATCGCAACAAAGTTATGACTTATATGAGGACAAGGACTTTATCTCACATTTTATTCATCTTTGGAGGCTGATAGAGGAAGGAATAAAGAGGTAGAAGGAATTTGTTGTAATGAAGCCAGAGTAGATGTGTAATTATAGCTGAACACGCAAGCATTTAACCAGAATCTTCAACATATTTTTATGTGGATAAGATGCTATTATATGATTAAGGCTATTATTTTAGCCATTCATAATACTTTTAAAATAGAGACCTCTGAAGGAAGAGGAAGGTTTTTAAATTCTCACTAATCATTGCAAAATAAAAGCATAAAGGTGATTGATTGTGTGGTTTCAGTTAAAAGACTTTTCTGTTTCAAGACTGAGCCTGTGGCATCTAGTTTAAAATGGCTTCTGAGAAGCAATCTCTGGTATAGCGCATCCCTTCTCTTTACTGCAATAAGTACACAGAAAAGGCATAAAACTACCACTCTCCAAGATCTAGGACTGAAGGTCTTAATAGAAAAATCTGGGGAAAATTCCAGATTTGCTAACGTCACTGAATGTAGAGCCCTAATGAGAAGCCTATCCATGCTGTGATGCTGCAGCCATCTTTGTCCCAGACTACCTTCACTCAGCCCATGGCACCCTCTACCTACCCCCACTGACACCTTGAGCCATTCCTCACAGATTCAGAATCCGAAGCTTAGTCTAGGATCATTTAGTTGCAAGACCAAAAAGTCCACTTAAGTTCACTGAAGTAAAGGAATAATAGATGGAGACCATAGAGCCCGGTGGAAGGAAGAACAGCCTCTCGGGTGTTAAAGCTGAATGGAAAAGCTCAAAAATTAACTTTCACTTCCATAGCTCAGAAGCCACACTGCCCCATCTCTGCTTTTCTCTTCATCTCCCTCTCTTCCACCAGGCTCCATATGCATGGACTGTGATGACTACAACTCCCAACCCAAGAGCTTACGGAGTCTGACTCTAGGTCCTGTTTATATACTTCTAAGATGCAGGCTCTGAGTAGACCAGTATTGATTAGGGCCATAGCATGGTAGAGAGAATGGGGTTGCAGAGCACATCACAGACCCGTTCCTGGTGTGGCAGGAAATAGACTTGGTCAAGCTCCTTGGAAGTACTCTACTTCCATCTTCTAGAAAAACAATTGTGCAGGATAGAAAGATGAATGGGACACATCAGATTCTGACATGTATATGTATTAGTGAGCTAGGGCTGTTGTAACAAAGGACCACAGACTAGATGGCTGAAACCCAGAGATTTACTATCTCACAATTCTAGAGGCTAGAAGTCCAAGATCAAGTGATGAGCAAGACTGAGTCCTTTTAAGAGCCGTGAATCAATGATCTGCTTGGCTTTTGGATGACTATCTTTTCCTTGGGTCTTTTGACATTGTCTTTCCTTTATATGTATCTCCGTGACCAAATTTCCTCTTTTTATGAATCCTGTTGTCATATTAGATTAGGGCCCACCATAATGGACTAATTTTTTAATTAAAATATAATTGACATATATTAGTGTCAGGTATTTGACATAAATGATTTAATATTTGCATATATTGCAAAATGATCACCACAATAAACATTAAACACCATACATTGTTACACTTTTTTTCCTGTAATCAGAATTTTTAAGATTTACTGTTTTGGCAAATTGCAAATATACAAGGCAGTATTATTAACTGTAGTCCCCATGCTGCACATTACATCTCCGTGACTTGCTTATTTTATCACTGGAACTTTGTACCTTTTAATGCCTTTCACCTATTTTCCCCACCTCCCATGCCTCTCTCTACCACCTCCACTGCTGGAAACCAGGCAACCACCAATATATCCACTGTGAGTTCATTTTTGGTTTTTGTTTGTTTTGTTTTTTCAGATTCCACGTGTGAGATCATATACTATTTGTCTTTCTCTGTCTTAGCACAATGCCCTCAAGGTCCATCCAATGGACCAATGGTAGGATTTTCTTCTTTCTAATGACTGAATAATATTCTATTGTATATGTATGTATATAACATTTTCTTTATCCACCATCCACTGACAAACACTTAGGATGTTTTCATACCTTGGCTATTGTAAATAATACTGAAATGAACATGGGAGTGTAGATATCTTTTTTAGTTAGTGTTTTCACTTTCTTTGGATAAATACTCAGAAGTAGAAAAGCTGGGTCATATTGTAGTTCTATTTTTAATTTTTTGAGGAATGTCCATATTTTTTTCCATTGTGGCTGCACCAGTTTACAGTCTCACTGACAGTGCATGAGAGTTCCCTTTTCTCCACATTCTTGTCAACACTCGTTATTTCTTCTTTTTGATGACAGTCATGCTAACGAGTGTGAAGTAATATCTCGTGGTTTTGATTTGCATTTGATTTAATTTCCCTGATGATTAGTGATATTGACTAACTTTTCATGTACTTTTTGACCATCTGTATGTCTTCTTAGGAAAAATATCTATTCAGATCCTCTGCCCATTTTTTAATCAATTTTTTTTCTATTTAATTGTATGAGTTCTTTGTATTTTTTGGAGATTCACCCCTTATCAGATACATGATTTGTGAGTATTTTTTCCCATTTGGTGGATTGCCTTTTCTTTTTTTTAATGGATTAATGGACTCACGTTAACTTGATTACCTCAGTAGAGATTCTAGCTCCAAATAAAATCATACTCTGAGCTTTGGGGGATTAAGACTTCAACGTATGAAATTGTGGGGGAGGGAGGCATAATTCTCTCCATAATAGTGTTGTTCCAAATGCATAGACACATAGCAACTTGGGAAGTGTATTTAATGTCCCATTGTCTCACAGTGGTATACTCTCTTGGCACATCTAGGGCTGGCCAAGTAGATATTCATCAGAAATTCATGACAGGGTAAGGGGTTATATGGGCACCAATCTGTTCTCCAGGTGTGACTCTGGGAAGACCATTTACAAGCTGACTCAAAGAGCTAAGAGTCAGTACTAGTAATTAAAAGAATGTGAAGCAAGATGACCACAACAAAATCCCATTTACTTCTATCACATTGACAGAAAGTTAAAACGATACTCCATTCTGAAAAGAATGTGGTTAGAGAAACACACCCATGCATTGGTGAGGAAAATAAAAAATGGAACCACAGTTCTGGAAATAACTTGGTGATTTAATCAAGGGCCTTAAAAAAAAAAAAAGCTATATAATGTGACAGTATGCCTGATTCTAGAAAATTTTCTTCAGAAAATATTAAAGGCTATATTAAAATTTTTCTATAAAACAATGTCCTTCCCAACGTTGATTAAAATAGTAAAAAAATTGTGAAGCAATCTCAATGCCCAATAAAAGAGGATATGGCATATTCATATAGTGGAGTACTACAGAAAATTAAAGTAAGAATTTTCAAATAATTTGTTTTGATAAAAAAATTTATGACATAATATTAAGTTAAATAAGCCTTGAATACATAATACATAATATAACTAATCATGTTTAAAATAGTCTCATAAAAGAAATAATGAATATCTTAGCAATTATTTTTTAATGATAGAAATAGAAATTATTTTTATTTTTTATTTTTTAATTTTCATATTTCCAAAACATTTTATAAGAAGCATGTTTATACGCTAATGCTATAAAGCAAAAAGATAGAATTTTTTAACATTTTGCACCCCTTTCTATTTGACTTCTCCTTCTTTCTTCCTTTGTTTTTCACTGGAGCTATGTATTAAATAGTTACTAAGTGCTCACAAAGTCTATTATCCTCTTTTATTCATTAGCTTTAGGCCTATTTCTCATTACTGTTACATCCATTATACCTTTATCCATATCTTGAAGCTGATGAAACTTACATAAGAATCTCAACTTGTTTAACCTGTTATCACTAAATAAGAATGCACTTGCCTCTTTGCTTCAACTGAATAGTGGCATTGGGATAAAGCACTTTTAGTAAATGAAAAATTGACTAACAGCAGAGTCATATTAAGATGTATAAGAACTAGAATTAGAAATAATCTGGCTGAATTACTGTAACTTCTAAACTATATTTTACTATATGTATATTGTAATTCCCACCTTATAGTTTCTCCATGGTAGAAATAAGGTGTCTCTCTAATAGGAATATAGAAATAATGGAAGTACAAATGGAGATAGAAATAAATATAAGAATAAATATAAATACAAATATAAGAATAAATATAAATATAAATACAAAAGTATTTATCAGTATGGCATTATAAATTTTTTATGAGCTTTTTTCAACCCTTCATTCTCATTTCCAACAGAATGATTATTCTAAAGAAGGAATTTGATCATGTTAATTTCCCAGTTTGAAATTCTTTTAGTGGCTGCTATGTGTTATCTAGATCTGCATTCAGAACTAAATGTTCATTTCCCCGGTTTTCAGTAATGTTGGGGACTAATGGCTATCAATGGAATGACCCTCCGGGAGTTGTCCTCAGCCAAAGGCAGCAGATTTACCCAAGGTCATCCCCTCCAGTAATGGCCCACATCTAATGACTAGTCAATGCAGTAATATAAAGGCTTGTCCACCTTTCCTCTAATCAGGACAGATTTGAGGGTCACTTCAGGTCTAGAGCTTTTTATGGGGTTTGCATTGCAGTTTACTTCTTCCCTCTTCTCATTCCTACTTCCATCATTTCCTTACAGATGTTGGTCCTGAGAACACTTCCTAATAAATATTTCACACACACACACACACACACATACACACACACACACACACACACAAATAATCTCTGTCTAATCTAAGACGTGGTGCCAGGAGTGATCTGAGGAAGGTAACTCTAAAATGAAGTTTTGGAAGTGAGCTGGCTATGAAAATCATATCGCTGGTGGTAGATGAACATGAATGGCCCCAGGTACCCTGTAGCAGTGAAATTAATTTTCACCAGTAGCGAATTGGGATGGGATACCAATGGAAAGAAATGCACTGGAATGGAAACTATGTCAGTGGTGAGAAATTTCAGCAAAGTAGAAATGGAGGACTATGGAATCAAATAGCCACTTTTAGGAATGCACTGAGAAAAACAATAAAAGGTTGATAATGAGTAATCTGGGTAAGTCTAAGAATCAGAGGACTTCTTTGGCATGATATAGAGTAACTCTTATCTTCAGCAGTTGAAAGGAAGAAAAGGTTAGATCAAATCTAGGACATATTTATGAGTAGGCGAGCTTCGTGAGAGGTTGAATCCTCAACACTCGAAAGTCTTCTATGCCAAGGTCAAGGCCCTTGGAAAGGGGTAGGGCCCTGAGACACATGATGGAAATATTTGGGCTCATGCACTTGAACATTTAGAATTCTAGATATCTTTGAAATCTGTGGGCCTGCTAGAGTTGCCTACTCTTTCTTCTTAAAGACTAGAATGATCTTTTCTTGCTTAAAGATGATAAACTGGTCTCTGCATTGCAAGATAACACACACCTCCTTTAGGACCTACCCTCAAATCCTCTCCTAGATACAAACCAATAACTCAGGTTAAGTCATAACATAAAATTTCCAGATACTAGAAAGGTACCAGGCTTAATAAGAGAGGAAAGTACTATCTCCAAAAAAGAAGCCATAAGACCAAGTTAACATGAACCGGCAGAAATTGATATAAGGGATTGTATTTTGGAGGTCTGGATCAAGTGAGGCAGAATCGTTGTGTAAAAGTTTATTTATATGGAAGTACTCTCCCATGATACAGGATTGAATATCATGGCAAATCCCCCCAAAGACAGAGTTAATTGCCATGCTTGAATGATTCTTAGAACATTGGAGATAGCAACAGTCCATGTACATGAAGTGAACATGCCAGAAGGACTATGACAGACAATAGACTAGGGAATCAAAGACTCAGAGAAATAGTCGTGCTTCATGGAATGGAGTACTCAAGGCTAGAAAACCAACCAGCTAACTATATTCTCTTGGCTGCATGGGAGATACCATTTACCAAACAATAAAAAATACACCGGTTACAGGGCAACTGTGTCACTGAGAATCTCAGAGGTGACTATGCTCTGTAAGCCAGGTCTGAAAGCAAGAGATGATGATATAGGCCTGGGTTCCTTGATAGCAATAAGGATGATAAAATCTCCCAAAAAGTAGCATTTGGGTGCTGCACTTAAATATCAGAAGCAAGAGGGGACAATTTTTATAATAAATGCAAGGTCATGAGGTAACCAAAAAGCAATGGAGGTAATAGAACATGTTATACTTACAAATAAAACAAATGGATAGACAGCAAAGATAATGTCCAGTCTACACAATCAAGATGAAACAAAGATGGATGATCAGAGGACTGAGAAGAGCTGCTCCAGCAAAATGGCGTAATCGCTTTTCCAGTTTCTACACCTGTGTTCAGACCTAGATTCCACAGACTGAAGGAGAGTCCAGGTCCCTAGGCAGGAGAAGCCTGTAATACTACAGCAAGTATGTTCACTAGTGACATCTCCAGTCCTTTTATAAAAGGACAAGTGGTCCTTCACTTGAGTAGTAATACACTGGGAAAAAGAAAATACCTAAATATTTCAATGACTGTGGTATGCAGTGTCTGAGTTGATAAGGTACCTAGAGACCCAAAGCATCATCTTGGCCTGCCTGTCTGAGTAGGGATATATGAAAGCCAGGTAATAACTGGAGTCCTGATTCGATCTGGCTTATAGAGGATCCACTGTGTCCATGACCAACCCAGTAGTCATTTCTTCTACCACCCAAATTATATTTTGAAGGACATATGTAAGAGTTGGCAGAACTTATGCATTAACTCCTTAATATGTGATGTAAGAGCTATTATAGTAGAGGAAGCCAAATAGAAGTCTGTGAACACTCTACATATGTCCACCTGCCAATACAGAAAATTGAAAACAGCTTTGCTTTGCATTCTGGGGGAATTTCAGAGATTAGTATTACCCTTAAAACCAAACAGAATGTAGCAATGCTGGTCCCCAACATAACTACATTAAATCACCAGGCTAGTCCCCTAAAACTCCAGACAGATAGTAGAGAATGACAACGGACTAACCACAATCTCAGTAAAAAAGCAATCCCAGTTGTGCCACATGTGGTATCTTTGATAGTGGAATTTAATAATGCTTCCCACTTCAAAGTCTTGAGGACACCTTCATTTCTGACCAACTGGCTATAAACTCAGGGGCTCCCATAACCTCTTCAGTTTTAATAATTCACTAGAGAAATTCACAGAACTTACTGAAACTGTCATACTAACGATTAAATTTGTGTTATAAAAGATACAGACAGGAACAGCCAAATGAAGAAACATATAGAGTAAGATTGAGTGCAGGCAGAGTGTATGAGTCTTCCGTGCCATCTTCTCATGAAATCCATGTGTGATGCCCTCCTAGCATATTAGTGTATTCATGAATCAGAAAGCTCCACTGAGCCTCAGTGTACAGAGGTTTTATTTGGCATGCTTGATTAAATTATCACCCATGTGCTTGAACTCAAATCTTCAGTCTTTCTCCCTCCTCAAAGTTCCAACCCTTCCCAATAGCTGGGACCCATCAAGCTTCTCCTCGACACCTTCCTCCTATCAAAGAGGAATTGCATGGTGGCTACTCTGCTCATTTCCTCAGAAATGTAGTTGGACAACAATAACTCTAATCAAACAGAATATCTGATAGACAAAAATAAAGCTCGATGTGGGATATGAGCATTTGAGAAAAGCAACGGCAAAAGCATGGCTCTTGTCATCCCAAAGGCATATGTCTTTGATGGTACCAATTCAGGTACAAGATAGCTAAGCCTTGCCTAGTGGTTCTCAAAGTGAGGTCCTTAGATCAACAGCAGAAATTTCACCCAGGAACTTGTTAGAAATGCAAATGATCAGGTCCCACTACAGTCCCCAAATCTACTATATCAGAAACTCTGGTGGTGGGCCTAGCAATGTGTGCTTTATAAAGCCCTCCAGGGTTTCTGATGTACAACATGACTTTGAGACCCACTGGCCCAGATGATAGCTCTTGCTGGGGAGTTTTCATCTAGGAAACTCCTGCAGTAAATTGTTTCATTGGAATCCCTTAGACAGGAGGTTCTCAATCTCAGCGCTATTGACATCATGGGCTATCCTGGGCATCGTGGAATGTTTAGCAGCATCCCTGACTAGCATCCCCTAGATGCCAGTAGTATCCTTCCCCTTTCATGCTCTCAAACCACCAACAAATTTTTGTGACCCACCAAAAATATTTCCACACATGTCCCTTGGAGAACAAAATTGTCCCTGGTTGAGAATCACTTCCTTAGACAATACCTGGGAGACAAGAATAACCTTACATTGTGAAAAAGTCAAGCTTACCAACATCAAAAATTGGTGGCAGCTTCCTATTTTCGATAGTTTAATCCTAAAGCATTTGTTGCAGATGAGCTCCCTGGGTATAGACTTTGAGATTGGTATTCAGGAGGTTTATCAGGGAGTATGCACAGGAACAATTTCTGTGAGGGATGAGGAAAGCAAGAATGGGAAGAGGAAGAAGTTGAACTGAGATACTATTGAAACAGAAAGCTATGGGATTGAATGACTCTGAGGAGTAATATCAATTGAGGCAAAGGGCCATTGTCACCTCCAATTGACAGGCCATTGTACATTCTGTTAGGCATAATGAAATTGAGGCAACTTCCATCAGTGAGGCAATTTGAAGAGGACTGGAGTGGGAGCTTCCAGCAGTCAACATTCCAGGTCCTGGATGGCATACCACAGCATTCACTACAACATCTAATTGTCACAGGACTGGGACCTCAATATCAATAGAATATTTCTCATTTCAGTATGTGCTAACAAATGTCACTACTGAGGCTTAACTGCAAACGACAGTTTCTAAACACTTGAAAAGGAACATTTATTGAGTCAAATGACATATTATCCTTTCTAAAGCCTGTTGTGCACAGACCTAGTACTCCCTGATGTGTCTTTCTCTATTCCACCGGAGCACTATTTGTTCTCATAAATACATCATCTGTGAAGTTGCCCTCCCTGGATCTGCACAGAGGAGTCAGCATAAAAGACTCGGTGATTGTTTTTCTGGCTCTCATATGACTCTTCTTATGAAGACCTAATTACAGATGAAGAGAAGGTTTTAGGGTGTGAAACCTAGTCTTTTTGGTTCTGTTCAGAATGACAAATGACAGAGCAGAAATTAGCTCTGTCATCTTTGACCAGCTCTGCTCTCCCTGCCATAGGGGCTGGGGCCTTCAGGCTGAAAACAGCATTGCCTGTTGCTGATCCAATCAAAACCGATCCTTCAGAATCCTAGAAGTTCCATCCTCTGAAAACTTCCTGGTATACGTATCCACCTTTCATTTATTCAACATTCATTGAGTTCCTATCAGGGCTCAACTAAAAAGCTGCTCAAAATCTCCCCCTGAACCCCACACCCTGTGATGTGATGTGGGCCCAGCCTACCATTAGGCAGACTGTCCACTATACTGACAAACCTAGTGGACACTGAATGTCTGCTGTGTAAGACTTAGATACTTTAAAATCACTTATTTCTAAGACTTGTAATCTTAAAAGGGTATAGCAGTAGAAATACTAGAAAGAAAAATTTTAAATATTTTCAAATATGAAGTCTGATTCTCATTAGTCATCTACAGGTTAAAAAATGTAGGATTGACGGAGCAAAAAGATGTAGAAGATAGAGGCTTTGTTCATCCCCTTTTCAAACCAAATCAAAGTTGTGACGGAAACACAGAGCAAACAGCAAGCAGAGTCGCTTGGGAGATCTAGAGGAACAGAAGCCTTACACCTAAGGAGAGAAATAAGAAACCACCCTGCAACAGTAGGAGGTACAAGGGTTGAAGACTTGAGACTTCCTGGTCCCGAGTGGCTGAGTGGGACAGAGGTTAAGGCAGCAGCAGCCTACAGCTGCAGATATCTCTTAAAAGGGCCATGTCCGTGAGCAGACTTTTGCAATGACAGACTCGCTCGATCTGAGCACTAGCACCATGTCAGCTGCTTGAGGGGCACCAGGGACTTACAGGGGGACACTGAGTTGTTGGAGTGAGGGCCAGAGTTGAGGATCTACAACCAAGAATACTTTAAGGCAAAGCTATCATTTAGAGTTGAAGGGTAGATAAAGATCTTCTCAGACAAACATAAGCAAAAAGAATTTATCAACATCGAGCCAACATTACAGGAAATGTTGGAAGGACTTCTTTAAGAAGAAAAACAAGTATCAAAAACATGAATAAAAAATGATAATAAATACATACTTATCAACAAGTATGTCAAATGGAAAAGAATTAAATACTCCATCCAAAATATAGAGTGGCTGAATGGATAAGAAAAGAATATGCCCACATATGCAGCCTACAAGAGACCTACTTCAGATTAGAAGACACATAGAGACTAAAAAAGGAAGGGAATGGAAAAAGATATTGCCTTGATGGACCTAGAGGATATTGCACTGAATTCAGTAAGTCAGATAAAGACAAATACCACATGATTTCACTTACATGTGGAATCTAAAGAACATAATAAACAACAACAGCAAAAAAAATAACGGAAACAAACTCATAGAAACAGAAAGTATTTTGAGGGCTACTAGATGAGAGGGAGATGGGCGTGATGGTAAAAAAAGGCAAAGGGATTAAGAAGTATGAATGGGTAGTTACGAAACAGACATGAGATATAAAGCATAGCATAAGGCGAATAGTTAATAATGTTGTAATAAATATGTAAGGGGGAAGAAGAGTACTAAATTTAGTGGGGTGATTACTTTGTGAGTTATATAGATCTCTAATCACTATGCTGTACACCTGACTAATATATTACTGTATGCCAACTATAATTGAAAAAAACCTTATTAAATTATATGATGTAAATATGAGGAATTAAGTGTCTATTATATTTCAATAAAGCCAGGGAAAAAAATGCAAATGAAAGCTGGCATAATTTATAAAAAAGGAAATGCTTTTTAACAGGTCCTTTTTTCTTTTGAGAATTTGACCCCTACACAAAACTTTTATTGAGATGATGAGCCTGTGTAGCTGTTTCTACCCTAGACTTATAAGTGCCTGGAGGACAGAAGCCACGGCCTTGTCTCTGTCCTGACTGTGTAAGCTCAAGAACTGAGGCCGGGACTTTGATGTGATCACAAACACACTTGAGAAGAGAAAGGAAGGGGTTTGTTAGAAACCTCACACCCACCATCTGTCCAAGATTTTGTCAGAGAGCCTCAATTAAACCAAATAGAGCAGAACACTGTACTTTTGTTAGACCATATGTCTGCTGATGCTTCTAGTTTTGGTTCAGAAAATAGGAAAATATTTTCACTGTAAGTAAAAAAATGTAGTGACAACTTTGTACTTAAAATCTTCTCCCCATGATCATGTTAGTAGAAACTGTGGTTCTTCACCTATTTGGAATCACACACAACATTGCAAATCTGACTCTTACCTTTCCCCTCCACTATGCATACTGAACTTTACAAAAATTTTATATACTTTCAGGGGCTTCATCGATTTCAGAAGTCGCTCACCTTGGAGACCATGAACAAAGAGTTCCAAGCTCCCAGAGAGAAGTGGTATTTTCAGCTCTTCATGCTTCCCTGACAAGTGAGCTACCTGACTTTCTCAGGAGTGTGGGAGAAGATAGTAGCTTCATTTACTTTGCCATATGGCTGTAGGAAGATAATACTGAGACCCATTCTGTGGCGAGTTGAAGAGAATGAGCACACTCCAGTGTGACATACAACTTCCATCCCACAATCTGCATCTATTTTTGCCTCAGCAATATTTGGAATAACAATGGTCTGAAAATATATTTAGGTGCATTATCATTGAGTTTCACAAGCTATTATCAATTTCATGTGTCAATTTTCATAGAATATTAACAATGTCATTAAAAATCTTTTAGATATTTCCATCCAAATAGCATATATTTTAAGAAAACATAAAGGGGACAAAGTATTAACTCATCATACAAACTGACTATGATATACTATTGACAGTGTCTACATAATCAATCACATTGCAAAAATTCATGACAATATGGGACGTCTAGTCTCTTAATAATTCAGACATAATTTTTCACTTTTAAAAAAGAGAAAACTTTGCTTTAGGCTAGGATTTGACATTTAGTTCTGGCTTACTCATCTTTGGAGAAAGCTCTTCAGGTCTAAGTAAGATTGTTTAGAAAATTATGCACAAAAGATGATCATTACCAGGCTCATCACTTAAGAAACTCCTTCTCTTTCCCATTCGCAAAATCTACTCCCTGACTCCCTTTCACAGTCATGATATAAGTATTGCCCTAGAAAAGTTGAGTTGTCTTTCAGGAATGACAGACATTCAACTGCCTCCAGGAAGCTATCCAGGAATATACAATCTATGCACCACTTTCTCTTTAAAATTCTTACTAAACCCAAAGTTCATAAAAGTCCTTTAAATATTAAATTATATAAAACTTGGTTTCAAGCGTGGGTACCATCAGTCTAACCTATTTGTTTATCTCTTAAAGACTGATCTTCTAGCTTTGGAATTTACATTCCAGACATACTTAAATGATGATAAATACATTTCTGACCACTCAGAAATGTATCAACAATGAAGAATAAATTTCACGATGATATAAATTTATTTTATGAATAATAATTATAAAATTCTTATCATAATAGATATGAATATTTATTGTACTGACCAAAGTTGAATTGCTATCTTATCTAAAACCATTGTTTTAGTATTGTTTAATAAAGCACAGGATAGAGACTAAGTTTCTGAGTTTGACAGACCACTGAGAAGTGGTAACCTATTTATATATCCCTCATTTAAAGGTTATTAAAACATGATAATTACAAACCAGCTTATGGAAAAATGAGAAATAAATATGTTTTTATTTTAAAATGCCATAAACAGAGATGAGCTCGAAGATTTATATAGAAGAATATATGTTGTCAGATTACATGTAAGATTAAAAACTTAGAAATATCATAAATTGCCAGTAAATAGAGTGGATACAATTATAAACTCATTAAGAGCGTTTTAGGAGAAATTTTAATAACATGATAAATGTTCAACACATACTGTTAATTTTGTTTTAATTTTAGAAATGATTTAAATTTTTTCACCCGTCTACCTCCCCCATTCTCCCTCTCCCTACCCTCTAATAAAACTCTAGTCCACTGTCCATGTCCATGAGTCTCTGTTTGTCCTGTTCATTTGTTGCTTTTAGGTTTATATCCCATATATAAGTGATATCATGTGATTTTCAACTTTTTCTGTCTGGCTTATTTCGCTTAGTACAATTATTTCAAGGTCTATCTATGTTGTAGCAAATGGCAGTATTTCATCTCCTCTTATGGCTGAGTAATATTCCATTGTATATATTTACCACAGCTTCTTTAGCCAGTCATTTATCATAGGACACTTCAGTTGCTTCCATGTCCTGGCCACTGTGAATAATGGTGCTATGAACATCGGTGTGCAAATATCTTTTCGGATATGAGTTTTCAAGTCTTTGGGGTAAATACCCAGTAGAGGAATTGCTAGATCATATAGCAGATCAAGCCTTAGTTTCTTGAGGAACCTCCATACTGTCTTCCATAGTGGCTGTACCAATTTGCAGTACCAAAGCAGTGAGCGAGGGTTCCTATTCTCCGCATCCTCTCCAATATTTGTTATTATTTGTCCTGTTGATTATAGCCATTCTAACAGGTGTGAGATGGTATCTCATTGTGGTTTTGTTTTGCATTTCCGTAATAGCTAGCAATGTTGAACATCTTTTCATATATTTATTGACCATTTGTATGTCCTCTAGGGAGAAGTGTTTGTTCAGGTCCTCTGACCATTTTTTGATTGGATCATTTGTTTTTTTGTTGATATTGAGTCGTATGAGTTTTTTGTATATTTTGGATATTAGGCCCTTATTGGAGGTGTTGTTTGCAAATATATTTTCCCATTCGGATGGTTCTCTCTTTATCTTGTTGATGGTTTCTTTTGCTGAGCAGACGCTTTTTAGTTTGATGTAGTCCCATTCATTTATTTTAGCTGCCTTTGCTTTTTTTTTTTTTGCTTTTTTTTTAATGCCTACAGCACCTGGTATTCCTAGGTGGTCTCTCATTCAAGTACTAACCAGGCCTGACCCTGGTTAGCTTCCGAGATCAGACACGATCGGGCACGTTCAGGGTGGCATGGCCATAGCCACTTCTCTTGCTTTTGAGGTAAAATTCATAAAATCCTCTTTAAGTCCAACGTCCTTGAATTTAGTTCCTATGTTTTTTTCTATGCATTTTATTATTTCAGATCTTATATTCAGGTCCTTAATCCATTTTGAGTTAATTTTGGTGCATGGTAATAGACAGTAGTCTAGTTTCATTCTTTTGCAGGTGGCTTTCCAGTTTTCCCAGCACCATTTATTGAAGAGGATTTCCTTTCTTCACTGCATGTTTTGGCTTTTTTGTTAAAAATTATTTGCTCATATAAATATAGGTTTACTTCTGGACTCTCGATTCTGTTCCACTGGACCGTGTGTCTGTTTTGCTGCCAATACCATGTCATTTTGATTACTGTCACTTTGTAGTATAATTTGAAGTTGGGCAGACTGATGCCTCCAGACTCCTTCTTTTTTTCTCAGGATGGCTTTGGCAATTCGGGTCTTTCATGCCTCCATACAAATCTGATGATTTTTTTGTTCCATTTCCTTAAAAAATGCCAATGGGATTTTGATGGCGATTGCATTAAATCTGTATAATACTTTAGGAAATAAGGTTATTTTAACTATGTTGGTTCTTCCAACCCAAGAACATGGAATATCTTTTTATTTATTTGTATAATCTTTGATTTCTTTTAATAGAGTCTTGTAGTTTTCATTATGTAGGTCTTTCACATGTTTCATTAGATTTATTACTAAATATTTTATTATTTTTGTTGCAATTGCAAAAGGAATTATTTTTTAACTTCTTTTTCTAACATTTCATTATTAGAGTATAGGAACGGTATGGATTTTTGAACATTAATTTTGTATCCAGAAACTTTACTGTATTTGCTTATTGTTTCTAGTAATGTTCTTGTGGAGTCTTTAGAGTTTTCTATATAGAGAATCATGTCACCCGCAAATAGTGACTTCTTCGTTTCCTATCTGGATGCCTTTTCTATCTTTCTCTTACCTGATTGTATTCACTAGGACCTCCAATGTTATATTGAATAACAGTGGCGATAGTGGACAGCCTTGCCTTGTTCCTGATCTTAGAGGGAAGGTTTTTAGTTTTTCACCATTAAGTATAATGTTGGCTGAGAGATTGCCACACGTGGCCTTTATTATATTAAAGTATTTTCCTTCTATTCCGATTTTGTTAAGTGTTTTGATCATAAATGGGTGTTGTATCTTGTCAAAGGCTTTTTCTGTATTTACTGATGTGATCATATGATTCTTATTTTTTAATTTGTTTATGTGGTATATCATATTAATTGATTTGCATATGTTGAATCATCCCTGTGCCTCTGGGATGAATCCCACTTGATCGTGGTGCATAATTTTTTCAATATGTTTCTGTATTCGGTTTGCTAGTATCTTATTTAGGATTTCTGCTTCTGTGTTCAGGAGAGATATTGGTCTGTAGTTTTCTTTTTTGCATTATCTTTACCAGGTTTGGTATCGGGGTGATATTGGCCTCACAAAATGAGTTGGGAATTATTGCCTCCTCTTCAATTTTTTGTAAGAGTTTGAAGAGAATAGGTATTAAATCTATTTGAATGTTTAGTAGAATTCACTGGTGAAGCCATCTGGTCCTGGACTTTTACTTTTAGTAGGTTTTTGATAATTGTTTCAATTTCCATACTACTGATCGGTCTATTTACATTTTCCAGTTCTTTTTGATTCAGTCTGGGAAGTTTGTATTTTTCTAAGTACCAGTCCATTTCTTCTAGGTTATTAAATTTGGTTTTATATACTTTTTCATAGTATACTTGTATGATCCTTTGTATTTCTGCAGTGTCTAATTTCCCCTCTTACATCCCTCATTTTTTTTATTTGTGTCTTTTCTCTTTTTTCTTTAGTGAGTCTAGCTAGGGATTTTTCAATTTTATTAAGCTTCTCAAAGAACCAGCTCTTTGTTGTATTTATTTTTTTCTATTGTTTTTTTGTTTGTTTGTTTGTTTTCAATTTCATTTATTTCTGCTCTAATTTCGATGATTTCTTTCCTTCTGTTGACTTTAGGCTTCATTTGTTCTTCCATTTTTAGTTTTTTAAGATGAAGCATTAGATTGTTTATTTGGGCTCGTTCTCGTTTTTGGAGGTAGACCTGTAATGATATGAACTTTCCTCTTATGACCACTCTTTCCATGTCCTAAAAGTTTTGATATGTTGTACTATCATTATCATTTGTTTCTATATATTTCTTGATCTCTCTTTTCATTTCTTCTCTGACCCAGTTATTCTTCAGTAGCATGTTGTTTAATCTCCATGTATTTGTGGTTCTCCTGATTTCTTTTCACAGTTGATCTCTAGTTTCAAAGCATTATGATCAGAGAATATGGTTGGTATGATTTCAACCCTCTTATATTTGTTGAGGCTACCCCTGTGTCCCAGTATGTGGTCGAATCTGGAGAATGTTCCAAGTGCACTAGAGAAGAATGTATAAGCAGCTGTTTTTGGATGAAAGACTCTATAAACGTCAATTGTGTCCAGTTGGTCTAATGTGTCATTTGAGGATGCAATTTCCTTATTGATTTTCTGTTTGGATGATCTATCCATATCCGACAGTGGGGTATTTAGGTCCCTACTACCATAGCATTTTGGTCTGTTTCTCTCTTTAGTTCTGTTAGTAATTGCTTTACATATTTTGGGGCTCCCTGATGGGAGCATAGATATTAATGTGTGATGTCTTCTTGGTCCATAATTCTCTTTATCTTTAAGAAGTGTCCCTCAGTATCTTTCTTTATCTTTTTTATTTTGAAGACTCTTCCGTCCAATATTAGTACTGCTACTCCTGCATTTCTCAGAATGCCATTTGTTTGAAATATCATTTTCCACCTTTTTACTTTGAATCTATATTTGTCTTTGGAACTGAGATGTGTCTCTTGGAGGCAGCATATGGTTGTGTTTTGTTTTTTGATCCAATTTGCAACTCTGTGCCTTTTTATTGGTGAGTTCAGTCATTTACATTTAGGGTGATTATTGAAATATAAGTCTTCTTATAGCCATTTTATCTTTTGCTTTCTGGTAGCTTGGTGTTTCCATTGCTTCCTTGGCCTTGTGTGTCTGTTTTCTTTATTTTGATTGACTTTTATGGATTTTCCTTCTGGTCTTTCTTGTTTCGTGTTATATACTTCAGTTTTGAATCTCTGGCATGTGGTTACCATTACAAATATGAAAAGGATAGTTTTATATATATACAGTCGTCCATTTTCTTCTGCGCGTGCCTTAACCCCATTCCCCTTTGCGAATTTGGATCTTTGAATCCTCCCTTTT
This sequence comes from Pteropus medius, assembly GCF_902729225.1. Taxonomy (NCBI): domain Eukaryota; kingdom Metazoa; phylum Chordata; class Mammalia; order Chiroptera; family Pteropodidae; genus Pteropus; species Pteropus medius. The sequence goes on along the minus strand of NW_024350921.1, from coordinate 4,423,442 downwards.
TCAGTCATTGTTATCTCAATTTGACCCTATGTATGCTGAACATTCGTTACTTTCTTGCTATAGCAAATCTCTTCTTATTTTTAAGCTTATAATGCTCTGTTCCTCATAAGGATTTCACTCTTCTGCTTCTATCATGTTTTTTTTTTGTTATTGTCATTTTGTTTTAGGTGAGCTGACCCCTTTCAGTATTTCCTGTGTTGCAGGCCTCGTGGCGGAGAATTTCCTCAATTTTTGTATGTCTGGAAAGGTCTTTATTTCTCCTTTATATCTAAAGGAGAGCTTAGCTGGATACATTATTCTTTGCTAGTAGTTCCTTTCATTTAATAGTATAAATATTTGATTCCACTCTTATCTAGCTTGTAAGATTTGTGCTGAGAAGGCTGACAATAATCTAATGGGTTTTCTTTTATAGGTTACCATCTTCTTTTCCCTGACTGCCCTGAGAATTCTGTCTTTGTCATTGACTTTTGATAATTTTAATACAATGTATCTTGGTGAAGGCCTTTTTTAGTTGAGATAATTGAGTGTTCTATTGACTTCCTGAATTCCAAGCTCCAGCTCATTCTTAGATTTGGGAAATTTTTGTCCACTATTTGTCGGAAAATGCTTTCTAATCCCTGCTCCTTTTTCTCCCCTTCAATAATGCCCATTATTTTTATGTTTCCTCTCTTGAATGTATCAGCCAAATCTTGCATTTCTCTTCCATTATTTTTCATTCTTTGGTTTCTCTCTTCTTCCTTCTGATTTATTTCTAGATTTCTGTCTTCGATATCACTGATCCTTTCCTCTATTTGGTCGACTCTATTTCTCAAGCTTGTTATTTCATTTTTCAACTCTTGCACTGTATTCTTTATCTCAGGAAGGTCTATTCGGTTCTTTTTGAGAGTTTCAATCTTCTTGCTAAAGAACTCATTCTGCTCATCTAGTTGTTTTTTCAATTCCTGAAATTCTTGATATGATTCATTTCAGATCTCATTGAGTTTTTTCAGAAGTACCATCCTGAATTCTCTGTCATTAAGTTGCATATTTCTATGTCCGTAAGTTTATTTTCTTGAGATTTTCTTTTTCTTTCTGAGATGCCTCGTCGCCTTGGTTATTCATGGTGTTTAGTGGACTATTTCTCTGCCTGGGAATTAATGGAAGTATATTCTGATTTTTTTTTTTTTCCAGAAAGAAGATTATATAATGGTCCCTAGCCTGTTGCAAATAAGGTGTTTTTCTTTTGGTTTCCAGGAGGCGGTATCTAAGCCTCTTGGATCTCTGCTTTATACAAAGTCTTAATAATGTCTTTTTTTTTTTTCTTATAGATGTTTAATCACACTCGATGCCCTCAGTCTCAGTTCCTGTCAGTGTTAGCGACACTTTTGGTAATGTTTGTTCAGATTCCCCTGTGGCTCTGTGCATTCCATCTCAGAGGGTATGGGGAGAGAGGCCCTCTGGGTTGGGGGATGGGGACTGTGGCTCAACCTCGTTTTTGCAACCGTGGCTGGTAAAAAGCAACTGTTGTGTCTCTGCCATTGCCACTTTTCTGTTTTCTGCCCTGATGACTGGGCACTGCTGCCAGCCGTGGAGAGCTCACAGCTTTCTCATGCAGGGCTGTTCAGGGAACTCACTGCCCTTTCTCCCCTCCCCCTCCTCCTGCACAGAGCTCTGGAGTCTGAGAGAGGCAGCTTCTTTATTTCTCCCAGTCCACCACCCAACACCCAAGGTTCTGACCTGTGGTAGCTCTTATGCGCAGATCTCACATGCTGGTGTGCACATTTGGGTGTTTTTTGTTGTGTTTTAGATGTTCAGCTTATTATTGTTTCAAGAGGAGAGATCCTGGGCCATCTCTCACTCTGCCATGTTTCTGACGTCATTCTAAATTTTTAAAAGTAATTATGCATTATGTATAGCATGATTTCTTATTTATTTTAATGTGTAAAATTTCAAAGCAAAAAAGATAAAATTTTTAAATGTTAACTGTGATTAGCACTTGGAAATGAGAACTAAGTTGTTTTACTTCCTTATATGTATGCTCTTCTATTTAAAGCATTTTCCACAGTGAACTTATATTACTTTTGTAACCAAAAAGGAAGTAGTAAACTTTTTTTTCTTAATGATACTTTGTACTGGAAAAACAGTTTGTAAATAAAATTCTTGTTCTAAAGCATAATTTTTATTAAAAGCAAGAAAAATGGTGAACTAATAAAAATTTCTCTGAGATTTCTTAACAATAAACTATAATTCACCCAGTACTCTGATTTTGTTTTCTAAATACTCTTCTCTGAAAACAGAAACCAGGAGTTTTTAGAAGTAGTGATTGGATTTCATTACTGAGTCAGGGTAAGATCAAGATGAACTTTGAACATTGTTTTTATTTTTATTTTTACTTTGCACATAGTTGTTTTTGCTTTTGATTTCATCAGCATTACATAAGAAAGTAGTGCCTTGCTCATGGCCCTTTCCCATTTTTGCTGGTCCTAATCCCAGCTCTTTCCAAGGTTCAGATCAAAAGCTCTTTTTTCTATGTCGCCTTCCCTGATGAGCTAGAAGTACCCTTACGATGCAAGAGAGTAAGGTTATGTTCAAAGAAAGATGCTGCCATGGCAAAAAGGTACAGGAGATATCTTAAAAGGGCTCCCAATAGCCAAATTTACAACAATTTTGGCAAGAAAATAATTATAAAAATGATTTTATATACCACAGAATGAAATATATGCATGAGTCCATACTGATGTAAAGATAGGTGTTAGATCAATAGATGGTTGATGATAGATAGATAGAGATTAGATAGATGATAGATAGATAGATAGATGATAGATAAGGGGGAAGGGAAGCTTCTCCTTACTGTAGAATTCCAATTAAAGAGGTAGCTTTTAATAATAATTATATACTGTGGTTATATAAAATGCCAATGTTAGATGACATTTTGATGAAGGAATTCAGGAATTCTTTGTTCTATTTGGCAACTTTCTGTACATTTTAAATTATTTCAAGATGAAGAATTAAAAATTAGGGTAATTTTAATAATGAGATATAATTATTTTATGTTATTATATTAATATGCCATGTTTTAGATCATTGAAAAGGGGAAAAGAAAAATATCACAATGCATAGATACATCATACAAAAGACACATTTCTATTGTTTAGCTTTTTAAGGACTATATTTAAATTAATACATTTAAAGGCAAGAAGTTACGCAGGTCTAAAGAGAAATTTGCAATGTCTCTTGTATTTATTCAAATATATGTTATGACCCTGAGCTCGTATGGAGGACACCAGATAATCATAAGTCAGAATTAAATCCACATGTTGAAACATGGGGAGGCAGTAGGCAGGTATCAAGCAAGCCACAGAAAGGCCTCTTCCTAACCACTCAGAGCAAAATTTCATCAGCTGGTCCCATCTGGAGAGCATTAGCAAGAATTTCCATTAGTAGCATCAAACCCCGATTCGGGTATAAATGGGCCCGATGACAGCCAAGAAAGGGTAGCAAGATTTTTAGCAGCAGAGAAGGAGTGAAAATTATGTTTAATTATGTAAATTTGCTTTTAAAATGTATAATCTTGATCAAAAACCAAAGTATCAGAAGCAATTATAAGGCATCTACCTAATAAGGCATCATTACCTTACTTATAGGAAAATAAACAACAGGCAGCAAAATGGACTATCCTCCATTCATGGCCACCAAACCATTATTTCCTAGTATGATGCTATTCTCCTGACCCCCACCCCTGACACACACACACCCACACACACACACACCCACACACACACACACACACACGATGGCTATTTGTAGTTGGACAATGAGGGAAAGCAAGCTTAGAATTCCTTGTGAGCCAGCACAAGTGATCCCCGTTCTCTCCAGCAGGAACTAGGCTGTTGCTATAGCAACAACCAAATGATGGACAGATTTTTGAATGTTTAGTGTTCTACTGTGATAAGAGCTTCCAGGATAGCCACTAAGTATTTTCAAACCTTGTAAAATATGCACGCTGTGTAATGATACTAATGCTATGTTTCAAGATCAATTTTCAATGCCTTTCTCTTAAAATTAAAATGATAGACAAGCTGAACTATTTTTAGTTCTAAGTAACCATTTATGCTAATATCAGTTTTATTCACTAACAAGCCAAGTCAAAACTTCCACTCTTCGCACAGCTCTGCTTATTTGTTTTAAAGAAGATTGGATTGAATTAATGAAAAAGTATAGTGTCCCCTAGATAACAGTAACTTCTTTCTGAGGTGACGTTAATACCAGGAGTTGGATAGGTGCTAAGAAATCAGCACAGTGAAAACACAGTAAAATGCTTTTGGCCTTCATTTGCTGTATATATTTGACTCATTCCCTTAAGAAAATATTGTATCTACAAAACAATTTCATTTTGGTTGAAATAGGAATGAATAATGCCCTAGCATCTCTAGGGCATCAAGATTGAATTCTCTATCATAGTTTTATGCAAAACACCCTTGACTTCAATACAGCTAAAAGTCTTTTGACACCCAATGTTAGAAAAAGAAAAAAAAAACACAGTAAGATGCTTAAAACTGTTGGAATTTTAAACAAGTAGCTTCTTCAGATCACTGCCTATTGAAGACCTCAGTAGTGTCTAAAGGAACAACCTTAAAATCCAGGCAAACACTTTAGAATGTTTATAATTATAATTAGGTTTTTTTAATTAAATGCGGATTGGCTTCACTAGGAACCTTAGACTAAGAGTCATCTGTCTTAAGGCAAAGACGGTCAGACTGATTATCTTATATAAACTTTTTTGAAGCATGTTATACTCAGAGAGAGAGAAGTACCCATATCATAAGTGTAATCAGCTCAATTAATTTTCACTGAAATAACACACCTGTGTAACTGGCACCAAGATCAAGAAACAGAATACTATAAGGACTCCAAAGGCACCTTCATGCTTCTACCAGTCACTATCCCACAGTGGCAACCATACTGACTCCATAGATTAGTTCTGCCTGTTTCTGAGTTTTAGATGAATGGAATCACACAATGTGTTCTGCGTCTGGCTCATTTAGCTCAACTTTATGTTTGTGAGATTCATCCATGCTGTTGCTCGTAATGACAGGCTGTTCATTCTCTTCTCTGTATAGAATTTTACCCACCATTTCATTCAAAAAATCTGGATCTACTTTAACATATTCAAGTCTAGGAAATTGTTACAATTTTCAAAATAACTTTTTACAATGCTGAACTTCAAAAAGGATAACAGTGAGTTTGGAAGTAGAGCTGAATTTTTCCTTGAAAATTTGACTGATCTTACCTCTGTTTTATTGCTTGGATGGAAGTTAGGGTAAACATCAGACATGATTTCCTTTGAGTACTAAAAAGCATTGAAAAATGGTAATTTTTTTAAAAACACCCTAATCTTCTGTGTACAACACATTTCAATTCCCAAATATTTTTTGAAACCCACCCCAAGATTTGGTGGATTGTTTCAGGAAGGCGTCAATCGATTTCATCTTCCTTTTTTTATGTCTAAAAGTTTAAAATGATTTGGGAGAAAAAAATAACACATTGCTGGCATGAATATTTTCAAATATGTGACCAGTCAGAAAAGGCAAAAAATGCTATCTTTCTATACCATGGTATATTTTCAAAAACATCCCCATGATCCAGTACAAAATAGCTAAAAGAAAAGAGACTTCATCTTGACTAATACCAAGACTTCATTTTCAATGGTGATCTGACCCCTTCCCTTCTTGCTCAACATTCCAATTAAGATTTAACTGAACTCTCATAGCCTCTGAGGAAAAAATGATAATATCTTAAGTCTGCAATTTAGGACTGATCATTTAAAAAACAAAAGACTAACCAACATGTTCATGTAAGCCTTTGTTTTGCAGAACCTCGGCAGGGACCACTAACCATGTAAAATAAGCATCTCGTGACCTCCTCAAAACCAATTACTACATGGCAGACATCGTAGGATGAGGAACCACTCTTTCGTTCCTGAACCCTTTCCCACTTTTTGAAGGCCTATATAATGTCACAAAAAGCCTTCAGGGAACATGTCTCTCTCTAATAAACTCTATTTACTAAAATTTTCCCTGAGTTCAGTGCTCATTCTATGACATTGAGACTCAAGAACCTGGTTTTTCGAGTTTGGTAATGCCTATTTTTATTATTATTGTTGGGTTTGCCAAGGGATAATTTGCAGAAGCCGTAGAGTAAATATATTATTTTGAGAGCCTACAACATCTCACCCAAAGCACAACTCTAAATTTAGATTGCTTTCTTGAAGATTGCTTCTACAAATTTCATATCACCCAAATGAGGATAACTTAACATGGTCAACAATTCATTCAAATGCATAATATTCTCAAGTTCATTTACATGAAGAAAAATGAGACCTCTCTTTCTAAAGGCAAATATAGACTAAGGATTAAAAGTCAAAATTAATTCTATTTTGTATACTCTGCTGCATTAACTAATGAATCAAACACAGGCTATCTTTCTATTTTTTAAAGAGTTTTAGGAACTTCTATGGCCAAGAGGTCAGAAACTAGGTAAATATTTTATCTTTTAGATTTGAAAAAATAGTTTAGAACATTCAACAAACTAGAAGTGTCTTTTTAACCAATAGTTGTTCCTTTAATCTGGTCAAGTTTTCCCTTTTGATATCTTAAAAAAAAAAAGTGTGGCTAAAAAAAAGAATATATAAATTGATTTTAGACTAAAACTTCATATGTACACACCACCATGTACACACTCCTCCACACACACATTTGTGGTTTTGTGTGTATACATACAACATGAAATTTAAAACAGATCTGCTGTCAAGATTGTCCAGTTGGTCAAGAAAGGATTAAGGTCAACCTAGATATCCTGTTCTGCAGGGATCAATTTGCCCATGAGGTCGAGACTAACAGTGAGTTCTCCATTTCTCTCTGGATCTCGTTTTCATTTTATATATAACTCAAAAAAATTGACTATATGATTTAACAAGCTTAGATTCTTCTTTAGAAATAAATCAGAATGTGAGAGGCAAAAAGGAGGTCAAAGCAGAAGCCAAGAACTTGGTGATTACATTTAAAGGAAGTGGGAGGCCTGGCTGGCCAGCAGCAGGTTAAGACTAAATAGTTAGAACTCTAGTGATTTGAGGAAAGGCTTCCAGATTTAGGAACAGTAATAAACACAGAAATGCACCTAATCCTAGTGCCCTCGAATTTCCTGCTGAATAAGGACCTGTGTGGGAGACAGAACAACAGGGAGCAGTGCCTGTCTCAAGTGGAGAGGCGTTCATAGAACATACCTCCCAAAACTATGTGACTCCTTAACCACTTCAGTGTAGGATATGGGATTTGAATTTTTTAAATGAACTTCTTTTATTTTAAAATAGTTTCAGATTTACATTAAAATTACAAAGATAGTACAGAGATTTCCCATAGACCCCCACCCAGTTTCCCTATTATAACATCATACATTACTGTGGTACATTTGTCACAATTAATGACCAATATTTATACATTATTATTAAACTAAAATCCAAACTTTATTCAAATACCTTTAGTTTTTACCTACTGTCATTTTTTCTGTTCGAAGGCCTCATCCAGAAGACCATATTACATTGAGTTCATGTCTTCTTAGGCTCCTTCTAGCTGACAGTTTCTCAGACTTTTTCTTGTTTTATGATGACTTGACTGTTTTAAGAAGTACTAGTTAGATATTTTGTAGACTGTCCCTCAGTTGGGTTTTATCTATTTTTTTGTTGTTGTTCTTTTGATTTTTGTCCTCGGATAGAGGATATATCAGATATTAAACTGCTAAGAATATAAATCAGATACTACACTTAGTGTTAACCAAAAAGCCCGGACACAATCTTATGTTTTTCCAGTGGTTAGAGTGGAGTTATGGATTTGGGAGGAATCCATAACTCCACTATTCTCGTCATGTCGTGTCAAGAATACAAGCTGTCAACCCGATTTATCACTGCTAACCTTAACCTTGGTGTTCACTGAATATCTGTCTGATTTCTCCACTGTGAAGTTACTATTTTTCCCCTTTTTATACTAATGCTATAATCTTTAGAAAGAGTTACTATGTATGCTTAAGGGAGGGGTGTTCAGCTCTTTCTCCTTGAACAAGTATCTACGTGAATTTTTTGTAATACTCTGCGCAGATCGTCTCTTCTCTCCCATTAATTTTTCCAATAATTTATATTAATATGACACATGAATATTTACTTTATACTTTGAGCTATAACCTAATACTATTTTATTTTCTTGTTCAAATTATTTCATCTTGGGCCACTAGCAGCTCTCTCAGTTAGCTTCTGTGTTCCTTTGACATACCATCATCATTGTGGAGTGTTTAGTTTTGTTTTGTTTTTAAGAACTTCCTAATTTTCCAGAATTTGGATTTTGGCTAATGTTTTACTCCTTAACTCTTTATTCTGGTTAACTTTGAAATGATTCAGATAATGTTTACACTTAGATATTTTCTATTTTATTTAGCTATCGGGGAGCAATAGATGAGATTGCTTTTCAATTGCCTTAGCCCCAAGGCTGTGATCTGGCTACCTGTTACATATTTCCAGAGTCTTAAAGATATGTCTCTTTTCAACTCTGGGGAAATTTTTCTCTAATATGTCTGATAAATATTATGCCCACATGTTCTTTGTGTTCTCTTTCTGGAACTCTTATTAGTTGGATAGCATTCTGGATTGATCCTCTTGAGTTTCAAATCTTTTAACTTTTTTATTTTCTTATCTTTCTGTTCTATAGTGAAGGAGATTTCCTTCTCATCTCTCTGTCCTTCTAATAAATGTGCAATCTGTTCCTCTCACATGGCATCTAGTTTCTGTTTATTTTATAAATGCAACTTCCTTCAATCTCTCTAAGAATACTTATTAGAGCTTTTAAAGGTTCTGTTCATTACTTGATTTACTCCTGTTTTTACAGGATCTTTTTTCTGGGTTTTGATGTAATTTTATTTAGCATTAATTGCTCCTTCAAATCTTTTGCTCATATTTTAGAATATAGAAATAGGAAGAATACTTGAAAGCTCTTTGCATGTGAACAAGGCTTTCCACCTTCAGGCTTGATTTTACATTTCAGAAGCACGTAGCTCTTAATGAGATGGAACCTCTAAATATAAGCACTAGCACCCCTACTAGCTGTCCTGATTTCCTCTGGAGTCAATCCAACTCCTTTAGAGAAGAATCATCTAATATATATTAATGGAGGTTAGCATTTGGTGTAGACAGGGAAGAGTGTAAACTATTAAAGAGTCTCTAGTTTGTACAGTCTCAGGCCAAGTGATCATTTCTAGTCTGTTCTCTGTTTAACCAGGGGTCTCTGTGTCTATAACAATAGATTTTCCATGCAGGCAGTGCTATTTCTCTCAGCAGTGCTTGCTCACTGTGGATCTACTATACAGCTAGCTCCTTCACTTCACAGGTGCTCAAATTTATCTGCAAGGTAAATGCCTAGAACTTGAATTGTGAGGACCAGGTACATATGAGTTTGTATTTTGATATGTAGTGATAGTTTTGCCTAAAAAAGGGTAGTTTCATTTTACATTCCCACAAGCAAATGATGAGTCTTTCCAAAACATTGTGTCATCAAAGTTTTCTAATATTGACAGATCAGTGACAACGACATTTCAGTTTAATCACCTTATTATGAATGAAGTGGAACATCTCATTCTGTATTTAGGAGTTTTTTATATTTCCTTTCTGTGAACAATCTGTTCAATTATTTGTCTAAGTACTCTGTTGGTCCTTTGTCTTATTGAATTTCAGAAACTCTTTATATATCAGAGATATTAAGGATTTGATCATGTTATAAGTTGCAAATATTTTTTAGCCATTTTGCAATTTGTCTTTTGGCAGAATTAATGATTTTTTTCAAGAAAAATTTTTTTTTTAATTTTATATAGTAAACTATTAATTTCCTTAATGGCTTTGGAATGTGGTTAATAGAGGACATTTGCCTTCTCTAGAGTAATACAAGGGTTTTTTCATGAATCTTCTAAAATATTTTATAATTTCACATTTTTATATTTAAGTCTTTGGTTCACTTGGAATGTATCCTTGAGCTAAGACTATATGACTCTTATAAAATATTTTGTGCCTTTTCTTTGGGAAAAGTATATTTCCTCACCCTCTGGATCTCAGCTTAGACCATGTGACCTGCTTTGGCCAATGAAATGTGAGCTGAAGTAGTATATGTCACTTCTGAGCAGGAGTTTTAAGAGATGGCGCATACTTTGTCCTGTTCTCTCTTTTCTCTTCAGCAAGGCAATAGCAATGTATCAGACAGAGTCTGTGATTCCAGAGTGAGAGTGATGATGACTGGAGCAGAGTGCAGACCTTCCCATTATGGATAAGTAACATTAATGAGAAACAAACTTTGTTAGATTAAATTAAGCCACTGAAATTTAAGAGTTCTTTTTATTGCAGCATGACCTAAACTCTATTTTTGATGTAGGATTTAACTTCATTTTTTTTTCCCCAGATGCCTGCCCAGTAGTAATATCTCAAATTGTTGAATATTTTCTCTTTTTTCATTTATCATATGCAAATTTAAATTAGAGTCAATTTCTGGACATTTTTTCTATTTTCTTTGTTTTCCATTGGTCTGTCTAGTCATACAACAAAATCTTACTTATCTGGTTATATAGTATCTTTTTATACATGCTAAGAGTATTTCTTGCCCATTGCCCTTCTATTACAGTTTTCTTCACTATTCTTTCTTAAAATTTTTTCCACATGCGTTTTCACCTTTCTCAATGTTACACATTTATTACTAAATATGTCATTTTTAAAATTTATCCTTTGACTCCAACTATTACAAATAAGATAGAGTTTTTTTCTCAATCTCTTTCTTTTTTTTCCTTTTAATAATCAGATTTGCCTCATTTCTGTATTACCAGGTTGTTTAGTACCCACATTTATGTGTCTTGGTTTTACTGTTAAATATGTGATACTTACTTAAGTCCTTTCATTGTGGTTTCTTTTAACATCTCTTCATTATCTAAAAAGCAATTTCTAATAACTTCCTCAGATGACCTCATAGAAACAGTATTTTCCTAAGTTTGTGCAAATTCAAAATGATTTGCCTGTAGCCCTTGTCGTTGAAGACATTTTGACTGATTATAAAATCCTTAGCTCACTTTTTGTCTCTTGGATATTTTTGTCATATTACAAAAGTAGCTGTGAAAAAAAAAAAAAGCTTGATTTTCACCCCCATGTCTCATTTTGCCAGGTGCATTGAAATGTCTTTCTTTACTCTTGAGGTCTAATAGTTTTACTAGGAAATGTCTCAGGTTGATTATTTGGGCTAAATATAATCTGGGATTTGGTATACTTTTTAAATACAGATTTAAGTTGTCTATTAATTCAATGGAAATTTTTGATGTATTATATATTTAAGTCAATTTATCAGGATTGTTATTTTGGTTTTCTTCTCAGCAGCTCACAAGTTAGATCTCTTTTGTTATCTATATTTATTTTTCTCTTCTTGATCTTTTTCTTTTATTTCAATAAAATTTCAAGCATAGTTGCAACAATAGTAGAAAATACTCTCCTTTTCCCTTTAACCAGATACATCAATTGTTTATATTTTGCTCCATTTGCCTTATGATATGAGCATGCATTCTCTCTATATATCTCTATCTCTATGCATACACATACACTTATTCACACATATATTTAATTTTTAACCAATTAAGAGTAGGTTACTGATACTATACCGTTATACCTTAAACATATTAGTATATTCCTTAACAATAAGCTTTTTTTTTATATAACCACAGAAAATTTTTCAGATTTAGGAAGTTTAATATTGATAAGATATTATTATCTAACTCACAGTTTCTATTCAAATTTCAAATGTCTCAACAATGTCTGTCATAGTGAGCTCCCCAGCCTCCCACCCTCAGTCCAGGACTTAATAATGGGTCACACATTATATTTAATTATCATGCCTCTTTAGTCTCTTTTAATCTGAAGTATTCATTACAGTTTGGGGTTTTTTTTGTAATGACTTGTCCCAGTTGTTTTGTAAAATATCACTTAATGTGTGTAACTGGATGTTTCGTCATGATTAGTTACAGGTTGTGCGTTTGCGGCGGAAATACCACAAGAAGTGATGTTGTGATCTACTCAGTGAATCATATCAAGAGGTACTTGATTTTGGTGTGTCGCAGACTTAACTTCAATCGCTTGGGATGTAGAGTCATGCATCACTTAATAGCAACAGGGATACATTCTAAGAAATGTGTTATTAGGCAATTTTGCCATTGTGCAAACATCACAGAGTTGCTTACACAAACTGAGATGATCCAGCCTACTGCACACCTAGGCATGTAATACAGCCTACTGCTCCTAGGTTACAATCCTGTACAGCACGTTATTCTACCTAATACTATAGGTAATTGTAACACCATAGTAAAAATTTGTGTATCTAAATATGGAAAAAATACAGTAAAAATATAAAAGATAAAAAATGGTAAACAGAAGTATTTACCATGAATGGAGTTTACAGGACTGGAAATTGCTCTGGGTGAGTCACTGAGTGGTGAGAGAATGTGAAGGCCTAGGATGTGATTGTATAGGACTATAGATTTTATAAACAGTGTACATTTAGGCTACACTAAATTTGTAAAACAACACAAGAGTAAATCAAGCAAAAGTAAGAATGCAATCAAGAAACATGGTAAACACAAGATGTATGAGGTTGCTGCCGACAAATACTTTTTTGATAAGTAGAAAAAGTACAATATAAAATAACAATAAAAATTATAGTATAGTGCGTACATAAACCAGTAACCATATTTTGTTATCATTATCAAGTATTATGCAGTGTACATAATTGTACGGCTATACTTCTATACAACCGGCAACAGAATAGGTTTATACCAGCATCACTGCAAACACATACGTAACACATTGTGCTATCCTAGGATAGCACAACATCACTAGATGATAACAATTCTTTGACTCCTTTATAATCTTTTTTTAAGTGTTTACTGTATTCCAGTCACCAGGCTAGCACTTTTAATAAGTTATCTCAAGTAAATTCAAAGACAGGTGAAAATACAGAAGAAAACCTGTAACAGAAATTGTCTGGTCAAGTGAGCACAGGATCTGCACATATTCAGAACGCAAGGTTGTTGAGCTTGCAAAAGCTGCAGGGTTTATCAATGGAGGTTTATTTTATGGGAACAATGTTTATATGTAGTCCTTAGTTAACTGAAATGTCCTTACATGGCACATGATGATATGGTGTCTGCAAGGTTTCTCTGCTGTAAAACTACTGTTTTTTTCCCGTTTGTAACTAATAAGTATCTTATGGAGAGACACTTTGATGGGAAACAGGATATTTACATAGCCTCAAACTTCCACCCACTGGTTTTGGCCTGAATCAATTATTTCTTTAACAGTTGTCTGACATTAATTTCCTAACTCCATTCTTCTCTCGACTTTTCTTTGTTGGTTTTTACAGTAAGAGAGAGCTTTTTCTTTTTATTATTAATTAATTAATTTATTTATTTATTTATATCAGTAAGGATTAGTTGATTCTCATTTTACTCAACGGCCAATAATTCCTTTCTATCATTTATTTTGATGCTCAGATTGTTCCAGAATTGACTGGTGGAAATATCTTTGTAAGTTGGCTCCTGGAGACATCTGGCATGTCTCCATCATCCTTTGATTGCTTTTTTATTTCCCAAAACAAATGGAGGTTTTATTGTTCATCTCATACTTTCCTTGCCACAATGCAAGAATCAGTCATTTCTCCAAGAAAACCATTTCCTCAAGTCATTTTATTAGAGAATGGTACTTAGAACCAAGTTCTGGGTACCCATTGGTGCTGAGGCATAGTGCTCCTTCAGCAAAAAGGGCTAGGAAATATATGAATTTGTGTATGTGTGTGTGTGTGTGTGTGTACATGTGTATATGTGTGCGTAATCATGAAATTATGCAAATACTTCCAATCTCATTACATATCACAGGGTTTATTTTCTCTTTACCTTCTCTGTACTTGTAAGTCAGTTTTCCAACAAGAAAACTGATTCTAGCACTCTGGCAAGGAAAGTACAAGAAATTTGAAGGCAATTATTCGCAATATATTTATTTATTTGCTCAATTCTAAGATACTCAGCATAGTGTCGGAATTACTAACCAATATGACTATGAAAAACAAAGCTACTAATTAGAATCAATATGTGTATACTATTTTTATCTTTAGTCCGAGATACATAGTCAAAATACCATGTTCAAAAGATATTTGGGCTAGTTTCTCTCATGCACACATACTCTGCAATATTTTCAGCATTTTTTTCTCATGTTCTTTTGAGCTTTTTCATCTCTTCTCTTCATGTCACCAATTTTTTTATAAGTGATGTTTTACCTTTGGATTTCATTCAGCTTCAACCTCATTTTGATGATGGTTGGTTGTTTCATCATATTTCTACCCTGAGTTCTATCAACCTATGTTTAATATCCCCCTGCTGGCTTACATCTCATTCCTGAGTTCTTGCATTTCTGCTTCATTATATACCTTTTTAAATGGTATTTCTTTTAAATTAATAAAAATTTTATTTTTTACAATTTTCATCTCTCCTAAAACAATAATTTCCTGGGGAATTTCCTTCCTCTGTTGTTAATTTTGCTTCTCCTTTCTTCCCTTTCTTTTGTAATATCTTTTTATGGATATTGTTTATAAAAGGTTCTAGCTCTTTTTCCACCACACTAGTCATAGGATTTGGTATTTTGGAGACATACAATCTATCTGCAAGAGATTTTTGTAGAAATAAGGAAGATTGCAAAAGTTTTCAGATTGGCTCCATTCCACAAAGCACATGCTCTCTTTCCTCAACCTCCGCATGCTTCCTGCAGAATTTTTGTTTCCGTGAAGTTTTACATGCCGTCCACCTCCTCTGCTTTTCTTTACTGTGCTATCCCATTTCCATACAATTTTTTCACAAATCTTCCATCACATGGGAGCCACACATTCTCAGATTTTACATTTGTTATCACTTTGGAAGATTTCCTGTCAGTGGGTTGTTGTTAAGAACTTTCACAAAAAGTTGTTACATCTACAGATTTAGTCTAATAAAAATTATATTTTCTTAAGACTCTGACCTCTAATTTTTACAACTGCCTCCTGCCAAGAGCTAGTAGTTATTTTCCCAGGGAACTAATTGAAATGCATTCAATGGATTTATCAAAGACTGTGTCAAGTATGTTTTTATGGATGTAAGTGTTCCAAATTGTTTAGCCTGGTTACTCAGAAAGGAGAACCTGAAGCATAGACGTAAGTGACACTGCTTTATCAAGAAGTGAGATCTCATGGATCAAGAGTGAGAGAAAGGGAGAAGAAAGCAGGGAATGAAGAAGAGGCTAGGCAGGAGAGTATGGCAGAGCTAACCATCCTTCACATCAAGAATGGCTATTTGTTTGTCCATTATAGTGTTTGGAAAGACCCTTTATGTCACTATCTCTTATTACAGTCTGTTAAGAGAAGGAAGGGAGAAAAAAATAATCCACCAGCTCCAACGTCCCATTGATCAAAGGTTTACTCCACAGGGTATTAATTTTCTCATACTTCCAAGTTGCAGCATGCATAGGCACAAGCTGAGACCAAGATTCTTACAACCCAGAGTCAAAAGGAAAGCCATGAAAATAATTGCAGGTGAGCAAACAGAACTCACTGTCAGATGGTGGCCACTGGAAGTCACTTGTTCAGACTTAGCTTGGCTATATGTTCTGGTTCACTAGACATTCTCCCATTCTCTGTGTGGCCACAGTGTAACTATTAAAATCATCTCCTTTTACTCTAAAAACTATTTGGATTGGATGAAAAATTGTATGATTATAAGGCTGATCCTGGAACAACTGGCCAAGATTACCGGAGACAAGTGAGTCTGAGCAGCGGCGTATAAAAGGTGTTTGATGCACAGTCCAGAACATTTTTCTGGATATGTCCTACCTTCAAGTGTGCTATCTAGTCTGTCAATCACTCTGAGAGAATGAGAATGACTTTTTCCTTTGTTCAGAAATGGTAACCTTGATGTTCTGGGGACCTAACTCTTTTCACCATTTTTCTGTTAATATCTTCAGATGTTCATACAAATAAAATGGCAAAATACAAGTTGGAGAGAGGTTGTGCTGACCTGATATCTCATAAGAAGATGATGAGATGTTTGTGCAGAGTTGATATCCAATACAACTTTAGAAAAATAAATGTGTATGAAGTGCAATATTCAACCCCAAAATTATTGACTTTCAGTATCATTCGTTGAACATGTTTAATTAACTGGTCCGTATGTACTATTAATAAGGGTCCTTGCTCCCAGCTACTTCAAGAAAAGGCATGTAATTTGGAAATTGGTACAAGGTGCTAAATTTAGCCATGTCTAGAAAGAGTATTATCAAGAAAATTTTTCTTCCCAAACAATCTCTAAATATTTTCAAACAACCCAGACATAGTATCCAATGTATGGTTCTGCTCATTGTAACTTTGGCTTCAAAGGTAAAATCTAATTAGATATGTTGAAAATCCCAATGAAACGCCAGAGATAAAAATGATTCATTTTAATCACAAAGTGTCCAGAGCATGTCAAATGAACAGTGGATGGCAAACATCCCATATGTAGATCATAAGTCATTCTAATATGAAAATCACAAAGCAAGGGGCAAGATTTTTCAAAATGTTTCTCTCCCACAGACTTCAATTTGCATTTGAAAGCATAAAAATAAATTTCCAAAAGGTTTGATCACAACACCAGCAAGGAAAAGGATACCAAGAGAAACATTAGCTATTAACTGCTAAAAAAGCTCTTTGCTGAAGCACAAAAGAGAGAATTGTGATAGGTGAGCCATGGAGCCTTTTAATCAACACAGTCAACAGATCAAAACATTAGGATATGAGTATAGAAGAAAATGTGTATAAGTAAAATAACTAGAAAATAAAAACTATTTTCTTGATTCTATGACATCATCAATTAGAAGGTGCATCATCAATCTAACAATAGGCTTTTGGGGAAAAAAAATGTGCATATGTTTGTTTTTGTTGTTTTACTTTAACTCAGCAAAAATAGCATAATATCACATGCTAATTCATCATCCTTTCCTTCTGTTATTATAAAAAGCTTCTTACTTTTAAAACTAAAGATTATTTTTAAAGATTTTGGTCATTAGTAGCCATGGATAAGATTATGATAATACATTGCCTTTGACAATCCATACTTGTTTGTGTTCTTTACATATCTAACAGCTTTAGGATCAATAGCATATTTTGAAACATATCAGATGATATTAGGGTTTTGTCTGCATTTCCTGTGGTTAAATATATAGCTTAATTTTTATCTGACTTGAATTGTGTTTTGCTGAAAGTTAAATGGTTTCTCTTGAAAGTCAAATAGAACTTTTGACAGATAAATATTCACTGTCTGAGTGACAGAAATATAAATTAATTGCATTAATCATTCCACACTCCCACTATGAGAGTTTTGGCAATTTCTACTGCCTTTGGTTATATTGCCTGGAATGTGACAGGAATTTTTTGGCATAAAAAATGGTTGAATTCTTAAAACTATAGTTATAAAGTTATGTTTTTAACATATTTTTAGCAATGAATTACATAATCAAAACAGAGTTAAATTTAATCTATTCTTTTTAGTCATTTGACAATATATACATAGATCAAATAATTACATTGTACACCTTAAATTTATACAATGTCATGTGTCAATTATATCACAATAAAACTGGAAAAAAATAAATAATCCAACACATCTAACATAATACAGTGTATTATCAGGACAAATGAAAACAAATCCTGTTCCAATAAAAACAAAAACATTATCTTTCCTATCTATGAACCTATGGAATAGATGGTCAGCACTTTTCCCTGTACTTCAAGAAAAAGAGAATAAACTAAAGATTTATCAAAATAAGAGCAATTGAAATTTTTAAGAGGATGAGATGGGCCAAACAATTAAAACTACTCAGATTGGAAAGGCTGAACATATACACAATAGCCTGACATTTTACGAAAATAGAACTCCGATCCAAAATCTGTAGCAATTGGTCTGGGAAACCAAACCTCAACGATGGTCAGGGCTTGGTCAATGACTGACAGCTTCCCTGTTTTTGTCTTTGCTTCCAACTAGGGACCAACCAGAGAAAGCCAAATATGCTCCTAAACCAGTCACACAGGATGCTCCATGCTAACAGTCTCCAATTAGAGCACACCTGAAGTCTTCCATTTTAGCTTTTCTACTTCTCACCCTGCCTTTGAATCAGCCAAAATATAAGTGATGGTGCCTGACTCTCAGCTATGAATAGCCTGTTTATTTTCATTTAATGAACTTTGTTTATTTTTTCAAAAAAAAAAAAAACCTTAAGAGTTGAGATGAGAAATATCTATAAAATATGGAAAGATATGCATAAAGTAAGCAGAGATTTATCAATAAATATCATCCTTTGAGAACAAAGTAAGTTTCTCAATGTTATCTAGCCTTAAAGCCAAGGTCAGAAAATGTCCCCTATGAAAATGATCATAACTAAGTAAACATATCATAATCATAAAGGTACCCATCTTAAATTATTTCTAAAGTTCATATTGCTATACACTGCGTTACCTCTGTTTCTTCCAATATCTGCCAGTCAAAAAGTTGACCCAGAGGCCAGTAATAAATCTACAGTAAGATGCAGAAATAGAGATATTTGAAGGTTAAATCCAATTCAAATTCTACCTCTTTCATGAAGCTGGTGTAGATCTTTTGAGCATACCTAGTGCTTTGCCTACCATCACACACTGCCCTCATAGACGGTGATCACCCATGACCTTAAACTCCATGCTGTACATGATGAATAATTAAGTAATACTGTCTTCTGGTCTTGCTATGCTTCATAATTCAACCTCAGCTCCCTCAAGCAAATGTTAATTTTCTGAGAGCAGGAGCATAGAATGTGCATTTCCTGGACTACTCACTGTAGTAACACAGTTGGACTGACCAGGAAGGTTGATTTCAGGAGGAACCACTGTCACATGTCCTCCTGAAGTAACTATGATTTCCCACATCATAGCTCTCCCCATAGTGCATTGCAGTGGGTTGTTTTCTTACCTGTGTCCACCATCTAACCAGAAAATCTTTAGGGCAATGACTGAGTTTTCTTTTCATCTTTAAATCCCCTGTACTTAGCATAGTAGCTGGCTTATAACAGGGCCTTGATATTGAATGTTTCGTTAACTGTCCACTTCGGTCTGAGAAAGAACAACGTATGAATCAGTAGTGATCTGACTTGGTTGCAACAGGTTCATTTAACATATCAAGGGGTAGCAAAGTTTTCCTTAAATGGGCTGATGGTAAATTTTAGGCTTACACGATATAGGATATCTGTGACAACCACTCAACTATATTCTTGTCAGCCAAAGAAGCCCTGGACAACAGTAAGCAAATAAGTGTGTTGCTGTTGTTACCACTTTTCCCACAAAAACAAGCAGAGAGCTGGATCAAGCCTGAGACCCACGCATGCATGCATGGAATTTCAAGGCTTCAAAAAGAAGTGGGAATTAGAAATATTCAACAAATCCAAACAGTACTTCATAACGGCCAACGGATTAGCCTCTGGACAAAACTCAGGTGATGTGATGTTGTCTACATTTATAATGGAAGAAAATGTTAAATTTCAGTCAGAGGCTAGTGAATACAAAAGTGGGCCTGGGTGAAGAACCCTATCCTAGGAGAAATGGATCCACTTTCCGTCACTGGTCTCCATAACAACATCATTCATGAGGGATTACATACCATGGGTTAAACATTTAACATACATCATTTTATTCAGTCCTCAAAGAACACTACAAAGTAGGCATCATCATTTCTATTTTATTCTTAAAGAAACAGTGATGTAAGTTAGTAAAATGTCTTTCCTGAGAACATGAGGCTTGTATGAAGACAAGACAATGTTAAGTCCAGGTCTACCCAGCTACAGAAGCTGCGTGCTCTTCAGGCTCCATGGAGAGGGTGGGAGAAACCAATGTCATGCAAGGTGTGTTGTATATGTTTTATAGCAATGACCTGTGTGACCAAGTAAATTTAGCTTGTATTCTAAATACAATGTTTGACATATTTTTAGCTCTTGAAATTTGTCACTTAAGTATTAGGAGGAATCCTATACAATGGAATTAAACATCTTGAACTAAGAATTGCATTGAAATTATATTTATTATCTAAGCAAAATCAACAAATTGTACATTTTAAAAGAAAGAAGTTTTTATATTAAGGCAGTTCTAGCTAAATGAAAGAAGAGACAAAAATATAAAATAAAAATAAAGTGGTTCTAGCTATTTCAAAAGTAGAAAATAGAGACTATTTTTACTTAAACACATTTTAAAAGTGTTTAAAGTTCTGGTTTTTCAGTTCTCACAAACATGAGATTGAACTTTCAAAATGTAACATTGATCTATAACATACAACTGGCTATGTACTCTATATCTGGCAGACTTTCTTATCTCTTATCGACAGTCTTCCTTTCACAGATTTCATTAAAAGGAAGCATGTGGATTTTTTTGAGGGAGAGAGGGATTACTAAAAACTGGCCTGCAATGTAACTGGCTCAAAATATGCACTAAAAAGATTATGTTGATTTGTTCTCCACTAGATTTTGACCTAAACGCATTAGCTATCTCCTTTCAAATGATACAGACTTTATAGAGGCAATGCAGAAACAATGGTTAGATTATCGGGTGTAGCAATGAAATTTTTCTTTTTGAGATACTGCTAAAGAGGTCATTCATGTTTGTTTGCCTGGTTTTAAACACCCCCCGCACACACACACACACACACACTTCAACACTCTAACAGTTTAAACTTGTTAGAGTTCAAAGACTTCTAAGCCCTAGCCCTCCAGCTGAGGAAGTCTTTGCACTTGACCGCACCAACCCCGCCCCCAGGGAGCACCTCCTGTGCTAGAGCGTCTCAAAATCCCCCTGCTCTTCAGAGGCCTCTTTGCCCTGTGAGCCTATCCTGGGGACTTTAGAAAATTCTTGCTTCCTCTTACAATGGTTTTAAAAAACAAACTCTTTTTTTATATATAGCAATTTCACATTTAGGTTATTTTGAAGCCTTCACAATCAAAGGCTGCACAAGTAAAGGTTCTTATAGCACTTTCACCCACGTGGTCCATATGTTATATTTCGGATAGGCAAGATGTTAAATATAAGCTTTAATAAATGCAGTGAGGCTAAATGAAGTCAGAAAACGTGAGATTTGCATTTACTTTTAACCATGATGTTGCCTCACTATCCCAAATAAAGACACAATCTTGAACATGAGAAAGAGAAAAAAAAAATCATTGTCTACTTGTTTTTTTACCATTTTGTAGATAAATATTCTGTTTCAACTCTACTATCTCATTCAGTCTTCTTTTTTTATTTAGATTTTTACTCATCTCCTTTATCTCTTCCTTCATAATCTTATACCATGGCTCACACATGGGGGGCGGGGGTAGGAAAATAATATTTCTGGATAATAGTTCTCAGGTATGTTTGCAGGTAAGATTAGAATACAGTGGATCATATTTGCCTTGGACTTGTGATTCATGTGATGTGAGTTACCATCTGGATGACTGTAGTGCTTTGTTTTGTAATTCAAGAATACTAATGATTGTGTAGTGAAAAGAAAAGCTAAGGAGAAATATATCTTTGTTATTTGATTTCAAGTATATTCACAAATAGCTTTCAACAGTGACAAAAGAGCAACACTCAGGTACTCTTCTTGTCAAGTAATGCCAAACATCTGGATGAAAACTGAAAAAGAAGAATCAAGCAAATTACCTATTATTGAATGAATAGTCATGAAGTGAAACACTCAGGTCTTTGGAAACATCAAACAACCTTTTGATGAATGTATCCTGCTTTGAAGCCACAATCCTATGAAGACTGCTTTGTGTTCTTACATATGAATTAGTGTCTTGTGTCACAGAATGATACAGAGTGAGAGAGAAATTAGAGGGCATTGGAGAGGCTATTCTAGAGGCTAGCATGTCCTCTAGCAAAGAAGACAGGAAGTGGAGAGATTCTACAAGAGATAGTTCTTAAGAAATGGAATAATATCCATTTACTTATCCCTGCACCAGGGGTAAGGCAAAGTACTTCATATGCATCACCTCATTTAAGCCTCAAAACAACCCTGGGATGTGATTTGTACTGCTATTATTATAACACTAATGTCACTAATAATTAGTTCAATTTAATAGATGAGGTATTCAAGACCCACAAAAGTCGACTTGCCTAATCAAAGTACCGGGGGAAGTCACAATCTATGTAAAGAGAGTAGTCCTAGAGAGTACCACAATGTGCAACCTATCCATAGTTCTCTGAAATCTGGGACAGTCTCAAAATGTTGTCTAGGGATCCCCTTTCATCCACTCAAGAAATGATTATTACGAGTAGCTGTTCTTTATGAAATGCTTATCATGTAAGACACTATGCTAAGTACTTTACAGGCACTACATCTCTATATTTTGTTACTTTTTTTCTTAGAAAACTGAAATCCAGAGAGGTTAATTAACTTGCCCAAAGTCAACAGCTATTGAAAAGGAGAATTTGGATCCATATCATGAAATTAAAGCTCTGAATTAAATACTTCATGAGCAATTTTGATCACATTCCATGGCAAAGTCTGGGTTAGATGTTGCATATGCTAGAGAGAAAGGCAGAGTCTTTTCCAGGGAGGAGCTAAGGACCCCTTGAAGAAGACATACATAGACCAACAACCAAACTATCTTAAAATGATTGTTTTAATTAAATGAGGGTGCATCAGGAAAGCACTTCATATAGGACATAGCATTTGACCTGTCATTTGAGGGATACATGAGAAGTTAACTATCAGAGTGATGTCAGGCTACAACAAAGAGGAATCTAGCTAAGATTAAATATATGTTTCTAGTCATGTGACACCTGTGAGAGACTTATATAACATACAAATAATATTTCACTGTAGAACCAGAATCTTTTGCTTGGGCTTGCACCATATTATGGCTTAGAATGTCCCTTCCTCCTTCTGTACCTTTTCATCACACCCACCTTTAGTTTCTATATAGCTTTAATACTTAGTATTCCTAAGGCAGATTTAAGTCACAGCTTCTTTTCAAGTAGTTTTCATCTTACCACGTTATAATTGTCTCCTCCCATCTCCATCTCTTCTACTGGATTGTGTACTCATATTTTCATTGCCTAAGTCTCTAGGTCTCTCTCAAGCCAGTGCCTTGCAGCCACTGAGTAGGTGGTTAAGAGGAAGCTTTGGTTAAGAATGGATCCCAGCCTTCTCATGTACTGAGAAGTTAAACTTGCCCCCAAACATGTAACTAGTAGGTAAGAGTCAGAGCAAAGATTTAGGTTTCGAGCTTTCTGGTATAGTTTTCTATCTATCACAATACATTGTCCCCAAATCAAACAGAGACTGATTAAACTGATGACCCATGAATAAAGAGCTATTAAATCAAAGGACTGGAACTCCAATTTAAGTCTCTTGAGTGAGACTTAATAATCTCCTTCACAGAAAATCAGCTAGGATTTCTTTGCAAAAACTTAAGGTTATATATATATATGGAATGACAGTTGTTAAGGCAATGATGAGGAGATATGAGAGAAATAGTGAGGAATATAGTGATTACAATATCAGTGATCAAACTGGGAACCATCTAAGTGATAGAAATCAAGGTGTTGTGTGTTATACTGAGTAGCTACCCCAGGAACCAAAGATCCATGCCAGATCTTCACACCTGACTCCTTCTTCAAGCTCCCACCTTCAAGGTTAGACTTGGCTTGACTTTTCCTAAGCTAAAAAAAGCTCTTCTCCCTCTCAAAAGCCTTTCAGAGCCAACTTAAGATATGAGCAAGCAAAAAAGGTAAAGGGGTTTCTAATATCTGGTCTGACGTATAAAGATTTTAAAAGTTATCACTCCCGTTCACATAACAACCGAAAAATAATAATAATAACTACAAACTGAAAAAATGAACAACTCTATTTAGATCAACTAGAGATTTAAAGTCATAGGGCAAAATACCAGCTCAAGTAAATACAGAGGATCACAGCTTACTGGGAGCAGGAGTTTTCTGGAGCCACAAACTGATAGAAAAACTTAAACTATAATTAATGAATTGCTAGAGGTTCTGTGTAGGCAAGCTTGAGAGATAAGCGAGGAGAACTCCCATACATTTATCAGTTTTAGCCCCAGGATCTTCATCAGGTTTTCACAATAAGGATCAGAGAAAAATCCCCTCCTTCTTCTAGCAGGAGAAGAGGAAAGTAACCATTTTGGACTATGCTCAGAGCTTTGTTATATTTAATAAAGGCCTGCCTGGTGGAGGTAGGGGACTATTTTAAAGTCAGAGCCTAAATGACTTTAAGTTTACTAGAACCTAAGGGAAGGGAAATACCCAAATCCAATCCCCTCTAGCTTTCCTGTTCCACCTAAGTGGAAGAGAAAATTGAGAAGCACTCATAAAGGTCACGGCCCATTGACACAGGCTCACCAAAATACTGAGACCTAATCATAGAACTATAGGATGCTTTCCCTCCTCTGGACACTTACGCCATATCTATAGGTATCAAGAGTTCATCTCAGCCACTCCATGGTATTGCTGCCTTGGCATTCATTTTGTTTGATCAAAGTGGCCTTCGGGGACCTCAAACTGACACTAGCCCCTTCATGCAAGTACACGCCCTAGATAGCAGCCACAGAGTCACAAGCATTTAAGTCCCTGATATGACTTCCCCACCAGTCCTAGTGATCAACAGTCTCCCCTATTTCCTAGTGCCTGTATGCCTTATGGCATGCCTTAAAGAAAACCCCATGGGGCTTACCCAAACCCGACTCTTTTGCTTTAATTTTACCAATCCAGCCCTGCCATGTGAACCCCAAATAACTCCAGCCATGGACCCCAATAAAAGCATGTGTCCCAGGTCATGCTTCTCTTTTTTTTCTCTCTACCCTCTGTGTAGCCCCTCATGGCATGTCATTTACTTTCTCTAGGAACTGTGAGTAATAAACTTCTCTATTTCAACTTCTCTGTGGTCTATTGTCAAACCATAGCTCACCATCCAGCACTCTGTGCTCTAATTAATGAATATGAATTTAACAAAGTTAAAACAATAAAGTTCACGTATAATAACAATGGGTTACAGGTAAAAGAAGTATGAGGCTCACACCCTTGTTCAGAAAAAGTCTCCAGGAGAACCAAAAGATAACAGGAAAGACAAAAATGGAAACACTAAAAGAAATTTTAGCCACTGACACAATAGCCAGAGTAAATTCCTAGACAGAAAACATAAACCTTCGTACTAAAGTCCTATTGATCTCAGTTTCTTTTATGCAATATATCATTTCTCATGTTCAGCAAAAAAAAATTGCAAAGCATACCAACAGGCAAAAAACACATTTGCAGAAACAAAACAGATATCACAACCAGACTCAGGTATGACAGAGATTTTTAGAATTATCAGACTGAGAATTTAAAGTAATACGATTGATATGCTAAGAATCAAATGGAAAAAAAGGAGATGACATGTGATAACAGATGATTAATATAAACCAAGAGATGGGAATTTAGAAAGAATCAATAAGAAATCAAAGACACTGTAATAGAAATGGAAAATGCCCTTAATGAGCTCATCGGTTAATTGAATATGGCTGAAAAGAGAATCAGTGAACTTGAAGATATATCAGTAGAAATTTTGCAACCTGAAAAGTAAAGAGAAAATAAAAGGATGAAAAAAAAAGAATAGAATATTCAGGAACTGAAGAACAATTATAAATGAGTAGTTTATAAGTAATAGGAATATCAGAAGAAGAAATATTTGAATTAAGAATGGCTGAGAATTGTCCAAAGTTAATGATAGACATTATACAACATCAAAATGACAATCCATAAAAAAAAAAATTGATAATACATTAAAATGAAAAACACTGGCTCTATGAAGGACATTGTTAAAGAGAATGAAAAGACAAGTCAAAGACTTGGAAAGAATCTTGGCCAAAACATATATCTGATAAAGAACCTGCATCCAAATATACAAAGAACACTTGGAGCTCAACAATAAAAAAAAACAATCCAATTAAAATGGGCAAAAGATTTTTAAGATACTCCTCACCAAAGATATACAGGTGGCAAATATGCATATGAAAGAACATTCAACACAGTATGTCATTAGGAAATTGCAAATTAAAATAACAATAAGATACCACGGAGTACCTATTAGAACAGCTAAAATCTAAAACACTGAGAACACCAAATGCTGGCAAGAATGTGAAGCAACAGGGATGCTTTTTGTTGCTGGTGGGAATAAAAAATGTGTATTTTGTAGTAGTTTTGTATGTATGTCCTCTATGGATGTCGATTCCAATGGGAAATTGTCAGGTCAAGTTGGTTAATGGTTCACTTAAAATCTTTTGTATACTTATCGATTTTTTCTTCTGATTTTGTTCTATTATGTAATAAGAGGAATATTAAAATTTCCCATTGTAATTGTGGATTTCTATGTCTTTTAATTTTGTGGATATTTGCAGAATATAGTTGAAGCTATTTAATCAAGTGCCTACAAATTAAAATACATTTGTCTTCCTAGTAATTTGAGCATTTTATCATTATGAAATTTTCTTCTTTTTCTCTGGTAATACATGTTGCTTCGGTACTTACTTTGTTTTGAATTAATTATAGCTACACCAGCTTTTTTTTTTTCCTTCCTTTTACTTTCAAACTTTCCATATCCTAAAAAATAAACTAATTTTTTAAATGACTTGTATAGGCATTTCTCCAAAGATGATATACGAATGGCCAACAAGCATGTGAAAAGATGCTCCACATCACTAATAATCAGCAAAATACAAATCAAAACCATGATGAGGTACCACACCCATTAGGATGACTTCTGTCAAAAAAGAAAAAAAAGTGTTGGTGGGTATGGAGAAGGTACATCTTTGTGCATGGTTGGTGTGATTATAAAATGGTTCAACCACCTGGTAAACAGTATGACAGTTTCTGAAAAACTGAAATAAAGAAAAAAACTGTCATACGATCTAGCCATCCCACTTCTGGGTATACATTAAAAAAAAATTAAAAGCAAGGTCTCAAAGAGATATTCGAATACCCACATTCATATCAGCACTACTTAAAGTAGCCAACAGGTAGGAAAAAATAAAATGTCCATGGATGAATAAATGGATAATCTACATGTGTTATATACACACAATGGAATATTATTCAGCCTTAAAAAAAAGTTAATACTGTCACATGCTGCAACATGTATAAACCTTGAGGACATTATGCTAAGTTAAATAAACCAATCATGAAAAAGACAAATAACTATAAAATCAGCCCAATCCAAATTTATGTTTCTTCCACTATTATCCCACACCCCTATACATTCCCACACATATTCCTTGGACTTGTGTTTGTATAAATTAGAAAACTCAACATTTGGAATGTAGCACACCTCATCAGGCACACTTTGTATCCCATTTTTAAGGGCCTGCTGGGACTTAAATTTAGTTATAGGTCTAGAAGCAAAGAGGGGTAGTGCAGGTGTGTCCTAGAGAAAATCACCAGTGTCTTGCATGTAACTGCCTCAAGGGAGGCCCTACAGTTTCCTCAGGCAATGCAGGCTTAATTTCTTCAGATGGACATATGAAAAGGCTGCTTCTGTGGGCAAAAATGTTTCATCAGAATTTAGGGACTTCAAGGTCACAGCTTCATCGTGTTCTTCCCATTGTGCATGGTGACCCAGATTCTCGCTCCTTGTAGTGTTTGATTAGGAATAGCCAGTGGCGATATTTAGAGTATCTCTATTGTGAAATCAAACCATGGACTATCTGAGCTCTCTTGACTACTGGAAACTGAGTCATTAGTATCTTTAAATCTAATTAGGTTAGACTGCCAGAAAACCCAGAATAAATTCTGAAGATTCATCTTTAAGATTCTGTTCCTCTAAAAGCATCCTCAGCACCAAAATCTGTGTCAGTCAGTGCTCTCTAGGGAAACAGAACCAATAAGATATGTGTAATTTTGATATCCATGGAATATATGGAGATTTATGGTAAGGAATTGGCTCACACGGTTATAGAAACTGGCAAGTCCAAAATCTGCAGTGTAGGCTGGCAAACTGAAGACAGAGGAGGACCGCTGGTGCAGCCCCAGTCTGGAGGCAGTCTTTTGTAGCATTCCCTCTTGCTTGAGGAGGCAAGTTCCTTTGTTCTTTTCAGATCTTCAACTGATTTAATGAGGTCCACTTATAGTTTGGGAGTCTGGGGCAACCTGCTTATTCAAAGTTCTCCGATTTAAATGTTAATCTCATCCAAAAAACACCCTCCAAGTTGGCACATAAAATTAGCCATCTGGGGAGCTTTACAAAATACTGATGCTTGAGTCTCATCCTCAATGATTTTGATTTCATTGGTCTAACATGAGTTCTAAGCATCTAGATATTTAAAAGTCTCCCAAGTGATTCTATTGTGCTGCCAAAGTTAAGAATCTCTAGGTTAGATCAATTAGGATTTACATCCTTGGGGCTAGAGAAGAGACATGGAACAAAATTAAGATTAACAAGAAAGAAGTAGGTTGGGGTACTGCGGCAAAGAGTTTGGGATTAGGAACCTATTGTCTCAGCCACAAAGTTAAAAATAAATTTTTTTCTAATTGTTTTTATTATTCATCAATATCCTCTATCATCCATGTTTTATATGTGGTCATTTGAATTTAAATTTATATTATAAAGAAATAAAATTAAACATTCACTTTCTTAATCACACTATCCACTTTCCAAGTTAACCACCTATGGCTAATAACTGCTGTGTCAGGCAGCATAGACAAAGGATATCTCCATCTTCCCAGAAAGACTTCTGGGCAGCACTAACCTAGCATAACAAATTTAGCAGAGTTCAGTTTGTTCTTGTGCCGGAAACTGAAGACAGAGATTATCAAGACACAGTCCTGCCCTCACAAAGCTTCCTATGCAGCTGAAGAAACATAGCATATGAATAAACAATTATAAGAAAATGTGATATTAACTATCATAACATAGTCATTACACAAATACTTCACAGGTAAAAGGTATCATGATCCACTATTTTTTTTTTAACAATTCACTTTTTCAAATATTTCAGGCCGATTTTTCCCCTTAGGTATTAAAATGGTACTTCCAGAAACTTAAAATGTTTATAGGCATAGGTAACAAGGGGTAATGGCATAAAAGAGACATCTTTTTAAGGTATTTGTCCACTCCACAAAAAGTTATTCTACCATTGTCACCAGATACAAGAGTTGATCCAGAACTGCCAAAAAGTGACCCCAGACTTTTGCCATTGTTAGTAGAACCTGGAAGAACTTGAATTAAACTAGAAATGAGAAGCATGTGAACAAGAAATTTCAGGATTTTCATTAAAAGCTTCTGTAAATGTGCTTGCTGCATGCAAGAGCTCATTGCAGAGCTCTTTTGCACCTTGTCCTATTGCCTTTTGCTCAACAAATGTAACTGTTTGTACTGTTTGTACTCCTAGCAGCTCCCGCTTTCTGTAACAATTTGTATCAGGAGACAACTGGAGACAACTCCTGGCCTTACCAATGTTACTACTTGTAGTCTCCATAGCAACTCCTGCTGTTTGTAACGGTTTGAGTTCAAACTGACCAGTTAGCTTGTGTAAAAATTCTGGTCTATAAGCAATGTTGCAACTGAGCCTACTGCCCAAACCTTCAGAGCACTAGCTCCTCTGGGACTGGGTGTAACAAACCTGAGTTCTCCTTTCTCTCCAAGTTACTGCTTGGTATTTCATTGGACTGGTTTGGGGTTTTTTCCACAACAATGAATCCTGAAATTTGACCAGAACTGGGGATGTTAGGTCTCCTTTGGAAAGCACACAAGATGTAGAAGTATGCAACCAGAATGCAACACTTATATTCATAACCAAATGGATCAGAAAATTATTTCAACCCCACTGATGAATTCTACCCTGGTACATGAGCTACATGGGAAGCCCAGGCATCAAAAGTTCATTTGTGCACATGGCACCAGTTATTCCACCTGGGCATGAAGTGGCGGCAAACCTGGGGTGGCCCAAGGAGTCTATGATTACAAAAAGGAATTACTGGCCAGGCTTTCTAGACACAGCGACGAAACAGTCCTTGATACACGGAAAAGAGCAGCAGATCAACGTTAAAAGTCTGGTTTTGGATCAGCTGAGGAAATAGTCTCCTGGACTCTTTCCAGGGTAAGCGACACACTCACTCCCTTCTCCTAGAATTCCTAACTGAAAACTGTTTTCAGAAATTGAGCAGCTCTTGCTCTCGCCTGCTCAGAACACTTGCTCACTCTACCACCCACACTCTCTTACAGAAGCTGACTTCCCATGGTCACATGGCCAGACCTTGCCAGGGTCTGAGGGGGTGACCAGAGGCCTCTAATCTCTGAGATCATGGAGCTAACTGAATGTTAAATGATTCAGTCCTTGAAGCCCTGTCCCCTGGCTGGTGAAGGATGCTCTTTTGCATTAGTAGAGAATGGCAGGCATTTGGAAACCTTTAGAAGGATTTGTAAACATTTAGGTGGATTTGTAAACCTTAAGTAACGTTGTCTTCTCAAAGAACAGACATGCTGGAAAGCGAAAATATGAATGAAGAATGAAAAGGTGTTTGCTTTTCTGATAGAGCCTTCATTATATACAATTTTAATCCTGTGAAATATATCTTAAGAAAAGAAAAAGGTTCCATAGTGGATTGAATAGTGGTCCTTAAAGAGATATGTCTGAGTCTTACCCCTCAGAACCTGTGAATGTGACCTGATTTGGAAAAGGGGTCTTTGCAGATGTAATTAAGTTAAGGATCTCAAGAGGAGATCATCCTGGATTATAGGAGTGGGCTCTAAATCCATTGACCAGTGTCACAAAGCAGAGTTACAGAGAAGCAGGCTATGTGAAGATAAAGGTAAAAAGATTGGAGTGATGCAGCCACAAATCAAAGAATACCTGGAGCTACTAGAAGCTGAAAGAGCTGAGAAAGGATTCACATCTTTGGCCCTACCAAAACTTTGATTTTAGACTTCTGGCCTCCAGAACTGGGAAAGAATAAGTTACCTTTGTTGTAAGCCACTACATTTGTGGAAATTTGTTACAGTAGCCCTTGGAATCTAATACAAATGTTAAATCAAAATGTAATTTGCTGAATCATTCGATGCTTTGGCTATAGGAGGGATATACCTAAAATCATTTTTTGTTGTTGTTTGTAATAATTCTTGGTCTGATGCTAAAAAAATATTAAACAAAATGCTTAGTGTTTATCCAAAATTATTTTCTTTCAAGCCACGCCAGATTTTGGGAAAGACCTGGCCTGATTTCACACTGGCTTTGAATTCTGTTTCGTAAGTCAAGAGCAATGTCACTTTTGACTGCCACTAGTGGTAGCAGAGAAAGATAATTTAAAAGGGAAGCTTTATCTTCAAATGTATTTCAGAATTCTTATTTGGAATGTTTCTAACCATGTGAGTATTTTGACAGGCACACTTAAGGCATTTAAAAGGATTTCATTGTTTGGTTCCATATTTTTACATTTCAGGCCAACATAAAACATGAAGAAAAGGTAAAATAGCTATTATCCTTCAGGAAATAGAGGACACAGTCCCTTCAATACATTTAAATTGGTTTCTTCATATTTTCACATTTTTCTCAGTCTTGCAGCAACCAAGGAGCAGAAATAGCATTTCCCTCTTATAAGGCATCACAGGGTCCCAGCAAGGAAAGCATCTTATGTGATTGTAGGAAAATTAAACAATTATATTTCCAGTTGAATTCTTACAATGTCCCAGTGTGGTAGTTCAATATTATTTCCAGTTTCTTGACATATGAGGAACCAAGGTGTTAAATTATTTTCCCCAAAGCATTGTGGCTCAGAAAATGACAGACTTCTGCCTCCCAGGAACCTGCATTAAAATATCAGGTCTTAGCATTAATTTACTCATCCACATGGCTCACTTGCCAAATCAAATCTTCAGAGGGATGCTGCTTTCTCTTAAACCAAAGCCAGATGTGAGCTGACTCCAGAACATGTGTAGGTGGCAACCCATTTGCAATTGTGTGTTATGAAGAACAGAGAAAAACAAAGCTGGTATTCCCCCTGGCCTCCCATCCCCACTCCCCATCCTATAACAGGCAGCTACTCAGAGGCTCAGTTGCCTAAAATTGCCCATTAGACACTCATTCATTTCTCTCTTAGAATGTAACTCAGCCTGGAGTGGTAACACAATCAATAGCTCATTGTGGATTTGTTCAGTGCTGTCTTAGAGAGATGAGCCATGGAGTTCCTCAAGAGCACTGGGGACTGCTCTTGAAGAATATTGGAATAGAGATTTCAAAAAGGTCAGTGAAGATGCTGAAACAAGACCCAGAGAAGTTAGCACCTCTCCTGCAAAACACATAGAAAAGCAAATAGCATGGAGGGAGGGCTGCAGATAAACAAGGCATTTTTTTAAAACAGATATTTTAGATTGTATACCAATATCTTTCAGTAGAACATTACAGGTATCTAGTAGGTATCTGTTTGGTTAGTGTTGATGATGTTGTTAGTGCTCTGCTCATTCTCCACCAGGTCTGGCCATAGTAACGTGCCAGGCTGACTTTTAACTGCCATCATTTCATCTCACTACCTGGAGACTTTCTCTGGCAGCTGGAGTCCTCTTAGCATCAAAGAATTAACACCACCTTCCACTGCCCGCATCTCTCAGGCAGCCCTTGAACAGAAATTGACAGGAACTAGTGCATAAACCCTGACTCCAACATACTCCAAGCTCTGTACAATGGTTGTGTCCATAGTACCCAAACACAATTGACCTCTGAGTGCCACATTGGTTATTTGCTTCACAGTGTACCCTTTATTCGCTGTCTCTGCTCACAGGTCTTCCTTCCCTACTCTCCCTCCTATTGATGTTTTCTGGGATCACCTCCAAACAAGCTTACACTTGTCTCAGGTCTGCTTCTTGGAAAACCAAACTAAAAATTTGGTTTTGGCAAAGTTATCTGTAACCAGAACCTTTCCTATGCCTAAACAACTGCTGGCCTGACATTCACAAAGGTTTTCTTTGTCAGTAGTGCTATCTTATCCTCTAAAGAAAGGATCAGCCAAAATAGTTATCTGGTCTAAATACATAGTAGTTTCCTTCTTGGCTTATAATTTGATTTTTAACACAGAAATACTTTTAGATCTATTATTTTTAATGCACCAACAAAGAAAAGTATGCCATGGTATCAAGGTGGTATCAGCTGAGGCCTAGAGAGGTACCTAAACTCTCATCCCTGCCCAGCAATACCAAGGAGTCTTATCCTGTCCCCACAGAGGCCAAGTGGAGAACTGAGACTTCTGCTACCACCTGGGAATAACAAGGTGGCATCCCTTTTCCCCCACTGGAGTGGTGTCAGAAGAGCCCTACCAAAACACAGGATTCTTATAATAGCCAAGGTATCCAGGTTTAAATTAAAAAATCACTTGTCATACAAAACACCAACATCTCAAACTAAATGAAAAAAAGACAATCAATAGACGTTGACACCAAAATGACACAGATGATAAAATTATCTGACAAAGATTTAAAGCAGCCATCATAAAAAATAATTTAATGACCAAATATGAAAAGACTTGAAACAAATTTAAAAAATAGAAAATCTCAAAAGAGATATAGAAAATGTAGAGAAAAATCAAATTAAAAGTTTAGAACTAAAAAATATAATAGCCAAGATAAAAAACTTGATGAAGGGACCTACTACGGAATGGAGAGGAAAGAATGAATCAGTGAACTTGAAGATAAAACAATAAAAATTACCAAATCTGAACAACAGAGAGGAAAACGGTTAAAAAAAATTGAATGGAGTCCCAGGGACATGTGGGATTATAACAAAATATCTAACAAAATATCAATATTTATGTCATCAGAATTCCAGGAGATCAGAAAGAGGATGGGAATTAAAAAATTTTTCAAAGAAATAAAAACTGAACATTGTCTAAACTTGCAAAATGCATAAACCTTCAGATCAAAAAGTGAGCAATCTTAAAACGGAGTAAAACCAAAGGAATCCATGCTAAGACACATTATAGGTAAACTTTTGAAAACTAAAAACAAATGAAAGTCTTAGAAGCGGCCAGAGAAAAATGACACATTACCAACAGAGGACAAACACTTCAAAATGACAGAATTTCTGTCCAGAAACAATGGAGGGTAGAAAAAAGTGAGACACTTTTCAAGGGCTTAAAGAAAATAACTGTGAACCCATAGTTTTATATCTAGTTAAATTGTACTTCAGGAATGTAGATGAAATTCAGACATTCTCAGGTGAAGGAAGATTAAGAGAATTTATCACCAACGGATCTACCCTGGGGAAAAAAGACGGCTAACAGAAATTCTCTAAATTGAAAGAAAATTATTTGTAAAAAACAATCTTGGAACATCAGCACAGACAAAAGAAAATGTAAGAGTGAAATATGAGAATTGCATTTCTTTTCTTTCCTTTTTTTCTTTCTTTCTTTTTTAAGCAAGGCAGCCCTTGGTTGACCTCACAGATTGCAAGGACCTTGTCAGTTTACAATCTCTTATTTTTTTATTTTTTACACCTACAGCACCTGGTCTTCCTAGGTGGTCTCCCATCCAAGTACTAACCGGGCCCGATCTTGCTTAGCTTCCGAGATCAGATGGGATCCAGCTTGTTCAGAGTGGTATGGCTATAGACAACATTTCTTTTCTTATGTTTTCTAAATTATATGGGCTAATGGAAGCCAAAATTGTAACAATGTCCAGTGTGGAATTCAATATATGTAAAGGAAATA
The DNA here is from genome assembly GCF_902729225.1 of Pteropus medius. NCBI lineage: Eukaryota > Metazoa > Chordata > Mammalia > Chiroptera > Pteropodidae > Pteropus > Pteropus medius. The sequence continues at coordinate 4,388,619 of NW_024350921.1, read as the reverse complement.
CATACAGGAAGGACATACAGGACATACAGGACATACAGGAAGGAAAGAGAATTATAAATGAGGAAATACATGAATGTAAAGGGACATAAGATTTCTACACTTCACTCAAACTGATAAAATACTGATAGTGGTAGAATTTGATTAATATGTACCTGCAATATACTTTCTAAAGCAACCACTAAATAAACTGTAAATAAGATAAAAGCAAACACTATACGCAAGTGAAATAAAATTCTAAAAAATGTTAGTAGTTCACAAAAATTAAGAAAAGAGAAACATAAATGAAAAACAGAAGAGTGAAAAGGAAACAAAATATAAAATGGCAGACTTAGCCTTAATATATCAATAATTAAATTAAATGCAAATAGCCTAAATACACCATTTAAAAGTCAGAGGTTGACAAAGTGGATTCAAATGTGATCCAAGAATACATCGTCTACAAGAAACTCACTTCAAATATAATGACGTACATAGTTTGAAAGGAAAAAGATGAAAGAATATATACCCTGCAAACATTAATCAAAAGCAGAGATGGCTATATCAGTGTCAGAAAAAATGACTTTCAAAGCAAAGAAAATTATCAGAGACGGAGAGGGACATTACATAATCATAAAAAGGGTCAACCCATAAAGAAGACATAACAATTCTATGTGTATGTGAACCAAGCAAAAAAGCTGCAAAATATGCGAGCTTAAATGAAAGGTGAAGTAGAGAAATCCACAATTATTGTCAGCAACTTCAACACTTCTCTTTTCTCTCTGGTATTGATAAATTGCTAAACAGAAAGTCAGGATTGTGAAGAACTCAACTACTCTAGTAACCAACAAAATCTAATTGACATTTATAGAACACTTCATCTAACAATAGCAAAAACAAAACAAACAAAAAAAAAACCCCACATTATTTTCAAGAACCCAAAGGAATATATACCAAGATAGATTATATTCTGGGCCATAAAACCAACTGCAACAAATTTAAAAGTATTAAAATCATAAAGACCACATTCTCTGACCACAATGGAATCAAACTAGAAATCAATAACAGAAACATAATAGAGATATCATCGAAACCTAGAAACTAAACAACACACTTCTAAATAATCCATTAGTCAAAGAGGAAATTTTTAGAAAAAATAAATAATACATTGAACTGAATGGAAATGAATGTACGACATATCAAAATTCATGACATGCAGCTAAAGCAGTGGCAGGAGAGAAATTTATACCACTGAATACATACATTAGCATAGACAAGATCAACATCCAAACATCTATTATATTTCTATATATTAGCAATGAACACATGGAAACTGATATTTAAAAAATAAAATTCTTAGAAATAAAATAAAACCTGTACTGAAAACTACAAAATACTGTTGAAAGAAATAAAAAGAAGATGTAAAAAAATGGAGAGATATACCAAATTTGTAGGTTCACGAAAGTCTGAATATAGTAAAGAAGTCAATTCCTTCCAAATTGATACACAAGTTTAACAAAATTCCTACCAAAATGGCGAGAATGTTGGCAAGAATATAGAGAAACTGGATCACTAATACATTGCTGGTGGGAATGTAAAGTGGTGCAGCAGTCCTCAAATAACATGTATTCTTTTGTGTCTAAACTATTTATGTCATTATTATGATACTTATAATTATTATTAGGTTTAGTATATATGAGTACATGTAATTAGTATTTTATATTAATATTATTATATTAGTATGGTTGAAGAATTTTGGAATGCTTCCAGATAATAGAAGTAATACTTGGGATAATAGAAGTAATAATACTACTAAAATCCTTAACTTATTGGTATTGTCAGTCTTTTTTTAAATTTTAGCTGTTCTGTTTTAGAGAATAATTACAGATTTAATTTGTATTTCTTTACAGAAGAGGTTAAACACCCTTTCAGCTTTATTGCTCGTTTGTATGTCCTCTTTTACAAAATATCTGTTGATTTTCTTATTTTTGATGTGGTTGCTATTTCTTACTGATTTGTAAGTATCTCAAGTTTCTTCTCTCATACTGTGAATGCACTTTTATTCTCTTAAAAATGTATTTGAATGAACCTCTTTTAATACAGTATGGAGAAATTTCCTACCCCAAAATCAGATATGCCAATATGCTGTCTTGTTTCCATAACAAAGGCCTAGTTGGGGAGGAGATGGATAAAGTCCACAAGACAGGTTAGGATGCTGTGATGGTACAGCTTTGGTACACAGGAGCACAGCAAGCAGTGCCCTCAAATTCTGGTGCCAGCCCTGGTACCCACGGCAGTCACCAAGTGCTTGAGATGCAGATAGTACTATACTCAGCAAAGACTGAAGCACAGGAAAGATTTACTTTTGAACACAAGTGAGATCTTAATCCTTCCTCCATTCCTCCAGATCTAGGGATCCTGGAAATACAATGCAAAAGACGTGAGATAATTTAGAGTGTCTAGCAACGGAGAACTAGAAAAAGAACTGGCAAAATTTTTGTTGTTATTCCTGGTAGAACAAGGATATTGTGGCCTGACAAAAAATGGTGAGCAAAGAATGAAATACTTCCTGGGTTTCAGAGTAACCGATCTCATGATAGAGGTGGATCCCTTTGTACTGTGATAAGTGGCATCAAAGGGTCACTTACCACTTAGGATGCAGGAGCCAAAAGAGGAAGTGGCTAATGTTAACTGAAGACACAGAGAAGGTATCAGATAAGAAGGGACAGCTAAACTGGGTTAGGAAAGAAGACGGAGGTATCGATAATTTGGGGAGGAGAGAAGGAGAGTAGAAATCAAAGGCTCTCAAACTTTTGTTTAGTGTCCTCAGTATCTTAGAAATTTTTCAAGGGCCTCTAGGTTAAGAGAAATACCTAATAGTTTAGTTCTATTTACTAATTAGTTGGATCCAAATAACTTTAAAAGTATATATGTATGTATGTATATATATACATATATACTTTTAAAGTTACATACACATATATATATATATATGTATATATGTATTCTAACAGCTTAGTTCAGCCGATTCTCATCATTTGCAGAGTCTATTTTGGGAGTTCTCCTACTTGCTAAAATGTATTTGTAACACCAAAATTGATACCTATGGCACTTTCATGGTCATTTGCAGACACATGCAGAGTATTGAAATTTTCACAAGATGAACATGTTTCCAGTTGAGGTCAAACAAGAGGACCCTCTACTTTCTAGTTTCAGTCCTATACGGTAAACAAGTCTTTCCGTGATCTATTAAGTGCCATATTTCTCATATTTTTATGCTTTTTGCTGGTGATTTCACTGTTTAGAACACACTGAAGCATGATGATGAAATGCTGTCTGTTTCCTGAGCACAGGAAGCTTATGAGGTGCCTTATGAAGAAAAGACACGTGCTAGATAAGCTTCCTTCAGGCACGTGTTATAATGCCACCAGCTTTGAGTTCAGTGTTAATGAGTCAACAGTATATATTAAAATGTCTTTAAACAGAAACACTAATTAAATAAGGTTGTGAACTGGTAAAACTGCTGTGGTCAGGAACTTGCAGGTATTTCTCCTTGGAACAATGATTCAGTATCTGTTAATTCACTGTTAGTGGGAACATTCTAGAACATAACAACTGCAAATAACAAGAATCAACTGTGGTGATTTTTAATATAATACATATTAATGGAAGATTAAAAAAATGCTTTTACTTCGTTGCTAAATACCCCAAATTATGTACTTATGTGCCTGGTGAGCACTGCATAGTTTCTCAAACTTGGACTCACATCAAACACTGCTGCCTTCATTTCTGGTTTCTCTCTGATTTTCACATGATACTTACTTTTAATCACAACAGCTGTCAGAAACACAGTTTGGAAGAGATCCGAAACCATCAATAACGACGTGGCACAATCTGATGTTGAGACTGTCGAACTACATGATCCTGCAGGTATCAAGCGGCAGGCACTGATTTCTCTTGAAAATTTAAAATATCCTGTATCATTTCAATGAGTTTGCTGTGGCATCTTGGGCATCTCTGCACACACAAGGTGAGAACCATGGGTCAAATTAAAGAAATAAGAGCACTATGAAACGGAATATTTTTTTAAAAAATAAACTGTTTGGTAATTTTTCCCATAAGGAAAAACATACATACTTTTGCAGAAAATAAGGCTGGAAAATGAAGTTTGAACCAGCAGATGAAGACTTTAACACCATTTTAAAGTGTTTAGTTTTTATTCTTAAGGTATTACAGCCAAAGAAGGTTTTAAAGAGGGGAAGGCCTACTGAAAAATCTGTACATAGATATGTTTGTATGATATGTAGATATATGTACACATAGAGATAAACTTATATATATGAATATATATTATATATACAAATAAATATAAATATATAAATAAATACATATATAAATAAATATTGGCATATATATATATATATATATATATATATATATATATGTATTTATTTTAGGAACCCAATATGATTGCCATAAAAGATGACTTGAATCGGGCAGAAATTAGAAGTAGAAAGACCAGACTGTACAATGTTTTTGGTGAGAGATGATAAGAATTGGACCCAAAGCAAAAGAAATGGATAGTGCAAATATAAGAGTTAAATAATTTGATTAACAATTAGGGATCAAGAGGGGTGTGTATCCTATTTCACTTTCTGCTTCCCAGCTTGTGTAAACAGGTAGATGCCATTAACCAAGCTATGTTCAGATTTGAGTTTAGAATTTTTTTTACTAGTGTTGGATGAGAAGAATAAATTAAAGCTAAATTTTAGTCCCTAGGCCAGTTAATCCTTAACACAGCTGCCGGTATCCATCACTGTTTCATTTTTCTGTCAATGCTAAACTACGTTCAGTACTGATGGCCTGAAATATTACCGCTTTTAGAGTTTGAGAGGCCTAAATCTGCACATTCCAGGCTATTTTCAGAGTTTGTTTTCAAGTCAAACCCTACTAAGTCAGATGTATGACCCTTGGTAAACCTACCCAGGCAACAGTTCTAAGATTAACATACAAAGGTAACAATTATTCCCATCTTCCCTCAGGACAACAAGCAGGGCCCATTAAAAACATAAATGAGGCTTTGGGGGGTGGGGGCGATGATCGCTATGCACTGAATGTCTGTGTCACCCTCAAACCCATATGTCAAAGCCTTATTTCCCAATGTGATAATGTTTGGAGGTAGGCTTCTTGAGGACACAGCAAGAAGCCCGCTGTCTGTAAGCCAGGAAGTAAGTCCTCACCAGGAACCAAATCTTCCAGCACCCTGATCTTAGACTTTTAGCCTCCAGAACGATGAGAAATACATTTCCGTGGCTTAAGCAGGCTAGTTGATGGTATCTGCGTTATGGCAACCCGAGCTAAGGCAAGTATGATGCATTTACCTGTAGGTCTGAGGAGTTCTAGGTGATCGGCAGGCAGAAGCATGCCTGGGGCTGGCCTGGGGCTGGCCTGGGGCTGGCCTAGGGCTGAAGTCGGTGGATGCCTCACACTGGGGGACATCATCTTACTGGTACCCTGAGGGTGATTGCTAGAGACGCTGAGTTGACTTCCTGAGGAAAGGCTCCAGAACAGGATGAATTGAGGGAAAGGGCCCAGATTTTAGAAGAAAGAGGGCAACTAGTTGTGCCGGGCTGCAAAATGAATGTGAGGTGAAATGAAGACAGAGTTAGCATGTTCATTCAGGATTCAACCAACAAATATTTACAGAACACTGAACACAACAGATGACATTCTCGTTTTTATTGATTTAAGCAGGGGAAAGAGATGCCACAGAAAGTGTGCCATTATACTTTAAAAGTATATACTTTTTTATAATATTTAATAAGTGAATAAAATCTGATTCTTTGCTGTTTCCCCTTTTACCATCCCTGGCCTGCTCCTATTGCATTTTGTCCCATTACTTTCTCAATGGGGCTTTCTCTAATCAGCTTTTTAAAAATAGCAACCCCCACTCTCCAGCAGTCTCTATCTTCCTTCCGTGTTTTTCTTTCACTGTAGCTCTTATTATCACCTGACTTACTATATAATCGATGTGTTTATTTGCTTATCGTCTGTCTCTTCCCCCGCCTCCTCCTCCCCAACTCCTGCACTGAATGTAATTCTATGAGAGGCTAGGTTTCTTTTCCCAGAACCTAGAACAGATCCTGGAATACAGAAAACACTCAATATTCCATGAGAGAAAAGCACTCTGTGCCATGAAGTTATATTTTAAAAAGACAACACAGTCCAGGCTATCAATACATTTTTCTCTGAGAAATTGAGGTTTAAGCTGAAATGTACAAGGTGAGAAGAATTGAGCTGGAGGAGGCAGAGGGCGGGCACCAGGCAGAAAAAAAGAGAGCAAAGGCCAGTAGGCGTGAAGGCCCCTGAGCAAAAGGAGAGGAGAAGTGGTAGTCTTAGGAAGAGGGACAAGGCAAGAGAGCCAAGTCACACAAGCCCTGGGGACAATGGCAAAGCTCTTGGGTTATTGAGGGAGTTTAAGCAGAAGCCAGACTAGTGGAGCTCAGGCTATTGTCAACTCATCATTGAGCCTCACCACATTTTAGGGTGTTTTTAGGGTCATATGTGTTCCAATCCTCTACCGTAGTGATTCCCAAACTTTTCCTTCCTGGCACTTCTTTACAAAACTACTGAGGACCCCAAAGAGCTTTTAGTTTTGTGGGTTACAGCTATGCCTGTATACTATATTTTATTTAGGTAGGTTATAGCTGTTGCATATTTACTAAAATTGAAACAGAAATGTTTTACATATTTGAGTCTTTTAAAAATAATAATAAGCTATTGTGTGTTAATATAAGTCACATATTTTTGTGAAAAAGTAACTATATTTTCCAAAACAAAACAAAAATAATCTAGAAAGAATCACATTGCTTCACCTTTTTGCAAATTGCTTTAATGTCTATCTTGAAATACAGGTGAATTCTCATAGCTGCTTCTGCAATAAATCTGTTGCAATATCACATGTCACATAGCCTCTAGAAAACTGCACTGTCCACTCATGAGAGAATGAGAATAAAAAAGGAAGAAAATATGTAATATTATTATAGAAATAGTTTTGACTTCAGGAACCATTATTGAGAGGGCCTTGAGGAGGCCCAGGGGCCACATTTACAGGTCTGCTGCTCTCTCATTCAGGAAGATGCCTATGGAATTCACTCATCTTCATGAGGATCACCCATGCTGACGTCTTTGAACTCTTCCTTCAAGCATGTCCTCAAGTGGATATTATTATTCTCAAAAGAATTAAAACCATAAACGTGTATATATTTTCTTTATCATTTCTCGATGACTCAATGGGTAGAAGCATCTTTCACAACCCACGTAAACTAGAAAAAAAAAAGAGTAAAATTTAAAAAGTTCTAACCTTTCCAGGAGAACAAATTATTCATCATATCTCATTAATGCTGCCACCACTATGTTATAGCTGAACTTAAAAGGCAAAAGCTATCAATTCTGTCCCTCTAATTCTGTCACAAGATAATTATTTCCTCTTTGCCAGATCACTCAAAAGTTTTAAAATTATTTCTTGCATGTAATATAATACAGTTTACTTTGGTGATTTTTTTCTAGCTTTTGAATTAAGAACTTTATGGCTATCTATGTTGTGCTATTTCATATATAACTATAATCAATTCCAATCATGTAAGAATTCTCTTGGAAGCATGTATTGATTTTTGAATTTCGTGAGATGAGACCTAGATCTATGTATATTTGTTGAGGAGAATAACTTGAGCCGAACAAGTGAAACATCACATGACTTAGTTCTTCTTTTAAAAAATTACCGTGTGAGATTTTTTAAAATTTGGTCCAAAGTTTTCACTTTGTATTCACGTTTCTGATGTCTCTTAAGTTTGTGCCATTATCCATTCATTTATATTACTAAAGCTATTTTCTACCATTTCTATCACTGACTGAAAAAAAGTTAAATTGCTATAGGATTTAGACTTTTGAAATGGAATAGTGTTTTCAACTGTTGTAATTGTGTGCTGGTACAGGCTACTTCACCTCAAAATGAGTAGGGTTTTCTGAGACATGTATAACAAATTGCAGGGCTAATCAATGGGAAAATTACTCAGCAGTTTTAATTAATTATATCATTAGCTTGTTAGAGACAGGTCTTTGAAACAGTAATCAAAGCAACATCACATATGGGCTGTTTGTTCTTGTAGAACTATGTTTAAAAAGGAAATGTCTTAACTAGTCTTCAATCCATGTCCAAATTCTTCCAAGGGTCAGGAGTGGAATTAGGTATCCTCTGGCAACTTTCTGACCAGTCTTGCTCTCCCTATGTGGAGATGAACACAGACTACCCAAATGAGAATGAGCAAAGTCTATGTATTCAGAGCTGGCTATAGCTAGGAAATCAGCCACCATCACTTGCATTTGGCAGAGACTCAGAGGTAGGCAGGGGAATGAGAAAGCTTTATGGTGGGAAAAAGGGAAAGCTCAGGTATGTCCTCCTGATCAGAGACCGTTGGCAAGGGGAAGCTGTAGGTAGGTGTATTCACTTGCTAGGGCTGCCATAACAAAGTACCTCAGTGGGTGGTTTAAACAATAGAAATTTATTTCTCACAGTTCTGGAGGCAGAAATCTAAGATGAAGGTGTTGGCAGAGTTGCTTCCTTCTAAAGTCTCTCTTCCTGGCTTACAGATGACTGTCTTCTGGCTGTGTCTTTTCTCCATGAGAGAGCATTCCTGCTGTCTCTGTGTGTCCTAATCTCTTCTTCTTATAAGGACATTGGTCATATTGGGTTAGAGCCCACTCTGAAGACTAAATTTTAACTTAATCACCCCTTGAAAAGTCCTAACTCTGAAGACAGTCATATTCTGTGGTATAGGGTGTTAGGGCTTCAACATATGAATTTTAGGGGGACATAATTCTTCCCATAATCATAGGCTAACTAGAAATGGGACATCTCATATGATTGGTTAGGGGACCATATTTGGCTATGTATGGTCTTAAGTTAGAGGGGGGGCAAAATTTTGAGATGCTAGCAGTTATTAAGCCCTATTATAATTGCATTATTATAAGCCCTATTATAATTTAATTGCAATAGGCACTTTAAAGTAACTATCCCATTTAATCCTCTGAATAGCCCTACGACATGGATTATTACTCTCATTTTACAGTTGAGGAAATAGATTCCGACTTATTATCTTGACCAAGTTATTTACAATTACCAGATGTGTGTTCCAGAACAATTCGCTTACTCTCTCTGTGACCCTACAGTTACCTCTTCTTTAGAAAAGCGGTGACAGAAACACTTGCATCAAAACCTTGTTGTGAAATCAATAAATGGGGGAAAGAAAAGCTCTAACGGCAAAATGCCAACCACTAAGTGTCAAAGAATAAAGGAACTAGAAAATCACCATCATTACAGGCAAGAATCATGAATGGAGACTACAACTGGTGAGTAAAGATTTAGGGAGAAACAGAATATTACATGGCTTCAAAGTATCTCCACAGAATTACTTTTTAATTATAAAGGAAGGAATAGTAATTTCATTGTGGAGAAATTGGCAGACACCACTTTAACCAAGTAATAAAAGTTAAGTTTGCTAGTATTGGAACAAATAAACATAACATCATTTTGAAATGATGCTCTAAGAAAAACATAAAGCTATGATATTCCTGGCCAAAAAGACAAAAGAAAAAAAGCACAACCTGAATCTAATCTGAATTTAATAGTGAGGAAACAACAGACAAGCCCAAATTGTGGGCGTTTAACAAAATAAATAGTCCGAACTCAGCAAAAAATCTTAAAGTTAAAGAAACTCTGAGTGGCCAGTCCAGATTAAAGAGACCAAAGAAACACAACAATTAAATGTAGCAGATGATCCAGGATTGGATCCTGGGCTCTTATTATTTGGTATGAAGGACATTGGTGGGACAATTGGTGAAATTTGAATAAAGTCTGAGATTTTATAGTCTAATCACGATTATACTATGTACTAATTACAATAACTATTCTGGTTATGTAAGAGAATATCCTTGTTCTTAGGAAAATAAAACAGAGTATTTAGAGGATGAAGGGCATGATGTATACAACTTACTTTCCAACAGGAAAAAAATCATAAATGGAAAGTAAAGGAATGATAAAGCAAACACAGTGAAGTGTCAATGTTTGGAGAATCTGGATGAAGGTATTATTTACCCAATTTTTCTGTAAGTTTGAAAATATTTCAAAATAAAAAGATTTTTAAAACCTCATTATGAAGATTAAATGAGTTGATAGTTATAAAGGATTTAGAATTTAGGCCTTAAAATATTAGTGTTAAATATTATCATTTATACCACACAATTAAGAAGTGAGAGGGCCACCTCTTTTTGGCCCTTAATACCCTCACACCTTCATTTCATGATTCGGAATTGGGAAAAATCCAATGAGATGATGGACAGGTAAGCCATTACGTAAATTGTGAAATATTGTGCCCTTGTGAATGTTTATAATCTTGTGACGTGAGCTCAGATTCTTGGAGGTAACTATAAAATGGATTTATTCCATATAAAACTTCACCAAGGCAACAAGGTCAGAACTAAATCTCAGATATCCTAGACTTCAGTTCTATCCTTTTAACATTAGATTATGTGCTATAAGGAAGAGATTAGGGAAGAAAATTTCTTTCACACCAGACATGTTTTTATCCTGCTATGTCTAGAAGGTGCTGGTTGCCAACTGGTCAGGCTGTGACCCCCTGACCCCACCTTGAGGTGTCTATGTTTCCCTGACCAGGGCAGACTATGGATCTCAGCGAGCCGGAGGGCAGCCCATTGCATCTCAGTGTGTTCTTTTCTATGTCTGATGCTAAAAAGGCATCTTTCTTATATCTGATGCTAAAAACAATTTTATTTTTCTCTCCGCCTGAAAATATTGAAAGAAATAATGGGGATAGGGGAGGTTCTGGCCTCAGATTCTGGTCTCTATACACATTCACATAGCTGAGGTTATTGCTTCTTAGTAGCGGTCTGTTTCCTTATCAACATTTCTAAAAACTAAATAAGTTAATTAAAAAAAAAATCTATGAGTTAGCTAGGAAAAACATGTCTTCCTGATCTTAGCACTATAATGGGTTCCAAAAACGTGAGTATGCAAAATTCATTTCTTACAATAACCACATACAAATTTGTTTCACTGATTAAGTATAAAAAACACATTGACGAGTGATGTCCTTCATGAAGTACTAATTTCATCTGTGGCAAGACAATCTCAGGGAAATAGAACCCAAAGACATTATGCTTAGAGAAAATGGTCCTAATTATTTCTGTTGGCCTCGGTTTCCCCACCTGTAAAAATTCTTTATTTATTATGAGAGTTGAATGGCATAATAAATAGGAGAGAAATATTTTTTATAAACCATAGTTAAAGGAAACAAATAGCCCAGATTCAGCAAAGGTACCGTTGGAATATGTTTACTCTTTATTCCCTACTCAACCCAAATACTTCTCAGCTGGAAGACTCACTGAGCTTCTTGATTTGACCACTTATGAGAAATTCCTGAAAATGGATGGAATGTTCCCTTGTAAAACACAGCCCATCCATCAATAGTTCATATGAGAAAGGACAGGGGATGAACCCTGAGTTTAAAAACAGAAAAGGAAATTCAGGCTATTATGAGCAAATGGATAACAGCAAGCATGTTTTAATGTCCCCTATTCGTAGGAATAGGTTTATTGTTTTGTTTTGTTTTGTTTTGTTTTGTTTTGTTTAAGGAACGTGCCAGAAGTGTCCGGAGAAGGTTTCACGAATCTGTAGACTAATAAAAAAAATTAAATAATTTGCTCCTATTTGGAGTGCCTCTAAACAATTAAACTAAGGGATGTCAAATATTTTATTTACCACACACTTTGAGAGAAACAATCGTCAATTAATAGCTTTATGCATATCAACTTGTTCTCTTATTTCTCTAGGAAGCAATAGATTAAGTTAGTTTAGCCCCACTTTATTACCCCAACCATAAATAATAAACTCAACCCACTTAAAATTTTAGACCGATGATTTGCATATTTGCCTTCGGGTGCTAATTTTTTTTTACAAGCATAAAGTTAATTGTTATTTGCCCATTCTAATTTCTCCTGAAAATTTCTTTGAGGTAGTCAAGACATCAACTTTTGCAGCATTTAAGATAAAGGAACAGAAAGTATATAAAATGCAAATAAATACACTATAAGAAGTTTCTAAAATTATGCTTCTATTTCACGCAGAGTGTTTTAACACTGGCTACTATTATCTATTAATTACAATTTATTAAGTATCACATTCCAGGCACTAGGGGAGACACTTTTAACACAAGATCTCTACTTCTTACAATAAGCCTGTTATATGCATTATTCAGGAGAAAACCAACGTCCATTGAGTACTCAGACTGCTCAGGGCTCCTCAGCTGATAAAGGGGTGGGTGGATTTTTCTGCATAATTTCCTTCCCTCACCTCCACTAGCATGGGATTCTATCATGTCACTTTTTTTTAAAAAAAAAAAATACTTTTAGCTACATAGAACATAGTTCACATTTATGGAATATAGTTTTCAAAACAAAAACAAAAACAAAAAAGACATATAACACATTGTCCCTCCATGCAGTTGTGCAGAATTCCAGGTGTCAGAAGCAGTTACCATAATTGGGGAAATATTGAGTAAGTATTTCTACTCCACGATATGACTGAGTGCAATGCTTTTTTTTCCCAGTAGGTTTTAGCTGAACCCCTCTGATGTTTTAAACTCTTGCAAGCTTCTTGAGGGTAGGAAAGTGATATTATTGCATATATGGGAAAGGAAGAAACTTTCCTCTACCCTTCAAAGTTCTTTCAGCTGGTCTAAAAAATCTGCATGAGACAGATTAACGAGACAAAATGACCACATTTAATTACATATATATATATATATATATAGAACCCCACCGATATGAACGGTTCAGAGCCAGAAAGGAAAAATGAGGCATATATGGCATTCTGAGCTAAGAATAAGGTAAGGTAACTTGGAGCTTCAGAGGGGAGGATGGTCACTGTAGGAGGATAAGAAGAGCAGATGTTCAGTAAATAGATGTTTGCCCTGCCCTGTAAATAGGTCATAAAAACTGATTTCTGGTGATAATGCTTATTATGGGCAAGGACTCTCATAAATTCTTTATGGGAGAGGAAAACATTTCTCTTGAACTTGTGGGGTATCAATAGCCTTCAGTTGACATAATTCATGTACCAAAGTGGCACATCTTGGGGATGCTGGTTCTGAACTCATTCACATATCTTCTGTTGAACCCAGAGTCCCTAGCACTGTAATTGGCACTCAAATAGCTAATGAATTAGTTATCCAGTTAATTGTTTTCTTTAAAATGGATCAATTAGTTAAATGAACTTAAATACGAATTTTAAAATAGTAAATTTAGTGAGGGTTTATGTCTCCAAAATGGGAGCCCCTCCAGAGACCTGGAATGAGGCGAGTGAAGGGACAGGGTAGGGGGACGGGCAGATAACTTCTTGTCCTTCTGAGACTGGTAGGAACTATGTGGTAATTCACCCAACTAAACCTCCACACCTGAACAGCTTCCTGTGTCCCGAAGAGGACCACTGAATAGGGAACCGAGTCCCACCACCACCTTCGCGCACCTTCGTGGGGAGCCCCCTTGAACTTCAAAGGAGTGTGTTTACTAACAAACAAAGGGAGGCGCTGTCTCTGTCCCAGGACCAGCCGCGGCTGCCTCGGAAGAGCAAGAGAGCCACAGTGACAAATGGACATTCCGCACGATAGCAGAGGGACACCTGATCTGCTGCTCCGCGTGGCCCCGCCCGCTGGCTCCAGCTGCTCACACCCGGTTTTCCACGCTCCGCGAGAGCAGCCTCGGGCGCCACAGTCCCAAGAACTTTCCCCGTCCCTCTCGCGAAGGGCGGGCAGGTGGAGGTCTCTGGTGAATTATTTCACTAGATTTGGCCAGAGGTCCTTCCCAAGTGGAAGGTGGCCCCCTCTCAAGGCTAACCCTGACCCTCGGGTGCTTCGGAGAAGCTCTCAGGACAGAAGGCCAGGGGGCAGCGCGGAGCCAGCCGAAACTGGAGGAACAAAGGGAGCCAGCGGGCCGGGGAGGATGCTGCGCTCCTCCGTGCCCCACCCGGCTGGCTCGCGGGCGCTGCCTCGCGTGCAGGTAGCCCGGCGTTGGGCGCTGCCAGGAGGGTGTGTTCGAGCGGGATACACAAAGACTGACTCCCGTGGAGTCAGGCACTTGGACTCCCCTCTCGCCACCCACAGCCCCATCACATTCCTTCATCCCTGCGCCTTCAAGGACCTGTATGTCCGCTGAGTGCCTGGAGGAGCCCGTGCAGGTAACCCTCGTGAAGCTGGGGCTGGCTGGCTGGAGGCAGTGGCTGGGGAGAGGTATGCCTTTTTAGGCAGCCGCACCGCCCCACGCTGCCCATCTGCAATTACTCTTTGCCAGAGTCAGGGGTCAGCGCGCAGCTGGGGAGCGTCCCGCCGTGCACCCCGCCTGCGCTGGCCGGCGGGCTGGCCAGCCCGGCCGGGGGCGCGGACAGTGCAACTTCCCAGTACCGGGCGCCCGCCCGCTAGGTGAGCCCAGGCCCGGTGGGGGAGGTGGGAGGCAATGGCGGAGGAAGAGGGGGCCAGGAGTAGGCGGAGAGGGCACGCGGAGCTCGGGGGTGGGGCGCGGTGCAGGCCCTGAGCGGGGGCCAGGAACCTCCTCCTAATCTCGCGGCCCGAGGCCGCGGTCCCTCCCGCCGCCCGCGCCGCCTGCGCGCCACCGGGAACAATGAGGCGCGCGGCGCGGAGCCGACCGTATCCCCGAGCCGCCCAGAGGCCGCGCCACCCGCCGCGCCTGCAGCTGCCGCCCGGTGCCGAGCAGCTCTGGCCCCGGAGAGGTGATCCCGCAGGCCGCCCGGGACGCGAGCGCGGATCGCTGCTGGCTCCCTCGGAGAGGTGGCACTAGGAGGCTGCTCGGAGGAGGCGCGGGTGGACACGAGCAGGAGGATCTGAGCTGCGCTCTCGGCGTCCGCAGCCCCCAAGTTCCGCGGCACGCGGCACGCGGCGTGCGCCCCCGGCCCGGGTTTCCCGCTCCAGAGGGCGTCCGTGTGAGTGTGGGAGCGCGTGGCGCGCGCACCCGAGCGGCTGCTGGAGAATAAAATGTGACACGCACGTCCTCGACTCCAGCGCCGTGCGGCCGGAGGGCGCCGAGCACCGCGGTGTCGGGCGCTTCCAGGCTCGGAGTCCCGAGAAGGTTGGTGAGCGAGGGTACGGGGGTCGCGCGGCGGGGCGGCGTTTTCCTTGGTGTCGCCACAGCATGTGAGCTGCTCGTACGGAGTTAGACTCGGCTACAGGGAGACTGACCTGTGTGTTGGGGACATTGAAGGTGGTTTTGGGGGGAGAAACAAGGAAATTCTTGAGGGCGAGAGAACAGGAGGGCTTGCGCTTTGGGATGAGGTGGACACGGTTGTGCGCCTGTGGCTCAGTCATGGTGATTTTTATTTTATTTTGGCTCTAGAAAATAATCCGAGATTTTTAATTGTCTTTCTCGACCCCACCTCCATGCAAAACTGCACTTCGTAAAGCTTAAAGTGTGTTCTATTGATTTCTAGTTTTCGGTAGCTATAATTAGAGACAGAAGAGATCTTGAGAATCCTAAATACCGAGTGTTAATTCTTATGCACTTGTACGGGGAGAACTGCTTTTGATCCGTTTTTACTTTCCACCGCGTACAAAGAGGATATATGATGCATTCTTTGGGTACGAATCGCAACATCCGTCGCGTTCCGATTTGACTGTGCTGGGGGACCGAGTGAAGTTAACGTCGCGGCTCGAACAAGTGGTGCCTTCCAGAGCCAGCAGCGAGAAGCCGTGCTTTCCAGGAATGTAAATGAGACTTTTGTGTTCGCCTTCCAGGTCTCTTCTCCTAGTACCATATTTGTTTGGTCAGGCCGAACTTCCAGAGAAGCACTGTGGGGGAAGAAGTGCTTGGCAGGATTTTTGTGAACTTATTTTTACTGGTCATGCTGAAAATTCGGCGAGAAGCAAACCATATTTGGTCGAAATCTTTGTTTTCAGTGCTGTTGGCGTTCTGATCAGGAAGGGGCGCGCGGAGGTTCAGCGCCGCGGACTCTGCGGGCGTAAGGGTATGGTTGGCGGACTTGCAACATTTTGTTTTAAGTACTTTCTACAGGTTTGAAAAGCCTCGTGCGGATTACTTGATACATAATTTTTTTGAAATTCTGTTCAGTACATTTTTCCATTTTGAAATGGAATTTGTGACTAATGGAAAATTTCAATAGATTAAAAGGCTGTTTGTCATCCTGTTGCGACCTCAGGGTTAACATTTCTTTTAAAAGAAAAATGGATGTATGGCCTTGAACCTGTTTTAACTGACTTTCCTTCCCTCATTATTTTTTGAAGCCAACAACCAAAATCTTTACAACACATGAAGATTTGAATTTCCTACTGATGCATTAGAAAAACCGTTGACAATGGTGCGTGGATATTGCGATGGAAATGGAGAAAACCCTAACATAATAGGTGAATTGCCTTGAATTTTACGGTTAGGTTAAAAATGGCACTCAAATATGTTGCAATTTTTGATTCAGTTTTTGTTATGATTGATAAAAATTGTAGCATTTTACCTTTTTGCTTGGTGCACTCGAAGCTTCAAGGAGTTTTGAGCTTAATCTCTGGTAGAAATTGTGATGTGAGCACCAGCTTTGAGTGGAGCTCTGAGCCCACAGTTTAGAGACAGGCGGTGGAGACTGTGGGAGAGAACTGGAAGGGAGACTAGCCTTTGGTGAATTTCTTATGTAATGCACACCACCTAGGAAGTAATGATAGAGGAATGAGGATTTTTAGATTGGAGGGTTCAAGGGTGAGATATTTCATATTTCAAAATATATGAATGGTTTTTATGCAGAGAAGAGCAGTCGTCTGTGCTTGGTTTCTGATGGGGATAATTAAGTGGGAAAGGGCTTCCTCTGGGGCAAAGACTTAAACTGGATCTAGGGAGGGATCTGCAACCAGCTTAGAAATTCTTGTACATACATGTTTCTGGAGCTTCCCCTTCCCCCCCGAGAGTCCCCTCTTTCTGAGGTGATTTAAGTGTGCCAGTCTCTGATCTATCACTTATTGCAACTGAAATTTGATACTCTAGGTTTATATTATCCAAGCATTTCTCAAGTGCTTAAGTTTTCTCTAAAATGACAAACTCATTCCAAAGCTACTGCACCTCTGCTTAGATAAATAAATAATGTGTTCCTTTCCAAAATCTTGGAGATATGTGTCCTTTGAGAAACTTTTGATTAATTTGCAGATTTGGTGCATCATTCTTGATATTTTTGAATAAAAATATCTTATGCATGATAATGATAGTTTCTTAAAACTATGCATCTTTTAAAGTATGATTGTTTTCCCCCTCCTAGATCTTCTGTTTTATCTTAAATTTTATAATCTTAAATTTAATTGTTTAAATTAAATGAAGTATTTTATTCGACTTGCTTAAGTGTCTAAGCGAAAGATAGTGTCCTCATGTTAGGTGTATGTTAAGTTTTGAGTTTTTAAGCCTAAAAAAGAACTGTGGGGGTGAAATAAACAACTGACTGTAAGAGAAATAATTACATAGAATCAGGTACTAATTTTGGAATCAGGAAAGTGCAGGTATACATTTACAAAGAAATGTTCAACGTTTTTAGCAGGTTGATGCCAAGGCCAAGGACGGAGTGCACTGTAGATGACCAGCTCCTGTTAGTGAATAAACATCAGACTTTCAGTTTAATATATCTGCCATTTTTGCAAAATCCCTTTCTCTTATTTTTGAGAGATTTGTTTGCAAATATTTCTAATTATATAGGGCACAGACAGAAGCATTAGAGGAACATGGACTTATTTTACCTCTTACCAATGCCATCCTGATCTGAAACTCCAAGCTTCCCCACCCTAGAATTGATGGGAAATAGTTGCAATTCAAAATGCTTTGAACCCAGCTAGTCTGTGGGCAAAATGGCAGCTGTATCTTCAAGGGCGTGAGATGAGAACTGGGCAGTGGTAAAGCTTGGTAGAAGCTGGTGGATTTGTCCCAATATCAGTCCTAGACCTACTAATTGATGAAAGCTGGATCTCAGCAATTGCCCAGCTCCTGTCTTCACTTGGCAACCTGCAGTTTCCAGACTGTCCCTCAGGACCAAGTGCCTCCTGCTTGGGGAAGGAATTGCTTTGTGGATAGAAGTGACACCAGAAACATGCTGCTCATTCTTGGGGGAATTTTGTCTGCTTTGAACTATTTTGTGCCCCCCTCTTGGTTTCTGCTGCCCTCTATAGTCTCCTCTAGGAAAGAATTCTGAATTCAAGGCAGATGTGGCTCTAACAGGGTGTGAGGGCTGGGTTTGCGGTTCTGCATTGGCCCTTCTCTGAGTGTCCAGGGAACCCCTTGGCAGTGCCTCAGACCTGAGCCCCGGGAATAAGTCTGGGTCTCACCAGAGCTCAGTTTTTAGAGCTGAAAAATGAAGACTCTTAGATTTAATCCTCTCCAAAATGCCACAAAATTGATAATTATATATTCTGGCATACTGAAAAGCTAAGTCCTAGGCTCAAAAGAGAATTAACCTGTACTTAACATGCTGAACATCCCTTCAAAGACCATGTCGCACAGGGGAGAGTAGTGATTCAAGGAACAATGACAGCGACCGATTCGAACTTTCTATGCATCATACTCTGCCCCCTGCCATTTGCTCCATGTAGTTTATCAAAGTACATCTTAGGTACAACCCTGGGACGTTATTATCATCCCCATTTTACAGGTAAGGAGACTGAGCCTCAGAAAAGTGAAGCACCTTCTTCAAAAGTCCCATAGTGAGAAATTGGTAGAGCTGGGATTCGAACTTGGGTTTATGTGTCTCTAAAGTCCATACTGTTAGATCCAACTGCACAGAGGATGGGGGAATGTCTCCTCTGAACAGCTCTGTGAGCTTTCACTTGCTCAAACCACGGCTGAGTTCACCCTATCAGGAAGACAGTACAGATGGAAAGGAATGGCGGGGGGCCATGTGGATGGAAAGTCCATGTATTTATTTACCAGAATCTGGAAGCAGAAAGAGACTTGAGCTGCAACTTACAAATGTCCCTACAATTTGGACTATCCAGGCAGTCAGTATTAGGACAAAATTCAGGCTCTTATGAAGTGTCACTTCAAGTGAAATTTCCAAAGAAAAAATTTTGCTGAGATTCGAGAAAATTATTCTTATGCTTTGAGTTAATAGGTTGGTGAAGAGAAGAAGCTCAGAAAGTAGTCTCTTGGGACAGAGAAATACATTGGCTAAATTATTAGAGAATACAGTGTAAAGAAAAAATCCTGCAATATCTTGATTATAAGCCTCTGTTTTCAGAAGTTTATAATTCACACATTAAGTTCTACTCTGGACTGCTTCTAGTGTTTGAGCCTGAGAGGAAAATGCTTTATTAAATTTAAGACAATTGGTTTTCCGCGTTCAAATTATACAGATTTTTCAAGTAGAGGTACTTGCATACTGGTGATAGTTGTGGTTTCTAAAATTACTTATCTTTAAATTAAATTTGGGAAAGGGTAAATGTCTTAGATAATCCAATAGCTTTCCTTATTCAGAAATAAATTTGAAAAGTAGCTTTTTTGAAAGTGTAGTGATGACTTTTCTGAAATATAAATATATTATTATTTGCTAAAAACCTATATTTGTACCTCTGACCACAGATAGAAAAAGCACAATTAACATGGATTTGTTTTCTAAGTGATATAGTTAACCAATTACAGTATGAAACTATAGGTGCGTGATTAAATTAGTATGTTTTTACTATTAGAAGAGGGATCTTACTACATAAATTATATTTTAAAATTGGGGAAATTATATTCCATTAGAAATCCCAATATGAAAAAGAAGACCATCTTTAAAGAGAACATGTAGACACGTATTCATTCCCTTCCTCTCCTTTTACCCCCCACACACACACACTCAAAAATACAGAAGGAGTATGACCTTGTGTTAATATGTTTTTAAATTCGCAATTAGGAGTAAGAACTTGAATTAGGATACTTAAGTATTAATTATTAGGATTCACAGCTATTGAGTACAAAATCAGGACTAGAACTCTGACCTTCTGACTGAGAAGAACGTTCTTTTTTTCTGTACTATCTCTTTTGAGAGTTGCATGTTGCAAATTGTACCTGGCTTGTGGGAAGATATCAAAAATGTTTCAGGTTTAAACTTGACTCTAAATTTAATATAAATAAGATATATATGGGAAAACACTTATATTTATGTGTGTATATGTGTGTTGTGTGTATTTATAAATGTCCTTTATAACAACAGCATCTTCAGGGTACCTTTGGTGGTTTGCAGAATGACTGGGTCATGTATATATATATATATATATTCAGGTCAACCTAAAGTTGGCCAAATAGTGTAGGTAATTCAGTCCCTGCTGGAGAACAGATTAGTATTTGCAGTTGTCCTGAATTACAGTGTCCTCTAATCACTTTAGGCTTTAGGTAAAAGAATTAGGCCAATAAGCTCCAGAGTTCTATTTTTTAAAAAGTACTATACCCTCTAATTCCCAGGATAATTTTTTTGAGCAATTTATGAATAAATGGGAAGCTGACAAGTGCTACATGGTTTACTTTATTAATGTATATATATACACATAGATAATGTATGTATAATTATGTATAGGTATATAGTTTCCCATTTTTCAAAGGGCATTTTCCCCTGCTTGAGTCACAGTGTAGTTACAAACTATATTCTTCTGCCCTGTGTTCAAGATTAGTAGCTCAGAGAATTGAACTAATTAAGTAATTGGCCTCACTCAATACTTGGTATTTTATAATAACATTCAGAGATGCCATTAAATAATTTACATTATTAATTATTGGAGGTGGGAGAGTTTCAGAAATTGACTCGATAGTAATAGGAAAATGTCTACAAGGTGTGGCTTTAATATGTGCTTGCTTCTATAAGTTAAACCCAAACATTTTTCTACTTGCTTCATTTTACACTTTCCACCACATAATTAAAACATATGGTGCTGTATTGTAGTCACACCCCAGTAATACCCCACATATCACTGTTTGACACTTATGCAGAAAGAGCAGAATGAATTCTTTGGTTTGTATTTTTATTTCAAAATTTTCATGATAGGTAAGCATAATATTAGGTGTAAAACCAGAAGTGGGTAAAAGGAAAGTTTTAGATTGTGTTAAATAATATGCCTCTTAAGGGGGAGTCAGACAAATCCTTGACCAAGGAGACCGTTGCTCCCAAATGGTGTGTATAGCCCAGTTATGATGTGGAACTCTGTGAGTGTAACCAAAGCAATGACGTGCATATTTTACTGGCAAAACTAAACTCACCTCACCCCACATCTCCTTCCTGGGGATCCCTGCCTCTCAGTTGCCCAAACTGTCTGTCTTAAATTTATCATACTGCATTGAAGATGACAGTGAGTTTATAGTGTAGAAATATATAAAGTGATCCTGCATACTGGCCCCCCTATTGGTCTGGGAATTAATTATTGAGTCCAGGTGGTGCCCAGCAGTCACCCCACATGCTCCCTGTGATCCTTGTAGCATGCAGTGGTCCCCCTTCCACCTAGACCATACCAGCTTCGTCAGAAGACCAATCCTTACAGTTCATTCTTTGATGGACTAATTTGCTTTCCAGAGTGTGTTTCCTATGAACCCATCTATTATTTTTTTCCTGAGTGAAAATTCAAGTCATTTATGTAAGAAATGAGAATGGAACAGGGTTATAGGAAGGAGATCATGTGTTTTTGTTTGTTTGCTTTGTATTGTTTTTTATATTGTGGGTAGAAAACCAGGGCTGATGTTTGCAAGTCGGTATTTAAACACTCCCCTCGTTTATCCGGTGTAGTTGCTGAGCACATCTTTTTTCAGAGATGAGATAAAGTCCCTTGGAACCATTGATTCACCTGTGTACTCCAAAATGATATTTCCTTCATTTGGTACTAACAGTTTGTAAGGTAGAGAAAAAGCAGTGCCCTACTGTGGACTCCATTGCTTCTATTGGTAAAATAAGAGATAGAGGTTAAAGTTTGCCAAAAGAAATCATACCACAGCATTTGTTGAACTCTGAGTGCTTGGAGGAGGCTTGAACAAGACATGTCTGGAGCATGTCTTTTGTTTTCAACATTTTTTTTAATTCAAAGGACGGTATTTACTTTCATGTGATATTATTCTTATCACCTATCTGTATGCTCACATGTTAGGTTTTATCAGCTTCAAATACAAAAAATAGAGGTGGAGCAATGCCCCCAAACCACCTCCTGGGATCTCAGAGGGATGCGGAGAAGCACGCTTAAATATCCCCAGTTTGCAAATCAAATAGACTGTAAGAGGGTTTGCTAAGTCATCCACAGTCTGTGCACTAGTCAGAAGAACGTACCTCTTTCTCCGCCAGTCCTCAAACCAGAAATGGAGGATGTCCAAGGGAATTTGAGAGAAAAGACGCATCGAAACAGGGCATCCTCATCTTTCTGCCCGCTAGCTTCACTTGTTTTTTTTTTCCAGCAGAGAGTTCAGAATTCTTATTTTCTTCATTTCCTCTAAACACGTCTGCATCAGTCCTGTGCGTCTTGTGTCTGTAGGGAGGAAGTGATGTCACTTTTTCTAAGGTTCAGTTTTACTCTGTTTGGGGGGCAACTACGTTAGCTGTCTATTCTTCAACTCTATTGCTAAACCAGATCATTGCTACATAGAAAAGTTAATCAGTGATTCCCTTGCTAATGACAGCTACACACAGGTCATAAGTGTGATGAATTTTCATAAACCAAATTTACCTGTGTAACCAAGTAGATGAAACAACAAATATTACCAGCATCTCAGAAGTCCCTTCTGGTCACCGTTTCCTAAAACGTAACCACTATCCTGATTTCTGACAATAGTTTTGTGTCACCTACTTACATTCAAGTTTAAACAGAGTAGTTTTTAAAAAAATTTAGTATATTATTTTAAAGTTAAGGCAGAGTTAACCAGGTATGAAATATAGGTCATGCTATTAAAGTAGACAAGTTTGATATTTATTCATCATTGAAACCTTCATGCTGTATGAAATGTGTGAAAAATAAACATAAGAGCTTGGTTCTGACATTTGTTGGAAACTGTAGATCTTTATCTCAGTCAACTACAACCACAGGATCAAAAATAAATTTTAAAATGCACTAAAAGCTACAACATTTATGCTCTAAATCTTGAAGATGTATTTTAATAGTTTTTAGTTTATTAAAAATAAAGCTAAACCTACAGCATTTATACGGAAAAAAATACTGCAAAAATGAAATTTCCTTTACTAATGGAATTTATGTTCATTTGGAAACTTGTAGCTTCTGCATGTGAATACAGAATATTTTAATATCGTAAGTAGACGCTGCTAGATGGATAACTATGGCATATTTTACATAATATAATTAGACTCTTAGGAGATGTTTTTAAGGAACTAACTCATAGAAAAATTCAGCAAGACATCGACAATTGATTTTTGTCCCCATAGAGAAATTCTGCTTTGCAATTTGGAAATAACTAATAAAAATCTAAAAACTCATTCCAGGCTATCAGTTGCCTGGCCCGTACCTGGAGGTCAGTCACCAACTTACCAAAAAGGAAAGTTCGAAAGGCTGGAAAGAAAAGCTAGAATGATATTTAAAATTTAGTAGAAAGGAAGAATGAGAAATGGAAATGTGATTTTAAAAGTAAAAAGGAGAACAGAGAAATTGCTTAATATGATCCGATGTACACAGATCATGTTGTATAAATTTAGGATTTTGCTAAAGCCGAAGAGATTGGCTTAAACCCAAAGCCAGATGCCAACAGAACCAGCTGGTATGGAGCCGCATGCTTGGCAGCCAAAGTTCACACTTGGTAGTAAAAGTTTCGTGATTCAGTTTCTGTCTCCTGTCAAGGAAGGTATGTCTTACCTGCGTCTGAAAATGCTGGCTTTTCTACAACATGTCCTTGATGCGTGTTATTTAAGTGGCTTGGAAATACGTGATTATGTTTCATGTGCCTGTCCCGAGCCTCTTTCCTGATGGAGACAGTGACATTTACAGTTCCTGGAGGGCAAAGTGTTTCTTGGGCTTCAGCTGCTAGTAGTTATCATACATATTCTTTACAGAAAAAAAAAAAAAAAAAAATGGAGAGAAGCCCTGCACTATTAGTAGCCAAGGGGCATTTTATATTAGAAATTTCATTTTATAGATGTCCTCATCCACTCTTGCTCATCTTCTGCACCCCCACCCATTCTCTATATTGGCAGAGAGCCATCTTCCCAAACCCTAAGCTTGATCATCTGACATTTCCTCTCCCTGGATGCTCCAATTGCTCTCCGTTGCATACAGGACACAGTCTGGAATTTTTAGAATGTCATGGGCTTCTGCATTGGGCCCAGTTTATTGTCCCCACTTTTCCACTTTCAAGCTCGCTCCTCTGACCGTATAAAGATGAACCTGGTTCTTTCTCGCTTTGTCAGTAAGCCTTCCATCACACACATGCGTGCGCACACACACACACACAATGAATTTATGGTGCTACAGCATCTTCCCTCCATTGTTGCACTTACTGCTCTGTATTATAATTGTTTACTTCTCTCTCATCCTTGCTTAACTTAGGTCCTTGCAGGCAGCCTCTGAGACCCTGTGTCTCAGCTACTGGGAACATCTCCAGGCACTGTGCTCACTAAACGCTTGATGAGTGTTTGCTGAATGAATGGAGCCAAGAGCCCTATTAGATTGAAATGACTAGGTCCACTCCCCAACATACTTTCTACAAATAAAGGGGAGAGCCAGGATCTTTTCTGTCTTTTTGTCAAGTCCCCATGTGTATAGCTCCCCCAGTTCTAGCGATCTGTTTATAAACGGCATTCTGAAGACCAGGGACCGTGGCCAGCTGAACCCACATCATCTTCAGAATTACAGTTAATCACTTTGGAGAGGCACATTTACAGCAGGTCCTTGAATATCCTCATTTCATTCAGTGTAGTTTTGTTATAAGGTTGATGAAATGCTGTGAGAACTGAACTCTCGTTTATATAAATTCGCCTGTGGTAAAAGTGGCCGAAAGGCTTAACTTTGATTTCCTAACACTGCTAGTACAGTAAGTCGTCACTTCACGTCGTCGATAGGTTCCCTGGCTTTAAATGCTGAAAGACGCAGAACTTGTCAAATCAAAATTAAACCATTCAGCCTTATGATTTTTATGTCACTGTGATTCTCACGGAGAAAACCTGAAATTCACATTTCTTTACATAATTCTCACAAATGTGGTTGTGTGTTCGTACCTTTTTTTTTTTTTTTTAACAAAGCATTCAGAAGTTAGAGACCATGTGATTGGTGAGTCATTAGTTACAACATTGGGTAGGGTCTGTCCAAGGGAGATTCTCTGAAAGACTTTGTCTGGGATTCATAAACATTGTATCAAATTTTAACAATTAGAGTTACAGAGCTACATACATTATCAGCACCTTATGTGATAATAAAGGCCATTCCACAGCAAATGGGCTCAGCAGCATTTCGTTGTGCTGAATTTTTTTTCTGTCTGCCCACGAATCGTCTGTGAGTAGATATTAAAATTTGGAAAGCTATTTCTAGACCAGGGAGAGTATAAAATATCCGCTGGCCATGAAGAATTAGAAATGCAATGCGTTGACCCTGAGTTCAATTCAACCCGGTGCAGGTGGGGAAACTAACACAAACCTTTAGTTGAAAGCCTGGGGAAGGAGCTGTGCTGTGCTTTCAGTGTGTGTGTCTGATGTGTGGCCGTGACCTCCTTCTGTCAGTGCTCCCCACTGGAGACAGCCACCAGGGCTGAATGCTCCTTCCAAAGACAGGGTCAGCGTGCATTTGGGGTCATTAGAATTTATGAGGAACTTTGTGTGTTTTCAAAGTATCTTCCCGGAGTCATAGCCTCTTGAGTGCTAAGCACTGTGCATTTCTTTTCCCACAATCTAAGAGAGTTTTGTTTTATATTTTGCAGTTTTCCCAGAAGGTCGAGTTAGAGACGGGGGCATGCCTGGGATGTGTCAGTTAATTAAATGGACTTTTCCCCTTACTTTTAACCCACAGTAGAATTAAAATTACAAAACGTTACCAGTGATTGAAGTTAGGGACCTTTAGTGATTCTCAGTGGTAAATAGAATATTGCGGGGAATTTAATGAAAGCACACAAAGTTCAAATACATGTATACATACATATATTGGGGGCACACAGTTGAGAAAACAATTTCATTGCTCCATTTATGTATGTATTAAGATACCAGGGACAGCTTCAGAGTAAAGAGAGAACTTACTCTAACCCATGGAAATAATTTTAAATCACTTTCATAATCAGGTAAAGTAGATTTTAATGACTTCGTGTGTGTTGGCTATTAGCTGTTGTTGTACTGCTGACTGTGGCACTCTGGCAGTTCTGTCTGGTGACCCACTGTCCCCTGGGCTGTAAGTAATCTCCACATCAGCAGACGCAGATCTGCCCCTGGATTCACATACCAGGCAAAGAAAGCTCTTTAATTAAGAAAACTTGGTCTAGTGTGAGAAGTCTGGCTGAGGTCCCAGGACATCAGGGTGTTGCTGTTACTTAAAGTAATGTTACATTTTGAAAATCTGTGAAAATTTTTTCATTTTTCTTAATGACCTTAGGGCTCTGCACACCCCAAGCCATTTAATATTCCTTAGAAGTCCTGCTATACCAGCTTAATAAAGTTTGCATTGCCAGTTGTTTTCTCTGTACTTTTAAATTGTTGTCCTGGACAATGTTTTTGATAACTGGATGTGGCTAGAATATTCTATTAATGTGTTTTGGAATTCTGATGCCAGCCAGAAAGGCCTAACTCTGTTATAAAACCAACTCACTAACGTATGCTGTACTTTTGGGGAAACTCATAGTCACTGGATATTGGAACTGGTTTCAAATGGATCCCAAGCTTTTGGGAGAGGGGTAACTTACCCCAGGTCTGCAGTAACGCGGTTAGTGTTTCGCTTGTTTAGTTGTTTGGTTTTATTTTCTTCGACTGCTTTAGACTCCTTGAAGGTTTACTCTCAGGCAGTGAGGCTCAGAGTAAACACAATTCTGTGGCTTCCTAGAAAATGGTAATAAATAATAGTGGTTCTAATACAAAGTCCTACATTTACCTTGTTTACATTTCATGAATATCTGAAGTAACTGGAAATTTTAACTTTTCAGGCCCTTTTAGTGAACTACGATTAAACATTTAGTTTGAACACCAAAACAATTGTCTTTATTCTTTTTTTGGAAAGAAAGGCCTTCTCCTGGTGCCCTGAGGAAGGAAAAGCTAGCATCCTACAGAGTGATATGCATAATGCCTTCCGCTCTCTGCCAAATGAAACTTGGGGAAGATCTCACTATGTGGTGATGTGGAAACCGCCTTGTCCAAACAGTGGCTGAGGGCAGTGATAGCCCAGGTGACTATACTGAGCTGGTTTTCCCTGCCCTCCTCGCATGGGCCTCTGAGCAGTGGCCCAGGCAAGTTCCCTGTGTTGGCAGTTACACCACGGAAAGTGCAACGTGGCCCTGTACGGAGGTCTGCCTGATTGTAGCCTCCGCAAATAAATAAATAAAGGAGAACCTGCCTCCCAGGCTCGAAGGTCAGGAGCCTACTGGCAGGACCCTCTGTTCAGTCCTGCTGCATGTCCGGAAGGGGCGCGGCCCTATGTGGTTAGCGGGGATCCCTTCCAGAGGTGTAGGTGCTTCACCGGCCCTCAGCCTCGGATCCCTGCGCTGCTGAATATGCCTGCGCCTCAGCTCTCAGTCAAGTTAATGAGAAAGGCTTAAAAGCAAACAAATCCTTTCTTTCCTCCCCGGGTTCTTCAGTGTTTTAGAAGGGGCTGGCTGAGAGCTTTGAAAACTCCACTTCTGCCCAGAGAGCTCAGGCGGCGGGAGAGGGCTTCTGCACTTTGTAGCCTGTCTGCCTCTCCCCTCCCTCAACTAGAAAACAGAGTGGGGTCCCTCTGCCCCCAACCTCGGCAGGGTTCGGGGGACAGGAACAGCTCTCCTTGAGTTTAAAGGGCAGCTGTCCTTTGGGGTCTTCTGGAAAGGAAGGCGAACAGATGAGGGAAATGTGTTTTCTGTTTGCTGGAAGAAAACAAATAGTCCCTTTGGTTTTTCCCAGAATGCCTAAGTGAGAGGTGAAGCTCTGCACTGGGGAAAGTGCCTGGGGTCCCGATGCTCTCCCCTTGCTCACGGGCTGCACCTGCCTGAGGGGTGCCCCTCCAGATGGCACGTTCTGGTGAGGCGGGAGGCCTGGCCGCAGCTTGTAATTCCTGGGGTACCTGTCTTATACTTGTGAATATTCTGGTTACCACCCCCAAGTCCTCTCTACCTCCTCTCCCCTCCAAATTCTTAGATCTGGGAGTTTACCTAATTTACCTTTATGTCCCCAGCAACTAGCAGATTCCTCCTATAGATATTCGTTGAATGAAAGAGACTTCTTTCATCCTAGACACAGGTTTGCAGCAACCTAACAATGGATGACCACCCATCTACTTTTTGTCTTACTACTAACTTATCACAGAATGTAACGGCCCTTCCTTAACAAATAATGTGTTTAATAGGTTTTTTTAAATTGCACACTTACTCATGCTCTTCTGCCATAATTAACATATATGGAAGCAGAAATTTATAGGAGAAAGGTATATTCTGAGATTAGCAATTTCCTTCTTAAGAAGAGAGACGAGTTGGCATATTATAATTGTCACTTAAGCCTCCAAACTCTGCATCGATGCTAGATTGATGACAATATTTTTTATATGGGGTTCTCTCCTCACCTTTCTTCAGCTGCTATCTCTTTCTCGGATACATGTCAGTATGTGAGTACTGACAGCAAGTGTTCCTGAAACACTACTGGAGGTTTTCTGGATAGTTATCTTTGCTTTGGGACTTGTACACAGATATTTAGTTTATTATGGCAGGTTCTAAAAATTTATGACCTATGGAAAGTTTATTTTCAGTGTAACTGGGGTCAGAATTGGACATTCAATCTGAAATCCATATGGCACTGAGTCGCATGGTATGTGAAAGCTCTTTGTAAACTGTAGAGAGGTGGCCTGAGAAGAGATACAGGCTGTGGAGTCAACAGATTAAGTCTCAAATTCTAGGGCCTCCACTCTGCAGGGATTTGTGTGAGATATCCTTTCCCTTTTCCTCATTTTTTTACCCCTACTTTTTAAAAATTGACTTTAAGAGCGGTTTTAGGTTCCCAGCAAAACATAGAGATTTCCCACATACTCTCTGCTCCCTTTCCTGCAGCCTTGCCCCCAAAAAGTCCCCCACCAGATGGCACATTTGTTATGACAATGAGCCTACACTGACGCGTCATTATCACCCAAAGTCTGCGGTTTACATTAGGGTTCACTCGTGGTGGTGCACATTCTTTGGGTTTGGACAATTGTAAACTAGCATGTATCCACCCCTGCGATATCATACAGAGTCTTTTCACTGCCCTAAAAATCCTCTGTGTTCCTTCTATTCCTTCCTCCCCCCACCTCTCCCACAACCACTGATCTTTTACTGTCTCCATAGTTTTACATTTTCCAGAAAGTCATATAATTGGAATCATACAGTATGTAACCTTTTCAGATTGACTTAGTGCTATGCATTTAAGGTTCCTCCATGTCTTTTCATAACTTGATAGCTCATTTCTTTTTAGTACCGAATAATATTCTGTTCTCTTGATTTGATCTCTTGATGTACCACAGTTTATTTATGCATTTACCTACTGAAGCACATCTTGGTTGCTTCCAAGTTTTGGCAATTATGAATAAAGCTGTTATAACTGTCCATGTGTAAGCTTTTGTGTGGACATGAATTTTCGGTTCCCTTGGATAAAGGTCAAAGAGCGTGACTGGTGGATCATATGGTAAGAGTATGTGTAGTTTTGTAAGAAACTGATAAACCATCTTCCAGAGTGACTGTACTGTTTTGCATTTCTGCCAGCACTGAATGAGAGTTTTTGCTCCACATCCTCACCAGCCTTTAGTGGTGTCATCGTTCCAAATTTTGGTCATTCTAATAGGTGTATGGTGGTATCTCATGGTTGTTTTAATTTGCATTTCCCCGATGACCTACAATATGGAGCACCTTTTCATCTGCTTATTTGTGCCATCTATATATCTTTGATGAGGTGTCTGCTAACATCTTTCAATCAGGTTGTTGTCTTTGTACATTTTTCATAACAGCCCTTTACCAGATGTATCTTTTGCAATTATTATTTTATTTTAGTCTATAGCTTGTCTTTTCATGCTCTTGACATTGTCTTTCAGAGAACAAGTTTTTAATATTAATGAAGTCCAGCTTATCAGTTATTTCATTCATGAATCATGCCTTTGCCGTTATATCTAGAAGGTTTTTGTCATACCCAAAGTCATCTAGGCTTCTCCTATGTTATCTTTGTTAAACATAAATTTTAACTTCCATAACTGAGTCATTTTAAAGGGAAAGGTTCATTAGTCTATTGCTAGCAAGAAAGAGACTGGGTCCTGGGGCATGAAGTCTAAATCACTGGCAGCCTGGCAAGGTGGAAAAGGCAAACCATCCTGAAGTTGGAGAGAGTTTTTATACATCAACTAATGAGGAGACAGATGTAAGTTGTTTAGAAAGAATTTACATTGTAGGTAAAGGGGCGGGAGAAGGAGAAGCAGGGGCTCGTTCCAGGATAGGTGCAGAGTTCACAAGGAAGAAGTGTTTGCTCCTTTGGGTTGGCTGTTGGCAGTACTCTGGAAAGTTAATATGTAAGCAAGAAGCAGAGGTGCCTGGGGTGCGGTGGGGCCTGGCTATTCGCTTTAAATAATTGAGGAAATAGCCACCTAAGGTAAATCGCAAAGTTCCAGCAGACACACAGGAGTGTGAGCAGTCTGTCAGCTGGCCCACAGGTAACTGTTCTACCTCTTCCTCTCCGATGGGTGTAATTTAATTTAGAACATCTCAGAATTTTTTCTTGTCATCTAGGAATTTCATAGTTTTGCATTTTACATTTAGCTCTGTGATTTTTTTTCCTGCTTTTTGTTCTAACAAAACAGGAAGATTTAACCATATTTGAGGATCATTTTCCTCCTCTGTAAAATGAGAGTAAGTGATCTGGGGCTTTTTTGACAAACAGTATTTTTAAGGGTCAACTACCACATCTGTACTGGGCTCAAGGGTGGCATTCGTAGCCGTTATTAGAACACAACCCAGCCATCAAAGGACATGGAACTAGCTGCTGTTTCGCCTTTTTTTTTTTTAGCCCTCTCTTTGAGCAGACCTGATAAGTGTTTGGTCTTTGCTAATGCTTACTTTCTTGTATGACACCTTATTCTTTGAAGTGACTTATGGTCGATGTAACTTTCAACCTAACCAGTGGTTTGGAGGATCCTGAAGGTGCAGAAGAGTTATAGGGTGAAAATTCCCACTTTGAATCCTTTTGGACTCAAGCACACAGAATTTTAATGTGCTTTTAGTCCATATCTGGCATTCAATTAAACAAACCCTCTTTTAAACAGAATGCCTTCTTAGCAGCTAGCCAAGTGCTCATTTTAGTCCCTCTTCCTTCCTCGCCCAGCCCATCCTTCGAAGTATAGCCTCTGGTTATAGAGGTGATCAAGTATTGGGGAAAAGAAGCTGACTTTGAAGTTACATAAAATTCATCATTTATTTGTTTTTATTAAGGTTCTAAGAAATGACTTAGCCGTCTTCGTCTCTGAAATTGTAGGCTTTGCTGATATACTGTTGGGTAACAAGAGTTACCCAACTCTATATGTTCCTGGCATAGAGTGAGTATCTGCTCAGTGAATGGAGAACATACAGCTTAAATGATTGAGAGAAAACAAGAAGGAAAAAAATAATAAGAAAAACCAAAGGGAATAAACAATTAACAGTCAGGTGTCCAGCTTGCTAACAGCAGAATAATGACAAGATTTTTCTGAAACTATATGAAACCTGTTGCTTTTAATGGGAACCTGTGTCAGATGGTGTCAAAATGGAGGCACTTTGCAGTCAGCCTGGGATACTGATTCTGCTACTTTCAAGCTGCTTGACATCGAGGGCTGGCTGAAGGACACCGGCCAAATTAAAATGTGGGAAAGTCAGGAAGAAAACACCCTTAATGGTATTAAAACAAAATTCATTTTCCTTCTCTTCCCTTCTCTCTTGACTTGTTGTGGTTATTTTTAATATTGTCCTAGGTGAAGAAAAACAAATTTAATGATTAGCATTCATTGTACCATTCATCTTTTATTGTACAATGCCAGTTTAAATGTAAGTATAATATAAGAGCATTTAACGCTTATTCAGAATCACCGAAATTACACAATGTGTACATAACTGGCACATGCCTGTGTGTTTTGTTCTTACAAGAACGGTGTTAATACAGCTCAAAATTAACTCAGCTGTTTTTATTTTACCCTGTGATCCATGCACGTTCTACCAACATTCAATATTCTGCTTTCTTATAAATAAGGAAGGACTTTCTCTCTGTGTTGACAGTTTTAGCACATATGGATGACTAACAGGGAAATAAGGAAGGAGGTGACAGGGGCCTTGGTTGAGTGTGTTTCTGGGAACACCATTGCTGCCTTTTTGCTTTTGAAGCAAGTTCTGGTTCTCACAGAAAGGATGGCCTCTGGGAGCTGTCCAATTTCCCACTTAGCTGCTGAGGTAACATGCTGACCGTGTACTCACTCTGACTCTTGCTGACTCCCATGCCTTGTGGGCTCACTGGTGTTCTGTGCTCATGGAGTATCACACACATTGTATGTGAATGGGGTGGCAAGGAGTAGTGGACATCCATACTGCTCTCATATTATACGTACCTTCTTTGTTTACACACATGCTTCATTGTCCCATTCTCCCATAGTACTTCACTTACAACACCAACTCAAAGTTAAAGTTTTTAAGACCTTCAGGAGAGTAACAGGAGAGCATTAAACCAAGTGTGGCTCTTCCGAGGGTGGAGTCCTGTGGGACTGCATAAGTCATGTGCCCATGAAGATAGCCTTAGTGGAGTCTGATGGGTTCTTACCTCAAGGAGCCCCCGTTTCCTCATCGTTAAATCGAGGCAGTACTATTACCTGACCCAGAGTTGTTCTCATGTTTTAAATAAGCCCTGTTTAGGGTTTATGTAGTACCATACTTGGCATTTAGGAAGTCTTCACTAATACTTTGTTCCTACACTTCCACTACTGAGCAAGTCTTCAAACAGACACCTCTACTGTTAGAAAGAAAACCTAATGCAGATGCAAGCTAGAGCCACTAAATACCACTTCTAGAATCGAGCAGGATGAAAAACAAATGTTATAAGTCACAAATATATTTTATTATCTCCTTTGAAATGAGTCAGTGTCTCTACAAATGAATAAGCAAATAAAATAGTGCTTCTTAAGGGCTTCAAAGAGCAAAGTAGTTTTATAAAAATTTAAGACATGGCTTCCAGTTCCACATCTTTACTTACAGCCAACTTGCTGCCCTCCTCTGTGCCTCAGTTTCCTCATGTACAAAGTGAGAGTGTCAGATGTCTGACATGGATGCTAGAAATTGCTACATCATGACCTATGATTGAAATCAAAGACATATACATATATGTAATAAGGGCATGATGGAGAGAGGGCTGCAATAAATCAGTTTTATCTTCGCCATTGGTGTTGGCTGGGTAATAAGCACTACAGGCCTTTCTCCACAGCCAACACTGTTGCCCAGCAGGACCAATGCACAAGTGCACTATGTGCCATGCAGACATGTGAGGTTTTGTATCCATATTTCACTCTTGCAGAAAGTCTAAGCATCTACTTTCTGCATCCATTCAAAGGGCCCTGCAGAAATAAAGCCCTCTAGCTAGGCCAAAAACCCTGGAAGGAATTCCCTTGTGTAGTCAGTGTTTTCTTGATGGGCCGGAGCTGGCTTGTAAAATTTCAGGAACTTTGTGAGCCAATTATTAAATTATATTAAAAATGAAGGCAGCAAATTCTCAAAACTCATCACTTTTTACTTATTCCATTACATTTTCCGATTGCCTGTTATCTTGAGGTTGTCTGCTTGTACTGTACCCGTGTGATGCAGGTACTGTGGTGATAACCTTCTAGTGTCTCTTCACAACTGTGTGTTCAGTGATGCCACATCGGCAGTTAGAATGGACCTTGGTGGAAGTATTTACACCATGGAAATAGACAGATGCTAAAAATCAGTCTTCTCTTCCCACCCTCCTTCTCATAGAGCCAGATGAAAAACATTTATCTGCCCATTACTGAGTAGAAATGAAATTTAATGTAAAAGTTCTTTTTGGAAGATTTGTTACAAGTTGTGTCTATTATAGACCATTACAGAACCCATTAGAAGGTATAAACAGGGAAAAAGAGAAGAAGAGATTGAATGTTCTTCAACATCTGTGCCTAGCACTACATGAATTGACTTTCATCTAGAGGTCAATTAAAATAGTTTCAAAGGCTGGCTAAGCTGTGTGGTATTAACCTCAGTCTTGCAGTTGAAGAAACTCATCTATGGCTTAATAAAACATATGTGTTTGTGTCTTAACTCCTTATTATCTTTTCTCTATAGAATAGAAATTTAAATACACTTTGTAAAGAAAATAGGGTCAAAAGATATGGTAAGATTTTCTGTAAGTATAAATAATACTATATTTTTTATTTATTTGTAGATCAGTCATTTAAAGTCAAGTACGTGTTGGTCACTGGTCACTTAAAGGTTCTGCCTGAGGGAGAAATAGGTATTTATGCAATGTATAGTATGGTAGCCCTGGAAATGACCAGGGAATGTCAAGGAAGGATGCTTCAGTTGATTCATAAAAGGTGACAGCTCCAGTTTTCATGTAGAGAAAACAACCCTTACAAAGGGCTTGTAGATGTGTGCGTGGCATCACGTGTGGCTTCCAGAGTTTAACATGCCATGGTGGAGGCTGGTTTGGTGGAGGTGACAGGAATTAGGAGATTATGGTCAGACGGGCATCTGTGCCTGGTTTGGGGATTCCTTCCAGGCTGCCAAACTCTCACTGGTGGCACACACGGAATGCACTTCCCATTCCTACCAGCTTCTCTGGCTTTCACCCATCCATCCTCAGCCCCTTGAAGGGCATGCCGTCAAAAGGAAGCTCCCGGGCCCTACCCTTCAGGTTTTGTTCTGCAGATCTTAGGTAGAATCCAGAAAGTTTCATTTTATCATCCATCCTTAGATTTTCTGAGGCAGCACCAGGCACCACACATTGAAAAATGTGGTTATTCTGTAGTTATGTGCTGTCTTCACCAAAAAGAAGAAAGGACACGTACATGATAATAATAGCTCTTCCTAGCTTCACAACACTTTATACCCAGTCTCTGTCTATCCCCACAATTAGCCTGTGAGATGTTCAGAACAGTTAATTTTCTTATTCTATAGTTGAGATAACTGAGGATGGCAGAGGTTAATTAAGTAGCACCAGGTCCCCGAGTTAACAAATGATGGACCCAGGCTTTTTGGCATTCGCCAGTGTATTTTCCTCAGTGTACAGTGCCCATGGGGCCCACGTTCCCAGGGTGCCACCTCTTGGTGATCTGCCCAGGGGCCAACCTCGGAAACATTGTGCCTTAAACAGAGCTCCACTGGCATACCCCCAAATATTTTGAACTCTATCGGAATGACTCTACACATTTTACAATAAAGTAATTTTATTCTTAAAGTTCCTTGTCCTCAACTTCTGCCAAGTTCTGTTCAACCACAAGACTTCAAAATATTAAAGAAATAAAATCCATGACCTAATCTATTTAGTATCATTAGATGACCAGTAGACTAGGT
Source organism: Pteropus medius (assembly GCF_902729225.1). Lineage (NCBI taxonomy): Eukaryota > Metazoa > Chordata > Mammalia > Chiroptera > Pteropodidae > Pteropus > Pteropus medius. Next base: position 4,352,871 of record NW_024350921.1, on the reverse strand, counting down.
TTCTACAGATTTTAAGTAGTGAGTCTCTTTCCTTCAATTAATCAAGAGAACAAGACAGAAAGAGAGAGTGAGCTTCAGCCAGGAAACCTGTATTCTCATCCTGTGTCTGCCTCCAATTAGCTTTGTAACCACAGGTAATACACTCCACTTCCCCAGAGTGCGAGCTCCTCACTGGTAAAGACAGGAAGTTGGAGTCCCTCTAAGGTCAACTCAGCTTTCTTTAAAGCTCTAGGACAGAGAGAGAGAGAATATTACTGCTGATTACGTGTTCTTTGGCTTTTCCAAGACAAATAAAACGTTTATATTGTGAGCAGTGAACTGATGATTCTATTATTATACTTGTTTATTTTAAGGTAGGGAAAAATAGAAATGTTTTTCACTCATCAAATTAATTAGATTTAAAATAGTTCAGGTATTTTTTTTTTTCTCTAGTTTTGAGTCACTTTTATCAACTGCTCTGCTTTGCCTCCATCTAGATTTGTCGTTTTTTATATGACCTGCATCTGTTAAGTCCCTGGGTCAAAAAGTAAAGCACAATAAAATTACATTCGTCTCGGCCCATGTTTCTCAGTTGTTTTCCTTTAGAACTGATATATTGGTTCATTGGAGAATTGGGACTAAAATTTTTACTCAAATGGGAAGGGCAACCAAGTCGGAAATGTTTTTTTAGCACACAGTGCAGCATAAACACACAGTAGCCAAACGTGGTTTAACTTGAACTTTACGTTCTGAGAGAGCGATAACGTATTTTACGGTATACTCTTTTCCTTTGACTTCCAAGTAATAACTGTGCGCTGTTCAGAAATGAGTTCCAGATATAGATTTTTATCAAACTCATCTGACGTTTTAAATAAATTTCAGACTGATAAATTCAGTGTTTCTGTGACAGAGATCATAAACATTTTCCTTTTTCAAAATGCAATCTGGAGAGTATATATTTGTACCGTAGTTAATGCTGTGTTAAGTCAGTGTAATATAGCTGCTGCAAAGGAAAAAAGCCTATATTTAAATCTTGCCAGGAGCAGAAATAAAATGAATAAAGGCGCACTGGAGTGAGAGGCAACATATAGATTAGTACTGTTTTATTACTGTGGTTCAGTGGTGTTAACATCTCATTTAAACTGCATGCAATATATGTATGATCATGGATAGCTTTATCTCTGATTGTGTGTGCCTTATAAGAAATGTTTGTTGAGTGAATAAATGTTGGATCAGTGTTTGTTTATTTGTTTTTCTGCTATAGAGTTTTCATTTACTCAGCATGGAAATTAGATACAGATACTATTTGTATGGTAATACTATTTGTGTAGTATAACTCTTTGTAATACTATTTATAAAGTTACATAAGAGTAAAATACAAGTAAACATCAATCTCATTTAATTATGAAGTGTCCTTGGCTGGCAGTTACCATGAAGACAACTTCAGCAGTTATTTCCACTAAATTATGGAACCATGACAAGGAAGACTGTTTTGTATTGCCCTTTTAATTTCCACCATCTAGCGCAGTGCCTGGATATTTAGTAAATGCTCAGTATGTTTTTGTTTTCATTTTTTGGTGTGTGTGTATGTGGGTATTCCCACCAAGGGCGAGTGGGCATCTTATATGCCATGACTTATTTACAGATTAGACAAAAGAGCTTTTTGCAGGCCAGAGGGAAATTAGAGCAGTAAGAAAAGAGGGCTGGGGTCCACTGGATGGGGAGATAACCAGGGTACTTGTTTAGCATAGATGTTGAACCAGAATTCATCAGAATGACTTAGGATTTATGGTGTCATCTCAGAGAAACAATTTTCAGAGGGCATCTTCCCTCTCCTTTAAAGTGCTATTGTCTTTTGCCATCCTGATTAGCTTCTAGTTCAAGTCTTGATGATTTAGACATGACTATGGTCTCTCTATCTCTCCTTCAGTTTCTGTCCCTGACATTTCAAGAGTTAGGCTGGCCCCTGCCAGGGCGGATATGGGTTTCCAGTGTTTGGTATTGGTGCCGTCTCAGTGTGTTGACTGTCAATATTTGGTTCTGCTGAAGCCCTGTAAGAGTTTGTGCAATCAATCGAGGCTGGGTGGGTGTGGATCTATTATTATTTTAACTTTTCTCTCTTCTTCCTAGTTCCAAAAATAAACTTCCAGAAGTCAGACTTCTAAGTTCCCATTTCTCAGTTGCATGCGGTTTTAACTAAAACGGTTTGCGAGGGAAGGTTTTTACTGAGCTCTGATGGATGGGCTGAAACCCCTTGCCTTTCATTTATTTCATTAGATGTAATAAAGATATTAAAGTTATAGTGTTTCTCACAAGTTCTTGTTAGTGTACTTTATAGAAGCCAGTGTTTCCATATCACTGTGTGTTTGTAGAGTCAGTAACAAGAGGCTTGATCTTTATAAAGAGGATCTGTCATACACCCATTCGCTGACCCCAGTTATGATACATGGTGTGCAGATTTCTTCCTGTCTGACTTTCACAGACCTTGTTCTTCCACTTGCAGTAAACCAGCCCCCAAGTACCTAACTCCTCACCATCCATTTGTTCTAAGCTTACATGTTACTGCCTCCACATGACCTCCCCAGGTTTCTCAACCTAAATTATGCTCTGAAGTCATTCGGCTTACTGTCCCTCATGCCTTTCCTTCCTGACCTCCTTCCTGGAGTGGTTGAACACTTACTCTGTGCCAGCCACTCACTGTTCCAGGCACTGAGGAAAGACAGGTCTCCCTCCTGGAGCTTACGCCCTTTGGAGAACATATCAGGTGGTGATTAGTATCAGAGGTGAAAACAAAGAGAGGATGAGAGAGAGTGTTGCAGTGAAAGCCTTTCTGAATGGGGCTGAGACTTGAAAGCAAAAAGGAAGCCAGGCATTTCTAGGGGAGGGCTGCTCCCTTCATAAGGAATGGCCTGTGCAAACAGCCTACAGAGGTGGGTGGGAGCTGAGCATGCCCCAGAAGCAGCAGGGGATGGGAGGAGGAAGTGAGAGCGAGGAGCAGCGATGGGAAATGAGTTGAAACAGGTGGGGACACTCCGTATACAGTGTTGGGAGACCAAGACCATCCATGCCTTCTATGAGGGAGGAAGAAAGGAACCGGGAACTGGCCACGTTAAATCCCCATTTTAAATGTTTCATCGTGCCACCGGGAGCATCGGCAGAAGAGAGGCAGGACTGAAGCAGGGAGAGCTGTTCTGGGTTTATCACACTAGTGCAGGCGAGACGGGGCCAGACCACACTGGGGCACTGGAGAAGGCAGCCAGTTGTGTGAGTTTAGATGTATTTTAGAGTTAAGGCTGTCAGTGTCAAGTTAGGGCTGGTAAGATTGGGACTGGTTATGGGTTTAAGTGGAAAGAAAAATCAAAGGAGAACAAAGTTTTGACCTGGGCAGCTGGCTGAATGCTCATGCTATTTACTGGATGGGGCAGTCTAAGGATGAAAAGAGAATAACAGATGCTTTGTGTGCACATGTGAAGTTTAAGATTCCTAGAAAACCTTAAAGGGGAGACAGCACACAAGCAGTTGGTTATATGGATTGCAGTTCAGGGGAGAAACCAAGGCTGTGGATGTAAATATGGGAGGTATCAGTACATAGAAAACCTAGCACCATTGTAGCCAGACATCTATGTAACATGTGTATATTTTCAGTCTGCATCCACAAGTGTTAAATGAATGTAATTTTATCTAAATCCAACTTAAAGCTGTATTTCGAAACCCCATTCCACTAAATACTGGAAAATTCAACTGCCAATTCAGCCAGCCTTTTTTCAGGTTGATTAAATTAAACGAAGTTGACAGAAACACTTATGTTCTTTGTTTCCCCTCTGACTCCAGGGGCTTAGAGAGCCTCGTGACATCAAGAATTGTCTAGTGCTTAGTCAGCATCCATTTATACATGTGCGTGTTGTCCCGCTGTCCTGGTGTTGAGTCACCTCCCTGGTTTCCTGCCTTGCGGTACATAGTGCTACCCTCTGCGCCGCCCACCCCTGCCATGTCCATGCCTGCAAATCTCCTTCAAGCCTGTGGATTCTCTCTGTTTCGGGGGCTACACTGAGTTTTCCTTCCATGCCCTCTGGGCACAGAAAACCCTGGTTTACACAGTCATCACTGTGCTGCTGATTCCAGCAGGGTGGAGAATTCTCGCAAGCCTTTCCCTCTCGAGGTTTGAGGTGCAGAGTGGGGCCAGATGCCTTCTAGGTTTAGTCCCTAGACTTACTTAGTGTTCTAGTGTCCTCTTTCGTGGCATTAACCTAGTGGGTTTCGGTTTTGCAGGATGTTACAGCCCTCTTCAGAGGCCCTCACTAAGATTTAATTCTGTTTTAATTCCCACAGCCCTTCTCATCAGCCCAGAGATAGTTTTATCTCCCCTTAAGCAAGAGAAAACTGGCTTAACAAGTAATATTTCCAATTTTCGTCCTCCCTTCCCCACTCCTTGTTTACAGCTTTTGAACTTAAAAGCCAGGAATTGACATAACTGTCTTCTTGTTTCTTTGTGACAGCTATCCTTCGAGCATGGCAAGCCTTATGTTTATCGCTGTGAATGGAGGGATGTCCTGGAGTAAAGAAATGTGGTGAAAAAAAAAACAACAAAAAACAGTCAATTAGGACTGCACAATATGCTGCAAGACTTGTGTACTTAATTTCTGTCTTTTCCATATCACTGTAAGCTCAGTAGGGGTAAAAGTCATATTTGATTTGCTCGGCATAATACACCTAGAACCTAAATTTCTGTAGAATTTATGAATGAATTAAGTGATGGGTGAGTGTGTAATGAAAGATCACCACTGTGCTCATATATACACATGCATACAGACAAAAATTTTACAGTGCTGTTCACATGGGAACTGGGACCCAGTGATTGGCCATGACTGGGGTTTGTTGGCAATTAGAAGATATTTTAAGGGTGAGCTAATCCTCAGAGTTGGAAACTTCAGAAATTATTTCTAATCTGGCAACTTTTTACTGGCTTTGAAAAATGAAAGCTGAAGAAGCATACTAGAGAGAAAACGTCTGAACTATGTCTAGGTTATTCTAAAGCCCACTGGGGTTCTTATTTTTGTCTCACCCCAGCTGCTGAAATTTTTCCACAGGGAAAACTGTGTGGATGGAGAAGAACATTCAACTTTGAAAGATCAGAAGGCAGAGCTAAAAGTTCCACAATGAGAAATTTCTTTGAAGTCTCCTGTTTTATATTAAATCTTCAAGTTGATTTTATATTTGTCTCCATAGTAGGTGTATATGTGTTTTAATATAAAAATTAATGTGTTTCTCCCAGCTCAAGTCTTCTATTACAATTACTACCCCGGGCAGACATGGCAGGCCTATTTTCTTAACTTCTATGGCAAATGTAAGAAGTGTGTTATTAGGTCATTTAACAAATTGGCATTTACTCTATTAAAGTTTTAAAAGTTCTATCTTCAAAACCAAATCCCGGGAGTGTTAAGGCTGCATTTCTAAAACCACTAAATAGCTTTGCAAAGTAAGTCAGAAAAATGTTCACATGTCTATAGTTTTCCCTGGTACTTCTACATCTGCCAAGGTGATTTTTTAAATGTATTCTGGGATTATCTTTTTGTTTACACTTATTTTATGAAACAAAGAATCATCTAAGATTACATCAACATAATAATTCAATCTAAATATTCACAATTCCTCATGTCGTGAAAACTGAATAAATTTGTAGCCCATCTAAATGTAGAATGTTCTTAACACATTTTTCCCCTTGGCATTTCAACAACGCTGGGATGTAAGGAGAGCAAACATTTTCATCGTCCTCATTTTGACTGCTACAATTATACCAGGTACTGTCTTAGCTCCAACACATATTAACGGTGAGACTTTCAAGTAACTTCACTGTGACTCATGTTTCTCATCCATAAAAGGGACTTCCCCACAGTTCCCAGATCAAGGATTTGAGGGACACTGAAATAACTGCTCAGAACTATGGTTGGTACCGTAAATGCCAGACAGGCGGAGGTTAAGAAATCATGTGTTATTACTGACAAAGTCATGCATAACTTGTGGCTCAGCTGTGAGAACAAACTGGATTGCCAGTCTTCCCTTTTCTTCTCCAGACACCCAAATCTAGACTTTGGGCCAGGTCAGTCGGGTCTACAGAGTCATGCCACGATGGCTATCACTCAGTAGACTGGGGACTCCTTTTCTGTGCAGAGGATTAAGCGGTGGAGCAGAGGCCAAGGTGTTACTCTAAAGACATCCTTCTGTATGGAAACATGAGACTGGAGGAGACTTCATCTTCCCAGCCAGTTGGGGGTAAACGAGATGGTACACAGTGCCTGCAACCCCCAGCGTAGATGGTATTTTTAGATACCTATTATTGATGGTAGTAACAATAGATATTTTATTTACCTTTATATTGCCTTCAACAACCCTTTAAGATCAGGATTATCTTCATTTTACAGAAGGTTAAGCCAAGGCTCCAGCAGGTAAAGTAACTTGCCCCAATTCCCATGGATTTGGAGCCAGGGCCAGAATCTTATTTCACTGTAAGCTCAGTGCTTGTCTGTGCTTTCATAACTCATTGTAGCTTTAAATTATTCTTTTCTAGACTGATGGTGTTGTCACGTGAAAGTTTTAACCAACGCTGGATTCAGTGTAAAATGTTAGATTTATATTTTCGGCTAATGTGCTAGCAGGAATTACCCAAAAGATTAGGAAATAGATATGTAAATATTAACACAATTAATAATGTCTCTTATTTTTACAGCTTTTACTACTTTTATTTTTACAACTTTTGTTAAAATCGTAAATACTTTAAATCTGTAAAATAGAGACAATAATATATTGAGTTTATTTACCAGATTTCATATAAGTTAATGTTTTGCCATATCAATTCAGATATCTTCTTTAGAAAAGAAATATTTCAGCAGTAATGCAGGCATCCTCTCTTCTTCTGCTCATCCACATCTTTCCCCCTCCTCAGAGGTAGCTACTGGCTGAAGTGTGTACTGGTGTTTTAAAATTTTACATAAATGGTACAATTCTGTGGATTTGCTTCTGAGAGTTCTCTTCTGTCAGCATTTATACTTGAGATCCCCCCCATCCCCCACCTCCCACTGATCAATGGCTACGAAGCTAAAGCATTTAGCTTTTTTTTTTAAAAGACGTGGCTCTTGCCACATGAAACACTTTTATGTGAAAGCGGATCACCTAAGCACCCTTTCTTCCCTGGGTTCTTGTCAGAGGCCGTACTGTCTGGACTAAAGAGAGATTTCGGAATTTGAATCTATAGTACACTTTTTGTTCACTCTTTTGTTACTCAGAATTTAGATCTTAATTTCCCCAAGAACTTAATTTAGTTCTTCAAGGGCAAAGCATCATGTAATATATATTCAACTTCATTTTAGGCATAATAAATATTTGTTGAATTATAGCACCATAAATTATAAAAGCTGATAAACACAATGAAGCCATTAGAAGATACTTATCAGGCATTCAGTCGGTGACAGGTTTGCTCTTTATGTCTGAAACACCGGAGAGAGGTCTTTTTCAGGCAGAGTTTATTCAGTGCTTATTTGCTTGGGTCAGGAGGTAGTGTTTATACCATGGCATGTCAATTTAGAATGCCTACTGGAAACTGTTGAGTGTATACGCATGGGGCTGATACTCATGCTTGTTCTACCAGTTTTTTACTTCTACAGAATTTCAAAAGCTGGACTGAAAAATTATATTTATCAAGCTCCATCTCTGGGCCAGGCACCGTACCAGTCACATCACGTGCAGCACCTTGCTCATTCATCTCATAAAGCAGTGACGATCGAGGAAGTGTTAGGACGCACACTGGGTGAAGAAGTTGAGGCTCAAAGAATTTATCCAGTGTCACACAGCTGGCAGGGATCTGAACAGGCTGTCTGACATAGCACCTTCTGGTCAACGACACACTGCCTTTTCTTGTCCTAATGGGTAGCCAGTCATCTGTCTCATTCTGCAACCCAATGTGATAGGCCAGGGGCCCTGACTTGCCACCTGAGTGGTGCCAGTACTTCCTCACCATCATGTGCCCATCCACCAGCGACCCATGCTGATGCTCGGTGCCCCTCCTGGCCTATGACAGAGAGGTGTGCTTTTCCTAAGAAAGGGTGGCAGCTTCTGCTGATACAGAGGCTTCCTTTAAGAGCCACCTACCTGCCAGGTACCTACACTTTCACATTTGAGGAATCGGAGTAAAACTTTCAAATCTCAGTGGCAGGTATGCAGCCTTTCATCTTTTGACTATTGAGCATCAGTGCTGAAGCTAATTTACAGCTTCAGTCATGAGCCTTGGCACATTGATATAGAGTGTAAATATTTGAATGCTAATTATCATAAAACAAACAGGCCACTGTGTCCAAAGCAGACGGATGCTGTTTCCGGAAACCAGCAGACCCTGGCTAGTAGGCAGCTGTGTTGTCTCTGCACAACCAATAATAGATGTCTGGAATTATTCCCGCATCCCCCTGCCCCAGCAGCACCTGCCACCTCATTGCAAAAAGTTCTAAAAGCTAACAGCTACTCAGAGTGGCTCATGTATGTGAGTGTGTCTTTTAAACTATTTTCCATCTGCCTTGCCACTCGAGGAAAAACTTTGTACTGTGGAAATCATTTGCCCAGAAATTAATACCATCATTTTAATAAGAGTGGCCCACCCTTGTCTAGCTGCAGTCCATCACTCCTGGTCGCCAGCCTGTGCACCATATTCTGCATATTCTCATCCCAGGCTTACTTGGCTCACGTGTTCCACTGGCTGAAAATGACTAACTCCCTGCCATATTGATGAGTCCTTCAGTGTTCAACTCTAGTCTCCTTCCTCTTTGAAGCACTCCAGAATTACTTGAATCTGTTTCGCTCCTCTGTACATTTACCTATCCTGGGACAGAGAAACAGCAGCCAGAATTGTTTTGTCTTCCTATGTAGATAACAAAGTCCTCAAAATCTTGGGCCTTCACTGACATAGCTCAGTGTCGATGAACTGGCGGCTCGTTCTGACCGACAGAATCTACGTGGTGGTTGTGCTGAGCTTTGCACGGGGAGCGCTGAGCGCGGGGAGCTGTCCATGCTGGATTCTGAAGCCTGACTTAGGAAGGTCTGTTCCTATAGTGAATGTTATGGAAAACGGAATGTTAGGGGATCTCTTGGTCTAGTCGATTTAGAGGACTAGCCCCAAATCTGGCATCATCCTTTATGGCAGAGAGAAAAAAAAAAATTTTGAGCATGGTGCAGATTTTTCTGGCTTTGTGATCTAGTGCAAAAAAGATGGGGATTTTGGAGCAATGTATAAGAAGGGGACCACTTAGAGCTTCAGTTTCTTTATTTGTGGAATGAGAATAACAGTGTTTACTAAGGGATTTGTTGTAAAGATTAATCTGAGAATGAAGAATTAAAATGACACTGTACAAGATGTCTGGCACGTAGTAGGCGTCTGGTAAATAGCTGCGTCTGATAGGACTGCTACTGGCTCCCTCTGCTGCCCTGACTACCGCTGGGACTGCAGTTCATGAGACTAACCTAACCATTCAACTGGCCATTTGGTTGGAGCCACCTAGACAGCTTTGGTGGCCTGGGGAACACAGCATTCCCTCCCTCCTAACCCAGCCAAGAGCCCGGTCTGGGCAGTCCCACTTACTATACTTTATTAATTCCAGTCATTCGTTTCATTTACTTCAGAAATATTAATTGGGAACCTTCCATAGCTCAAGCTACTTTGTTTTCTGGGAATACAAGACTGAGTATGATGCGGTCCCACCTTCAAGTAGCTCACACACCTCCCACTGAGACAGCTCGATCATCTAAAGTTAACTGGAAAACCAGGCATGCATTTTCTAAACGTATGCCTTTGCCAAGCGAGCTTATTTCAGTTCGCCAGTCCTAGCAGTGTCCATCCTCGCACATGAGGTTACCAAATCCATTCTAGAGTCAAGCGGCTCCTGGTGGCAGGGAGACTTGGCCTGACCCGGGACAGCTGCCTGGCCTTCAGGGCTCACACGGCCAGGCCGTGGGGCTGCCCTTCCACCATCAAGCTCTGCTGGACCTGGGCTGACTTTTTCTTCGTTCTTCTGGACATCGGCTTAAGAATGGGCTGGGCCTAGAGAGAAAACAAATTAGGGAGTGGACTTTTAGTGTCAAGCATTTAGCAGTCTGAAGGCTTTTTAAAAAATAAAAACTGAAAAAGGAAGAGAAAGGGGATCATTTGTAAAAGGCGCCTATGAGGTTGCAAAGTTAGAAGAATTCCAGCTGGAGGTGGCGCCTTCCTCCTTTCTGCAGACTGGGTGTTTTCTTGGATATGCGACAAGAGCTAATTTTAGAAAAATGATTCTTGAAAGAAAATGACTGCTGAAGGCTATTAAGATACCCGACTGTCTCACTATCGCTCACACACTAAATCTCCTTTATTATTTCAATGTTAAAATAAATACTTAGATTTAAGATCAGTTCAGACAACTTCTACACAAAAAAGAACATGAGTGTTTCTCACACCAACAGAAAACCTGGCCAGATAGCAATTGTAGCAGACACATCAATTAAAGTGTGTTGAAAGATACTCTCCATTCAAGAAAACTGTTGATCAAAACTTGTCAACCTCCGGGCTTACGAGGGACATTAAAGCGGCAAAGCCCAGAACGAACTTCACTTTACCCTTGAACAAAATAAGAAGGTGGCTGTATTCACCCTTAGCTGTGTTGCACTGTTCATCTCTGGCAGTGCTTGCAATTCATAATTTCATCTGACAACTTTTAATAAATTGTGCCCTTTGGAAAATGTGATTTCTTTCTCAACAATTTGAAAGAGAATTTAAACACTCTTTTGTACGATTTTGAATACCCATGTTGGAAATGTGAGTCATTTCTTTGTTTGAGAATTAGTTCCTAAGATATGGGAACCAAAATTCCTGAGCAGGTAGAACAATTAAAATAATTTCTAGTGGTAGGTCATTTTTTAAATTTTGCCTGTAATCACAGCCTTAGTGTTACCGTGCAGGTTTGCTAGAGGCTTGGCTGGAGAGGCAACACACAGCAGGAAAAGGGTGGGGATGGACAAATGCCGTTCAGATAGGCAGAAACATGCACTTGGAATTTAAACTTTAGCCCTGCCAGATAAAATGTTAGAATTACCATGGAAAAGAAGAGAAAGCCGCACCTCACAAACTATGCATGTAATCTTGCCAGTTCTCTTCTCAGGGGAAAACTAGCAAGAACTCAGCAGCTGCAGTCACTTACACCATCCCCAACAAAGCACACATGGACGTATGATTAGGGAGCACTTTTTCATTGGTGCCTGGGGACAGATGATTGCCCTGATGTGCCACTTATATGTCACCGATGTGATTTATATCACACCAGCTAATGATGGGATATAGCAATGAGCGTTACTGACACCGTTGTTTAAGCTATGTCATTATACTATATATGATATATTATATTAGAGAAAAATATGTGTTTTTTTTTTTCCTATTTCTTAGCCAAACATTTCTTCCTATTAGGCTGTATGGTCATTTCAAGGAAAAGAATGATTTAAGGCTGTGACATTGATGATGTCCTCTACCTCTCTCTAACCTGGATTTTTACTAATACGCTGATGACTGAGACACGGGATACACACAACGATTTCCGTAGCATTTTGCTAGCAGAGGGTTTACTCTTACCTTGAGATTTAATCCTTGGAGAATGTTCCCTTAATTGGCGCCAGGCTTGCAGTGACAGAGTTGCAGAGAAGGCTTTTGGATTATTAAAAGTTGAAGCCTAATCAAGCGTTGAGGCTGCGACCTCACTCCTTCCTGTTACTACTGTGCAGGAGGCGCCATGTAAGTCTCCCTTAATGAAAAGTCCTCATTCTTTGTATTCTGATACTTATTCTTTTCATGGTGCTCAGAGAGCTTCACAAATCCCACCCTTTCTACTTCCCAGCCCACTAGGTGGAGAGGACAAAATCTGTCCCAGGGTCCTGGCCCCACAGCAGCCCCCTCTACCCAGCTAAGCTTTCCCTTTACTTTTTTTGTGTCCACAGACTTCCTCTCATCCTTGTCTCTCCCTTTCATGTCTGTCATCTCTGCACGGGGGCGAAAAAAAAAAGACTTTTGCATGTCTTCGGCTGAGAACAAAGCATTTATATGTGAGAAAGTCTATATGTCTGATACTCTGAATCATGAAATTTAGCAGGTTTACCTTTCAGCTCCAGTTCCGTGGCTTCCTGACTCTGCTGAACTGAGGCAACTGAGGGTTGTCTGGTACGAACGAGGTTTCTAGCTTCTTCCCAACAGATCAGGGCTTCCTCGTTTTACCTAGTGTGGCCCTACGCACACGCTTCACCTTTTGACTTTGCGTTTTAAAAATAGCCTCTCAAACAAATGCTGAAATAAGAAGTCTCGACTTTCCATTCTTTAGTAATCCACCCCAGTAAACCCTCAGAGTGTTGCAGAGCAACCAGGAAATGACAATTTCCACCAGAAGCAGAAAGACTGCCTTTTAAATTAGCCTACTGCAGCCTTGTGATACGCATAATCATTTGTCTGGTGTTTGTCCTGGGTTCCTGGCATGGATTTTCCAAAACCCTCGAAACTTCCTGAGTGACCTGAGTGTCTTTGTTATGCTAATGAGGTGAGTCTTGGCCTCTAGGTAGCTTCAGAATGGGTCTGGTCACCAGAAAGACCTGCCTGTGATTAGAGAGTGGGGGACTTTGGGCCAGCCTGACTCTGGAGAAAGGAGGGGTGATGGAGATTGAATTCAGTCCCATGGGCAATGCTTCAACCAATCTGCTTACCAATGGAACGCCAATAAAAACTGGATACCAAGGCTCTGTGGAGCTTCCTGGTTGCTGAACACATCGATGGCCCAAGAGGATGATGTGCCTGACACCATGGGGAGTGGACGTGGAATCTCTGCATTTGGGACCCTCCTGCCCGCCCCCCGCCCTCCCTTCTCCGCCGCATACACTCCTTGGACTACATGTATCCCTTACAAAAAAACCAAATCATTTGTACAGTGCCCAGTTCTGTTAGCCTAGCCGAGGAGTAGCGGTAACCTCTGCAGTGGTGGCCAGTGAGAAATGCAGGAGGCCTGGAGATATTAATTAAGGCTTCTGTTGGAAGTGGGAGTGTCTCGTGGGACTGTGCTAATTCAAGTGATTAGTGTCAATTGTATTACAGTGTGTACTCCATTGGAGTGGAAGCGGAATAACTTATTAAGGATACTTTTGTGATTTCTAATAGAAATGTTGAAATACCAGAAATAGTTCTAGATCTTCAGGCTGGACATTACAATTTGAAGCACCACCTCCTGCGTGGATAGGTTCAGAAATACCCCTTAGCAGACTCTGCCGTAAGTGTGGCCGGCAGACTCTGCAGGTCTGCAAACTGCTTATTACCAGTTCCTGATTGAGATGTGTATGGAACTGATGGGAAACATTTAGAAACTTTTTTAGCAATTGGACATTGCCCGAGTAGGAATGGAAATATTGAAGTATCAGGTCATGACAATTTGGGGTGGGGGAGAAGATCTTTCACCATAGTTTAAGGAGGCTTGTTTAGAAAATACAGCTTCAGTTGGTATGATCAGATAGAATCAGAAATTAGTGTTAAAAATGTGAGCCCCAGAGTCGAGCAGAAGGGTTTGTACAGCATATCTGCTGCTTACTGTCTCTGTGGCTTTGGGGAAGTTAGTTAACCTTCCTGGACTTTAGTTTACTCATCTATAAAATGGATATAGCAATATTTCCTACCTTATTAGGTTCTGAGAAGACCGAATGAGATAATCTAGAAGTGCTAAGCACAGGGTCTGGCACAGAGAGAGTTAACTGCTGGTATTATTTCTCCTATGTTCATTTCTTGGCATCAGTGTTTTTGGCTTACTGAAAGCAGGTTCTGTATATGTGTATTTGATTTATCATTGTATATAAAATCTACAGCCTTGCTCCCATGTGAAGACCAAGAAAGCAAACACTTTTTGAAAAGCTACAATTAATGCATTAAATGAATGTTGCTTTTCATATCGTCCCTGTGAGAGGCTAGACTCTCATCAGTCTCAAGGACGCCACAATTGTTGGAAGCATTTTGGGCACTTCTCATTTGGCATCTCTATTAGAGCCTGTTCCAGTGATCTGTTCTGATTTAACGAATCACCTCAAAACTCAGTGGCTTAGAAAAACAAACTTTTATTATCACTCATGGTTCTGCAGGTCGACTGCCTCGGCTGGGTTCTTCCTTGAGGTCTTCCATATGGGTGTAGTCATAGGTTGGCCAGGGCTGGAACCATCTGAAAGTTCACCTGGCCTGGCTGTGCAAGATGGCTTCTTCACTCTTCACTTCGGTGCAGGGGCAGGGGCAGCTCAGGGCTGGCTGGCATCTCTCAGTCCATGTAGCCTTTCCACATGGCTAGCTTGGGCCTCCTCACTGCCTGGGGGATTAAGGATACAGAGATGTCTTTGTTGGTGGCTGCCTTCCTCCAGGGTAAGCTTTCTAAGAGGTAGGAAGTGGAATTGGCTGGACCTGGGCCTGACAGCTGATCAAAGCAGTCATGCCTCCCCTTGCCCCCTGCCTTATTAGAGGGGCCGAGATGCAGACCTCATCTCTCCATAGGAAGAGAGTCAGAGAATCTGTGGCCATCTTTAATTATCTTCAGAACTATAAGGCAAACGTAGTTTTCGTCTTTGGCACATTTTGTTTCCCCCACCAAAGACAGTGTATGGCTTCTCAAGGTGCCTACATTGACAGATTATCACTCACTTTGATTTCAGTTCTCATCCAAATAAAAACCCCAGCATTGTGTTGCATTGTGGCCACACCTCATGTGCCTTGGTGTTATAGCAGTAGGCAGCCCAGGGTGGGAAGGGTTAGACCAGTCACTGCTTTTCCCTTGAGCTCTTCTCATCAGACCCTTTCTGAGTGATGTCTACTAATGACCTCCTCTTATCACTCCTCCCTGCCCCTGCCTCACCTGTTACAAAATCATCTCTTGAAAGCCCATGCAAGCAGCACATCATGTCTTGACTCAGAGAACTTCACTCTTCTCATTTCTCATACAGCCCAGACATCCACGTAGGCCTTTAAGGTCCTCCACAGCTGAAAAGGCATAGCTTCCCGGTTAAGTTTTCCCTAGATGGTTTCCCTACTTTTTCCAACAGTGTCACCCAAACACACAGCCATGCATGCCTGTAGACCCAGCGCACATACACATGGACTCATGTCATTCTCTCAACTCATGTTTATTCAATGTCTGCCTGAGCTGGGTGCTGTGCTCAGCTTTTAGTTCTAGCAAGCTCAGTTATTGTTCCACAAGTATGCCTTACGTTTTTGCCTTTCTGGGTCTGGCTTACATTCCTGAAGCTTAGGTGCATTGCTTATTAATGTTTTATTGTTTCTCTTAGTACCAAGCACTGTGCTACCCAAGTATCAATGTAGCAATAAACATGAGTTCCAATACTACATGGAGGAGCGCTTCCTTCTCTCTTACATTCTGTCTTATACTTTTCTCTGCTGCCTGTGTCACCCTTTCTCCGTTGGAGGCTCATCTAGAGTCAGCAAGCTCTCTCATCCTCCCTTATTTAAAATTTTAACATACTTCCCTCTTACTACCTCAGAGACTCATGGTGAGAGTGGAGTAGGTGAGCATAATTTGAGGCACTATGGAAGTCCACAGAACTCCTGGTATAAGCCATAGTCATTGAAACATGGCTCATTCAGGCCCATAAGTGGACTTCTGGCATGTTTCAAGCAGCCTCCCAGGCCTAGGGCAGACCATGAAGAATCAGACATGGTTGTCACATTTAAGAAATTCACCCCTTAGAAATACACAGCAGTGCTGCTGTACAGTATACAAGACTTGAGCTTTTGGCCATCTGATAAGCAGATAAGAGATGGCAAACTCTGCTCAACTTTCCTACTTTGCTTTACCAAATTAGAATTCTATAAACCCAGTTGTTGGGGTGGCTCCAATTAAGCAGCTGTAGAGGTGGAGAGGCAGACATGTCACTGAGTGACCCAGAGAGGGTTTCCAAATATACACCTACTCTGCCTCTTCTCTCCCAAGACTCTCAACTGAGATGATGGGACCCCTTCGCAGAGGTCAGGGTGGGGAAGATGTAACACCTGAGTTTAGCCAAAGCTCCCAGATAATCCTGGGGTCTTATGCCCCATCTTAAGCCTCCCCTGTGAAGATAGACTCTCGCAAGCGATGTATGAGTAGGTGTCCTACGTTGGCTAACTGTAGACCTGGCTGTTTTTCAGGTTCATTCGGCCCCTGGCCACTTTAGGACACCAGGTGCTGACCCCAGAGACCTGCCATGAAACCACACCTGAAGCAATGGAGACAACGAATGCTCTGCGGGATATTTGCTTGGGGGCTCCTCTTCGTGGCGATTTTCATTTACTTCACCGACAGCAGCCCTGCTGAGCCTGCGCCCAGCTCATTCTCCCTCCTGGAGACCAGGAGGCTCTTGCCCATGCCAGGGAAGCAGAGGGCTATCATGGGCGCCATGCAGGAGCCCTCCTTACCCGGCAGCGTAGACGCAAACAAGGGGCTGCTCGATGGACGTCCCTCTGGCCCCTTCCTCATGGGTCCGCGTGACCTGCAGAGATGGGACCAGGTACAAGATCGTTTTGAAAACGAAGAGCTCTTTTCACCCCAGGCCAGGAAAAAGTCTCAAAGTGCTTTCCACCCGGGGGACGATGACTACTTTTTTGCTGCTGGTCAGCCAGGGTCGCGCACCCACACTCAGGGCACGTCGAGGTCCCTTTTCCCCGGGGACGTAGACTGGCGCGAGGGGGTGTCGCCGGCTCTTGAGGCCCATAGAGGGCCGGTGAAAAAGAGGCACCGGCAGCAGGGAAGGAGGCATGTGTTGGATGAAGGCGACGACGGGGACAGGCTGTACTCCTCCATGTCCAGGGCCTTCCTTCACCGGCTCTGGAAGGGAAATGTCTCCTCTAAGATGCTCAACCCGCGCCTGCAGAAGGCGATGAAGGATTATCTGAGCGCCAACAAGCACGGCGTGCGCTTCCGCGGGCGGCGCGCGGCCGGGCGGAGCCGGGCGGCCCTGCTGTGTGCGCTGCGGCGCCGGGTGCAGGTCCGCACTCTCGATGGCACCGAGCCGCCCTTCTCGGCGCTGGGCTGGCGGGCACTGGTCCCCGCCGTGCCGCTTGGCCAGCTCCACCCGCGCGGCCTGCGCAGCTGCGCCGTCGTCATGTCTGCCGGCGCCATCCTCAACTCTTCCTTAGGGGAGGAGATAGGTGAGTGTCATCGTGGGGACTCTGGTCGCAGCCCCAAGCTCGGTGCGTCATTTGAGGTTGGCAGCGTCTCCACCTACCTCTGGACCGCACTGATAGGGCACACCCGGGACCCGGCACTGGATGCTCCAGCCATTAGCTGAAGAGTGCTTTTCCCTTGCTGGGACGGAATGAGCCTGTTGGGGACCCCGGCGGAGGTTTTCTTTGGCGCAATTTTAGAACAGAGGTGTTCTCCCCATAGCTGGGTGAAAGGCCAGCACCTCGCCTTTTGCGGCCACGTCCTCTCTCACAGCTCCTGTCTCAGGATTCATTTCTCTTACAAACTATTCTGACTTGTTTGGCTCCCAGCCTGGCCCACAGAAGCTTGATGCACCTATAATGTGGTAGAGTCATGGGAGAGAAACAAGAGGATGAGAAAGGAAAGAACTCCCATGGGGCAAAGACAGGGGTGTCAGCTGGCTAAATGGATGTTGTGGCCTCAGAGGAGAGTCTGACAGCTCTTGAGAACACTATTCTTGTCTCAACAATGAGTTCTGACCTCCTACCCAGTGGTACAAATCCAACCTTTGGGTCATAGCCAGTGCAGCTAGCAGGGACCTTCTTCAGAATGGTAAATAACATGGCTACACCCCAGGCTCCCATCTTTCCTTCTGAACAGTGTCTTCAAATTCATGTACAGTGCTGGGGCACATCTGTTTCATAGTTGTTGTATGAGAGAAACAGACCGATGGAATGTATGTATATAGAGAAAGACTTTCTCCTGTGACTATGGGGAAATATCTATTCTGACGTTTGTAGGGCAACAGGTAGGCCGGAAATTCAAGTAAGAGGAGATATCTGGAGCCAGAAATCTGCAGGCTAGCAGGTGGGAAAGTCAGGCAAGGTTTCTCTGCTGCAGTCTGGATGCAGAATTCCTTCTTCCTCAGGAAACTTCAGTCTTTGCTTTAAGGCCTTAGATTTCCCTCTGCCCAGGCTAATTCTCTTGCTGTACCAGTGAGCAAGCAGCTTGGCCCTTCAGCCTCATTAACCCATTTAACAAACAGGTGTTTAGCCTCTACTACGTGCCAGCTTCGGTACTAGGTGACAGAGGAACAAATGTGAATCAGACACAGCATTGGCCTCAAATGCACATGTAAAACAACTGAGTCTAATACATTCTCACAGTAGACTGTATTAGCTCATAACTAATCTGGAAGAGACATTCAAGGGGTGTTGCCCACTTGTTAGAAAGGAATAACTCTTGTTTTCTGCATCTATTAATTGTGCTGTGTCCCTGAGGAGTGGCTGATACTCCAGAGCCATCCTGAAATTGGGGGGAATGTCATTGTAATTGGGCTCCACAACCCAGACCTTGTCTCAGATGTTCTTGGGAAGGAGGCTCTATGTGAAATTTTTAAAAATAAAAAAACACACAAATCTGGGCTTGAGGTCTGGGATCCCAGTGTCCCCGTGCTGACATTACAGCAGACTCATAATAACATTGTCCATGTTTCACATAAATGTGTAGCCAGAGCAAGAGCAGGGCAGCCTGCAATTGATTAGCAAAGAGCCATGGTTTAGATGTCCCTGGAGTGAAGTCACATCACAGTTCTTTCTCGTTTCCAAGGATCATTGTTAATAATGTAAGAAGAAATTTAAGTATTAGGCTTTAAAGCAGGCAGTAACTTGCTTCTGGTTTTGTTTTGCTTTGTTTTAAACACCTCTGCATCATGGTTGCATATTTGGATTGCTCTCGTTTGTCAGGGAGAATTCCCTTGCTCTTTATTCTGGCATAAATGACCCTGACCAGAGTGTTATAAACTCTACTCTGTTCAGAATTTGGAATAGAGTGTGAAACACTGGGGATTACATTTCTGGGGAATGTAAAATGCCAGTTATAGCTTTATTAATTTTTAGTATCTAAATTTATACTGTATGTACTTATCTGAAGCTTCATGATTAGAATTGTGGAATCATAACTGAAAAACACTCAGATTTTTGAAAATTCTCTTTACCGTTTTGCCTGTTCCTTTCAATTCAGTTTTAAGAATATCATCATGGCGTAATACAATTTGTAAAAACAGACATTTTCATTTTAATAGGCAGCAGCAGCAGTGTATGTGAGGTGCTGACGTTTCTCTTCCCTACTCACCGGAGTGTATACATGCTTATCAGTACATAGTTGTTAACGACTCTCTTAATAAAAACAGATTCTTGTAGAGGGCACCTTGGAATATTGGGAAATACTGAACTATTTAGCTAAATTCATCTTGGACCCTAAACATCTGCTTGTAAAGTGGCTTAATGAAGATCAGATTTACAAAAGGTCATAGTCTTATGAAAACTGAGGGCAGAGAACCTGAGACCATCTCCATGTCAGCCCTGCTGGGAGGCCCCCTCCAGGCTGCAGTGGCCCTGAATATTCAGCAGGGAGTCTCTACAGAAAGAAGGGTTGCCCCTTGGTTCCCTTTGTGGCTGCCCTCCAGCTCCCTCTGCTGGTTCTGTTGGCAGCACAGCCCTGTTTCCCAGTTCTTTTAGACTGGGTGATACTCTGTAATTGTTTTTAAGAACGTTATGTCATAGCGGTTGTAAACATTTCCACTTTGAATATGTTATTGAAAAGCAAACTGAACTGTTTCAAAAATGTGGGACATTCTTTCCTAGAGTCAGTGAGATTTTTTTTTCACCCATACATAAAAATAATAATTTGGTAATGAGATCACCTGCCAACAGTCCTATGGAAACACGCTGCAGAGATGTCTACACTGAACTGACAGTAGTGGCCTTTATATGGGAGATCAGGATCTGTGTACTTGAAGCTCGAATTCTGGGAAGAATGTGGGAAAATGTTGGGGGTAGAGTGTGTAGGGAGTGGGGCATAAAGTACTTGCTGGTGAGAGCTTGGGATTTGGCATATTTTGGTACCTAAAAAAAAGTGAGAAAGTAGGTCGGATAGTCATTCAGTAAACGATGATTATTTATTGATCCCCACTTCTCCAAGGCCTGATACTATGCCAGCTACTAGTGACACAAAGATGAATAAGGAACAGACCTACACCTCAAATTCGCTGCAGTCTAGTGGGGAACACAGACTGTGAACAGGCAGTGGCAATGTCGAGATTTGGAGAAGGACAGAGAGCTATGTAGACTGATAGGGAGGACGGTGAAATCCTGACCCACTGTGAGGGCTGGTGCCTGGGCAGAGAGAGGAGGTTAGCAAAGATTCCCCAGAAGAGGGGAATCCAGGCCAAAGGCCAGCATAGCAAGTAGGTGAGAAGCAGTGTGCATTGTGCAGGTGATGAGAGCTAAGTGAGCACCAGGGGCCTGGCGGGGAAAGGAGAGAAAACTGGATTGGTGGGCAGGGGTTCAGCCCCCAGATGTTCTTGCGCATCATTCTTTAGAAATACTTTAGCTAATAATTGTAATCACAGACAATACTTAATAGGGTATTTACAGTAGACGAGATCTAGTTCTAAATGATTTTATATGTTAACTGCTAGAAGGCTTGCAACCCTAAATAATAGATAAGATTATTCCTATTTTACAAATAAGGCAGTGACTTAGTGCTCATGCACCTCCTGGCTGGCTGCTCTTTGAAGAGTTTTAATCTTTGTCAGAGAAAGTGCTTAGCCTGGCTCCGTTCTCAAGGTCTACGTGAACTGGCTCTTGCATGGAAAGGCCTTCTCCAGAAATGATGCTTTACTTTATTCCTCTCGTGTTTGCTGTCTGATACATTTCTTCTTTTCTAAATAGGAATGGACAGCTTAGTTTTTAAGGTGCGTTATCAAGGAGATGCACACACAGCCAGACATACATTTACAAAACATGTCTGCGTGATGGACGCACTCAGCTCATCCTCCCCCACACACTTTTTCCTCTCATCTTGATCCACTTCTACTCACTGTTTACTGACAGCTTTAAGGAGGTTGTCTCCATCCACAGCAGCCTCTGACTCTATCTCCCTGCCTCCTCCATAAAACTGGCCTTTCAACTCTTCAGACTCATACCACTTCCAAAGGAGTTAAGCTAGATTAGACTTCTGTGCCCTGTGCCGTGTGGAGTTGTTTGAAGGCTTAAAACACCTCAGTGTCAAACACTGGCATTTAAAACCTGGGACATTTCCAGGAGTGATGCGATGAATTTGGAGTTACCACCTAATTAAATTGAAATGCATCCACTGCTTGGGATCCTTGGTTTGTTCACCTTACCTTTGGACGGGGCTGTGTCTGAGGGCAGTGTGGTTCAGTGCGAGGGCTGCGTCTTAGGGGTGCTGGCACCACTCTGCTCGCCCCAGTGTTGTTCTGAGGACCTCTGAGTGCCTGAAGTTTACCTCACTGCTTGGAACCTTTTCTCACTCTCTGCCTCTTCAGAGGGTTGTCTTAGGTCAGCAGTTCACACAGGGTGGTCTGCTTACACTGGGGAGTTCAAGACTCTTTCTGGGGTTCATGAGGTGAAAACTATGTTTATAGTAATACTGAGAAGTTTGTTTACTGTTGACGCTTGCACTGATGATGCAAAAGCATCGGTTGGTAAAACAGCTTAACACAAATCAGGACCCAACTCTTTAGTCATGCTATTTTTCACTACCAAGCATAGAAGTAAAAGAAAAAGGTGCCAGTTTCACTTATGGAGGTCCCTGATGAAACAGTAAAAATTATTGGTTTCATTAAATCTCAATCTTTGAGTAAACACGTTTTTAAGACAAAGTAGGAAATGATCTGAAAAGCACTCTGCGTACCAGCACACTGTGTGTTTGAGTCATCAAACACCACTTTTACTTGAAATAAATGACTGACAGACCTACTTTAGTCAGACTTGGATATATAACAGGTATTCTCTCAAAAAGGAATTAAGCGACCCTGTCACTTTTAGGATCATAACTAACAGTATTTGTTTCCTGCGATAAAATTCAAGCTTTCAAGCATGAGCTTGGAAGCCTCCCATACATATAACTGACCTGCAATCCATGGTAACATTAACTAATTTTTTGATAGTTTATGGTGAAATGCATCAATATTTGGAAAATCTGTGTAACTCATTGAACTGGGAGTTCCAGATGATCACTGCACAATACTGCAAAATTGTGCACGGCTGGATCATCCATTGAGAACAAGATAAACTAATGTGTTTTAATGTAACGGAGCATGAAAAGTTCATTGATATTGTGTCACATTCCTCATTGCAACTAACTTTTAAGAAACTAACACTTGTCAAGTTTTAATGAAGTATTAAAGAAGACTATTCCTAGTAATCTGGAAAGGCTTAAAATATTCCTTTCATTTTCAATGATACGTCTGAATCTTTATACACTTCCACTCAAGCAATATATTGCAACAGATTGAATGCAGAAGCAGCTAAAAAGTCAGACTTGCAGACATTTAAAATGGTGCCAGTCTTCTCACTATTTTTGTTTTTGAAAATATAGTTATTTTTGTAAAAAAGTATTTTTTAAGTTAAATTAATAAATATATATTTTTTTCTATTTTACTTCCTCCTATGGTATATATTGATAAATATGGTCCAAATAAACAAAACGTCTTTGGGTTGTCATAAATTTTCAAGAGTGTAAATGGGTCCTGAAATCAAAAAGTAAGAATGCAGAGATTGGCTAACTTCTTTTTTTTAAGAGCCAGGGAGGAAATGTTTTAGGCTTCGTGAGCCATGGGGTCTCTCACAACTTGGTTCTGCCCTGACAGACAAATAGTGAACAAATAGGTGTGTCTGTTGCAGTACAGACACACTTTAGTTATTTAGTTCAGTTATTTACTAAAACAAGTGGCAGGTCATAGCTTGCCATCTATGGCAAAATTTCCCCTAAAAGAACATTATGAGATTTTTTTGATGACATAGCCAGGTACCTTTTATGTATTCATTATGTGTTCCAAAGTTTATTAATTTTGGTACTTAAAACTGGAATCTGAATTATTCTGAGTCCAGTGCTTGTCAAGAGAAACATCTTTTGTAACAGTTTTAATGGTGGCATGCATGCTGAGTTTCCACTTCTTAAGCAGTAGGAAGATCTCTCCCAAGGAGACTGCTCAGGAGGGGTTAGCAGGACTCAAGAAGCCTAGCTGCTTTAGGGACTTGAGTGGGGTATGGTCACGGTAAATGTGGCATGTATCCATAGGCTCTCTGGCACATCAGGAATACATGTTCTCACCTCGTACTCTCCCACAAATAGGCATTGTCATTGCTCCAAGTTAAACTTGAAATGCGCATGGAATTCTAGAAGCTAAAGATAGCCCGTGGAAATTCCTGATTGCCGATTCACTCTGATTTCAGTCTGGTTTCTGGGAAACACATTAGCTGGCACAGGAAATTTCAAGACACATGAATGTATATAGACCGCTTTGTGGAAAGGGGACATACCTCCCATTTCCATCTGCTTTCCTCTACCTCTCACTCTTGTCTCCCTTGTCAGCCTTCATGATACGGGAGCCTTGTTTTCACTCAGGACCTCAGAGAACTTGGAAAAGTCTGTCTGTCAAGTCGAATGAAGAGGCATAGATTTATGTTGTGGTCTGAAGGTGCCCTTACAGAATATAAAGAGCCTTGGTAGCTGATGCCGTTGATGGTGGTCGCTCCCTTCCGCCGGGGCTGAGGCAGTAAGTCAGGCCATTGCTGGAAATTAGGCATGCTCTAAGATTGCTCACACCTGGGTTTTCTTGGCATCGTCAGCAGTGTGTAAAGCCGCACAGAAATCAGGGCTGGTTTTCTGTTTAAGCACAAAGTAGCACTGTGGTAAAGTTGAATTGAAGGCTGTGGCTCTCGGTGTGTGAGAGACGCACTTGGTCTTGGTGCAGGCAGCAGCCTTAGCGGCACCAGGAGCAGCCTCCGTGCTTTACAAACAGTGAGAAGCCACAGGTGAGCAGCCTGTCTATGGCATCCTTATCTGTTCCTATAGATTCCATCTTCAAAATGTTTTGGGATCTTTAGGGAAATGGCTGCATAAAGCATGTCACTTTTGAAGAATGTATACACATAACAAGTGTCTAAATATAACTTAGATGTTATAGGACCACTCGTAATTGAATAGATTTATATGTTTCCATGTTGATTTGCCCCTAGCCAGGACCTCATTCTAAACAAACAGTATTCTAAAAATATGTATATGGACGGATCTCTTAATTTTTGGTGTCTAATTAGGTTCAGGTATGGAAAGATTAACTTTAACATATTTTCCTAGATTACGTTGATTCTACAGAGAAAAAAAAAGCAAGTTTGTCACTTATGTGCCCTTAGATTCCCATGATGCAGTTTTGAGATTTAATGCTGCTCCTACCCGTGGCTATGAGAGAGATGTCGGCAATAAAACCACTGTGCGTGTCGTGAATTCCCAGGTAAGATGGACGCAATGTTTTCACAAATGTACTTTTTATAGCTAAATTGTCTGACTGCATGAGTGAAAAGAAATAACCAGTTATCCGTGATCATGATCTTGCTTATTTCTATGGATCTTATAATTATAAAAAAAAAAAATTAATGAGGAAAAATGAAGATAAATGAGAATTCATGTGTGACAAATAGGAAAAAATAAGCAAATACGATCAAAAGGAAAAATCAGAGTGTAGATTAAAAAAAATATATATATATATATCTTACACATATATATATGTAAGATCGTAGACTTGGCACGATGCATTTTGTGAACTTAGAAAAAGACTGTTAAACTTGGAAGAGCTTGTGACCATGAGAAGGCTTAGTGGATGAGGGAGAGAAAAATGAAAGCACAAAATCCAAGAGTCTGTTGGGTAGCTTGAAAACTTTTGTCTGTTACTTGAAAAATTTAAAAAATGAAAATGGATTGTTTAATGGAAAAATGAAAATATCTCTTTCTTTTGTGTTCTTACTAAGAACGTTTTCTAAATTTATAGCAAAATTATTCTCAGACCAAACCACAACAATTTCTAGAGTTTCAAACTTTATAGAAAAATATGAGGTGATGAGTAGTGTATGGTAAGTTGCTTGAAGAACAAAAGATTAGATTTCTTTATGCTACCCTGAGCCAGGCAGTGTGCAGCAACGTAAAAAACAATCACTGTATTTCCTTAATTTATAAATAGCATTGATTATAAGAGTCACCATTTGTTTGATAACAGCTTTTTAGAAGAAGAGATAAACCCCATCAAATTAAGGTACGTCCACCTGTGAGATACATTTTAACTTTGGATACATTAAAATGTGAAGGAAGAAAGTGCATCTTAAAAGCTGCGAAAAATTGTACCTTAAAACTGAGGAAAATCAAGACTTTTTTCCCCCAAAACTATAGCTAAAAAAAAAAAAAAAAAGTGATTGGCAGGTGAGATTGAAGAACCAGATAGGACCACAAAGTCAGGACTATTGTACTGGGGCTGATTCAGGTTGCCTGTCTCTCTGTGCCACCTTTGTCCTGAGACTGGCACTCTGGAGGCACCTTTATAAATCAGTTCATCCACGCCTGCAACTCATCAAATAACTCATGAAGGCAATTATAGAAGAGGTTGGGGGCACCTGAATTAGCTAGAGAGTTACATTTTTCAGGCACCGATTTGATTAAAAAAAAAAAACCTCATTTCCCCAAGCATTTCTTTTAAGTGCTTTAGCATGCAGTGCCAGCCTCTCTCTCATTCCCAGAGGAAAACATAAAGTCTGAGGAACTTTAAAAATAAATCAGAGCAAGAAAAATATTTTTTTCTCTCGTCTTAAAATATGATTTTGAAGAACCAAACACTTCTTTTGAAACAATTTTTCTATATATTTGCAGATTCTGACCAATCCCAACCATCACTTCATTGACAGTTCATTGTATAAAGATGTCATTTTGGTGGCCTGGGACCCTGCTCCTTATTCTGCAAACCTAAACCTGGTAAGTGTTTCCTTTGGTACCCCTACCCTGACCCTAATGGTCAGAAGGTACCTTTGACTGGTTATTAATGGAGGCAAGTCAAAGATTAAGCTTTGATTGACGGAATGAAACTGATCTTGGATGATACATATGCATTCATACCATTTTGATACTCACTTCCAGTAGCCTATTTAGTGAACATTGTCTGTCTAATGAAAAAGAGATTTTGCTCTGGAGGATTTTTAAAAATATATACCATGTCCAAATGTTCAGAAATTTCTAGGTATGCTGGAGGTTGGGCTGACTAAACTTGAGAATATTTCCGATGTGATAGGGTTACATCACCTTTCAAATAGTTGCAAGGCCTTTTGAAATAAATTAGAAGTGCTTGGCAAGAAAATCTAAATTTATGTATCAAGAGCTTATTTTTATTTAAATGGAACCTGTTAGGCTTTTTCTAAGTGTGTCACTCTTTGGCTTCTGTCTCTAAACCTTATTAATTTTATGTGCTATAGCATAAACCAAATGATTATTAGCCGTCAGAATGTAAGCAAGTTATGTTCATGACTATCAAGTCATTGCCTATCTAAATGAGCAGCTAGTCACTTTTGGTGAAACTTTGGGTAAAAAGCAGGTGTAATTCGTTTTTTAAAGAGGGTGGGGGAAGATGCATGATAATTCAGCCTTGTGACAGATGCTGTCGGCTGTGCCAAGTGTCTTTTGACTTGTTCTGCTATGACTTAAGAGAATATATCTTCTTAAGATGAAAGTGGGGGAACAGATATTGGTTCCACCAGGAAAAAACTTTCTAAGAGAGCTGTCCAAGGTCAAGTGGCTCCCGCTAAAAGCAGTGTCTGTCACTGTACATCTTGAGATTATGGCTGGACTGGACCTAGTGTGATTACTAACTGGCTTTTAACCAGGAGCGCAAATCAGAATCACCTGGAGAGTATTTTTCAAATATATCTGTCAGAGCCCCATTTCCAGAATGTAGCATACAGCCTTGATGTATGTTTTTTGAGAAAGCGCCAGTTGATTATCATATGTACCCTTTATTGAGAATCAAGTGTCATATGGCAGTTTGGACTTCTCTGCCTCCGTACCAGCCTTGGGTTCTCTGGCTTTAAGTTCTGACAGCTCTCTTGTTTGTGTACAGACTGAGAACTTCTAGTTGTTGGACCTTGTTTCTTTCTCTGTTGGAAGCATCTAAGCCCCGGGCACAGAGCTGTCTAACCCAGTGGGTGTGGGAAGCAACACTGCTGGAATCCAAATGTCAGGCCTGTGTCTGCAGGGCCTGTGCCCCCTACTGCTGGCTGAGGGCTGGGAGGAGGCATGCAGAAGCAAGGCCCACGTTCCTCATGCTTAGTCCCACCACCTTGTGGTTCGGGGGCATACTTTGCTAAAGACGACCTGGTCCAGTCATTCTCAAAGTTTTAAAGCCACAGAACACATTCAACCATGGAATATTCCTTGAGATCTTACTATATACACAGGGTGTCTGTTTGAAGGGAGCATGAGACCCCACACATCTTCTCCAAGTCCTTTTTCATGGTGGCACCTGATATCCTTCTGAAGACATTTTTTTAAAATCTTTAAAGTTCATTTTTTCATAAAATAATTTGTATATAATCAGTGTAAGTGTACATTTTGATGAGCATTCACAAAAAAGCATAGTCATGTATCTGCCAGCACAATTAAAAAAGAGACTATTTCCGTCACTCTAGAGAGTTCCCTTGTCCCATCCGTCAGTCCTTGCAGCCCAGTCCCAGACCTAAGCAGTAACTGACGTACTTTCTGTCAGTGTAGATTAGATTTGGAAAACATGTTTTTGAAATACACTAATTGAGCCCAGGGTTCATGAAACTATAGCCAATGGCCAAATATGGCCCTGTTTTTTTAATAAAGTTTTATTGGAGCAAAGCTGTGCGGATTTATTATGTATCTTATGTGGCTGCTTTCACAGTTCAAAGGCAGAGTTGAGTAGTTGCCACAGAGACTATATGGCCCTGAAAGCCTAAAGTGTTTATTATCTGGCCCTGTACAGAAAAGTCTGCCAGCCAGTGCCATTGCCATCTTCTTCATTTTACTGAAGAATAGTGTCAGCCTCTCAGGGCTGGAACCCTGGTCTCTCTTTGTCCTCATTCCCTCGGCCCCTCCCTCAGTGCTGCCCTGTTTCCTTCATACGGTGTGGTTCTCGGCACTCCATTCTTTTGATTTTTTTTTTTCTCTTAGTGGTACAAGAAGCCAGATTACAACCTGTTCACTCCATATGTTCAGCATCGCCAGAGAAACCCAAATCAGCCATTTTATATTCTTCATCCTAAATTTATATGGCAGCTTTGGGACATTATCCAGGAGAACACTAAGGAGAAGATTCAGCCCAACCCACCATCTTCTGGCTTCATTGGTAGGTGTATGTTAAAAAGTGGAATGATTGGAAAGGAGGGGTGGGGAGGGGAGGGGGCAGGCGGGGTTAGGCCCGATATTTACTGTGCACGCATTTGCGTTATCTATAAGAGCAATTAAGAGGTGTTTTGGGAGGGAAATAGCTTAACCGAAGAAAAGAGTAATGTCTGTTCCATTTGCTATTGCTCTGTAACGTACTACCCCCAAATTTCAAGGCATAAAGCAAGAGCTGCTTAATTTTCCTCTCATGATTTTGTGTGTCAGGACTGGCTTGGCTGGGTTATACTACTGTTCCTCTGGCACTGATGAGGGTCACGTGGTTTTATTTGGCTGCTTCCTGGGGTGGCTTCATTCTCATGTCTGGCCCCTCGGCAAGAATGGCTGGGAGGCCGGGCTCAGATGGGGCTGCATGTGGTCTCTTGCATGGTGGTCGGAGGGTAACTGGGCCTCTTAAATGGCAGCCAGAGCTCCTGGCGAGTGTTCCAAAAGACGGGAAATAGAGGCTGCCAGTTTCCTAAGGCTGAAGCCGAGATGTTGGCACAGCATCACTGTGCTGTGTTCCGTGGGTCAGAGTAGTCAAGGGCCTACCAGATCTCAGAGGAGGACCCACAGACCCCTACCTCAGCCATCTTTGATGCCCCACCCACTCTCATGCACAGTATTGACATGAGACCAGGTTGAGGAGCTGAATTTGTGACCACAGTGTTGTGCTAGGGGTGCCTAGGCTTTGATGAGACTAATTCTGGCACCTCGTACAGCTCTCACCACCAGAGTCTACTAGCTCTAATCCAAAAATAGGTTTTACATAACAAGATGATTACACTTGGCTTATTATATATTTTTTTCAGCCAGGCTTTGATCCTCAAAGTTTGTGGTCTTACCCTATTTCTCTACCCATGTTTTAGTTTATCACCCAATTATTTCCTTGATTTTACTTGAGAGGGGTAATATTAAGAAATTTCTTAGATCCCCTTGGCAGTATGAAAGCTGTAATAGAACCAAAGGATATTAGTTTTGTTCGTAAAAAACAGTACTGTTCTCCACCCTAATTTCAGTGAATTTACAACGCTGCACCTTAATTTGAGCAGCACAGTGGGTCCCTGTGAATATGAAAGAGATGTGAGGAGGTAATACTGATTTGGTTATGGATGCAGGGCACACAGGTGTTCGAATTGAGGATTTCAGATTTGGGAGTGGGTTTTTTGGCATTATAATAAAGTAAACTATTTTGCGTGGAATTCAAGATAAAACTTATGATGACTCTTTGTATATTTTCCTTAAACATGGCTCCCCCCACACACACTTTTTAAAGTCACACCTTTAACATTTTATTTCTAGACATTCTTTTGAAATCCTAAGCTCGTTATCTTTTGTGTAGTATCATTGGATCCTGTTGATTTAGAAAAGAAAGTATAATCTAGTTTGTCAGCAATGGGTGAACGGAATAGAATGATGCTTAGCATAATAGGAAGTGGCAGAAGTTTAATAAAGTCTTTTTCATATTGTTGCCTTCTCATGAATTCATTTGATTAGAGCAAAAGTTTTAGGGCACAGTGTGCGGGAGCTGTCAGGTATACTTAGTATCTACACATAGTTTGAGGTAGTCAAGTTAGATAGTCATAGCTAAAGAAAAAAGTTTCCCTATGTGTTTTTGTTGAAAGAAATTATGCCCCATATGGTCAGCTTCCTTTCCTAGCTACTTACTGAGAATTTTGAGCAATTTGATGTTTTCAGAAGCCAATGCTTGCCTTGAAGGCTCCTTTTACCTAAAGAACGGGGATTACAGTTTTATGTCATTGCAAGAGTGCCATTGGGTTGGGCAGATTGGGTGTGAATTTCTTTCTGCCATTTACTAGCTTTCTGATTGTGGGCAAGTCATCCTGGGAGCCTCCATATGCTCATTTCATAAATGGGTATAACAAAACCTTTCTTCAGGTGAGTTCCTGGGCCAATTTGCTATTGTTATTATTTTCTAACACTGCCCTGTTTGGTATGGCAGCTATTATCCACAAATGACTATTTTAATTTAAATCAATTAGGATTAAATAAGAGGAAAACTTCATTTCAAGTGTCAGTAGCCACATGTTCCTGGTGGGTACCGTGTTGGGCAGCAGAGAGCAACTCCATTATCAAAGGAGGTCTGTAGGGCAGCACTCTTGGGTTTTACTAGTTACAAAAGAATGAGAAAGAGCAAGTCGATAAAGTGCCCTTAAGTTCCCTCTGGGGAGGCTGGGCTCTGTGAGTGGGGATACTGATGTGATAGAGGGCATGGCCTGATGTCACTGAATTTGTTTGTCACTCTTGTCCCTTGCCATATTTAAGTGTGAGCCCCTCACTAAGGATAGGCAGGAGATACAGCCTGGCCAAGCTGTGCCAGTAGCCACCCTCTGAATCCCCCACTTGATGTGATCTGTATGCTACTTTTTGATCTAGCTCAGAAATATGCTGAGAGCCAGAGTCTGTTTTATAATTTATCATATATTCTTATATATCCGTAAAATGATGTCACCCACATCTCAATCTGTCTGCCAGAAGAGTTTTTTAAAAGTCAATGATTGTTTTTTCTTTTATCAGAAAGTGTTCTCAAAATGCTGAGGTCATGTTGAAAAGCTAGTGACTTGTCGTCTCACCGCATCATTTCCAGACACTCTGCTGTCTCATGTCATTTACTGAACAGAAGAACCCGTCGTGGAGCCAGCTGTTCAGCGAAATTAGAAAGTCTCGGTGTGCAGGCTCACAGGTTCTGCCCAGGCACGCTGTCGGTGGGTTGCTGTCCAGTGGAGAGCACCCTGACAGTGTTCCCAATTGCCTGCTCTCCTAATTAGCGCAGGGCTCCACCTGGCGGTGAAGTGTGTGAATCGCTTTTCTTCACAGATAGACTGTTTATCAACCCGTGAAAAATAGTCTCACATTTAATGTCTTACATCTCTAAACCCACTGCATACATTTTCCTTATAAGTGTTTATGAATCTGCATGTGTGAAATAGAAGGGCTCTAAAAGTTGACTGTTTTGAACATAAAAGACATTTCTTTTTCTGGAAATTTAGCCAATGGCAGTTAGATTCCCAGGGGAACACACCTGACCTCCTTAAAAGTAATGTTATTGGTCCTATTTAGATGCCTGTTCTTGGGGCCAGGATTCATCGTATCAGAGGAAGGCAGTGAAGCTGGAAGGGAAAATTCATCCTTCAAGTGGATATTAGTTGAGCATCTCCTGTGTGCCTCAGGTGTATGGTAGTGGGGAAACCAGACAAAGGCTCTGTCCCCCAGAAGTTAACAGTGCAGCAGGTGACAGACATAACATAGGTATGTGCACATAGATAAAATATGCAAACTGATAAGTGCAATGAAGAAAAACAACAGGAGGCATTGAGGTCTGGGAAGTGTCTTGTTTTGTCCATCGTTGGGTTCCTGCTTTGTTTGGCACACATTAGGTACAAAAAATAATTATTTAGAGAATGAACGAATGTTCTAGCATTGTGGTTCTCAAAGTTTAGCTTCTGAATCACCCAGAGGTGACTGAGTTTTGCTAGTCACAAAAGAATGAAAAAGAGCAATGCTGCAAAGATAATTACCCTAAAACTTAGATGCTGAAAAGAACAATAAGCATTTACTATCTCACACAGTTTCTGTGGGTCAGAGTAATCTGGGAGCAGATTGGCTGACTGACTTGGCTCCATATCTTACAAAGTTGAGCTGTTTAGGCTTGGGCTGGCCACTTCGCTTCCACAAGGCTCACTTGTCAGATGGCTGTTTGCCAGAGGCCTCAGTTTCCTACCATGTGGATGTGTTGCTAGGTCTGCTTGAGTACCCTCACAGCATGGCGGCTGGCTTCCCTAGAGTAAAGGAGCCAGAGAGAGAGAGATCAGGGAGGGAGGAGGCCACAGTACTTTTTATGGGGTCATAAACTGTCCCATTGGCTACTTTCTGTTTGCTGTAGAAGTCAGCCCCATTGTTGTGAGATGGAGCCACACAAAGAGAGGGGTCCCTGGGGCCTTGCTGGAGGCCTGCTGCTACCACGACCTTTTGACATGGATGCTGAGACCACTCTTGGAGTATCTGAGTAGGTGGAGGTAGCAAGAATTTGCATTTCTAACAGATTCTCAAGAGATGCTCCTGCTAGGCCTAGCTTTGACAACCACTCTCCTAGCTTTTTAGGATCTTACAGTTGGAGAGAACTTAAGAAATACAGTCCATGGTTTCTGTATTGATAGATGTGCCTTCAAGGTGATATGCATTTGGCTCAGTGTGAGAACAAGGAATTCTGAAATTCCATTATCCTTTTTGTTCCTTTGAAGACAGAGCTATAAAATTTACTCCCAGCATGGACTCATTTTAAGTCCTGAAAACTTAGTGTAAAGTGACATATGTAACAGCTGACTGTAAATGTTTTTCTTAAAAATGGATTTTTGGTTGGTTGGTTGGTTGGTCATTTTGGGAACCAGGTTCTTAGATATACTTATTAGTGAAATATAAGTTTGGGAACCAACAAGCAAGGTCCCAATCGCCATTAATTTCAAGAAACCAACCTCTCAGTAATATTTAGGCAGATGGTTCAGGCAGCAACATCTTTCATTCAAGAAATATAATGTTATTTTTGCACCTTTGTTAGCTACCTTCAGCCCAGCACCAGCAGCCTCTTCGATGGTGCACAAATCTTGTGGGCTTGCCTTAGAGGACAGGAGCTTTAATGAAGGGGATGGAGGGGGAGTTCCACTGGGAAAGGAAGCAATACATGGAAAGGAACAGTCTAGAAGCAATATCTGTTCAGTGCAGCATTCTGAGCGTTCTTAGTTGGAGTGGGCCTGGAGGTACTTCTCCGTCAGCAGTGTCCTTGATCTCAATGCCAGAGTCACAGGGCTGTGCTTTCCCTGGGTTCTGTGGGAACTGTGTATTATTATTAGTTCCTATGGAGAAGTTTTCGTTTGGGTAAGATGTCCTAGCAAAATCAGATTTGGGCACAAATACTTAGTTTGCAGCAACATAAGCTCCTGTTTTATCTGCAAATACAAGGGCTACTTTTTCTACTTCAGTGAAAAAGCCAGGAAAGTTGTAGGAACGGAGGAACATGTTGACCTAGCATTGCTGAAAACTCTAAGAACCTCTTCACTGAAACTCATTTTATTGTTGGGAAAACATTTCAGAAGTTTTCAATTCACTTACATAGAGAATTTATCAAAGCTAATAATTTATTATGCTTTCTTTATAATTAAACTTAGAGAGCACAGATGAACAATTATAATATCGACACAATATAAATACATTTTAATTTTAAATGAGTTAAACTCTTTTTATTACCAGCCTATTTAATATTAATAAGATCCTTCTTAAAGTTTTAACATATATGATGTATACTGGTTAGTTATCTCAAATTTCTAAATGAATATTTTTAAACCATATTTTCTACTTTTTAAACATCAAATCCATATTATCACCAAACAACTTTACCAAAGTATTTCTACGAATTGTTATCAAAATGAATATTTACTGCAATTAAACAAGAAACCTAACTCCAAGTTGCACATTGATTACTGATAATTATTTTTCAAAACAAATTAATATAACTGCGAATATATTTTGATTTCTGGTAACAAAATGATTATGTAGAAATTAGTGAAAACTTGACTAATGTTTTAAGAAATCTCATTTTATTAACATATAAATCAAAGGAGATTTAGAGAAATTATTTATCCTCACATAGATATTGGCCCAAAGCTTTCACAAACCTTGAGGGAGAGAGTTCTCTGTCTTACCTTACAAGATTTTTCTTTGCAACTGTTATCGAAGAATCTCCTCTGCAGGACTTATAGAAAGGGACAAATACTTTATAACTAAATATTTAAACATTTTTTAAAGTACCAGATAACCTCCCCATCCTCAGTACTGCCATCCTGATTTCGTTTTCGTCTGTAGTCTTCCAAATCTTGACCTCATCTAGATTTGTTTATTCTAAATGTTATAATAAATTAGCTTCCTTCAACTTATGGCACCACAGCACAGGCACACAATAAATGTTTGTTTAAATGAATGAAGGAATGAGCAATAGGATGGAAAGGTGTGATTTATATCTCCTTATAGACTCTCACCTTTGGTTCAGCAGGTCACGTATAGAAGGATGCCCTCTTCCTTCTGTATCACTTTATATGTAGTTAAGACTGGGCTCTACAGAGACCAGAATCAAATATTGCCTCCAGCAACCAACTTAAATATGTGACCTTGAACGAGTTACTTCATGTCTATAAACCTCAGTTCTTTCAACTAGAAAATGAAGAAGATAATAGTAGTACCTTTATCTATTGTCATGTGCCTAGCACAATAGCTGATATTTACTGTTTACTCTTATTGTGATGTTACCTCATCTAAAACTTTATGCTAGGTCAAATAAGACTATATTCCCAAATATATAAAAATCGTTCTTTTATTAAGGTATATAATCAAGATGAAAATAGACTTTAGTTTTTTTTGATATTACAGAGGTCATATCATATCATCAAATGGACATGTTATAACTTAAGCCTTTCTTTAGTTGAGTATTTAGGTTGTTTCAAAGTATTTATTATTATCAAATAATTATATTGATGATCCATTACTATATTTATGTACTAATATGTACTACAGTTTATTCTATATGTCTATATAGACTTTTTTCCCTCTTAAACTATTTCCTTAAGATAAGCTCCCAGGACTATTAGTGAGAGCAAAGGGCATGACATCTTGATAATTGTTGGTAAGTATTAATATACTGCTTTTTCTTTGAATTTCTGATCAGATTTTATATTTGCCCTATAGTTCACAGAAAGAGGCACACTAGTATATACTGGAGATGTATTACATGTACCGTCTTCTCCAGAGAAACAGTAAAAGGGTCCTTACACCTCTTAGACTGCACATAGTTTTTCAATTAAAAGGAAGTTACCAGCATCACAGTTATTTAGATCAGGGGTCCCCAACACTCGGGCTGCAGACCAGTACCAATCTATGGCTGTTAGAAACCGGGCTGGACAGCAGATGGTGAGCGGCGGGCGAGGGAGCAAAGCTTAATGTGTATTTGCAGCCACTCCCCAGCACTAGCATCACTGCTTCAGCTCCGCCTCAGATCATCAGGCCTTAGATTCTCATAGGAGCACCGGTCCCGGGTGCCAAAAAGGTTGAGAACCACAGATCCAGATGACCCACGAAGACTTGTTTCTTTAGAACAACTTTTCATCTTACTGGGTTCTTTACCGTCAGCCCACTGGGGAGCTAGCTGTTCACATGTGAGTCTCATTTTTTGCTTTCATCCTGATTGGGTATTAGAGATTTACCTTGTTATTTGGTACTGTGAAGTCCACTGTACTGTAACCTAACTGAGGATAAAGAATAATTTACTTGGAATCCTACAGCTTTCATTTTGCTCTCATAAAGACAGATATTTTTACAGAAGCTCGGCGAGCTTACCTGGGGTCACAAAGTGTGTCTGGATTGGTTTGCTACCTACATGCAGTAGAGCACTCACCTAAGCCAGTAGGTAGCAGCTTCATCACCCTTGGCTCATAGGCTGGCACCTTCAGGCAAATGGGCCTGGAAGCACAAGTCCGATCAGCAGCACGGAGGTGAGGCTCACTTAAAATCTACAGTTAACAATATTTTTATTGTAGAAACCACCCACACCTCCTCCCGCCCTTTTAAAAGGCAGTCACTACTAATTATGTAAGTGGTATTTCTGGAATTTATAAATGTAAACACTATAATTTCAGGCTATTTAATATACACACAAGAATAATGTGCTTAAAAAAAGCTCATAACTTTTCTGTTTTATACTGCTTTTGGGTTTCCAATGTTCCAGTATATAATTCAAACTCCTGATTAACACAAAAATACTGTCACTAAACATCCACATTTGTGATTGTGTAAAATATGTCACAATTATGTTGATTAGGAACAACTTTTTGCATTCCCCTGTAATTCTGAATATGTGCTACCATCAAATAATACAATATAAATGAGCTAAATATTGGCCTTAAGTATTATTCTTGCATTATATGATTTTCTTTAATTTGGTAGGTGCTTCTTAAATTATTATATGAAGTTCAGATTTCCAAATCACCTTTTAATTAGGAATATTTTCTGGGAATCTCACTTAAAAAGTCAGTTTTGCTCCTTAAATCTTAATTATTGGTCTTATAATTTTCCATTTTGTGATAAGTTTATGCAAAAACCACAAAACAGCTGCTAGATTTCCATTAGGCTGGCACACTCAATACACTCATTCAGAAATATTTGCAGTATTCAATTGGTCATTGTCAGAAATTCTTGATTCATCTGACATAAAAATGATGTTCAAGTGTTAACTGAAATTGATGTAAGCCAGTGTTTTTCCTGTCATTCGCATTGTATTCTGTTTATACATAGCTTATTTTGCCACATGTTGAAAGGATATGGTCATCAAAGAGAAAATTCTATTGTTTTTAACGATTTCAGGTATTACTTAAATATGGCCAGGTGAAAAGCAAATTAATTCTAATCTAATCACAATTAAGGTAAAAGTTATAAGTATTTAAACTGTGGTAGACTCTGGAAACACCTCAAATACACCACTGTATACAAAGCGGAGTTTTTTAGAGGGAACCTTGTTCATTTAGAATTTGTGATAATCTGAACACGGGTTGAAGTTTACTTTTTATCCAGGTTTTGGAGCAAATAAATAAGTGTGCATACACTTGTTATGCTGAATCATATGATGGGACATTTTATTAAGACCAATTAAAATGCTTTTTTAATTGATTTGATAATTATATTGCATTATACAGTATTTAAAAACATGTAGTCTGGCAATGAATGCCTCTTGAGTCATAGTTGCATGGAAATTTTTACACTTTTTTTTTTCTTCAAATGAATTCCTAATATGGAGTCATTTGTAAGATCTGGCCAAAGAAACTTAACATTAATTGATTATGTTTAAAGATTTTAAAAAGTTGGCCAGATGCTCATTTGATTGTCTTACAAGAATACATTAAAGATGTCTAAATGTTGATCTGCCTATCAAAAAGTACAGCTCCACTTTGAAAGCAGTAAAATTTTATTAGTGACGAAAGCAGTTTCTTTTTGGCAGTCTATAAACAAGATTATTTAACATAAAAGTTCTGTAAACGATTTTTTTAAAATTCCATATTAAGTAACAGAATTAGATATTTGTATTCTTCTTGCTTTTTAGTTAATCCTGAGCAATCATAGAAAAGGAAATGAAAAAAATAATAATAACATTTTTAGCATAACCAGATGTGAATTCCCCATGTCAGTCTGGCATGGAGACATGATTAGGAAGCAACCCAAGACTGAATTTGTACATGAATGGTATCTGTGCAGAAAGGACCTAACATGGTAGGTCTGCCTGCTGGTCCTTAAGAAGGCCTGTTTGCAAGGAATGCGGTATCTAGGAGCTTGGATTTGGGGTGGTTCCCACCCCCATAACCGATAAGAGTGGCCCACTGTGCCCAGACTGTTGATGCCGCACACCTGTTTTCCTCCTGGAAATCTAGAGTTTCGGCAGGTGCCAGGCAGATTGCCTACGTCCCCAGCCTTTTTGGCACCAGGGACCACTGCTCCTCTGAGAATCTAAGGCCTGATGATCTGAGGTGGAGCTGAGGCAGTGACACTAGTGCTAAGGAGTGGCTGCAAATACACATGAAGCTTAGCTCACTCTCCCGCCACTTACCAGTCTGCTGTGCAGCCTGGATCCTAACAGGCCACAGACCGGTACCAGTCCATGACCTGGGCATTGGGGACCCCTGGCTATGTGACTAGTTTCCAGTAAAAAGCTTCACTGATTGGCAATATTTCCCATATGTGTGTTGAGGAATTAAACAAATCCTGTGTGACTCTACTGGGAGAGGACTCTGGAAGCCTGCCTCTGTTTTCCCCTAGACTTCACTCCATGTGCTTTTCTCCTTTACTGATTTTGCCTCATATCCTTTCACCGTAATAAATCATAGTTGAGTAAGACTACATGTTCATATCTTCTTTATAACAAATCATCAAACCTGGAGGTTGGTCGAGGACTCCCGGCATGGAACCTTATTGGTGGTAATTCAGAGACCATTTGAGAAGTGTGCATTGTTGATATTTATGTCATTTGGGGATGACAGAGCTCAGTATCACAGTACTGCAGAAGAGATGGTGGTGGTTGTGCTCAAACATTTTCTCAGTACAAGATTTAACACACTATCTTCAAGCCATCCTAAGTATTTCAGATTATGGCCCCTGTTTCTAAATTTTTGTTCCTTAATTTACATATTTTTATTCCTTAAACTTTTCTTATAAATGCCCAGTGATTAGCGCTGTGCCCAGTTTAATAATGTTGAATTTAACTGAAGAGGCTTCCAACAGTACTTCAAGGCTCTGTTCTTTCTCAGTTGTGCCCTAAGTCTGCCTCCTTGCACATTTACTCCCCAGACCCCCTATTCTCTAACACCGCACTCTGACTTCTGCCAGAGCTGTTATATGCCTATTACACGCCTCTAAGCATTGATATCTGCTTAGTTCCTTTTAACAAAATATGGGTAAATTTCATCTTGAGGATTTTGTGTATTGCTAAGTACTATTAACAACTCTTAGGAAAACCAATGTGTAGATTTAACCACATTTAATAATGATTTTCAGTATTTATTATATGACAGAGTCTGAATCTAAATTCAGTTTATGTATAATAACAGCCTTAATAAATTAAAAATCAGAGTATACATAGGCCAAATGAATTCACCATGCTGTCTGGAAAAAAGGTTTAAAATAATAAAAAATATTCTCTATCTTTCTCTATCTTTGGTACCATAAAACTTGTCCACCTTTCACATGTACCCAGTGAGTTATAAATTAATATTTCCCTTCCCTTTGAAGGTGCTGCTGTTCCAATTCCAGTATCAGTACCACAGCTGGCTGCCTGTTAAATACTTAGAGCAGATTCTGCTATTAAATTTAGAATGCTTGGCCACAGCTCATAGTCGTAGGAAGCTACAAATTCATATAAGAGTGCAAAACGAAACGAGAAACCATCATTGCTAAGTATATATCAGATAGGCAAAAGTCAGGAGGGATTTCACAGGTAATTCAAGAAAAGAGATATTTCTTAACCTCTGTTAGCCTTCAGTTTGGACTGTCATGAACTGACTGACAGGCTCCTATTTTTCTGAAGCTCTGGAAGTTATTTTAAAGTATAAAATATTTATAAGAATGCTAAAATGTACCTGTTTACTTAGAGAGAAACCATAATTTTTTGCGTAGTCTTGTAACAAAATATATATTGTATACTTAGCAAATACATGATTTAAAATGTAATAATTAGTAGCAAGAATAAAAATTTTCTCTAAACTTAAAAAAATAATTAGATTCAAGCATCTAGCAGCCCTTTGAGACCAGGAAGACAGCAAGGACATCTAGGGGCACTCCAACTCTAGGATAGCTGTCTAACACACAGGATATCTGGCTACTTTGAGACAGCCTGGGGATCCCTTATGGCAGAGTTTTTCAAAGAATACATGTGTTAGACCAGCGTGGTCCTCCAAGCATGGTCAAGGGGCCAGTGTTGGGCCAGGAACACTTGTTACTAGATCAGTGTAGAAATTGAAAGTATTTAGAAATTTTTATAGGAATTTGATATAGAATGGCATCCAAGTATGCGATCATTTCTCTAATAATTCATTGTTATTGTATTTTACAAAAGTAATGGTCTGCGATGGATTGGGATTTATTTTTAGATGGCCTTTCACCACAGATAGTTTAGGAATGCTTATTAAAAATTTTGTTTCTTGGACCCCAATGTAAAGTAGTGGACTTCAGACCTCTGGGACTGGGGACAAGTCCCCGGCATCTGTATTTAATAAGCTGTCCAGGCCATTTTTCAGGCTGAAGTTTGAGAACTGCTTTAGGAGGAAGAATAACAAAACTGACTAATGTATTTCTTAAGTATAATATTAACTTTTGAAAGCTGTCCACCTTAAGAACCAGTTGCCAAGATGATAATTTGTGCACAGTTGAGTGCGATCCCCATGGATGAGGTATATCACTGGCTCACAGAAATGCCCGCAAAACAGAAATGTGTGCAGTTTCTGTACCATTCCACTGGTAGTTTATGAGATGCTTTTGTGCCAAAGGCACCCTTGAAGCCTTTTCCCTGCCATCTGCAGGCAGATTGCTATAATAAATATGCTAGAAGATGATGTCTAGAATATGACAGGTGTCTGAGATCCCCAGTCTCCTGCAGAGCTGGCACAGCCACACGCCAGACCTAGGGGAGAGACAGCAGCCAGCACTGGGTCAGTGTGCAGGAACTTGTCCCGATTGAAAACACCAAAGATCCTGTGGCACTCGCGGAGAGAACAGACACATCAGAGAGGTTCCTGTTTGTTGCAGGTTTAAAGAAACTGGAAATAATAGAATTATATTCTCCCTGGGCACATGGCTTTCTCATTCACCGTGTCAGTTCTTTATAGATGATTTCAGGAGGAATAGAAAAATGGTTCACAGTAATTGCTTCTCAGCAGGAGGGAGATTTCTTTATTGCCTGTGTCACATGATCAGATGTTGGTGCCCACGCCCCTCAGTGAAGGCACTGGTCATCAGTGGTCCTCTCTGGGCTCCATTGTCACTTTCAGCCGGCCCAGGAAGGGGCCACAGCCAGGCAGTAGGTCAGCCATGGAAGAGAAGGAGGAAATGGACAGGAACTGACCAGTAACCAGAAGTTTTGACATAACTCTAATGAACAACTTTACTTCATAGAATTTGATTGCAATAATTTCTTTGTTAGGACTGTGTTTTACCTGTAGACACAATATTGTGCTCTCAAGTCACATCTTTAAAGTTTTCTAAACAGGATGCCATTGTCACCCTTGGAGTAGCACCCCATCTCCTGTTTCCCTTCCCCCTCCCCATCTGCCAGACAGCGCTTTTAGGTTCAGGCCTCACCTCCCTGGGTGAGCTTTCTGGATCTCCTAGGAAACACTATGTCCCTTATGTCCTGGTGTCCCTTATGCAGGACGTTCTCTGGTTGTGGGGATTTTCATGAATCAAATAGGGTTGATTAATTAGAAATATGGTTGTCCTCTGCAGACAAATATTGCCTATAACAGGACCTAAGTGTGTGACTTTGTTTTTTTGTAACAAGGGGTATCCCTTTAATGAAAGGGACGGGTACATATATATTTTTTTAAAGTTAGAGGATATTAACGAGGTATTGATGACATTAGGAAAAGAAGCCCTTTAGCCTAGATCAAGAACTAGATCTGCTCAATGACGATTAGATTTATAGCTAGTTGAAACATTAAAGAAATTAAAGCAACTTAATGCTTACAGTTTCGGTGAGAAAAATAATTTTGTTAATATGAATCTCAAATTGTGTCCACAACTCCATTTCTTTCCATTGAAACAATATTTTATATTCAATTTATAACCCAGCAATTATTTTATAATCATTTTTTTTGTAAGACGGGACTTGCGTGTAGAATGTGATACTGTGACATTCTAACTTGGGGGATACAGATCTCGCTCACTGGACTGTGGTCTCGGGTAACTCGTTCTTTTCACGTCTCGTTTCCGGACCCATGGTAGTCTGCTGAACGCGCACGTACGTGAGCGCGTGCTGGAATGACATCTCAGCAAGCCCGCATCCCCCGAACCACCTCTCACTGAAGTCCTAAGACTGCCAATGTGAAGAGTACAAGCGCGGAGCAGGTTTCTTGCCGCCATCATTCCCCTCCCCCCAGCCGCGCCAAACATCCTCCTCCCACTCAGAGTTGCTCATCAGGTCCTGATTTTCCTTCCCCCTCAGGCATCCTTATCATGATGTCCCTGTGCAGCGAGGTGCATGTGTATGAGTACATCCCGTCCGTCCGGCAGACGGAGCTTTGTCACTACCACGAGCTCTACTACGACGCGGCCTGCACACTCGGGGCGTACCACCCGCTGCTCTACGAGAAGCTCCTGGTGCAGCGCCTGAACACGGGCGCCCAGGGCGACCTGCACCGCAAGGGGAAGGTGGTCCTGCCGGGGCTGCGGGCCGTGCGCTGCCCTGCACCCGACTCTTGAAAAGGGACTCTGGGGAGTCAATGTGCAATAAGGTACTGCTGTTGTCCTCTGAGTCGCACAGGAATACTTGAAGATGCATTTTCGGCGACGCAGTCTTGAGTCTTTAAACTGTAGCTTAGTGATGGCCGTGGGAATTCTTCTCTTTCTAAGCCATTGAGTATTTATTATTGCTTTGGATATAAAAATGGAGTTAAAAGGATAAAAGGTCAAGAACGATGCAAAAACAAAACAAAACAAAAGCTGTAAAGAAAGCAAATACATAAAGTGAGGGTACCGCCCAAACTGTTAGGCTCTCCTGCGCTGTGGACACCACTTAGCAGTGTTGCTATTATGAAATGATTTATACCTTGGAACACCGGCGTTGAGGTACAGTGTCTGTAGCATCTAGCGTGTCCTTTGTACATGCATTCACCATTGAAGATCCGAGAGTTTACAACAAACCTCTGAATTATCATTCAGATGTGTTTATTTTAACAGCAGAATTCCCAGTATTGTCTCTGAGGGGCCCATGTTTCGAAACCATTGCATTCGCTGTCTCTGCTTCCCGTTGCCCACTGAGTGCTTTGTTCTTTGTGTACCAGCACACATTTCTAAAATCATGCTGAGCAGCTCAAGGAAAAGCCAGCCCCAGAATAGCACCACAGAGGAGACACTTTGTTTTCTTGCAGTATTCCCTTAACTCAACTAAGAGCACCACTCAGGAAAG
The DNA here is from genome assembly GCF_902729225.1 of Pteropus medius. NCBI lineage: Eukaryota > Metazoa > Chordata > Mammalia > Chiroptera > Pteropodidae > Pteropus > Pteropus medius. The sequence continues at coordinate 4,309,716 of NW_024350921.1, read as the reverse complement.
GAAAGTCACTGGCAAGTAATACAGAATCACAGGCTGCAGGGTGGCTCTGGCTCCAGTTTTTCTGCCTTGTACCTTCTCCCCCGCCAGTCCTCCCTGCAGCCTTTCATAACTACAGGCACTGACAGGACACATCTGTGAGAGAGGGCTCTCGGATCCAGAAGGCAGAGTTGCGAAGCAGTAACCTTGTGCTTCTTGGGGTGCGCATCTATCTCTTTTATTCTTGCAGAGCTGCTTGCAGGTAAATATCGGCTATTGGGAATCCGACAGTGATTTAACAGTCACAAATTCTTCCTACAGATTGAAATTTAGGAATCTCATCCTTGTTTTCACAGATACATTTTATGTCAGCAACGTAACAAAGCCATATAATTAAATAAAATGTGTGAAAGCATGGCTCTTTAACAACAAGGAAACTACCTATATGCTTCAGAGGGAAAGGCAGCTCGAGGCAGAATTGTCATCCCAGTGCTTTAGCTGTATACAGTTTTCGCTTTCTTTAATCTTAGTTTTTGTCACTGATACATTAAAATAATTTCGATATGAACATAGTGAACCAAACATTTTGGAAGACCATAATTAAACCTGCTGTTATTTCAGTATATAACCAAAACATATCTCAGCGGCACAGTTCAGATTTCCTGACAGTATCCAGAGCAACTTAATTAAATATGGTCTCTCTTGTAAGTGAGCAAATGTCGAGATAGTTTATGGAAAGTTATTTTTTGTTGTTCCAGTATTTGTGTGTGTGTGTGTGTGAGCCCTCTCAGGACTGCTTTCTTGAGCAAGAATGATTCACAAAAACTGACAGCTCTTTGGTTGGTCTACTCAGCAGAAACCCAGTTGGATAACAGACATCTCCTATGGCTTATTATAATGATGAAGTAGGAGTAACTGAAAAGTTTTAATCATGGCAGTGTCCACTACAAGCTTATTTAGAGGACTTCGTTTCTGGACCTATGAGAAGGGATGGGTAATTTTGTCTTATACATTAGCTTATGTCTAAGCAGACATGGTCAAGCCATTCTTCTTTCTGATTTCCTGAAAGAGCCTTGTCCCCATGTTTAATGAGTTATGAGTTCAATGATTCTGGATGCCGGTGAGGTAGCTGTGATGCAGGTGAGCCATCCTTCTGCATCCTTTGTTTCTCCCTGGGCCTTTCAGGCTTTGCCTTCAAATGCCCATGACAATGAAGTTTTCTTGATAGTTGTCCTAGTGGATTTCCTTACCAGCATCCATTTTATTTAGGACAGCCCCCTTTGATGACATGAGAAATTGGTTAGAGGAAAATTTATTGGGGTCAATGTAAATATTCAAGTTCAAAAGCCCCAGAAAACAGTTCAAAGATTTTTAAATAGCATTATGTTGTAACATATGTACTTTGGAAAAGTACTTTTAGCCTCACTGAGGTTATAAGAAAGACTGAAGAGCATAAAGGAAATTTAATTAAAATTTTTAAATTTATTATGGCCTTAAAGACTCTTGGGAATCAGGGTCTGTGAAACATTCCAGAAATGTGGAACACATGTTAATATAGTGAGGTCTGGGCATTCCTTTTAAAAGTTTAAATTGTTTAGCCTTTCAAAATAGTAGGCAGTTAGAGTTAACGTGATGACTGCTTCTAGTATGAGACAAATTGGTCTAAGTGGCAGTATTTTGCCAGACATTGATTAAGTCTTCATTTGCTACATTTAATGAACTGCAATAAACACACAGGCCTTTTGTGGCATAGTTAACAATAAATGGTGTTCTACTGTGTTTCTTCCAGGCTCTGTCTTTTCCAAAACCCTCCAACTTCTACTGTGAAGGGACACTGATAAAATCATTATGGTGCAACCTGAAGCCCTCAGGTGTCCCTTTTTTCACTCTCAGGACAAACAAAGGTCACATTGCTTTATATTTCAAGATATTTTCACATGATCTTTTTTAAAAAATTTTTGTTGTTATCACAAAGAAACAAATGTTGACCAATAATGCCAACTCACTTTCATCTAGATTCTCCTGGCTTGTTCATCGATCCCTCCACCAGATATGAGGGTAAGGCTTAACAAGTGTGGCGTTCCTACTGTCACCATGGAACACAGGCTGGCCTTGTATATCTGACCTCCCCACGAAGTCCTTACAGAACTGATTTTATCAAGAATTTTGTGCACAGAGTCAATAGTCAGTCAGTTAAAAGTTGTATGTAGGTATCCTGCAACATTGGGAACGTTCATTAAAAGGGGCCAAGTGAGGGGCTTTCGCACATCTTTCAGTCAGTGGGTCTCTCCTAGCCCTCCCAGACACAAATCTCAAGCAGCCCAGCTTGAGCAGCAGTACCTCCCATGAGTCATGCCCTCAGTCTCTCAGCCAGACACTTAATCAATCCTAGATTCTGGTAATCATCTGTCATTGTAGCCATAGCATCTGCACGAAGCAATGCTGAAATAATTGTTAGCATTTTCAAAATTGGGAAATAAACAAAACTGTTTAAAGCTACCACAGGATCGCTCTGCTCCATGTTTATGAGGCAGCTCATTCTGGTGGAACAGATTAATACCTCCTGTCGTTGGGCAGGAACACTTCCATCCACTGAATTAATTAGGTCCTGTTTAGCTGCATTAGGTGGGATCAATCTCACATGAGTAATGGTATGTGATGGAGACTTTTGTATGCACAAAAGACGTGATTGAAGTTTTCTCTCCAGCCTTTCCTAGAGACCAACTCACAGTGCGTGTTTGAGGCTGGTGGCTAAAGTGACCTGGTCCCGTTTCTGCTTAGCTATGGGAAAAAACAGAGGTGTGTTGGGGGTGAATTATCGAGAAGTATGTGACTGAATATATAAGCCAAGGAGTCTCTGAATATATTCTATCGTACTGTCTGTTTCGACTTCTCACTTTATGGTAGTTTAGAACTCAATGCAGTGGTTACACAGCTGATGAAGGCAGCTACATTTATAAATGAGTTGCTTAGGTAAAATGTGCCTGAGTTCAAATCTGTTTTTTACACTCCAGATATTTCCATTGTGAAAATATTCTGCATGTTTCTGTCATTGGGGCATTATTTACACAATTAGTAAATGAAAGCTATTTCTCTGTCAATTCAAGGATAAAATGTAAGTGCTGGTTCTTGTTTTTATTAAATGAATGTAGCCTTTTAATAAGAAAAAATAATCCAGCATATTCCTCTACAAGCTTGGACTAGTTGAATTTAAAGAATTAAGTAAATTGATATAGTTCTTACTCTTGTTATAAAAAGTGTGCATGTAGATATAGTTATATAATTGTGTATATATACATATCTACACACATGGTTGGTTTTATATTGTCTTTTTTCATCACACTTTATTTCCGAAAACTTTATAATAAATTTTAATTATGGAAATGCCAGTTTTTTAAGAGAAGGAAGCAAGTGTTATAAATCCTTCTGTTAAAGGAAAGTCTTCCCACACACTCTTATTTAACACATTCTGGCTACATTAAAAAGCACAGCAGGAATATTTAAAAGTCGCTGTGAAGATAGGTCCACTACCTGAAGGTTTTATCCTAGTCAGAAACCTAATTTGACTCTGAACGTTGATGAGAAGTTTATAGCTCATGGATTTTATAAAATTAAGAGAAGAAACATTTATTAGTTCTATGGAAAATAGTCTTCTTACTAGGTTGATTTCCAACAAATTTAACTGCATTGGTAGCATTAAAACCTAACATTTATTATACTGCATGTCCTGTTTTACCCTAGATAAAGATACTTAAGAATTTTTTCCGGTGGAAACCAGTGAACTTTTTTAACAGCCTTGAGAATTTTTTTGTATGATAATTTTTAAGATAAAATGTGTACTCTTCAAACTGAGGCTTGAGGTTTTCCAGGAGTCACATTTTAAAAGTGTTTGTACACATTTTAACATTTTGATATTTTCTATTTTGGTTTTGTATATTTTTATGTATAAACAGTGTACAGACTTTTTCTTGTAAATAAAACGTTTTCATTTGTCTAAAAGTTTCTCTGTTTCAATTTGTAGAAGTTGCACACACAAACAAGCGAGTGGCAAAACAATGAGCTGTCCCGAAAAAAATAGCACAACGTGTAAATCTAATGAGATGTCTATAAAAGAAGTAACAACGCCATGTCTTACAACTATGAGTGTGACACACCTGGGCCTGAAACAAGAGGCGGGTTGCTTTTTCTTCGTCTGGGGATTAACTGCTACTTGTAAGAGAATGGTAGTGGCGATATCACGCAGAAAAGGCATATTTCGGCTAACATTCTGATGTTGATTTATCCCAGCATTTTGACTGATTTATTGCCTTGGGAGACTTTCTCAGCTTGACAGGGCTTTAAGTCAGAGAATGTAAATAACTTATTAGAGGAAGGCATAGAGACGGTGAAACCCCCTTAACCCATTGCAATGTCAGATTAGTTTTGCTATTTTCATACTTGCCGCAGGATGGGCAAATCAGTTAATTAGGCTCCTGAAAAGTAATTCTTGGGCATTGGTACCTCTGGTTAGAATGTGAAGGTCTCCTTGAAGGGGAGCATTAGGGTGTTCAATGTGAGGGCCGATGTGAGCAGTAAGGGAATTTGGGTGACAAATCACCTCTGACAGTTGTGCTGAATCAGAGAGGACTGCCCCCCACCTTTGCGTTATCTTCATTTTTCTTTTCCTGCAGGATGACTTCTTGGTTCTAGATCATTAAAACAAAGGCCTGGCTCTGTGGGGCCTGGTTAGGAAGGAACAAGAGGTGGACCCCTCAAAGGAAGTTACTCCACACTCAGAGGGCAGCCTGGGATGGGCCCGCCCAGGACACATTGGTGCACAAGCAGACTAGCAGCTTCTGAGATAGAAAGGAATTACTTTAGGTAGCACTCAAATAAATGAAGGAGAGGCCAGCAGATGAAAGTGGGGTGAAGAACAGGGTAGGGAAAGAGAAGGCTAAAGTGAAGGGGGTGAAAAATAAAGTTCAGGTATCTTCAAGGCCATTCGCATGTCAATGGCATTAATTCAGAATCAAAAGTGCCTCAAGACTAAAGCCTCATCTGGTTGACGCAACTCCCTACACTGAAGCGCCCTGTTTAGGAAACTCTGATGCACAGAAGCTGGCAGCGGGCAGGCCCTCCTGCACGAAACCTCTGCCAGCTCTTCATTGTAGCAGGGGTTGGCAAGCCACAGTGCCCACAGCCCATTTTTGTAAATGAGGCTTTATTGGCACGCAGCCATACTCATTTGCTTACATGTTGCCTATGCATGCTACATACAAAGGCAGAGTTGAGTAGTTGTGACACAGACCTTATAGCCTGCCAAGCCTAAAATGTTATCTGGCTCTTTACAGAAAAGGTATATTTACCTCTGATTATAAATACAATTTACTGAGTACTATTTAGGAAAGATTTATGATAGATGGTGTGCACATAGTCTGCACAAAGCCACTTGCTAGGGTAGATGTTATATTTGGCCCAAGAAAGATGGGGTCAGAGAGGTTCACCAGCCTGCAGTCACACAGCCGCGAAATGACAGAGCCTGGCTTGCAGTCCTGGCCAACTTCAAAGCCCATGCTTAAAAACTTAGGCTTTTGAAAGCAGCCCCCGTCCCCGAGATATTGCTTTAATACTCAAAAATCCCGTTCCCCAACCTACTCCAAGGGCTCAGTTTGAGAGGATTGTACTTTTAATATTTTCAAAAATTGTGCTTTGAAATTTATGGAGATTAAAAGAGGACCCAGGCTCTTCAAGTTCTAAATTATCAGAATGTTAAAATATATCCTAACTACATGTGTCAGTCAAGTATAATTTTTTTGTTATTAGAAGCCAATCTCTCTCTTTGTCACAACCCAATGGAAAGAGTACCTCTGATGCGACACAGAGAAAGCAGACGTGGGGGTTAGACTTTCTGTCAGCTCTCTTCCCAGCTGCTATCCTCACTAAATTGTATCATGCTGGAGAAATAGACAGCACTGAATTTGAAAAATGAAATGCCAGCTAAGAAACTGATCACAAAAGTCAAAGTAAAAGAAAAAATCAATGACTGGAAAATGCATCTTCTCCTTTTAATACTGATTTCCTGATACAAGGATGGAGTTAGAATAGCAGCACGCCCCTTGGCTGTTCTAAAAACAATCCTGGCATGAAGAGATTGGGGAGGATTCTTTGAACTGCATGTTTTCACCTATGAAAGCTGTTTGGGAGACCTCAAAAGGACATTGGAAGACCTAGCGGAACACATGCAGAGGCCTTGGCAGCCCATTGGGTCCCAGTAGATGAAAAGTCAGTAGCAGTGATGCTCCTGCTGCCCCACTGTAGGGAGTCTAAGAGGCCGACTCAAAGAGCTTATTTAGGAAGACTGAGCCGGCAGTCGTCTGGAGGGCTGTCATTGAAACTACATAGCAAGTGCGTGTGGGAAATGTGACTTAACTTTTTTCGTAACTAAACTTAATTTCTATTTTGAATTCCCTTCCCAAGACAAGATAAAAACTACTTCTGGATATTGAACACTTGAAACATGTCTCCTCAGAATTGAGATGTGAAGTGTAAATTACAACCCGGATTTCAAAAACCTACTGTGAAAAGGTGAACGTAAAATATCTTCATAATTTTGTTATATTGATGACAAATCGAAATGATATTTTACATATACTGATTTAAGTAAAAAACATTATTAAAATTAACTTTAGCTGTTTCTTTTTACATTTTTAACATTCTTACTAGGAGATTTAAGATGATGTCTGTACTCACATATTTCCAGTAAACGCTAGTAACTTAACACTTTTATATTTGTTGGAAAAGCTTTTAGACTTATTTAGACACAAACTTTGATTACATGTAACCTTTGTATATACAGAAAAGCAAAATATAAGTGAAACGAATCATTTAAGTTATTCTTAAAACATTCATATTCAGAAGCTTTATCTTCTAAGCATTTTTTAATGAGTTATTGATTTCTATGTTTTTCTCACCCAAAAATGCCCTCTGCACCATCAGAGGCAATGGTGATACACCATTTTTTAAAGAGTGCTCCATTATTATCTCCAGGATTTTCTTCTAAGCTACTGTTATTTTCTGCAATTTTGATGTCCACAAGTAGACAATGACAAATTCCTCAGGACCACTGACTGGCAAATAGTGATTGCAACATGCATTTCTACCTTGGAGAGATTAAAATGTGAGGGGAAATACAGATCTGGGTATTAATGAAATAATATTTCTCATCCAGCTTGCGTTCAACCCCATTCTTTGAGTCGTGTTTAAATTCTGAACTGTAGAAAATCACTTCTGATATGGCAGAAAACCACTTTCTCTATAAAAGCAACCAGAACCCTGGCAGAAATTATTGAAATCAAAATTTTCAGACATTAGGAAATTAATCTAAGGCTTGCAACAATCCAAGGCACGTTATTCAAGAAAAAACTGGCTAAATCTCAGAAAGAACAGTAAGCTTTGTGGCATTTTAATCTGCCCATTTCCATCTCTTTCCTTAGCTCCATGAGAGGCTGAACAATAACCTCATAAGTGGTGGTTTGAAAATCAGAATGCTAGCAGCCACTGCAGGGTCCATACAGCTTTTGTGTTTCCTCAAAACCTTAGAGAACTGTCACTATTTGACCTTTCTTGCAGGTCACTGAAAAGCTCCATTCTCAGAGATCGTGGTATCTTTACCTGACTCAGCACATTTTAGGCTAACAGAACAATCTTAGGATGTTTGTTGAAAACAACCAATGATAATTGTTTAACATTGGCACCGTATAAGACAGGGACACCAGCTAGGACTAATAAGAGGCTGGGTAAAAAACCTTATAAGGAACAACTGGGAACAGATGTATCAGGCTCTGAAAGTCTATGACATAATCCTGTGAATCTGGAAGGTCACACACATGTGCGGGATGTGTGCATGCCCAGGAAAGGCCTTAGAAGGCCCCAATCTGTTGCATCTGGCCAACCTGAGGTTCAAGTGTTGAAGACATGCTTCAGCACACACATAGACACTTCAATAAAGGCTAAGTGACTGGTTCAAGGCATTTAGGAAATTACTGTCCAATTATTAACTGAGCAAACACTTCAATGGCTATGTACAACAAGGAATACAGAATTTACATAATTAGTCCAGGAAAGTCACTAAACACAAAGAGGAAAAATAAATAACCATGGAAAAGGGAGAAGAATCAGACTTTCAGAATTGCCGTATTATATTATTTAAAATGTTCAGTTTTCAACAGAAAATTATGAAACATAAAGTGAACAGGAAAGAATGATCCAAAGACAGTGGAAAAAAAATTCATGAAGAAGACATATTTTGGACTTACTAGACAAATTATTTGTCAACTATTATAAATATGTTCAAAGAACTAAAGGTAACCATGTCTTTATATATCCACATAAAAATCTGTACATGAATGTCCATAGCAGCCATATTCACAATAGCCAAAAAAATAGAAATAATTCAAACATCCATACTGATGAATGAATAAAGAAAATGTGGTATATCCATACAATGGAGTTATTTATTTTGCCATAAAAAAGAATGAAGTAGTGACACATGCTATAACATTTTTGAACCTTATAAACAATATGTTAAGTAAAAGAAGTCAGTCACGGAAAGATAAATATTGTACATTTCTATTTATATGAAATATCTAGAATTAGGCAAATTGATAGACAGAAAATAGATTAGTAGTTCCTAGAGGCTGGAGAGAGGGCTAGATAAGGAGTGACTGCACATAAGTATGGGATTTTTGGGGGGATTGATGGAAAGGTTCTGGAATTAGATAATGGTGATGGTCGCACAAGCCTGTGAATATATTCAAAACCACTGAATTCTGCGCTTTAAAGGGTGAATTGTGTGGTATGTGAATTATATCTACTCTATTTTATTTATAAAAATTATACTCAAATATATTGATACTCAAAAATAAAACCAAAGTTTTATTAAAATGAAATTGTCAGCAACGTGAGGCAGAAGCTGCTTGTGGTATGTGAGGTACCGGGAGGAAGTCTCTGGTCCTCGGCCATCATGCTGAAATGTCCCCCTGGCTATCTAGTGCCCCACTCCAGGCCAGATCAAGCAGAATTTCTGCCTCCCTGCTCTCTGCAGACTCAAGGCCTCTGAAGTCTGGTTCTCTCCCAAACCACTTAACTCTCTGCTTTGGGACTCGGGGATCCCAGCTATGCCTTGCTGGGCAATGGGACCTGCACAGAGTCTCTGTGGCACATTGCTCAGTCACATTTGCCATTCTATGCCATTCTTTTCGAGAAGCAGAACTGCACAAATCGCTGCCTCCTACAGTTCCTCAGGACAAGCCACATGTGTTCTCTCTGGGCATCTTCAAACCCACCTTCGAGTTCTCTCACAGCTCTGTGTTCTGGGCCCGCCAGCATTTAACTCCCTTGATTCCTCTCTAGCTTTTCTTTCACCCCTACTTTGGAGGATCTTTAGCCAATATGGACATAGTTAAAAACATAATGATATATTCTTTCAAACCTTTTGTCTTAAAACCCAACTGTGGGTAATGAAAATTGAAGCCAAAAATCTGACACTTCTTAATTTTTTAATTTTAAATTAAAAAGAAGGAAAAAAACCTATTCCAATATCAGTATTTTATAGATTTTCATATGAAAATATGAAAGTGCTAAGGTGTTGGGTGTATTTAAATTGAAAAAAAAAAAACCTTACAGGTATATTATTGTCAATTGAGAAAAATATAACAGGTTTTCACTTTTTAAAAAATCTGACTTTTTATTCCTCTGTATTTGATAGTTACATTCCTTCTCTGAGGAATGATGATAACATGTTTTAACTCCTTGAGCAGAAGAAAGAGCTTAGGGTTTTAGGGATCGTGGGAGGAGAACCTTAAATTACTATTCACAACATTATTGCCACATACCAAATTACAAGATGGCCAAGCTCTGGGCGAGACACAAATCAGAAACAGTTCATGGTTCAGGGACTTGCTCTTTATCCATATTCTGCTTTAACGTAGTGATTTTTTTTTAACACCTGAAGGTTTTTGTGAAACTTTAAAATAAGGATATGCTAAATTCATCTCATATACTAGAAAAGTTTTTTTTCTGCAGAAAATCTGTCTCTCACCAGTGTTCAATATAAAATGATAACAGTGGGCATACCTGAAGAGCAATAAAACAAATTTCTGACCAAGAATGAAAATTCATTCTTTAGGTTTGCAATTTATCTTCCTGAGCTACTTGGTTATTTGTTTTGTCATTGGCTGACATCATTAGCAGACAAACAATACTCGGAGCCAAAGGTTTAAGCAAAAAATATAAATGACACAATTTACGTGGAGGAAAATCTATCAATAAACACAGATTTCAAAAAGAACAAACTAATCAAAAACAGACTCACAAATATAGAGGACAATCTGGTGACAGCCAGGGGCAGGGGGGCTAGAGGGCTGGGAGAAAGGAGTGAAGGGTTACGAAAGTATAAATTAGTAGTTGATAGATGGTCACGGGGATGGGGAGTACGGCAGAGAAAGCAGTTAACATTAATGTATTGGCTAATTAGAGAGCCAGAGGAGAGAAAGAGCAATCAGGGGGATCGTTTTATAAACTATATAAATGTCTAACCAATGTACTGTATACTTGAAACTAATAAAATAAAATTTCTTAAAAAAAGAAAGAGATAAATAAATAAATAAATCTAAAAAATAAAAAATAAACACAGATTTCTCTACCCCCTCTCCCCACACTGTGAATTAGGGAATGAGTGCTGTATTAGTAAAGCGAGTTGTTGTTGAAACAACTCCCAAATGTCAGGTGTGGATTTTGCTTACATGATAGCTCAACAGGGTGTTTAGCCAACATCTTTCCACAGGTGAAAAGGGACGGTGACTCCGGCTTGAGGCCCTCCACCTGCCGAGGATGTCAGGGCCCTCATACATCTCCACATGTGCTCCCAGGGTGAGTGGAGAGCCTGCAAGATTGCCTGGAGTCAGGCGCCAGGCCGCTAGAGGGTGTCTGTTACTTGTGCCCACAGTCCCCAGACCTGAAATTGGTCATGGGCCCTGGCCTAACAAAGGAGCCTGGGGAACGCACCCTGGCTGTGTGCCGGCAGGAACAGGTACATCACAATGTCTCTGCCTCAACTGCTGTTAATTTAAATTGGGCAAAAAGCTCTTTGGGTGTCAGCATTTTAGGGACTGAGGTTTGAGAAACATGACATAACCAAAGTGCTAAGCAGACAAACAGAAAAGAAACTATTAAGACTCATTAGATCGATGAGAGCCAAGCGAAATGCCCACAAAATAGGAAGTTCTGGATCAAAAGGAGGGCTCTGGAAATACCTTAGGTACAGACACTGTATGCTGACTTTGAAAACTCAGAAAGTGCATGCCAACCAGAGATCTATGAATGACTGTTATGGTGACCAACACCATGGACATGAGGTCCCAAAAGCAGCATGTCCTGTATTTTTCACACAGAGAAAGGCACAGAGCACTTTTAAAGAAAAAAGTACTCCTGGATCCCCACTGCTAACTCAGATTATCTTTAGTATCACAATACTGTGATATATTCCAACAAAAATTTATGTAAAAGCTCTGTATGCTTATAGCTTTTATTGCATACAACTATGCAATAAAACATTTTTTAATCCAACATAAATGTTATCAAATGAATTAAATTTCTATTAACAACATTAATGTGACATACTATTATTTTGTTGAAGCTGGATCACACAAATAGGGTACAGACTGTCATGGGGCAGATTCATTTTAAATTCTTTTAATTTTTTATTTTTTAAGTAATTTTCTTTATTTTCCAATTACAGTTGACATACAATATTTTATTAACTTCAGGTGTACAGTATAGTGATTAGACATCTATATAACTTATGTAGTGATCTCCTTGATTAGTCTAGTACTCACCTGGCACCATACATAGTTATTACACTATTATGGACTGGGTTCTCTATTCTGTACTTTACTTCCCCATGACTATTTTTGTAACTGCCAATTTGTACTCCTTAATCCCTTCACCTTTTTCACCCAGCTCCCCAACTCCCCTCCCACCTGGCAACTATCAGTTCATTCTCTGCATCTATGAGTTTGTTTTTGTTTTATTTGTTCATTTGTTTTGATTTTTAGATTCCAAATATAAGTAAGATCATGCTGTATCTGTCTTTCTCTATGTGGCTTATTTCACTTAGCAAAATACCCTCTCGGTCCATCCATGTTGTCACAAACAGCAAGATTTCATTTTTTTTATGGCTGAATAATATTTCCATTGTATATATGCACCATATCTTCTTTATCCATTCATCTATCAATGATACCCTGTCAGAATGGCTATCACAATAAATCAACAAACAAGTGTTGGAGAGGATGTGGAGAAAAGAGAACCCTCATATACTATTGGTGGGATTGCAAATTGGTACAGCCACTGTGGAAAACAATACTGCTGTTCCTCAAAAAATCTAAAATAGAACTGCCTTATGACCCAGCAATTCCACTTATGGGCATTTATGTAAAGGAATCTGAAACGCTAACTCAAAAAAATATAAACGTTGCTATGTTCACTACAGTGCTATTTACAAAAATTTAAAATCCTTTTAAATTTTCTAGTCTATCCTATCATGGACCATTCCCCTGACACTTTCTTCTAGATAAAATTTATTTATATAGCATATTTTCACATAACTTGGCATTAAATTTGTGATCCTCTCTCAATAACCCACATTTGAAATCGTATCATACAGTGCCAACTTGAATATTAAAAGAAAAAAAAAAGAGCAAATACTGAAATATGACAGTGCTTGGTCAGCAAACCATGGCTGCAGCTAAATCCAGCCTACTGTTTGTTTTCGTAAGTACAGTTTTATTAGTGCACCAGGCTCATTCATTTACATGTTTTCTATGGCTGCTTTTAAGGGTACAACAGTAGAGTTGACTCGTTCTATCAGAGGCTAGAAGTCTTTCAAAGCCTAAACTATTTACCGTCTGGTTGTTTACAGAAGATATTTGTAGGTCCAGGTAGAGATGATTTGGAATAAACGTACACCGTTGGGCTAGTTATCTATTGCTGCCTAAAGTGCTCCAAACATTAAACAACAGCCGTTTTATAAAATCTTGTAATTTTGTGGTTCGCGTGCTTATACAGCACTTAGTTGAGTGATTCTTCTGCTCTCTGTACTCAGCTCGTGGCTGAGCTGGTCTGGATGCTCCAAGATGGCTTCATTCACATGTCTGGCACTTTGTTAAGGATGGTTGAAAGGCTGGGCTCAGCTGGACTGTCCACGAGAGGGTGTGCATGTGCTCTACCCAGCATCCCAGTCTCAGGGCTCTCAGGCTTCGTAAAAGGCAGCTAAGAGCTTATAGAGAGAATATACTATTCCCAGGAGGCAGGGCTGGACAGTGAAGGTTTTGGATGCTCTATCTTCAGAAGTCTCAGAATATCACTTCTGCCATGCAAGTCATTAAAGCCAGCCCAGATTCAATGGGAGGAGAATTAGACCCCACCTCTCAATGGGAGGAGTGGCAAAGGATTTGCAGCCACCTTCAATAGATCACACCTATTTTTTGACTATCACTGAAATGAAAGTATACAACTTAAAAATACCCATGAAGCAAACTCACCAAACTCTGAAAATATATCTGAGCAGGCTGATGAGTCTGTGGATCCTAGTTTGAGAAATACTGCACAGAAGATTTCAGGCAAAAGACTGGAACACATGGGCAAGGCCATCTAAGCAATTACTTCGTTTCAATTTTCAAGGTCTATATGTAAATGTGTGTATTTGTATATATATGTGTGTATGTGTCTGTGTATATATATATATACACACATACCATGTATACACACCCACACACAGACACATACACCCACACACACACGTTTGAATTGAAATGAAATAGTAAGCCAGAGAAAATTAAGATTCCTGGGGGTCCTTATGGATCTTCTCTTTGGAGATAACAGTAAAGTCCTTTTGCTCAAGGTAATCTAAGAATTAGAGAATGGAAATACAAACAGATAATCCAAAATGTCATGTGGATAAACCCAATGATAACTTTCCTGGACCATCAGCAAAGCAGGGAAAACAATGAAATAATGTTCTAGTTAAATGACGTCTTATTCTCTTAATAGTTGAGTAAATGGAGCTGTGGACAGGAGGAGGATCAACCATCTGCCCTAATGTCTGCTTTTATGAGCTGGCACACTCTGGGGCATTGCTCAGAGAAAAAAGTGCCAGAGAAGCAGCTGCCAGGGGAATTACAACCCCTGTGAGGTGCAGATGTTTAACAGTAAGAGCTAATGTTTATTAAGCATTTTATTCTAATATCTTGTCATAACTGCTTTACATTGTACTCACTTCTTTAATCTCGTAAAGGGAGTACCATAGTTTTTTATCAGACAAATGAGAAAACTAAGTAAAAGTAATTTAATAAAAAATAGAAATACGTAAGTGGCAAAATCAGGATCTAATCCAGGCAGATGTCTTCATAGAACTTATTTACTGTGTTGTGCTGCTTGTGTTATTGATTGTTAAAAGGAGTCCTCTGTAACATCGTATTAGTTGCCAGACACATTTCATGGACACTACGAGACAAATAATCTGTATCTGAAAACTAACCATGCTCTCTCTTCCCCAAAGAAAAGAAATCTGGAGAAAGAAGTTAACAAAAATGTCAACACCGAAACCAACATTCACCACTCAGTCTGTAGCAGATGCTGCACCAACATTATCTGATTAATCCTTACAACGTCCTTGGGAGGTAGATATCATCACCTCCATTTGATAAATACAAGGAAACAGAGGCTCCAGAAGCCTCTAACTTGACTAAGATCATCGTGACAGAGCAGGATTTGAGTGCAGGTCTTCTTTATCCAAAGCTTGTATTTTTTTCACCTAATCTTTCTGCCTAAGGAACAAAGTGATCGCAAATAAACAGTGGGGCTTGCTCTATGTCTTAAACACCATAAATGAATAGTATTTTCAAGGAAATTGTCCTAGGCTCTTCTATGTCCTGACTTTGTTGAAACATCATAGAGTGATAGAACCAAAGTCTTGAGGAATTCCATGCAGCCATGAAAACCATGGCTATAAAGAGTATTAATAAAATGGGGGAGGGTTCATGATATAATGGTGAGGAGACAAATAGGATAGAAAACTATGCACATTGTAATCTTTTTCTTACATATATACAACTATATATTACTTATACGTTTGTACATATATGCACAAACACAAGTCATTCACATACAGTAAGTTCTCACCTAGTGTCGTTGAGAGGTCCTGTAACTTGAAGCGGAACAACTTACAACAAAACCAGCTTTACCACAGGCTGATTGATATACACGTGAGTTAAGTTCGTACGGCATCTCATCAATGCTATAATGAAATTATGTTGAATGAAATGACGTTATTTGAGGACCTGCTGTGTGTGTGTGTGTGTGTGTGTGTGTGTGTGTGTGTGTGTGACTTAAAAATCTTTAAAACTGCCAAGATAATTACAACAATAGAGATCATCTCTGGATGGTGGTAAAATGGGTGGTTTCTATCTTATCCTAATACTTTTACGCATTTTAAAAACATCTGTAAGTATAATCACAGAAAGCAAATTTAAAAATTATTTGAGAAGTCTCATGGTCTAGTGGAAAGAGCGTGAGCTTTTATGGTGTGGGTGATAAGAGTAGAAAATATAGGTCTTATATAGTGTTTATTCATTTATTTGATTCAGGCGTGATGGGGATCAGAGTTCCCAAATGAGCACAGCAATACAGGCTGGCACAGAACCCAGACTTTCAGAAATGTCACCACCAACAACTATCAAGCCATATGGCAAGCACCTGGGATCACATTATTGGTTAGAAAGGCAATGTTCAATTCTCTGCCTCCTAAACAAGCTATGTGATCTTGAGTAAATTATCTACTCTCTGAAGTTCAGTTTCCTCATGTATAAAATGGAGATAATAACAGTACCTATTCATTGAATTATTGCAATTATTAATTTAGATAGTGAATATAAATTATTTAGCACAGATCCTGAATATGAATTGTTGGTGATATGATTATTATTATTATTATATTTTGATTTCTTCTGTATAATATATCTAAATAATTATTAGAAGAGAACATTGATGTGTGCTAAACATTACAAATAGTTGTTTTTTCATTTGTTTCATTTGTTTAAATTTTAAAAGTAAAATAAAATTGTCTTTGTGGTGATAATTTATTTTCAAGGCCCTGTAAACAAAACTCTGTAGGAATTCTCTTTCATGAAATGAGAAAATACAGATAAATATCTTCTTGAACTTCTTTCTTGTTTCTGTCCTTTCCCCCCCCCATATATAGGATCAAGAGGTCTGCAATTTATTGCCCCCCAAAAGGGGTTAAACATCTCTAAATGATTCTTGTAAGAATCTACACACAACCTTAACAGACAGCTCACTAAAGATATAGATGAAAAATAAGCAAATAAAAAGATGTTTCACATCTTATTTCATCGAGAAAATGAAAATCAAAACAATGAAATACTACTACTTACCTATTAGAATGGTCAAAATCTGGACCACTGACAACACCAAATGTTAACAAGAATGTAGAGCAACAGAAACTTTATAGATTCAGTGTAAACCAAATCAAAGTCCTAGCAAGTTATTTTGTGGATATTGACAAATTGAGGTTTATACGGGAAGGCAAAAGACATGGAATAGCCAGCACAATATTGAAGGAGAATATTATGGAAATGCAAAATGGTACAGCCACTTTAGAGGGCAGTTTGGTGATTTTTTACAAAACTAAGTATACCCTTACTGTATGATCCAGCAATTGCACTCCTTGCTATTTACTCAAAGGAGTTGAAAATATATGTCCCCACAGAAATCTGCACACAGATATTTATAGCAGCTTTATTTACAATTGCCAAAACTTGGAAACAACCAAGATATCTTTCAGTGGGTGAATGGATAAGTGAAAACTGTGGTACATCAAGAAAATGGAATACTATTCAGTGAAAAATAGAAATGAACTATCAAGCCATAAAAGACATGGAGTTACCTTAAATGAGTAGCACTAAGTGAAAGAAGCCAATCTGAAAAGATTAGGTACTATACGACTCCAAAGTATTTGAAATTCTGCAAAAGACAAAACTATGGAGACAGGAAAAAAATCGATGATTGCCAGGGATTGGGGCAGGTGCGAGTGAGTACCCTAGTGAGATGGGGCACTACAGCAAATTCATGCTGCTGGTCAAGATGCTCAGCACAGAGGCCATATGTCTCTGCAGATACCCTGGGGTCTCTAGCAGGTCCTGATGGATATCACATAAGCATGGTCCCTTTGGATTTTGGAACAAAATTATGATCTCGTCTTCTGATAACTCCTCTCCTTTAAAAAATATAGCTCCTAGCTTACTACTGGGCCTGGATAGCTCCTATGTGACCCAAGACACACTCTAAGAGCTGAGCATTCTCTAAGTTACTGAGTTACAAAGCCAGGCACAAGCAGATACTGTCCATCATCAGGTGGAACTGGTATGTGATAAGATGGGCTCGAGCAAGTCCTAAAGGCACAAGTCTGTTGCTTGAACAAGCACCTTCTCCTCCACTGACCCTTTTCTTCAACCCATACAGACAGCCCTATAATGGACTGCCAGTGACCAGTTAACTGAGGACCAAAAAGTGTGGGGCATGTTTTCCCATGGTTCCACATATTATGCTGGCACACTCAAAAGTGGACAGCTATAGTACCTCAGCCCCATCAGTGGTGTGTTTGAGGATAGTGGGGAGGGAGGTCCTCCCAGTCTTGTTTACTATGCCTGCAAGGAGAGATGCCTGAGGTATGAAACTACATTGACGGAGAGGTTATGGCTAATGGTTGCACAGGATGTTCATGGACTTGGAACAAATGAAAATGAAAAATCAATGAAAAGTTTCTCTGGGGAAGAAAGCACTTGAATGGACCTTTCTGAAGACACAGAATGTGAGGATATTGGTCCTTTGGGAATTCTTCCCAAATAGCAACTACTACAAAGGTGGTTCTCTCTGAATAACAGGTTTAGATAGTCCGTCTGTGGGTGTCAATCACTGTCTCTGTCACCTTCCTGAAGCCTGTCCAATAAGTTTGTGAGCCAGTGACAATACTGGAAGGTTTGGTGGTCATGCATGGGCCCGACAACATGGGCTTTCACACAAAGGCAACGACTTCTGCTGAGTGCTGAACCCGTCAACAGCAGAGGGCAACATCAACCTCTCTGATTCAGCAGCATTTATTTGGATGGTCATTGGACCACCTGGTTTAGTGCACTGGACTCCCATCATGGAGTGGGAAGGGATGTATGGTACTTTGCTGGAATCTTCACTTATACAGAATGTGAACTTTCATTCTTTGCCTGCAATACTTCTGTCTCTGCCTCCACCCATGGGTTTTTAAAAGCTTCATCTACTAAAGGCTCCATTCCAGCTAAGGAACAAAGGAAACTAGGCTTTGAAATAAATGGAGTCTTAAAAGAGTTGGGGAGGGAAAGCCAGTTTGAAAAGTAAAAACTAAGCTGGGGGAACTTAGAGAATTAGGAACTAGTCTCTTGGGACCAGGCCAAAGTAAGTTCAGTTAACTGGTAGGAGGGGGCAGTCAAAAACTCTGTTTTTCATAACAGTTCTTAGGACACCTATATCATGATGCCACTTCCCAAGCCACCTTCCTGGACCTCTTCAATCATGATTTCAGGAACTGGTACCCAGAAATCAGTATTGTTTAAAAGGTTCCATGTGATCCTTATCGCTAACAGCCGTGAGCTACTTGTCTGTCCAATAGTAGATGCTCAATAAATGTCGATTTTCTCTCTATGTTTTTAAAGGACACTTAAAAAGATCCTTATACCTGGAGAATTATCTTCTGGCTCTTACAAAGCTGTGTATCAGAAAGAAATTAAAATTAAATACTTTATTTGCATATAAATTTTTTTGCCCTGTGTTTCCAAAAGATCTATGTTCAGTTATCTCTTTTTCTTTTATTTAACTCCAATCTATAAATAATCTTGGAAAGCCTAAGGTCTTAGCATCCTGAGTGTCTTATTCACTTGTGTGTATATGTACGTGTGTTTTATTAACTTTGTATCTTCAGTACCCAGCATACAAAAAGGTTCACAACGAGTGCTTATTGTAATGTGTTGAGTTTTAAAATTAGACACAAACTAGAATTTTGGCTTAGTTTATTGGTAAAATTCTATTCACATCATTCATTAGAAGTTCTATCAAAAAAATTCAGCATCTTTATTCTCTATAATGAAATAGCATTGTTCTTGGTGCTCTTTCCATGCATTTTATTAATCACTAAGACTCAATAATATATAATTATAAGGCCAAGATTTGCATTTACAAAAGCACTAACAGCATATATGTGTGTCTGTTAAGAAATGACACAGTTTATAACAGTATATGATAAATTATTAAAATTGTGGGAGGTATTATTTACTGTTGTTAATGGTGTGGGTCCCAGGCCTGGCTGGTCTCAGGTCTGGCTGTGATCCAGGCTCGTGGCTAGGAATAGGACCTCTGATTTAGAATGTTACATCAGTATAATAGGGCACCTGCGCCTAAAATGTGTAAACATAATTCAGCTTATTGTATCACACATGTGTGGCTGAATGACACTATTGTACTCGGATATGTGTGAAGCCATGTGGTGCCCAGGGGAGTAGAAGGGGAGCACAAGAAGGGTTGCAGAAGAAGAACAGAAGCAGAAGTATGCTCCCCACAATAGGACTGCACTACCCACAACAGAAGTGCACTCCGCACAATAAAGTTGGTGCCTGCCTCTTGTGCATTCTTCTAACTGGGCAATTCACCACTGAAACCTTCCTTTCTCGATCAGCTCGGTGTTGACAAATGAAATGCATCCAATTAAGACTGTTAATGTTGAATTCATTTTTGATCGTTTTACTCTTACTATACTCAAAAAGCTTTGAATAGAATACTGTTTTTAATAATTCACAACAGAGAGGGGACATATCAGAAAAGAAAAAAATAATTTTAGTATTGAATAAGCCAAAAAATTTTAAATGGGTTCTTATATGATGTATTCATACAAATATATACATATATATATATATACATATATATACATATATACACATATATATATATATACATATATACACATATATATATATGTATATGGAGAGAGAGAGAGATTGAGAGAGAGGGAGAGAGAGAGAGCGAGAGTGCACAGATACTATGTACCAGGTGCTATTCCAGCTGATGGAGCACTCAGATAAGAGAATGAAGTCTCTATTCTTTGGAGATGTTACAGAATAATTATAAATATGTGTAAACAATAATTGTTTAATGAACACCATCCTTTGTTCTCTTACTTCCTTGAACCCTGTGCTAGTCTGTGAATCCAGGACAAGTGAGAGGACGCAGTACATACAGCACTCCAAAGGGTATGGCATGCTTTGTTAGCTACTCAGGGGTCCATTAGGAGAAGAGGCAAGCTCTTAGATAGAAGGCTCTGAGTCCTTGCTCTTAGAGAGCATCCTCTCTGGAGGGGAAGGGAACTGCAGTACTTTAAGAGTTTTAAATCCATAGGAAAGCGCAGTCCATGCATGCCACAATACAGATGGGGCAGAAGCTGAAGGGCTGGGCCATGCTTGCTAAGCAGCCAGCTGACTGGCTTTGCTTCATCACAAATGGCTTCCCCTAGCCTTAGAATGAGTGCCCTGAAAAGATGCCTGACCTGTAGAAGCTTGCAGTGCAGGTGAATAACAAAGCAAAGAAAATTTCCGATTAGACAGCATGTAAGAACCAAACTTCAGTGATTCTGAGTTTATTGTCTGGATTCTGGTAGCCTAGTCCACTCCTACTCCAACACTAAACTGGTTAAGCTCCCTCAGTCTCTTTTTCTGCAAAGTCAGGCAATACTAATAATACTGACCTTTTAGGCTGTTGTAGTCAATGAGTGAACCTGAAGAAGGTGCTTGGCACATCACGCATGCTAAACAGGTAGGCCGTTCTGCTCATTTCTCTCTTGACCAGAGCCCACTGAGAATCTGCTCCAGCTAACACTCCAAAAAAAAAAAAGTTGCCTGAATAGTGCTCACTTCCCATTGCATAAGAAAGATGGTGGTTTTCAGGAGGAAGAGTGGCAGGCTATGATTGAACATGAAAGGCTTCCTTACCTTTGAGCAAGTCTGTAATGGGTTTGGGGGGAATCTCTCCTGCACAGGTGCAGGCTAGCTGTCCGTCATTAGGCTATCTTCTCTAAGATTAGTGGCAAAACTTCAGCCCCCAGGAGGGTTCATTTTTTCTCAAATGAAAGACTCTTAATGTTGCCCAACAAAAACTGCTCTTCAGTAGCAGCCAAGTTGAATTAAAGGCATCTCAGGGTTTAATTGAAAGAGAAAATAGGTTTGCCACAGTAATTAACCAAAAAAGAGATGAGACATCTTAGAAGAGAGATTCCAATTACCCAGTGCTAAAGTTAATTGGAATGCTTTTTTGGTTTTCTCCCTAGAGGTTATGTTGATCTGGCAAATTAGTAGTGTTTCTCAGCTCATCAGTACTCCTCGCCGAGAACTCCTAGAAGCTGCAAAATAAAAGATGACTATAGAAATAAGACTTTGCAATATGGCTTTCCCCTGAGCTTTCCTAGAGGTTACCTGGTTTACTTACCCTTCTCTTTCTCAGTCTGATGATTCCTGACTATAACGGGTGGAGGGTGGAAACCAGGAGGGTTAATTTTTACACCATGAGTAAGAAAAGCCAGGAACCCATACCTTAAGAAATGGTCAAAATAGTCAAGAAAATAGCCAGTGAAAATATGTGAGGAAGACCTGGGGACACCCAATCGCTATAATCATAGTATCCCCAAGCAATTCAACACTGTCTCTGGGAAATCTGACTGCCTTTTCACCAAGTTTTTATTCACTGATCCATGCATTCATGTGTCAGATATTGAATGGGCATCAATTATGTTTTAGGCACTCTGCCATACTTTGGGGGTACAGGCATAAATTAGATACCACTGTGTGTCTTTGAGATTTCCCAGCTCCAGTCTTCTTCAAATCTGTCTGCCTCTCTCAGAATCCCAGTTATAAGTTCTGTCTTTGTTATTCCTTGGTTAACGATTTTTTAGGTTAATGTGTCCTTTCATTTTTCTTGGACCTACTTAACAGATATTTCAAACATTAAGTTGAACAATAGTTTTAGAGAATCATATTGTTAGGTAATTAGTCAGATAGGAGCAACAGAGAAACAAAGGAACAGAGGCCCAGCCCAGATACAGCCCAGAGACCACCCGAAGAACACCCTACTGGTAGTTAAAGAATTCTTCCTGCATCCTAAGAGACAAAAGACGGATGACCATAAACCTATAGGTAAATCCGCCACAGACATGCGCAGAAGGTACTACCTTAACCTGCCCACAACCTCAGGCTCATTATATCATCATTATAATACCATGTTTATGCCCAGAGTTTATGAATCTAATTATAAAGACTGAATTCTGGGTATGCACATGTGCACTAGGCCAAATGTTATATGTAACCAAATGTCAAACAAAATGACCTAACATGCCAATCATCTAGAAATGTCCTTGTAACCACCCACTGTGGCCCTAATATAATACAGACCTTCTCACTTCTGCATTATTATAAGCCACTTCACTGAAAACCTGCACCTCCCTTGGAGTGTACTCTTTTATCTTTTCACCTCCCAAATTCCACAGGGCTACAGCCTTCCTTAGCCTGTCTCCTTCTAAAATATACTTTAATAAATCTTACTTTTTCTAAATCTCGCTGACCTGTAATTCCTTGCTGCATTGAGTTTGGGAAGAACTGAGGAAAAATGCAAAATGCACGTCTGTATTGTTATCCCCTCCATGCTGCTGGGGTGACGCCAGAGTTCAAATTGCCCCTAAATGGTAACAATATCTGGTCTTATAGCTTGAAATACTATTTAATACCAACAAACCTCAAACTGATTCTTCAGCACCTAGTTCTAGACTTGTGCATCCAAATGCTTTGTTGAACTCCACTTGGGTATCTAATGGCATTCTCAAAGTTAACATGTTCTGAGTTCACAGTCTTTTCCCCAGAAACTTCCCACGGACTTGACAAATACAATGTCCTTTCTTCTATTTGCCCAGTATAAGAACCAAAAAGTTATTCTCGACTCTTCTCTTTCTCTCACACCTCATATTCAATCAATTAGCAAATGTTGGTCCACCGTTTTTAGATCACTAGTCTAAGCTATTATTCTCTCTTCTGAGGAATATCTCAGGAGACTAGTAACTGGTCTCCTTGCTTTCTCTCTTGGTTCCTTTCTGTTTGATAACTTGAACTATTCAATTCTTCTAAATCTGGCACAGGATGAACTCTCAATCAATGTTTGCTTATTGAATAAAGAATGTTAGAAAGCTCTCATAATTTAGTAGCCAATATGCATTTCATGTGGCTTTAGTATACCAGTGGTACATCCTGGATGGTTTTTTCCCTGAACTTTGATATAGGATGTTCAACAGAAAAATCACACCATCCTTTCTACGTAAATTCTGCAGAGCCCCACTACTACATTTATTAACTGTATCTACTGTATTCCTTTCTTAAACAATGAGTGGCTTCACTCCCTCGAAAGGAGGTGGTGCCAAGCAGTGACCAAGCCCCACTTCACGGAACATGAAAGCTGCTGCATGCTATCTCAGCCTGTCACTACTGCATTCTGGCACAGACCACCTAGCTTAGACGCTTACTCTATGAGATTTCATGTCTGCTGCTGTTAAAAACTGCAGAATGACAGAGAGCATTCCTGTCTGTTTTCTGGATCATTGATTCCCTCATTTAATTTTAAATCTCAATAGAATATCTTTTGTACTTACTGCCTGCCTCCATGTTGTATGTTTTGAGTGCTGTCATTATCACCTTATTCAGTGGAGAAATTTCAGTAGAGATTTAAGATAAACATACAATCCTAATGAAGCTATAATGTGTGTTTTCATTGCTGCCATTACCTTCATAGCAATGAGAAACTGTTTTTAAGAGATTAATAAGTGATGTTGAGAATTTAGGAAAGTTAATCAATATATGTGATTTGCTTTCTGTTAGAATTTGTAACTTACAGGAATAAAGCTTGGCTATTTTATATAAAGACATAAAAAGAAAAAGAACTCATTTACAAACTTCCCAGGAGAGAATTCACAAGATTTTTTTAAAAAACATTATTTCTTCAAGTAAGGGGTTAAAGTTTAATATAGCTTTTGATAACTTTTATAAAATCCTTAAAATCTACTGTATTCCAATTTTTAATGAAACTTCTACAATAAGAAAAAATAGTAATAGATTTATAAGAAGGCATATTTTTCCATATATACAATGTTACTTCTCAGTCATATTTAGTCACATTCACATTACAGCCTGAGGGGAAACAGAGTTTGCCACCCCCAAATATGCCTTTTTGGAAACATTGATTATTTTAAGCTGGTTATTTCTGGGAAACAAAAGACTCAGAAAGAACCACTGACCTTCCTATAATAGTTTTTTAAAAATCTAGGTAGAGGACCTGCTCCAGGAAGGGAGTTATCACTATAGTTAACTATATTTTAGTATAAACTTGGTGCGATAGGGAGGAACCCAGCAAGGTCCCTTTGATCAAAGTTCTCTCTATGTCCCATGGTTAAAGACAGCCCAGAAAACTTTTGTTTGCAGAACATTTGCTTCTCCATCTCCATGTGAATCGCCTTCCTCCTCTTTGAAGTCCAAACCACTACCCCTACCTCTTTCCCCTTAGCTCAAGATGGCACAAGACCCTGATTTGTCCTGTGTCCCATATTCTTATGGAATCTCCATAGGTACATATATAATTAAACTTGGTTATTTTCTCCTGTTAATCTGTTTCATGTCAATTTAACTTTAGGCCAAGTAAAAACTTTTCAATAAGACACAGCTCACTCTCAGACCTCCAACAATACCTAACAATGAGAAGGATGCAAATGGGAAGACCTAGGAGTGTGCAAAGGAGTGATGGAAATTCACCTGCACCACCCACCAAGGTGTATGGGGGTGTAGAAGGAGCAGGAATCTAAGGATCAGAGTAGAGTGTGCTTCTACCTTAAATCACCTCTGAAAAAAATAGAAACAAACTCCAAGCAAACCCAAAGAGTAGGAATAAACAAGGTTTTAGCAAAATCAGATGGATGCAGTTAGAATGCAATTTTACTCAGAGCAATTTACAAATAGTACATTTTGCACTTATGAGTTGGTACATTGCAGCATCCCATGCTGCCATTTCAGGACTATGAAAATTTTTAAATTATGGTGGGAATAGAGGATCTGAGGAGGAGCTGCCCCAAATGCCTCAGAAGGCTATTCAATGCTGCCACTGATTTTCAACAACATTAGCACATATAGTAAGCTTGGAGTTAGGTCTCCTTCAATGAGTTTTCAATTCCTCAATCACAAGTGATGGAAATTAAATCGTACTTATTTTTCTCTTTCATATCACTCAGCCCATGGACTAATCAAACCAGACAGAAAAATGGATACACTTCAGAGTTTCTGCAGAAACCTAAGAAATATGTGGGAAATGCAGGAAGTCAGAACTTGGCTGTTGCCCTGGTCAACAACTTATAGTGACCTTGAGAAAGTTACTCTTTCTACCATTGTTGGCTTCTCTGCTAATTGAAAATGACAGTTTTAATCTATATCCTAGGAGAGCTGAGAGGAAGAAAAGCTCAAAATATCCTGAGCTGTAACTATCTAGGACACCCCGGACAGTGAGGTCTCCATGTTATATAGGGTATGAATGACCCTTTAAAAAAAAAAAACATAACGGAGAACTTTTAAAATCTGGAAGTTTAACATATCATACAGAGAACTTTGAAACAATATATTATTCCCTTAGTATCATACTCAGCCATTGATTTGGTTTGGATGAAGTTCATAAAGACACGTATAAACAAACACTTGGGGTCCACAGGTGTGTGTATGTGGACTTCGTGTCGATCAAGTCCTAGCAGAAAACAAATGTCACACTCAAATTGTATCACTGAAGAAGTTCAATAAAATGATTATTTGTAAAGATGTGGACATGGTGTTGAGGATCACAGGGGATATCAGAGCACATGGGGGTACTTCTGCAACCAAAAGAACAGAAGAAGCTAATAGAGAGGGCTGAGGGAGAGAAGTTGTGACCTGATCCAGGGTCATAGTCCAGCCAGAGGTGATCCCAAAGAACAGGAACAGAAGAATAAATGCCCCAACCTCTTTCCTCTCCTCTCCCATCTCCTACTGCCGATTCCCATTTGCTCAAATCAATATGAGTTAAAAGGCAAGGAAACCTACCGATGGCATTCATACAGGCCAGCCTCCCGAGAGAATGTCACATAAACTACACAACTCTCTGGGGTATGTTATTGGGGTATTTCTGTATTTAAACCCTCCCTACAAGGTGTATCCCCACAGAACTTCACTTGAAGTGAAGAGTATGCATCTGATGTGGGAAGAAAGACCCTGGGTTGTTGCACAGGTTGTCCCAGACCATATCGGCTGAGGCTCTGGATTATCTGTAGCCCAGAAAGTACTGGTGCAGGGTACAATCTCTCATTTGGGTGAGGCTGATTTGACAAGTAAATCAGAACAGGGACTAGTGGTAAGTAAGCAGCGTGACTAATACACTGTTGAAAGAGGCGCTCACTCTCAGTGTCATGCAAACGTATATGGACACCTAGGAGTGAGGCCTCCTTCCATTTAGTATATGCCTCTCATGTCTCAGGACTCACATCGAGCCTGTTGTCTGGATCCCTGCTGTTCAATATGTGCTCAGGAAGCAGCGCCAGGTTCACCTGCAAATTTTCAGGCCCCACCTCAGACCCACTGAATCATTGCCTGCATTTCAACAACATTATTAGGTGAGCAGGTAGATATTAAAGTTTGAGATGTTCTGCTCTTATTCCCTGCAAACTTTCACATCATACCATAATTAGTGGTTGAAATGGAGGCCAGTTTGGTTTCTCATTGTCGCAAAACTGAGCGTGGAGGTGATATGCAATACAAAATACATGC
Source organism: Pteropus medius (assembly GCF_902729225.1). Lineage (NCBI taxonomy): Eukaryota > Metazoa > Chordata > Mammalia > Chiroptera > Pteropodidae > Pteropus > Pteropus medius. Next base: position 4,282,741 of record NW_024350921.1, on the reverse strand, counting down.
AGAATTATTTTTGACAATTTTCATATGTGATCTGGTTTTCAAGGGATATATTTTAATTTTTTTAATTTTTTAGATGAGGCAACCCTTGGTTGATCTCACAGATTGCAAGGATCTTGTCAGCTTACAATCCCTTATATTTTTATTTTATTTTTTTATGCCTACAGCACCTGATCTTCCTAGATGGTCTCCCATCCAACCAGGGCTGACCCTGCTTAGCGTCTGAGATCAGATGAGATCAGACTTGTTCAGGGTAGCATGACCGTAGACTCAAGGGATATACTTTTAAAGCGCTCAATTCCTTTTATATTTTTGTGTACCTAATTCATTGGTTCTTGAGAGTAATGAGTAAACAGATGGTACGGCGTGTGGTGCTTGGAAAGCACTATCCTAGGTGAGTTCTACTTAGGAAGGAAAAAAAAAATAACTGAGTTATACGTTGCATTGATTTTGATGCAGGACAGGGCAAATATCCCAAAGTGGGGGAAGACCAAGACCTGCACTGAGAGAAAAGAGAGTCCTTTCACAGAGACTGTAGAAAGAATTCAACATATATGCTAAAGTTAGGGTCATAAAGAAAGTTTATTAGAAAAGGGGCAACACTCCACAGACATGGTCTCCTCTCAGAGGCAGAGAGTGACAGAGCCTAAGGGAGATAAGGACAGGGAGAGAGACAGTAAAGAGTACTGAGAGAAAGACAGTGAGAAGGACCCAGAGAAAGACATTGAGAGGGATGGAGAGAAAGACAGTGAGAGGGACCCCAAGTGTTCAGAAAATTGTTTATATATCATTCTTTCATTCCTGTGAGTTACAGTTTAAAGACTTTGTTTACTCATTTCCTTTGATATGGACATACAGTGAGGAAGGCAAAGGGGAAGAGTATATAGCCTGAAAAGGTAAGACTATGTAGCATGAAAGGCCTGCTGACAGTTCTCAGCCTTTAAGCCATAGGTTCTCCCTGGTTTCGGTCATAGGGAATGAAAGATTTTACTTGTGTAGGGTGCCACTTAAAGACTTTTTTTCATCTTTCCCCTTCACAGGTGTGGGAAATGGGTTGTTAGCAACCCCAGCAAGAATCATCCTTTGTTCTGCAGGTGTCCTCCTGGCCTGGCTGCAGGGATGATCACTGAATGTAGCTTGATTTAACACTTTAATTCGCTTGCCTCTTTCCTACATTAATTTGATGGAATACATTGAGAAATTTTAACTATTAAGGGTTTTTAACTTTAACTTCCAAAATCAAAGGCTTCTCACCCACTTTCAAAATTGATATGCAGATAAGTACACTTAAAGAACCATGAGGCAAATGAACCTAACATAATTAAGGAAGATGCACCACAAATGACCATCCTTTATATTTTTTACACCTATATTTCAGGATTATTGATTTACAAAGGGGACCTGTTGTATACCAAGGCTGATTTGTCCATCAGTCTGTACTAGACTGAAAATTTATAAAGGTAGATTTTATGCCAGTTCTTGGTCATTAGAGTATTTCTAGGCATTGGGGGAGAGAATTTTCTGGCTTTCTTTAGAGAAAAGCCATCTATGATCTCAGGACGGGTTATAATTCTTCAAATGTGGCAGTAGCCAAGCAAAATAAACAGCAAATTTTTATTTTAAAATCAAAGTCCACCATTTCTATTCTATTGCTAATTTATTGTATGTGGAGTTAACAGAGTGGAAGCTGTCATGTCTGATTCATTTATAATTGCGTTTGGAAACTTAAGTCAGGGTAGAGCTACTGTTGGTTGTCACAATGTTTTACAATTCTTCATAATGAAATTTTTAACCCAAGTTCCTAGATATGTAATTAGCAACTCAGACAACTTCTGCCACTGACATCCAGAAGGTTTTCCTCAAAGAATTCTGAGGTTCAGTCAGGGTGATACAAGTTGACCATCTTATAAGACCCACTGGGTCACTCAAACTATGTCACCAGCTTCACAATGTCAAGGTTGAAGCTGATAAACACTCTTGAAACTGTGAATTGCCGGGAGAATGACAAATATTTCAACTACTAGTTTGTGAATTGTAACACTGAAATTAATTGCATGTGAAAAAAAAACCTTGATTTTCAGGAAAATGAATTGCAATATCACACTGTAGATTACCATTCAATTCCTTCCCCGTACTAACTCGCATAACAAAGAGACTTTCAGATAGGATGGCCTTTACAAGGAGTATGACTTTGATAGTAAATGAGATATGTTCAATGTATTATGTTAGTATTATATGAAGAAAAAAACTTTTCTAAGAAAGGTGCAAGATAGTTTTAAAAAAAATTAACAACCAAACTAAAAATTAGGAGAGGAAAATGAGGTTGAGTGAAAGTATGAGATCATAGCCAGTTTCTAAAAAATTTCGCTAGTTTATAATAAACTTAAAAAAATAATGAAATTTTTTTTTTAAGAACATGGGCTGGTGTTCAGGTTTGGAGTTCAGTTATGAATAAACTGATTTGTTTCGTGCGACTTCACATCAAGTTATCTTATAGGTAGTTACATTTACTGCTATGATGTTCAGGATATTTTTTTAAAAACTTAGGCAGCGATGCTGATAGGAGGTGGCAAAAAAGTTTAAAAGGAAAAGTGGAAGTGTTACAAGAGAGTGGGGTTCCCCTCTTGATGCATCGTCCAGGCTCTAGATGTCTTAAACAAAGAATTGAGCAAGACATCGATGTACAGCAGAAAAAGAACAGCTTTATTGGAAGGGAGAGTAAGGCAACAGTACACTTCCAGCTGTGGAAGTTGCCTGAGCAGGAGAAGGGTGGCTCAGAGGCCAGTAACAAAGCCTTTGGGGTTTTTATCCCTATTTGCTGTGAGTGGTTACTTTTCTTGATTGACAACTAAATGGACAGGACTCAGTGACTCATCATTTGCTTTCCATGCATGTTTGTTCTCAGAATTCAGTCTGTTATAATGATATTAAGCTACTTCCGGGTATTTACATTATATTATAATGATGATATAATGACGCTAAGGTGAATTGAAGGTGTGAGTGACTGGCTTAAACTAGTACTCAATTTTCTGCTTATTTGTTTCCTTGTATGAGTTACTTTTAGCCCCCAAATGCCCTTTCTCTTGCTTAATTGTGGGCGGATTGGGGCAGACCCTTTTTAGAATAGGATGAACTCAGCATTTTGCAGGCAGACCTGAAACCGCCCCAACTTACTTTCCTTCTTAACTTTTTTCTACGCTATGACTTTCTTCTTATTAGTATGGATGCTTAGGGACAGGAGGTCCCTTCTTCTGTATCTACTTCCTGCTGAGGGTCGCAATCCCTGTCTATTAGGGTTTCATGGAACTCTTTCTGTCTCTGTCTCAGTCAGAACAGTGTCTTGAGTATCTCACCAAAATGCCACCTCTGTCCCTAGACAAGGGAAAAAGAAGATACAAATTTATTATTTAAGTCAAATACCTAGTTATGTCTCTATTATTGATTTGCCAATTAAGAGAGTAAAGGTAAACAGGCTTGGTTAATATATTTCTTAAAGGAAAAAAAGAAAAACTCATGGGTTATAGGTCCCCTCTCCTCTTGGACTCTAAATGCCATTAGGCCTAAAGCTAGTTCTGTCTACATTGGACCAAGAAGAATGCTGAGCTTCAATGATTTTTTTATCAATAGCCGGAGGCCCTGAGTCACCAGTTTCAAGGTAATTCACTGAGTTTGAGGGAGAGGGCCTCTTCCCCAAAGAAAAGAGGAAAGAAAAAGACTTAACTGTGTATACTTAAAAAAACGCACACACACAATTAAAAGTTCTGGAAGTATATTTCGTAAATGATGGTTTGTGTTAGAAGCACTGAAGGCTAATCATTTCAGGTTTTGATCCTTTGCCCAAGGTTATGACATCTTAGCATAAGCTCTACCTGCCTCCACCACAGGGACATGTGATGCTGTTGCAGGAAACGACACCCGACAGAAGAAATCGAACGCTCAGACAACTTTGTAGGAGGAAGGAGAATTTACTGCCGGTGGAGTGCATGGGGCTTTAAACAGCACCAAAACACGAGCTCCCCTTGGTTAGATTTCTTCCAGCTTTTATACTTCTGCAGTATCCATGCAAGGGGCACATGATTCCTTTGTCTGAGGTTCTACGTGCACCTTCTGACTCAAGATGGAGAGAGGGAGTTTCAAGTAGGGGCTGCAAGGGGGAAAGGATTCCCGGACCACCAATCCTATCTATTTATGAATTGTTTCTCTTATAGGTATGACAAGAGTTTGCAGAAGGCCATTCAGAGATCTATAGGATGTGGTTAATCTATAACTGCCGATCATTTCTGTAAGCCCTTTCCTTTGCATTTTTCAGATGACTCTTCTCTTAAAGCTACTCTTTGCTTAGAAAGAGAAGCTGCATTTCTTGGTTCCTTATTATCAACTATATGCTCATTTGACTCTCAAATTAATGCTGAGTGTCAGCTATCATCTCGATTTCTAGAGAAGGAAGTGCATCCAGAATGGCTAAATAACTTAGGGCAAGTTTGTATAGTTGGCCAGTGGTAACTCTGAGTGACTCTGTATTTCTTTGATACCAGAGCAAACTCTTCTCCATAATGCCATCTTGGTTGGGAGTAGGGCTCAGGGTGAACCATGAGAGTTTAGTAACCATAGCAAATTTTAAAAATCACCTGATGTCAAAAAGGACATTCTATTTTTAGATAAATTATAAGCAATTTATTGAAAAATTTCTCCCTTTATATAGAGATTGATATGACTACTGCAATATTATTATTTTTCTTACATGTAAATTGGTGGAAGTGAAGAATTATCTATCCATATTTCTTGCTCATTATTTAATAGTTATGCATGCATTCATACATGTACATTGATTTCCCTCCCTTCCACTCACTCACACACAAAATACTATGTTCTCTTACCTCAATTCATCAATTACCACCACCTCAATCAACTTCATGTACAAATGGGAGCAACGTGCACAAGGAAATCCAGGATTATATAACATACCAAATCTACCAGTGTTCTGACCAAGTTCTTGGCAAAGATGATTTTAGAGAAAAATGAACATCGAAATGCTTCACTTCCAATCCGATAAAAGGCTCAATTTGGAACTCAGTTGAAAAGTTTCAAACTCTCTGTTACACTGGTGATTTTCCCACATCCTAAGGTTTTCCTTACAAAGAAGTCAAAGCTCAGAATTCTTCATAAATGAAATCTGTCTTCTCCTGCTCTACACTGAGATTTTATACCACAGGGAGTCTGACTTGGTGTCTCACATTCCTGGTGCCAGAGCTAAGGCCTTTCAGGACTTGATGTAGACTAAGTGTTCATTTTTTTCAAATAAAATGACAGTTCTCCAGCATTTTTTTCTCATAAGTTAGCAGACAGTGTTAAGTTCAGCATTTATGTATTTCTCTTGTTCAGCCAAAAAATACACTTGCCATTTTGACGTTAAAGATTTAGTAAAACTACATCTTTTGAAGATGGAGCCAGACCAAGATGGCCTATAATATAACTTCCAACAATTAGAGTCCATAAACCTTAGATATATTTGGTGTCTATGGTGGGCAGACCAGTGGTAACCAAAGATGTCCATGTTCTAATACCTGGAATGTGTGACTATGTCATTTTACACAGTAAAAGGGACTTTGCAGATGCCATTAAGTGAAGGATTATAAAATGGGGAGATGATTCTGGAATATCTGAGTGAGCCCAGTGTAATCATAGGGTTCTTATCAGAGGGAGGCAGGACGGTCAGAGTCAGGGAAGATATGAAGACAGAAGCAGAGGTTGAGTAATGCAGAGTCATGAGCTAAGGACTGCAGCCTCGAGAATCTGGAAAAGGGAAAGATTCTCTCTCAGAGCTTTTAGAAAGAACATAGCCCTGCTGACATCTTGATTTTAGCCCAGTAAGACCTATTTCAAACTGTTGACTCCAGAAATGTAAGATAGATTGTGTGACTTTAAGCCACTGAGAAAAGAGTCTGTCTTGAGTGCCTGATCTGTAATAGATAAAACTTGGAACTATTCGATTATTTTCCTATCTCCTCTTAACTCACCAGGTGCCTCTATCACGTGACATAGGTAAGTCATATTTATCCACTCTGCATATACAAGGTGTTTTGAAAGTCTAGAAACAGATACTATTATTTTGCTGTATGTTGTAATATCAATAAATCATTTATTATGTATTAATAATAAATATATATCATAAAAGCATGTTACATAAATATTTATGAGTTCATGTTTCTGGACTTAGTGGCCAACCTATAGAATGAAATAGAGGAGAGCAGAGTCTTTCTTTCGCTATGGCATTTGAGTCTCCAGATCCTTTTGATCCAGATGCCTTCCCTCTTGTGCTTGTCTTATCCCATCCTTCTTGCAAAATAATTTAAGATTTTACAACCGTGAAAAGCCTAACTAGTATAAATCTTTTGAAGACTTGCCTGTGCACTGCCCTGTAACTGTGAGCCATCTTCAAGCACCTTGACCTCCATGCAGCTTGGAGAAGCCAGAAGCAGCCTACGGGAGTCCACATGTGATGATTTCTCCAAAAGACACAGGTGGCTCAGCAGGACTGAGAGAGCAAGGAACCAAGGTCTGGGAGTGAGGAACTAACCTGAACTTACTGGCCTGCTTCCACTTATTAGTAAAAGACTAGGGAATTAAGGCACCAGTAGGTATATCAGAATTGTTGTAACCAGAGGCCTAAAAATTCTTTTATTAGATCTACATAGATTTAGGATTTTACACCTTCATGCCTGACTTGACTTCATTTACTTAAGACTCCAGAAACAAAGTTATGAGACTTAGAGAAAATCAAAATTATAGCATGTGGTTGCTAATATATATTTTATAAATATTAATGGTTACAATATGCTTAACAGACTAGGTTCTTTAATGGTTAACATATTCTGAATAATGTATCTTCCCCTTTGTAAATAAATATTTCGAGGGAGGTACTTTGAAGCCATGTAAATTTCTGTTCCTCTTTAAACTTTTGTCCACTAGTTTTAATATTCATCAGTGGTTCTTGCCTACAGCAATTATTACTGTGGTGTTCTAATGGTAATTTCCTTTTTCCTTCATTACTGCAACATGTATTAATTGGAATTATTCTGTAATGAAGAGTTGTCTCTTTCCTCCATTTATTTATTTATTAGGTAATGTATGTAATATGTTATTCATTGGATGATAATATATCTTTTTTTTTTTTTTGCTTAAATTGTTCCAGTTTTGTACACTAGGAGCTCTTTAAAATGGCTTCTATGCCCTTTGACAGTCTCATCAGTCTTTTTTTTTTTTTTAACATTTCCTTACTCTCTGGCATCACCAGGCTCATTTTATATTATCCCTGCCCCAGCTATAGAGTCACCACTTCTTCAAGGACACCTGGTTTATTTCATTACATAACAGTATTTAGAAACCAAGATCTGGGCATTTGTTATGCTTATTGCTACTGGGATGTCACAGCTTCCCCAGGCCCTCTCAGCTATCAGAGCTAGGAAATATATGTATGTATACTAACCATGTAGACATACATTTCATTTTAATAATAACTCAAACTAAAATAATTTCAAATCAATTAGTACAGTATTTTCATATGTGTGTTTATAGATGTTAAAAATGACATGAATTCAGACTACGCCTCTTGATATCACGGGATTCGTTGTAGCCTTGCTCTTTGCTTCTTTGTGCTGATCCTCTATTAACAAGCAATAGGCAGCCAAAGGGGCCCTAGACCCAGAGCGTCCATGGAGCCTGAAGTGGTCAGCTGGAGCATGGCGGTGCCAGGTGTGGCACTGGGAGCAAGTTCCCAGATCCTCAGGAGTAGCCCGACTGGGACCCATCAGATCTCTTTTGACTGTGAGAACCCATGTGACTTCTTCAAAGGCCTCAAAACACAATTTGTTATTCTCTCTTACAGGAAAAAGTAAACTAAGGCACTCATACTCAATGTGAAACCTAGATGGGATCCTTCAACACAGAAAAGTTATTGCCATGAGTGCCAAACCACTTATAGTCTTACTCAGAATTTACTGGAAAATAGGAAAGCATAAGAAAAATACCTATTGAAATAGTAAATGTCACCTCAAATTTTTTTCTGTGGGTTTGGTTCTTTGAACTCGAAGACTTCTCGAAGCTATCTACTTGGGTGTGATAATAGAGAAATGTTGTGAAGTAAAGATGATGAATTAGTAGTTAGAGAGCAACTTGAGAACCACAGGATCTGAATCCTGGTCTGCTGTTGCCTTGACTCACTGTGAGACACTGATGTGTGTTTTCTCAGCTTTACTGAGAGGTCAATGTGAGGGCTCTGACAGGTGAGGAATATTCACATGCACCTCGGAGATCTTCCGCTGGCCCAGTTGTGTCCAGGTTGCTCTCAAAGCAGCTCTGGTTAGTGCCCCTATTACCTTGTCTTCTAAAAATAGAATACCAGACACAAAAAAGTGAGAAAAATAAATCACAGTTGCCCAAGCTGGCCCAGACCTTAGATCATGGATACGACTTTTTGCTTCAACATTTTAGGAACAGTCAGGTTTTAAATTTTAACAGGCAGTTTCCAAGGAATCGATTTCCTGGCAGCAGAGGTATCAGCTCAGAAGGAAACTCACAGGACTGCCTGGGGTACATTTTAGGGCCTGTGGGGACAAGGTTGTATCTTCTTTATCACAGCACTTGTCAGCTGTCACCGAAAATAATTGTTCTCCTGACATTTTGCCAACTGCAGGGTTAGAAAAAGTTCTTCCACTATGTTTATTCTTTGTTCAGACTTCTGTACTTTATGTAATTTTTTAATGTTGTTGCTTTAAAATATTAATGCCCATTAATTCCACCTTTAGAAATTTATCCTAAGTGCATATTAAGAAATACACTTAGTAATTTATAAACCGTGATGTTAATTGTACCAATATGTCTATTATCACAAAATGTTAAACAATCTAAAGGGTAATCAATTAGTGCTTAAGTAAATTATTATTCACTGATTAGATGGAATATACTACAATTATCTTTAATTGTTTTGAAAGTCTATTTAATGATATTTTTATCCCTCCAGTAAGATCTCCCTTACCTATGTGCACAAGAGACCTCACTGAAGTGATGAAAAAGTTCTAAAACTAATTTGTGATGATGATTGCACAACTGGGTAAATTTGCTAAAAATCATTGAATTGTACACTTGAAATGGGTGTTTATATAATGTGTAAAATATATCTCAATAAAGCTATGAAAAATATTGTCATCCATGGATATTACGGAGATTACGAATAAATAGAATATAGACCTAAGTTGCCATCACAGTTGTCGAAATAAAACCCCCTATGCTTTCTCTGATTATTCTCCTAGTTCTTCAAGAGAATATGTATGTTTGGAATTGTTATTCTCAGCACCTGGAATAATTTTCATTTTGGCTCCTGGACCCATTGAATAGGGAAGAAAACTTGGAGGTCTGTGAACCTGTTGTAGCATTCAAATCATGTTCTAGACCTACCACATAAGAAGCAAGAGATACATGAGATGACCTTGGAATACACAGGTATGGCAGAGGGTGAGATGAATGCCATGAACCTATGGTGTTCTAAAGCAGTAGAGCAGTAGAGTCTGGCATCCTAAGGCATGCCAGGGTACCCCTCCGAAGTGAAGAGCAAGCTGCTAAAACTAGCACTTCCTACCACTGGGGGGAAAAATAAAAAGTCAGATTTGCACTTTGGAGGTAATCCATTTCATAACTTTTGATTGGCTTACTCTGTCTCATTTACTGTCTTTCCAAATTACTTCCAGTTTTGAGTGGTACCCAGAGGAAAAAATAACTTTTCAAGTGATCAGCTGTGGTGCAAGCAGCTGGGTAAATCAACCTCTGCAAGCTGGCAGAGTTAGTGGAGGGCAAAGTATCCACAGAAGATTGGGCAGCTGTCTGAAGCCTGCAGCAAGTACCAGTGGAGAATGAAACTCCAAGTCCGCATCGCTAGTAATTATCTTCCTTCTGAAAAATAGCTCCTAGTTCGTTACAAAGCCCTGTGGAAACTGAATGCCTGACTATCATCACCAGGTGCGGTAGGCACTGTTGATTGCCAAACCAATTTCCATGCGCAAACTCTTACTCCCATGTCTGTGCCATTAACAGAACTGGAAAAGCTACATTATCAATTTCCCAGCTACTTTTGCAACTGAGGGTGAAGGTGTGGGTGGCCTCTGACACAGTTCTGGCCAGTGAGACCAAAGCAGAAATCTCCGGGGCATCTGGTGAAGATGTTCCTCTCCTGATCTAAGAAGAGGCTCAACCTGCACTCCTCTTTCTCTTCTTCTTCCTGCCTGGAATGTCAATGTCTGGATGAAAGATATTTCACATTTCATTCTGGATGAAGGAGCCATTTGAAGACCAAAAGGAAAAAGCCAAGAAAATCATAGAGGTACTGGCCTTGACTTAGGTGCTGAACCAAAGCAGTAGTGCCGGCCTCTCCTTGAACTTCTGTCTCCATGAGAGAAACAAAGCATTTTATGCTTAAATCATCATTTGTTAGGCTCTGTCATTTGCATGCTGGAGCATTCCTAACTGAGACACTAGGGAGCTATGTGACCTGAGTTGCTGATAATTACTTGGGAATTACCAGGAATTATGCATCTTGCATAAGTTTTGTACTCCATAATCTAGCAAACCTGGAGTCACTCTCAGAGTGCCTTGTCTCACCACCTTGTTATCTCTTCCTTAACTTTCACTTTTGTCTTCAGGAAAAATTCCTGATGAATCATTGACTGGGAGGATACAGATAGCTCTGTATGGCATTCTAGCACCAGCCAAGCACTGCAGTGCCATTCAATGGTAGCTCTGAAGGACAGTAGAGGGACATTGCCTCATCGAACAGAACTTCTAACTGGAATGAGAGGTTGCCAGAGATAGGGGTGTGGTGATTCATCACAGTTTAGTTCATTGGCCAAATATCCAGGGATTTAGAAGAAGCATAATAGAAGAACTAGAAACAAGAATTTTGGAAAAGAAGATGTGGATTACCTTTTTAGAATAGTCCAAGAGAGTCAGAATATCTCTACCCTATGTGATTGTTTACCAGCTGGATGAGATGTCCTTATAACTTACTCAAAGACTATTGGTTAGCATCCTTCTCCAGTCACACCATTGCTTGTTCAATGTGACACTAGAGAGTGGCCAAAATGGCAGGAAGGGAGGCTATACACAGACTCAAGGACAATTTCACCAGGCCATGCTTTGCCATACCCACTGAGAAGTGCCCGAGAAGCTGGCATCATTAACCAAACTGAGATTTCAATAGTTTTGCCCCCAGGGGAACAGCCAACTTCCCCATGGCACTGACCACTCAGAACTGTGCTTCCATCACAGAGGCACAGCCATTTTCCTACACTAGAATTATTATTTATTTTGTGTTTTAGTTTGCTTTCATGATTCTTTCAGCATCACCATCCCTGGACTTCATAAATATATTATGCATTATCATGTCAATTCATCTTATATTATTTCTGATAATATAAAAGACAGTAAGGCATTAATATATGTGGGGTTCACTGGTCACAGCAGGTATATTGTCATCTAGATATAGACAGTGTATAGTTTTATAAATATATATTAATGATTTAGTTTTGACCTGGGTGGGAGTAAACATCTTGAAAGTTTGGGATGTTGTCCTGTGAATGTGACATATGCACTGAACAAGCAATCCATATGAAGTACTTTCTCACCATTGTCCAAAATACACAGAGCTAAGGGTGAGAATAAAGGTGTTACATCTCGTGATTAGACCTACTGCCTGAAGAGGGGCAGAACCTGCCACCCCCAAATATGCCACTTTGGCATAAGGATTATTTTGAGCTAAAATCACTTGAGAAATAGCGAGTGCAAGAAGGGTGTCTGATCTCCTGTTTTCTTCTTGAAGGCAGGAGATGAAACTGCCATTTGAAAGATGTCTTTCCTTTACCAAGAGAAAAGAAACATTCTCATCACCAGAGATGAAGAGTTCAAGACAAGAGAAATCTGTACAAACAGATCTTGTTAAAATAACTTTTTTTTTTCAGGTAATGCTCCCTCTGGCTTTCACATTTTTTTTTTGCCGAATTTTTATTAAGGCATAATTGACATATAACATTATATTAATTTCATGTGTACAACATAATAATCCGTTATTTGTATATACTGCAAAATATTCATTACAGATCTAGTTAACATCCATCACCACACGAAGTTAAATCTTTTTTGTTATGAGAACATTAAGATTTACTCTCTTAGCAAGTTTCAAATACTGTACATTACACCCCCATGACATTTATTTTATAAATGCAAATTTGTATTTTTGATCCCTTCATCCATTTTGCCCACCTCCTACCTCCCACCTCTGATGATCACCACTCTGTATCTATGAGCTAGGTTTTTTGTTTTTGTTTTTCTTTTACATTCCACATTATATAAATAAGATCATATGGTATTTGTCTTTCTCTGTTTGACTTATTTTATCATAATGCCCTCAACCTTCATCCATGTTGTTGTAAATGGCAGGATTTTCTTCTTTTTATGGCTGAATAATATTTTATTATATACATGTATAACACAATGTCTTTATCCATTCAGCTGCTAATGTACATAAGGTTGTTTCCATATCTTGGCTATTATAAGTAATGTTGCAATGAACATGGGACACATATATTTTTTTGAGCTAAAGTTTTCATTTTTTTCTGATAAATATGCAGAAGTAAAATTGCTGAATCATACAGTAGTTCTATTTTTTTTCCTAGAAAATTTCCATACTGTTTTCCATGGTGATTGCAGCAATTTACATTCCCACGAGTACACAAGGGTTATTTTTCCTATATCCTCTCCAACACTTATTATTTTTTGTCTTTTTGATAATAGGATTCTAACAGGTAGTTTTGATTTGTATTTACCTGATAATTAGTGATGTCGAGCACCTTTTCATGTACCTGTTGGCCATCTGTATGTCTTCTTTGGAAAAACATCTATTCAGGTCATCTGTCCAAATTTTAATTGGATTTTTTTTTTTTGGCTATTGATTTGTATGACTTTTTATTTATTTTGGATATTAATCCCTTATGAAATATGTCTTCTTCTACCTAGTAGGTTGCCTTTTAACTTTGTTGATAGTTTTATTTGCTGTGCAGAAACTTTTTAGTTTGATATAGTCTCATTTGTTTATTTTTGTTTTTGTTGCCTTAGCTGTTGGGGTCGGATCCAAAAAAAAATGTTGCCAAGACCAATGTGAAGGCACTGACTACCTGCATTTTCTTGTAGGAGTTTAATGGTTTCATCTCTTACATTTAAATTATTATACCATTTTGAGATGGTGGTCCAGTTTCATTCTCTTGCATGTGGCTGTCCAGTTTTCCCGCCACAATTTATTGAAGAGACTGCCCTTTCCCTATTGCATATATCTGGCTCTTTGTCATAAGTTATATGTGTGTTGATTTCTGGCCTCTTTATTCTCTTCCATTGATCTATGTGTCAGTTTTTATGCCAAAACTACATTATTTTAATTATTATAGTTTTGTAATATAATTTTAAGCCTGATGCCTTAAGTTTTGCTCTTTTTTCTCAAGATTGCTTTGTTTAAAGCAGTGTCTTCTGTGGTTCTATACAAATTTCAGAATTGTTTGTTCTATTTCTATGAAAAACAGTATTGGAATTTTGTTAGAGATTGCATTGAATCTGCAGATTGTTGTGAGTAATATGGATATTTTAACAATATTAATTCTTCTAATCATGAGCATGGTGTATCTTCCATTTATTTGTGTCTTCTTCAATTTTTTTCTTCAATGTCTTATAGTTTTCAGAGTACAAGTCTTTTGCTTTCTTTGTTAAATTTATTTCTAAGTATTTTATTCTTACTGATGCAATTATAAATGGGATAATATTCTTAATTTCTCTTTTCTGATAGTTTGTTATTAGTAACATAATAGATTTTTTTGTGTATTAATTTTGCATCCTGCAGCTTTACTGAATACAGTTTTTTGATGGAGTCTTTAAAGTTCCCTGTATAATATCATGTCTTCTGCAAAGAGTGATGGTTTTATTTCTTCCTTTCAATTTGGATCCCTTTTATTTATTTTTCCTGCCTAATTGCTTTGGTTAGTATTTCTAATATTATGTTGAATAAAAATGGTGAGATTGGACATCTTTGTCATGTTCCTGATCTTAGAGGAAATGTTCAGCTTTCCATCATTGAGTATGATGCTAAGTATTAGTTTGTCAAGTGCAGCCTTCATTTTGTTTAGATATGTCCTCTTCACACCCACTTTGTTGAGAATTTTTTATCATAAATGAATGTTGAACTTTATCAAATGCTGTTTCTGCATCTATTGAGATAATCGTATATGTATCCTTCATTTTTCTTAATGCAGTATATCACTTTGATTGATTGATTTGCAGATATTGAACTGTCTTTAAATCCCTGGAATAAAAACCACTTGATCATGGTGTATAATCTTTTCAATGTATTGTTGAATTCGAATTGCTAATATTTTATTGAGAATTTTTGCATTTATATTCACCAGGGATATTGACCTATAACTTTCTTTTCTTGTGGCATCCTTGTCTGATTTGGTATCAGGGTAATGCTGGTCTCATTGAATAAGCTTTCTTTTCAGCTTAAAGTGGTTTTTAACCATTCTTATAAGACCAGTTTGGTGGTGGTTATTTCCTTTAGCTGTTGTTTGTCTGGAAACACATTCTCTCTCCTTTATTTTGAATGATAACTTTGCCAAATAGAGGATCCTTAGCTGGAAGCCTTTTTCTTTCAGCACTCTGAATATATCATGTCACTTCCTTCTGGCCACAAAGTTTCAGCTGCAAAATCCATTGATTTAGGGATTCCCCTATAAGTGACAAGTTGTATTTTTCTTGCTGCTTTTAGAGTCTTTTCTTGTCTTTAAATTTTGACAGTTTAATTATAATGTGTCTTGGTGTAGGACTCTTTGGGTTCCTCATTTTTGGAATTCTCTAGGCTTCTTAGGATCTGGATGTCTGTTTCCTTCCCCCAATTAGGAAAGTTGCTAGCCGTTATTTCTTGCACTTGCTGTCTTTCAAATGTCTTCAGCTCAAAATAATTCTTCAGTTACATTTTCTGCCTCTTTCTTCTCCTTCGGAGACCCTTATAATGCAAATGTTAGGATTCTTGGTGTTGTCTTATAAGTCCCTCAAGTTATATTCACTTTTTTTATTCTTTTTTTTTTTGCTCTGATTAAATGTCCTGTTTTAGAATTCACTGATTCTATCTTCCATATTATCTAGTCTTTTATAGAATCACTGTAGTATATTTTTTTAGTTCATTTATTGTATTCTTCAGCTCTATGACTCTTATTTGGTACTTTCTTATATTTTTACTGTATTCATCCATTCTTCTACCCAGTTTGGTGAATATCTTTAAGACCATTAGTTTAAATTTTTTGTCAGATAAATCACTTATCTCTATTACATTAAGGGTTTTTTGTTTGTTTGTTTGTTCATTTGTTTGTTTTCCCCCCAGAGGTTTTATCTTGTTATTTTGTTTGGAACATTTTTCTATATTTCTTCATTTTACTTGACTCTTTGTGTTGGTTTCTATGCATTAGATAAAACAACTACTTCTCCCAGTCTTGAAGGTGTGCTCTGTCTAGGAGATGAACCTTATAGTTGGTTGTCTCTCAACTCTTTGTGATGATTTTCCAAGCAGCCTATTTTGATTTTAATAGCTCCCAGTAGTTGAGGATGTGCCAAGACATGTCAGTGTCCTAAAGAAGAGGATCCACACTTACATTCAGGCTCATTGGAAGCCAGATACTTGGACATCAGCTTTTAAAGTATCTGGATATATACAGTTCTGTGGGATTTAAAAACATAAGCTCCACTGGCCACCAGAGCCAGGCAATCTGGAGGTATTCTTGGGCAGCGGTCACAAAACTCAGGGCTCCAGATGAATGTATAAGTTCCTTTCTCAGAGATCCCAGTAAGCTGTAGTGAGGCATAATGAGAGCACAAAGATGGCATTCACCTGCCTATGTATGCTGAGAGCACCTCTATAGCCCTCTAGATCTGCGCCACACCTGAAGCCTGCCCATCAGGCCAAAGTTCTGGGACAAGCACATAGGCCTTTTTCACAGAAAGACTGAGGGTATGCTTTAATCTTTTGTCTGTGAGTACCCTGGGGGGTGGTAGCCAACTGAGAAATGTCTGCCTGATTATTACAGTTCCATAGGACCCAGGAATGCAAGCCCCCCTGGCCTCCAGAGCCATGAGATCAAGAGATGTCTTCTGGGCAGCAGCTGCAAAAACCAGGAC
This sequence comes from Pteropus medius, assembly GCF_902729225.1. Taxonomy (NCBI): domain Eukaryota; kingdom Metazoa; phylum Chordata; class Mammalia; order Chiroptera; family Pteropodidae; genus Pteropus; species Pteropus medius. The sequence continues at coordinate 4,266,490 of NW_024350921.1, read as the reverse complement.
ACTAGGCATAAAAATTTGGGCACCAAGTACATGTAAAAGTTTCTCTTCAGAAAATACTGGCACTCTGAAATATAACAGAGGGAGAATGTGAAGATTGTGCCCACTGGCTCAAATCAATAAGAAGGAGAATGTAAAGATGGCACCTGCTGGAATGAAGGGGGAAAAAAGGCCTATAGTTTAAGAAAAAATAAAAAGATGGCACAGAAAGATGGCAGCTACCCGCCCCTGTCCCAGGATAGCATTCTAGCAGGCCTCTAGAAGTGTGTTAAGTTAGATATCTGCCCCTCAGGCCAATGCTTTAAGATTGGCAAATGAGCCTCTTTCACATAAAGTCTGAGTTTAATTGGCTGCTTCTATGCTGAGCCCTGGGCCAGTGAGTCCAAGCACATGAGCTCTTTAAAAGCCATTTCTCAGATCACCATAGCCTTATGGGTCTCATGAATGCAGGCTCCATTGATTTTCAAAGCTAGATGTTTCGGAGCCTTCTCAGGTACAGTTCTTAGAAGCTAGCATGCTCAGTATAGGGTTCAAATTCTATGATCCACTAAGAGAAGCTTTGGGTTTTGAGCTCCCTTCCAATTGTGAGTCACTATACTAAGAGGGGGTTCTATGGTTAGATTGTGTCTCAGCTTCTCCTACCCACTTTGATGTAGTCTTTTTTCTTGTTTGTTCAATGTGTAGTCATCACTCAGCTAGTCTTTAGGGTTTTTTTTTTTTTTCCAGAAGAAATTGCTCCATATGTGTCATAGATTTTGTGTGTCCATGAGAGTAGGTAAGTTTAGTATCTTCTTACATGGCCATCTTGAACTGGAACCCTAAAATAACTCTTAACTCTCTTAACTTCCCTTATCTTCCCTATATTTTAGTTACTTTTCCATAATTACTTCTTTTTTTCAATGTGGCATATAAACACTTAGGCTTAGCCACTCCTTTCGATCTTCATTTTCCTATAGAGGCTCCCATGTATATGGAAAAGTCTATATGCTTTTTTCTTGTTAATCTGTCTTATGTAAATTTAATTATTAGAACCAGTTGGAAATTTTAGGAGGATAGAGGTAAAGTTTTGCCTCCTCTACAGTCCCAATAAAATATTTTTAGGACTTTGAAGGAAAATAAAACTAGAGTTTTGGGCAAAGGCCAAATCATGGATAGCTCTCTATATTAAGTGTTGATATTTTTCCTAAATGTAAGAAGAATGTATTATTTTTCTAGGGCTGCAATATCAAAATACTAAAAACTGGGTGAGTTAAACAACAGAAATTTATTTTCTCACTGTCCTAAAGGCTGTAAGTCCAGGATCAAGGCGTTAGCAGGCTTGACACCTCTCTCTATGAGATAGCCTTTTCACTGTGTCCTCACATGGTCTTCCTTCTGTGAACATCTGGGTCCTAATCTCCTTCTATAAGCACATCAGACATATTTGATTAGTGCCCACCTTAATGATATCATTTTACCTTGATTACCTATTTAAAGGTCCTGTCTCTAAACACAGTCATATTCTGAGGTACTAAGGGCTAAGACTTCAGTATATGAATTTGGGATATAGGGAAGCAGAATTAGCTCAAAACAAAAAGCACAGAAAAATTTTAGTGAAATAATGTTGTGATCAAGTTAAACATTTAAAAACAAAACATCTACCTGGTATCATAAATATGAGTGTATAATAATAAGTTAAAAACTTATTATTAACAACAAATAATCAGGTGAGTAAAATGACAGTCAAAATCAGATACTATTGAACAAATTAAAAGTTGAATTATTCTAACCTAAATTGAGCTTTGATTTACATCCAGTTCACAACACTGTCAGAAGGGAGAAGTAAAGGGGAGTAGGAGAAAACATACTGAAACAACACTAGCACAAAATCAGAGAGTGCTTATATATTTTTCCTTTTTATTCTGTGATTGATTTTAGATGTTCAATCACACTACCAATCATGAAGTTCTAAATGCCTTTTATATGAAGATTCAACTATTTTAAAATGCGATGTCCTATGTATCTCTATTTCTCTAATTTCACCAAAACTCTTTGAATTATCAAATAATTTATAGATAGATAGATGATAGATAGATATAGACATAGATATATAGATATAGATATAGATAGAATCTAGAATTATCAAATAGTTTCTTAAGGGCTATAAATTCTAATAATTTGTATTCTCCAGAGTGCCTAGCATAGTATTCTGAGTGTTATGTATTGCTTGAATATATTTTATTTGATAAGGCTTATTTACTTGAATTTCATAGCCTTAAGTAATTTAAAATATTATGTGACTATATAGAGACATATGCTGTGATCACATAGTAAGTTTTATTTGAAAGCATTTTGAAAGCTATAGATAGTTATAACAACACAAAACACAGTACTAGTCTATTTCACTTATAGTAGCCCTCTGATTATTTCAAACCATAATTACAAGTGGACAATTTGTCAAGCCCAAGAACTCAAATGGAAATTTTCACATGGAAATAAGGAACTTAATAAATCATTCCTAAAAATGTCATAGATGTTAATCAAATGTCATAATTTAAAATGAGCAGAGATGATAAATTTAATTCTGAAGCTGAAGAGAAAGTGTAAGAAAATCTATGTTTGGGTGGCAACTATACACACACATAAATATTTGTACATATACATATATGTATGTGTGTGAATTGTATTTTATTCCATTTCTTATTTTATAACATGCTCAAAATTTCAGCTTTCATCAGTCTACCCTCAAATGTTGAAGCAAACTGTAATTTACATCTCAATACTAGCTTTAATAAAGTTTATAACTACCCAATTTGCTAATTTCTGACTTACGAAATTTTTTAGTGAACAGATTTTAAATACATATGCTTTATAAGACTTAATATTTTCTACTTCTATGGAAGGTTTTAAGAGAGTTGATTTTCTCCTATAATGTATGATGGCAGTAATTTTATGAAACTTATTTCCGTGCTTCACATATTGACAGTGTTATTGAACAGGCTGGTTGATAAATGACTTGTCATCAATGTCGTACTGTATTTATAGAAATATGAAATTAAAAACTCAAGTAATTCAATGATTCACACCTTGAAAAAATGAGTATAAGAGGCAAAATTCCAGGTCTTACATAAGGGCATATGGGCCTTGGGGAATCCTAATTCTTCAGAGAAATGAGGACAACTATATTCTTGTCCCCATCTCTCATGTCTTAAACCACTTTCCTTTCAGTGGAGGCTTTCTTGACACATGTGCTCCTATAATCTTCAAAGCAGGAAAGGGGGAATGTGGCAAATCTTCTAATTCCTACAGCTTCCACCCAGAAGTGGCACATGTAATTTTTCACATTTGATTGGACAAAACGAGTTACCTGGTTATACCTAACTTTTAGGAGGACGAAAGTTTAATTCTTTTCTGTTCCCATAATGGGGAAAGTCGAAACATTAATGAACAACATTAATGAGAGTCAACCCACTATAATCTACAAAGACTGTCAACAGCTCTGAATGATCAGCATGGCCTAGAAGAGCAATGACTATCGGGTTTTGGTCAACACAGTCTTAGAAGTAGTACAGCTTGCCACTTACATTTATGCCATACAGGAAAACCTGATGATGATGTCTATCATTTTATTACCATCCTAATTCCACAGCTCTGGTGAAAAGTATCTATTCCATGATGAAGCATAGGTACTTAGTTATGGACATGGCTGGATTGAGACACTGAGTTTTCTAGCTGAGTTATGGGAAAGGTAAAACACAAGGCCTCACCTGCTTGTTTATCAATAATTGGGTTGTATACAAGGTGATGCTCTTTGTCAGAATGGACGATATAACATTGATGACTAGCAACACCATTCTAGGTGGCCGAGATGTGGACAGTAAGGCAATATTCCATTGCCATCAGCAAATGGGAGAACAGATAATCTTAGTGAAGACATGAGGAGACCATGGCAGGCTCTCTTTTGAGCATCAGTCTCCTCACTTCCCCAACGTGAATGCAAATGATGTTGTTTAAATCTTTCTATTAAAGTTCTAAGTTTGTTATTAAAGTCTCAAAAAATAGAGATCATAGGTAGTCCTTTTATCCCCAGATACAGTATTTTCATTGAATATTGAAGCTGATTAGATCCAAAAGTCTTAGTTTATAGATGAGATTATGAAACCCAGTGAATTCAAAAGTCTTATACCATTCCTTTGACCATATTATTAGTATGCAGTTGATAAAATTTAATCATGAGTCAGAAAAGCTGCCCTTGTGTTGTTTTTTCTTCGCAAATAACAATTCATTAATTTGTATATCCACCAGCAGAGATAAGAGAAACGAGTCTAAATAAAATGATTCAATATCTTCCTAACTCTCTAACTTTGAGACTTAAGGGTTTAGTGTAAGAATGTTTCTATTTTTCATCATGTCACAGAAACTCTGTTCACCTAGAGAGAATAATAATAATTATCTTGGTGTAGAAGTAATTAACATGACCTTTGGCTACATAAGTAAAAGATGAGCTAAGGTCAGTTTTGGCTCACCAAAGGACACACTAACGGTGTCTTCCTTTGGGCCGGGATCCAGGAAATTCTCTTCTCATTCTCCTAGCCATCTATAGCACACTCTTGTAACTGTGGCCTTTTCTCCTTATAAGTCAATAAGGTCCTTGGGGCTTCCAGTAAAGAATTTTGAAACTTTATTTTACACTAAATAACAAGAAATTTCTAAATTCATCTGAGCAATATTTTACTCTGTTTTCCAAAAAATCTGGATTTGATTAGTCTGCAGCCAGAAAGTAAGTTTTGGTAGTCACTTAAAACAACAACAACAACAACAACAACAACAACAACAAAACTCAGCAAAAGAACATAAAAGTGTTAATGACTTTAAAGAGCAAGTTTCTAATAACGGCTCAGTTACAGAAAAAGATAATATAGTGCTTCACCCCTTAACAATGGAGATACTTTCTGATAAATGCATCATTAGGCAATGTCATTGTTGTGCAAACAGCATTTGCGCAAACCTAAAAGATATAGTCTGCTACACACCTAGGCTATATGGTATAGCTTATTGCTCTTAGGTTACAAACCTGTAGAGAATATTACTGTACTAAATATTATAGGTGATTGTAACACAATGGTATTTGTGTACTTAACATATCGAAATATAGAAAAGATACAATAAAAATATGTTATAAAAGATAAAAATCAGTACACCTGTATAGGAGGCACTTATCATGAATGATGTTTGCAGAACTGGAAGATGCTCTGGATGAGTCAGTGAGTGAGAAGAGAGTGAATATGAAAGCCTAGGACATGACTGTCCACTACTGTAGACTTTATAAATGCTTAATACTTAGGGTACAGTAAATGTATAAAACAAATGAGATAAATCAAGCCAAAGAGAAAATGATGCAATCAAGTCACATGAAAAACATGAGATGTATGAGGCTGCTGTCAGCATAACACAGCATACTGTTTTATAGCAAACTTTGTTTTATAAGTAGAAAAAGTACACTCTAAAATATTGATTAAAGTTCTAGTATAAGATTACATAAACCAGTAAAAAAGTCATATATTATAATTATCAAGTGTTATATATTATACATAATTGTACATGCTATGCTTTTATATGAGTGGTAATGCAGTAGAATTGTTTACATCAGCCTCACCACAAACACATGAGTAATGCATTGCACTACGATGTTTTGACAGTTATGATGTCACTAGGTGGTAGGAATTTTTCAGCCCCATTATAACCTTATGAGACCATCATTGTACATGTGATGCATTGTTGACCATAATGTTGTTATGCAGCACATGATTGTACTAGATAATAAGAGCAATAGCTCATGTAGAGCTACCACAGCTTACAGTTACTCAAACACTGCATTATATTTCTGGTTTCACCAACTCAGGAAGTTAGTAATTTTCCCTTGGCTTCTCACAAAGTTGGTAGCGAAATTAAAATAACTTAGAGCTGACCACTGTTAATATAGAGAATCATATATCACATATATTGGGCATGATATGAGTAGTTTCTGAAAGTAAAAATAAATAAATTTCTATTACTTATCACCTTTAGTTATTAACCTTGCACTATTTTGAAGAATTATGGAAGTAAAACTTTAATAATAATGAAGGGTGAAAGAATTAAAGGATTTCTACCTCAATGACAACACTGCAGTTACTGGAGCAAGGTAAACTAAGTTGTAGATAACTTTTTAATAATAGTTAAAGTACAAAATTTAAATATAATTTACCTTTTAAAAATACATTACTTCCATTTATAAGAGTATCCAAAAGAATAAAACACCTAGAAATAAATTTAACCAAGGAGGTGAAAGACTTTTACACTGAAAACTATAAAATATTGTTGAAAGAAATTAAAGACCTAAATAGATAGAAAGATGCTTGTGTTCACAAATTGGAAAATTATAAGGAAACCAGAATAGGCACAATAATCTTTAGAAAGAAGAACAAATGTGGAGGTCTCACACTCTCCGATTCAAAAACTTACTACAAAGCTAGTGTAATCAAAACAGTGTGGTACTGCCATAAGGATAGAGAGATAGACCGATAGATTAGAACTGACAGTCCAGAAATAAACCCATACATTTCTGGCTAATTGATTTTTAAAGGAGAAAAATTAGGCTCTTCAACAAATAGAGCTTTACAACTGATATCCACAAGCAAAAGAATGAAGGTAGAATATTACCTCACATCACATGTAAAAATTAATTCACAATGAATCAACAACCTAAACATAAGGGCTAAAACTATAAAACGCTTAGAAGAAAACAGAAGCTCAATTTCATGAACTTGGATCTGCCAATGGATTCTTAGATACGACACCAAAAGAAAAATATATAAATCATACTTCATCAAAATCAAATTTTTTTCATCAAAGGATCTTATATCCAAGAAGTAGAAAAGACAATCTATACAGGGGAAGAAAAATATTTGCAAATATCTGATAAGGGTCTGATATTCACAATCTATATAGAACACTTACAATTCAGCAATAAAAAGACAAGTAGCCCAATTAGAAAACAATGAAAGAATTTGAACAGATATCTTTGCAGAGATACACAAATGCCCAATAAGCACATGAAAAGATGCTCGACATTATTAATCTTCAGAAAAATGCAAATCAAAACTACACTTCACTAAAATGGCTGTAATAATAGAAAGCAAGGAAAAGAAAGAAAGAGAAAGAGAGAGAAGGAGAGAAGGAGAGAGAGGGAGGGAAGAAAGAAGGAAAGAAAGAAGGAAGGCAGGGAAGGCAGGAAGGCAGGAAGGCAGGAAGGCAGGAAGGAAAGGGTGAAGGAAGGAAGGGAGGAAGGAAGGAAGGGAGGGAGGGAAGAAGGAAGGAAGGAAGGAAGGAAAGAAAATAACAAGTGTTGACAAGGATATAGAGATTGGAGCCTTGGTTCATTGCTGATGGCAATGAAAAGTGAGCAGCTGCTATGGAAACAATTTAGTGATTCTCCAAGACATTAATTATACAATTACCATATGGCCCAGAAATTCTACTCCTAGCATCTATCCAAAGGAAATGAAAAAAGATTAATCAAACAAATACTTGTACACAAATGTTTATAGCAGCAGTATTCACAATAGCCAAAAAGTAGAAACAACCCAAAATTGATCAATAAATAAATGGATAAACAAAATGTGATATATACATAAATGGAATATTATATAGTCATTTGAAGAAAAAAGTATTTATACATGCTACGATGTATAAGAACTTCAAAAATATTGTGCTAAGCAAAAGAAGCCAGACACAAAAGGTCACATATTGTATGATTCAATTTTTGTAAAAATATCTAGAATGGATAAATTCACAGAGACAAAAAACACACTTGATAATTGCCTAGGCTTGCGGGGAAGAAAAAATGAGAAGTGTTTAATGGGGTTTTCCTTTGGAGTGATGAAAATGTTTGAGAACTTGAGACAGGTGGTAGTTTCACAATATTGTGAGTGTAATAAATGCCACAAAATTGTTCGTTTTAAATGATTAATTTCATGTAAATTTTACCTCGAGTTTTACAAAAGTAAAAAAAAAAAAAATAAGTTAGAACCAATTTAAGAAGATTCCACAATTGTATTTGTCTCGTTCTCTAGAATTGTGGTCAAAGTTTTTGAGTTGAGAATTGATAGCTAGAAGTTTTGAATTGATAGCTAGAAGTTTTGAATTGACAGCTAGAAGTGACACCAAGGGAGGGCGTCACACAGGACACCTGTGGTTGAAAAGGATAATATCTTTATCCAGGACTATAGGATCTTGAAAGGGCCTTCTAGCTCCAGTGTCCTGGGACTTGACAAAACACAATGACAGTCTTTTCTCTGAGATGGGGGATTAATGATCAGATTTGCTTGCAAATCAAGAAGTTCCTCAACCCAAAAACTTACAATAAAATTGCAACATTATCGATTTCTCTACATCTTCACATGCTCATAGGAAAAGACCAATGTGTCATTATATATTCTGAAAAATTCCTTATTTAAGGAATTTTAGGGTGTACCTCTTAAATATTTCTTCTCAACAATATTTAATACCCCTACACACAAAATAGAATGGCCATAAATTATTCTAGAACACTAATTCATCATCTAGTTCTGAATAAAGATTATGTATTATTTGAATACATCTTAAATCCCCTGTCTTGTACATGGACATGAAGGGACGTTAAAACCCTAATGCACATGGAAGCACTTGATCACACTCCATGAGCTGCTTCTGGGGGCTGGGGTGTTTCCAAGTGGACCACGTGATGTTGCTGCCTTATTTTGGGTAAACACTACAAATATCTCAAGTGCAATCCCTTTGAATGGTGGTATTTTACAGGAAAACTGTGATGGATGTGAAGAATTCACAGGTATCTGCCACCCAAAATTTAACCAAACAATTTGCCAGTCTTGTCTTTTGAAGTGGCATTTTTAACACCGTTATAAAGCAACAACATAAAAGACAGAACAATCTAACATCTATTCAAAAAGACAGTTCTTCTAATAAAAGTCCAGCAAGAAGCATGGATTCCATGAGTTAATATGCTGCAGAGCTGCACGAGAATTCCTGGAGTCATTATGACAATTAAGTCACTAAATGACATAGAGAACCAGCTGGATTCCTTAGTCAAGAAAGAAATAAAAATTATTCACTTGATATAAGTTTGCCTATCTGTAGTACCATAGGGAGTTATTCTTTTTTTTTTTCTTCCTCTATTTTTCCTTCGAATTTGAGCCCCACATTCAGGTAGTTTCAAAACAACAGGCGATACAGATCAACCCTTTAATATCTAGTGAGCAAGAAAAAGAATAGAAGAGAGAAAGATCTTCACTAAAAAAGTTACAAAGGATCCTACAAGTTGTTCCTCATGTGTTTAAATTCTCAGAAAACTGGCTCCAGATCCCAGGGGAATTTAATAAAATGAGCATTAAAAGGAAGGTTCGATTAAGTGAGAAATGCTATTCCTAAAAACAAAAACAGAAACAAAAACACCAAAAACAAAAAAACAAAAAAACACCACCTTTTTATTGTGTGTGGAGAATAATAGCTTTAAAAGAGAATTTATGGGTAAGAGTAATATGTTCTCAAAACCTGAGGTAAGTAGAACTGCTTATTGTTGCCTAAAGTGAAATTCAGTTAACATCATATTTATCCCTTTGATATAATGAGAATATTTTTGGAAAACACATTTCTATGTATTACTGAAAAAAATTTGAGGTTTCTCAAATCCCACTAAGAAGTTACCTTCACACAGTTGGAGCCCTGTAGAGACTCAGAAGGAAGAACAATACTATAAAAGTCATCTGCGTTCCATGGGCTTACCTGAAATGAAAATTTCCAGGTGGATCTGAGGAACATATAGCTGTCCCTCTTTGTTACCCATTTCTCTGAAACTTACTAGCTTCGATGGAGCGAGTGGATGGATGGAGGGAGGGAGATAGGAGAGACATGGTTCTGAATTCTGAGTGGGCACCAAGGTCGTCACTACTCTATTTCCCTCAAAAGTTGTGAAATAAGATCAATTACAAGAATGATAAGTTCATTCCTCAGTACATTCCAGATTTTCATTAGTTCTTTCTGTTAATTTAGAGCTTTCCTTAAAATTTCAGACTGCCTAGGCAAGTAGCAAGAGGGGACAGCATTGTGTCTTCAGAAGGAGACTTTCATTAGGGGATACCCCAGACGCTTTAGGTGCATTGTCCAGAGCTACTACCTGGAATTTCAAAACAGAGTTGGAAAAGTCTCTTTTTCTGAAATCTAACCTCTATCATAACTTTATCTAATGCATCTCTCTTCTGTTAGGCCCTTTACTCCATAAGCTGTATAACCACAGTATTGAGGCACGATGGAATGTCATTTACTAGTGAGTAGAGAAAGGAAAATGAATCCAGACTGGGTAGAAATAATACAAAGTGAATCAGCAAGGGGTCATTCAGAAAGACAAGTCACTCTAGATATTTAAGAGAAATTCAACTCTATGACCTGATCATACACAGATCATAAAAGAGCTTAGAACATAAAGAGCAGATGATAAGGGAAACCAGAGGTTCGTCCTTCCCCAGGGCTAGAGGGCCAAAGAGATGCAGTGGTGTCTGTGGATTCAGGACCTTGGACCACCCACCAGAAACTGGAACTGCCCCAGGTCTGCCTGTTGGGAACTGAGTCCACAGAGGGAAAGCTTTTTTAGGGGAGACCAGGTTCACTAAGGGGACTTAGTCCTGGCTAGGAATGCCACCAAGCAGAACAAATGGGTCAAAGTACCCTGGCTTCTCCCTTCAGCCTGCCCCCCATTCTTGGGCACACACCTCCCAATTGCTGAACCTATCAGAAACCCAGACGACAAGGAGACCTGGGAAATACAGTTCCTGGGACACAGGTCAGATAAGGAGGGACAAGGGATAGATGCCAGAGGAAGAGGCAGATGACCAGCCCATTCACATTTGATGGGGAATTTGGATTCACTGAGTTTCAAATCAGTGTAGTAAAGACAGAGATGTATCCGTGCCATTTTCATCTTCAGTGGTCCCCTGTCATTTACAGCAACTGCGGTAAATCAGTTCCATTTTATGTGCCAACTTGAACCAGTTTGTCACGGCCTCCTGGAGATCCTCTGTTTCAAAGAATTTTGAGGCTATGAACGAGCTCAGCGAAAACAGTGCCATGATCTCTTAAGGTTGTTTGTCCTGGACTTAGGAGGGGTTGTGGTGGCACATGTACTCTGAGCTCATTGTCCATCATCCCTGGGTTAACACCTGGTTTTCCTCCTTCTAGTGTCACCGTTACAGCTCCTATAAGTTCTCTGTCTGCCAACATCGAACATCTGTGGTCCACCAAGTATACCGCACAATACATCACCTCTCTGCCTTTGGACATGTGGCCCCACTGCTGAATGCCCTGCTGTCCTCCCCTTTATCTAAAAGACTCATTATCCAGCTTTTAGGACCTGAGCCAGGATGTCCTCCCAGACACCCTGCCTTCCTCTTCCGAGCAGATGAAGCACAGTCACTCCACTCTCACCCCCATTCACTCGCCTGTCTCTAGCATTATACTTCTCACACCACATTGCAGTTATCTCCTCATGTACCTGCCTCCCCCTCACCAGATAGGGGCATCCTTGTAGACAAGGACTTTGCCTCAACCAGCTAAAAATCCCTGGCATTTAGCACAGTGTGTGCCCAATACTTAGTGGGCCATCAATATATATTTGTTAAAATGATAAATAAATAAGGTAGAGAAGATATTTGGATAGCTATGATTATATTAAGGGAGACAGGCAACCCAGCCCACAAGCCATCTGGGAAGATGGTCAGAGGCAGAGTCCAGCCTTACAGGAGGTGGGGTTTGGTTGGGGGTCAGAGTTCCATATCCAGAGGGCACTAGGCTGCAAACCAGGAGTTAGGAAGAGTTCATGTTATTACTGCAAGACTAAGGCTCTATCTTGGTAGTATATGAACAGAGAGGTGGATCAGGGCTAAGAAGGCACTCCCTTGAATGTTGGAAGAGCCTCAGTGCTCTGACCTAAAGTACCTTGGTAAGTCAGTGAACTAAATGTTTTGGTAGTACCAGGGAATCGTGGTGTGTCTCTGCTCAGGTGAGGTATCAGGAGCCGAGGCTTCTGCTACCTTGATTCTTCAATCCAAAAGCTTTTCTCAGACTCATTCATCCATATCCCTCTGGACAGCAGGGCCCACCTGTGGCCCTTCCCTTTGGAGCTACCCCTGTTTTCACCTTCAAACCCAATACTGACCTGTTTCTTTTTAGTTTGATTTTGTTCTCTGGAAAATCATAGTCCATTTCTGTCTGAATTCTCAGTTTTATCCTGCTGGTTTTCAGATAAAGGATTCTCCTTATAATCACCTAAACTTTAGGCATCAATTCTTAAAACCCTGCACGGAACCCCCCTGACTAGCACTGTCAACGTTCTGGGCATAAAACATGACTCTTAGGCCCCATTTAATTTGGGTCACCAATCACAATCAGCCTTTTCTGATTTCTCAACTAGAACTTCCATTTCCTCCCTTCCCTTC